>NC_133509.1:136307500-136932500 GCF_049354715.1 Callithrix jacchus | reverse complement strand
ATCCCAGTGGTTCTCAGAAACCCTGCTTCCTAGGAACTTTGGTTTTCCCATGGAAAAGGGCACTCTTTCATCAATTTACAGAGAAAAGTAAGATAGTGAAAAGAATTCTTTAACTTTTCCATACGTGACTTCCAACATTTGTAGCTGCGACAGCTGGGCTTCCTTGCAAGCTGGCAGAAGACAACACTGATTACACAAAACTTGGCTGGGCACAGTGGCTCACGCCTATAATCACAGCACTCTGAGTGCCCAAGGCAGGTGGACTGCTTGAGCCCAAGGAGTTCAAGACCAGCCTGGGCAACACAGCAAGACCACATCTGAACATTCCAGCACCTTCACACCATGACATGTGGGTCCCTCCTGGAGTACCTGCAGCATGGGGGAAGCGGCCTCCTCCCCTTCGTCCTCTTTGCCCTTGCGCCGCCGCTGTGCCTCGTCCTCCCCTTCATCCAGTGGGATGCTGCGCAGCCTGGCCAGGAAGTTGTTGAAGATCATGTCAGTGCTCAGCACGTCCTCACTGAACCAGACCATGCCGCAGCGCGACACCGTGGCCAGGGTCGCATACTTCAGGTCTTGTACCTCAAACATTATTCTCACCTTGAAAGAAAACATTAAGCAGATTTAATGACGTAGGTTTGCTAGAAACCTGCACATCAAAATTATTGTATCTATATGTACACTGAAAGGGTGACTTAAAACTTAATTTTTCTATACAGAAAATAGCTGGGCATGGTGGTAGGTGCCTGTAATTGCAGCTACTTGGGAGGCTGAGGTAGGAGAATCACTTGAGCCCAGGAGATGGAGGTTGCAGTGAGCCAAGATCATGCCACTGCACTCCAGCCTGGGTGACATTGAAAACCCATCTCAAAAAACCCCCCAAAACAAACAAATAACCCAAACTTAATTTTGCTGCACTTATTTAAAAAATAAAGACAAAAACCATCTACAGCTCACATCACTACAGTAGTCACCGTTCTCTCTGTAAGAATCTGGACAGGACAGCTGTGTGTGGCAGGGAGAAGAAATCCTAATGAGCACCCTACCATACAAGGTTAACTGATAATTATGGAGTGTGTGTATTACTCAATAAATGATAGAACACCATTATTAAAACCTACTAAAATGTTTCTAACTAGCCATGGAAATGGAAACAAATCTAGCAGCTAAGATTCTACCTTTGAAAATTACTTACACGATCTGGGTCCATGACTCCGGAGCTGCACTTAGCTGGCACATGGGTTTTAGTTGGCCGAATAGAATGATTCAGTTGATGACAGGCGAAAGCCTACTTACATTGGGTGGAAGGCTGAGGCGCTCTCCATTGGGCAGAGTAAGGAGCTTGTTGTCATCCAGCACTGAGTTCAAGTTCTCAACCCACTCTGGATCCACGTCGCCATCAAAGACGATCCACTGGCGCTTCTGCAGCTCGCCTCGAACGCTGTCTATGATCCTGGTTGGGAAGGATTTTAAAAGAGCCGCTGACTAAATCAGAATTTTAAGATTAGGCATGTTTACCTATGATGGTTTCTGAAGTGATCTGTAATTTACTGACTTTGGTTGAAAATAATGTCTACTCTGCCATTGTAAGAATGAAGTACTTGGGCCCCATATCCAGCAGAACACAAAGATCAAAGAGGACGTACTTTCTCAGCACATGTGTGAAGAGCCCATCAGTCCATTCCCTGGTGTTGGGATCCAGGGTTCCATAGAGGTGGTCTTTGCTGATGGCCTTGGGGTCGATGATATGGGCCACGCCTTCCACACCCTCGAGTCTCTCCAACGCCTTCAGCAGGACACGCCAGGCCATGCTCTTCCCACTTCCTGAGGGCCCCACCATCATCAGGCCATGATTGATCTGGGTGATCTGATAGAGCTGGAGAACCTGCAGGGCCCCACAGACCAGCACGGTGACTGTCCCAGAAGAGGTCCCAGGGCCCCACAGACCAGCTTGGTGACCGTCCCAGAGGAGGAATGGGGACAGCTCCTCACTGAGCCACCTCTTGTAAAAGTGAGCAAGAAACATCATCTATGGATTTTTTTTTTTTTTGAAATGAAGTCTCTCTCTGTCTCCCAGGCTGGAGTGCAGTGGCATGACCTCAGCTCACTGCAAGCTCCACCTCCCAGGTTCAAGCGATTCTCCTGTCTCAGCCTCCTGAGTAGCTGGGATTACAAGCGCCTAACTATGGATTCTTAAAGGCAAGCACTGGAACTCTCCAACTGTAGAGATATTACACAGGCCACATCTACAACATATCCAAACTGTGGAGAGTTCTTTACTAAGTCAGGAAAGCTGGAGCCAGTGGGACAGGAGATACCAATGAGCAGCCTCAACAAGGACATATCAGACCCTGCCAAGGACATTAAGAGACTGAATGGATGAGCCATGTGTTCAATCCAGTACAGAGTCTCTCAGGCTAAACATACACAGCTTGTGTAAACAGTAAACTTTTTCTTAAATAAATCACACAGAGGAAGGAAAGAAGCCAACATAGAATGTAAACTACTATCAGTAGATCAGCGATTTCAGTTGGTCATCTATGGCACTGGAAAGTCTTGTAAGCAGAGTTTTTACCAGCATAAATAAATTTCCAATATGATCACACCCTTAGCATTTTCAGAAATTGAACTATACGGGCCGGGCACGGAGGCTCACGCCTATAATCCTAGCACTTCGGAAGGCCCAGATGGGAGAATCATGAGGTCAGGAGTTTGAGACTAGTATGGCAAACATGGTAAAACTCTGTCTCTACTAAAAATACAAAAATTAGCCAGGTGTGGTGGCGGGTGCCTGTAATCCCAGCTACTCAGGAGACTAAGGCAGGAGAATTGCTTCAACGTGGGAAGCAGATGTGGTGGTGAGCCAAGATCACGCCATTGCACTCCAGCCTGGGGTGACAGAGCGAGACTCCATCTCAAAAAAAAAAGAAAGAAATTGAACTATATCATGTAAATAAAATTTTCAGGTTAAGTTTTGCTACCTCTAAACAACAACAAAACATGCAAATAGGCCTTGGGCAAATATTCATAAACGATATCATGCACCTCCACAGCCTTCACAGACGTTTCACCAAAGGGCCCAGAGCCGTCATTACTGGACATTAAAGCCAGCAGGGTCTGTGAGGGCAGTGGCCGATGGAACAATCTGGGTTACCTTTTCAACCCACATTCCACCAACTTCTTCTCCATCTCCGTATGTCAAATACATCTCCTGACACACTTTCTTCAGCTCTTCTCGAAGGGCAGTCATCTCACCCCTGTGATACTGGACTCCAGGGAACACGTCTGACAGGAGGCTGAAGAGCAGCGGGATGTCCTCCGCCACCAGCTTCGGTACCATCGTCTCACAGACACTCTGTATCAGAATCTACGGGAAGAGGAATGGGCTGTGAGAGCGGAGCATGGCTCGAGTGCCGCCCGCTGCAGCCCCAGGAGCTGCGTGATCAGTAACTGCTGGTGAACAAAGGGTGTGACCACCACGCGCCCACATTTGTGCACTCAACTCGCTGGGTAAACGTGACAGTCGACTCCAGTTGTCCCAACACATGTGACCCACAAGAAGAATTCATCTACATAGCTTTAAGTCATAGCTTAAATGTTGAAAAGGTAAATTTAAATAGTGTGTAAGGTTTGAATGATCAAAAGGTTTGTAGCGCACCTCTTGTTCAGGGAGATTTTCAGCAATTTCTCCTTCGTCAACAGCTTCCCCTCGCTCCTCTTTCTCCCTCTTTATCTTCTGGATTCTCTCTCTTTTCACATTGCCTGCGCTCACCAGTACACTCTTCAAAGCCCGGAGACCAAAGTCGTAATGGCTCTGAGAAGAGAGCTGCTCATCGCAAAGTCTAGAACGGGAAAAAAGGCTTTCTTTAAAAACAGTATACTTTCAGCAACAATAGGGTCAGGCATCGAGAAATCAGAGATGAATATTTTGAAAGATGTGCAATCATTACACATAAAAATGTTAAGGTTAAATGGGCACGTTTAACATATGCAAGAAACATAATCATGAAGAATTCTAGGCTACTCACTTAAAAAACGGGACGATTTTGTTGGCAAGCACCTCAGCAGTGCGGAAGCCCTGTGAGTACAGCATGACCTGGGCGATCAACTGTCGGTCGGGCTTGGTCATGGCCAAGCTCCGGAACAGCTTCTTCAAGTTGTCGGGAAGGTTTGACCGGCCTGCGTAGCCAGGGTTCATGGTGATGAAGATGGCCATGTCCGGGCTCACCTTGACTTGTTTGTTCAGCAGCTCACAAGTAATGGGGGCAGAGGCTGAGAACGAGATGACGGTGTTAAAACTAGAAATGTTGGAAAAACCTGTTCTAAAATATCTCCAAAATAAAAGCTCTTGTTCCTCTAGGAAGCTGGTGGAGAGGCTGCCTGGGAGGCTGCTCTGTGGCCTTTCTTCAGGGACCACCAGCCATGTTCTCCCAGCCCAGGTGGACCCATTCCCATGCACCTCATGGGCACATGTGTCCCAGGTCAAGCCACCAGAAGCAGGGTCCGCTTTTCTATCTGGGCCACACAACACTGAGTGTCATGGAGAACTCAAGATAGAGATGCTGCCCCATAAACGTGCAAAAATAAAAAGGAATAAATGCCGTGACCCCTGACTGGCTTAGATATGATAATTACCTTTTCCTAGGATCATCAAAATAAAAAACCTCCAAAATCTCCAAGCCCCTCTGAGCTACTCTCGGACAAAGTGTATTCTTTCCTTAAGAGAATACTGATCCCAGCTGGGCGCGGTGGCTCAAGCCTGTAATCCCAGCACTTTGGGAGGCCGAGGTGGGTGGATCACGAGGTCAGGAGATCGAGACCATCCTGGTCAACACGATGAAACCCCGTCTCTACTAAAAAAAATATTAAAAAAAAATTAGCTGGGCATGGTGGCGTGTGCCTGTAATCCCAGCTACTTAGGAAGCTGAGGCAGGAGAATTGCCTGAACCCAGGAGGCGGAGGTTGCGGTGAGCCGAGATAGCGCCATTGCACTCCAGACTGGGTAATAAGAGCGAAACTCCGTCTCAAAAAAAAAAAAGAGAATACTGATCCCAAGTGCAAGTGCTGCTTTCTTCGACACTCCTTTTATTTTATTTAGGAGGTCTGGGGAATTCTCCATAAGGCAAGTTGTTATTATGCAATTGAAGGAAAGAGTGAAAGTTACACTGTGCACATAAGACACAATTTCACACCTACCCAATCCCCATGTTTGCTTCCTTCAGCATCCACCCTCCCTGACCCCACATGCTGGTACTTCATGTTGAACAGGGAAGGGAAGCAGTCCCTGGGGCCTCTCCGACAGCTGCTCCAATTGCGATAAAGGGCTCGTTTCCAAAGACAGATGGCAGAATGATGGCCAGACAGGTGGCTGGGGAGGTCGGCTCTCTGATGATGTGGGAGGGAAGAGGGGCGCACTGAGGGCCCGCATCAGTGGACACAGTCATTCCGTGGCAAAGGCCATGGAGGGAACATACAAGCTCTAAGGGAACATGGGGGCATCTGCCTGGCTGAGGAAGGACTGCTGAGGTTTTTGGCTGTCCTAGGGCATAGCAACCTCTATACTGCTGCCCTAGAAAGAGGACTACAGATGCAGTACAGTTGTGGGTTTTTTTTTTTTGAGTCAGAGTTTTGCTCTGTGGCTCAGGCTGGAGTGCAGTGAGGCAATCTCAGCTCAGTGCAACCTCTGCCTTCTGGGTTCAAGGGACTCTCCCTGCCTCAGCCTCCTGAATAACTAGGATTATAGGCATGCATCACCACGCTAGGCTAATTTTTATATTTCTAGTAGAGACAGGGTTTCACCATGTTGGCCGGGCTGGTCTCGAACTCCTGACTTCAAGTTATCCGCCCGCCTTTGCCTCCCAAAGTGCTGGGATTACATGCTTGAGCCACCATGCCTGGCCTGGGTTTCTTACCTTCCATCTTTAACCACAACTCACTATACTGCCTGAAATAGTTCCTGTGAGCTAAATTCTTGCTTATTTCTAATCCAAGAGGTAGAAAATTAGTTCACGATGAAATTTCCCTCTACATTCTCTAAGTAATTTTTGAAGAGGTCTTACTCTTGTCATAGTTGGGGTTGGAATGTTCACGCAGTGCTTCCTGTATGCACTGCACCTGCTGGGACACAGCTGACAGCATTCGCTCCTCCAGGCGGTTGAACTCGTCAAAGCAGCCCCAGGCACCCACCTGGCAAAGGCCCACAAAGATCCGGCCCATTGCCTGGAAAGGAGAGAAAGAAAAGCTACCACCACCTGCTGTGGCCCAAATTGTGTTCCCCTCCCCCTTGCCACAAATTAGTATGTGGATGCCCTAACCCTGGTGGGTTTGTCTTTAGAGAAAGGGCATGTAAGGATGTAATAAAGGTTAAATTAGGTCCAAAGGGCTGGGACCTCCACCCCAGATCCATAGGACTGGTCCCCTTATAAGAAGAGGAAGAGGAACCAGAGCGCTCTCCGTGCATTTCTGAGGAAAGGCCTTGTGAAGACAAAATAGCCGTCTGCAAGCTAGCAAGAGGACCCTCACTGGGAACTGAACCCTGCCGGCACCTTGATCTTGGACTCCCCAGCCTCTGGAACTGGGAGGAAACACATGTCTATCGTTAAGCCACACAGCCTGTGCTGCTTGGACACGGCGTCTGAGCAGAACACCACACCACCTGCCCCAGTGCTGGCTTCACTGGACTCAAACAATGACTCTGACAATGTTTGGCCTTGGGCAAGTCACATCTTTTTGAAATGCACATCTTCTCATCTTTCAAATGGGAACACTACTACCTACCTCCCACGGTAGTTGTGAAGTATACATTAGAGTCACACCTCAGGTGAGGGACCCAGTGCCTACATATCATGAACAATAGCCATTACCATGACAGAAGTAAAATATAATACCTTCTTTCCTCCTGTGCTAATAAAATCTCAATGACAAAGCTATTGTTTCTATTCTATCACTTTACGTGATTAAAGAAAAACCTCTTCCATAGTATGTGCTTATTCCAAGATACAGGCACTAAAAATGTCTTCGAAAAACTGACATTTTAGAAAAATAATACATTCCACTAAAGATCTAGCTTTGAAAACATGAAACTGAAGTCAGCTTCAAAGCATGTACGCTGGACACCTTAAACACCTCAAAATAACAGCAGCCCTACCGCAGGGCTCAGGAGGCCATATCAACCATGCTGAGCTGTATGGCTCACGGCTTTGAGAGGTATGAGCTTGATACTCCCCAAATGATCCCCGCAGGACAGTAGGTGGATCCCATAAAGCTCACCTGGAAATCAAAGGTTTCATCACAGTTGAAAACTAAAACAAACCGTCCAAGCTGATGGCCAAGAGCTTTGACAGACTCTGTTTTCCCGGTTCCAGCAGGTCCTGTGTAAAGAAAAGCAATAGAGTGCTTGAGTCCATTACCTAACAGAAAACAGATCTTAGCTTTAAAAGAACTATAAAAAGCGCCGGGCGCAGTGGCTCACGCCTGTAATCCCAGCACTTTGGGAGGCTGAGGCGGGTGGATCACCTGAGGTCAGAAGTTCGAGACTAGCCTGACCAATATGGTGAAACCCCATCCGTCTTTAAAAAAAAAAGAACTATAAAAAGCAACTCATTTAAAAAATCAAAGTAGTGTCCAGGTGTGGTGGCTCACACCTGTAATCCCAGCACTTTGGGAGGCTGGGGTGGGCAGATTGCCTGAGCTCAGGAGTTTGAGACCAGCCTGGCTAACATGGTGAAACCCCGTCTCTATTAAAAATACAAAAATACAGGCATGCGCCTGTAGTCCCAGCTTCTTGGGAGGCTGAGGCAGGACATCGCTTGAACCCAAGAAGTGGAGGTTGCAGTGAGCCAAGATTGCACCAGTGCATTCCAGCCTGGGCGACAGAGCAAGACTCTGTCTCCAAAAAAAAAAAAAAAAAAAATCAAAGTAGCAATAAATGCAAACAAATTTAAGATTTTAGAATGTACACACAACATAATTAAGAGGTACATTCAAGATTCAAATCATTAATCTTTAAACACTTTATTATACGATCTGTCCAGAACTGTGGAAGAACTTACCAAATGGGGAACCCCCCAGCCTGGCCTCCAAAGCTTGTGTCATTGTCAGATAGCAGCGGTCAGTGAGCGGGGTCTGGACCAGTTTGTCCTGAACACCGAGGTACTCGAAGCCATAGTTAAACTTGGCATTTGCCATCTGAATTGACAACTGCTGTAACACGTCAGTTTGTTTAGGGTCGAAGTAAAATCGCATCTGGCTGAGCCACTCAAAAGATTTGGCATTGTCAATCCTGCTTTTGATCAAGGACCTTGTAACGTCTCTCTGGTGAACCAACTCTGTAATCTGAAGAAAGAGAGTCACTTTAAAAGTTTGTCTGCACTAAAGCAATTCAGTGCATTCTCTGGGTTTGTGAACTAGCAAACTTAAATTGAGGTGCTAGGTCCAGTTACAGTGGCTTTCAGTAAATCTTCCAAAAGGCAAAGTCACTTTCAGAGATGGGAGAAATGTTACTCATGCAATGGTTTTTCATAGAACCCAGAGCTGCAGCAAAAACAACGAAACAGAAGCACCTCACTTTAAGTATTTTCAAATTCTGCAACTATCCTAAAACACGATGGAAGGTTAGCTTTCTGATGTCTGTCCCAAGAGTCTTGCCATGCGCCGCCATGGGGCTGGGAGCAGGCACGGCCCACGCTGTGCAGCTCAGCACTGCTGTGGACCTTCTCTGGGGAGAAGACCGGAAAGAGCAAGAGACCCTGACCAAGGTCGATCCCTTCCTCTCTACTGTGATGTCGTGTAACCCCTGCATACCCCTGAGATTACCTTTCAATAGGGCAGAGAGCCAAATGCCCACCCTCAGAGGATACTCATACACCATCCACTGTTCTCCTTGATACTAAAACCTTTTTGAAGCATGATTTCCATTTAATTGCATGGTTGAGGGTGTAAGAGTCTAACTGGTAAGGAAGGAGTCAGGTGTGAGACTAACCAAGTGTTCCAGCTTCCGCCTTCGGAGTGGGGGCTGCTCCATGAGGACAGAGTCCGCTAACACATTGAGGGTGACCTCCACATTGCTCAGCACCGAGTGCAAGGGCGCGGCATCACCACCTCCGCCCATGCTGCTCAGTGCAGTCTCCACATTCTCAGACCAGGCTATCTGGGCTGACAAAACCACAAGCTGGGCCTGAAAGACACCAAAACAAGATCCCAAAGGATGATCTGAAAGATTGCTCAGTGTTTTCATTGGGAGCCCACTCACTCCTACTGTAGATTACCTGGTATTTATCAATCCAAGTGATGTAGGTATTTGGGTCAATTGATGTTGCTTTACCAAAAATCTCGACCTCTGTGACGGACTCAGCAAGAAGTTTGGCCAGGGTGACTCTCATCTCCTTTTCTACCAGTGTGAGCCACTCATTGATTTTGGGATGTTCAGTAATTGACACAGGAGTTTTAAACATAACCTGAAATCAATACAATTTTAAGAAATGGGGTGTGCAAAAATATGAGAGAAGTTTTAGATGTTACAAAATAAATTCACCTCTTCTCCTTCCCGAGATGAAATACCCAAAACGACAGAGTTATCCTCGTTCAGGATGATGCTTGAAACTCCAGCAAACATCTTCTTGAAGTGTTTCTGTAATTTTGCAACATTCTTGCTGTTTCCAATGATTTCAAGCAAATCTTCATCCCCCACAAAATAGAACCTAAAATTAAAATAGCACTCAAGTTACTAAAATATATGCACGTGTAAGGTGAATCAAGGCAAAATTTCAAACTGCAGGAAAGGAAGGAAGATGTGGCTGGTAGTGGCAATCTCCAGCCCAAATTCAGATCACATCCAAATTTCTGCCAGCCCTTGGCAAAAGACACACACTTACCTAACAAGATCTTGAAGTAAAAGGAATTCAGTGAATGCAAGGAATTCAGGCAGGGTGCAGTGGCTCACACCTGTAATCTCAGCACTTTGGGAGGCTAAGGCAGGCAGATCACCTGAGGCCGGGAGTTCAAGACCAGCCTGACCAACATGCAGGAAACCCCTGTCTCTACTAAATATACAAAATTAGCTGGGTGTGTTGGTGAATGCCTGTAATCCCAGCTATTCGGGAGGCTGAGACAGGAGAATCGTTTGAACCCAGGAGGCAGAGCTTGCGGTGAGCCAAGTTTGCACCATTGCACTCCAGCCTGGGCAACAAGAGTGAAACTTCATCTCAAAAAAAAAAAAAAGAATTTCAGTCATTCACTTTAGTGAGTTACTTTATTAACTCTTTTTGTTTTTGAGATGGAGTCTTGCTCTATCACCAAGGCTGGAGTGCAGTGGCGTGATCTCGGCTCACTACAACCTCCACCTCCTGGGTTCAAGCAATTTTCCTGCCTTAGCCTCCCAAGTAGCTGGGATTACAGGCAACTGTCATCATGCCCGGCTAATTTTTGTAGAGACAGGATTTCACCATGTTGGCCAGGCTGATCTTGAACTCCTGACCTCAGGCGATTTGCTTGCCCTGGCCTCCCAAAGTGCTGGGATTATAGTTGTGAGCCACGACACCCGGCCTATTAACTTATTTATTTATTTTTTTAAAACCTGTCCAATTCATCCTAAGCAAATTATTTAGAAAGCAAAAGATGCCACTTAGAAAACTGTCAGAGGTTGGGTGCGGTGGCTCATGTCTGCAATCCCAGCACTTTGGGAGGCCAAGGCGAGCAAATCGCCTGAGGTCAGGAGTTCAAGATCAGCCTGGCCAACATGGTAAAACCCCACCTCTACTAAAAAGACAAAAATTAGCCAGATGTATGGTGGTGCATGCCTGTAATCCCAGCTACTCAGGAGGCTGAGGGAGGAGAATCACTGGAATCTGGGAGGTGGAGGTTGCAGTGAGCCGAGATCGTATCGCTACATTCCAGCCTGGGCTACAGAGCAAGATTCCATCTCAAAAAAAAAGAAAACTGTCAGAGATAAACACTGAAGAGATGCAATGCAAGCTGCCCTGGAGGGTGGATGATAGTTAAATTGAGGATTTAAGAAATCCAAAGTAGGACAATTTAATAAATCCAAGGTAGGTACAATTAGTAATCACTGCATGAAAGGGAAGGGAATGGTGATCATTATATGTGTTATTGTCTAACAAAATCCTTGATGGCAAAACTAACAAACACAGGCCCAGAAGGGAAAGAAGGCAGCTGGAAAAATGCGCACCTGAAACTCAATTTGACTCCAGGCCAAGTCAAAGCGAGGATCTTACCTGGGGAAAGATGACCGCTCTCTTTCCAGGTATTCTCCCAGTGCTTTCTGGATCTTTCCTAGCAGGTCTGCCAGTCTTTCCAGAGACCGCTGTACCCCCTGGATGTTCAGAACATCCATAACAAGGGGAGACTTGGACACTTTTTTCATTAGAGCCAAAAACTCAGTGCTGATGCTACAAATGAAATTAAAACATACGTCAGCCTTTGTTGAGCAGTTACCAGCCACTGGCAATATCTGGCTCTCTGGCTGGAGCCTATACCTCTGGAACCGCTGGGTTTCCACTGGCAGCAGGTGCTTGATATCTGCACTGCCCGTAAAGATGCCTTCCAGGTAGACCCAGCGCCTCTGCACGTCAATCCACACATCAAACAGAGCCATGATCCTGTTCAGCTTGTCTTCCCAGCTGAGTGCATCCTCTTCAAAAACCTGGTGGATAGACAAGGGGGCAGAGGTGAACTGCTAACCTTTTTACTCACAGATATGCTAAAACTCACTGAAAAAATGCAGATTAGGATATCAAGAAGTAATATGATTCACATTTTAAGAAACAAGTAGGCCAGGCGCAGTGGCTCACACCTGTAATCCCAGCACTTTGGAAGGCCAAGGCAGGTAGATAACTTGAGGTCAGGAGTTCGAGACCAGCCTGGTCAACATGGTGAAACCCCATCTCTACTAAAAATATGAAAATTAGCTGGGCATGGTGGCACACGCCTATAATCCCAGTTACTCAGGAGGCTGAGGGAGGAGAATCGGTTGAGCCTGGGAGGCAGAGGTTGCAGTGAGCTGAGATCATGCCACTGTATTCCAGCCTGGGCAACAGAGCAAGACTCTGTCTAAAAAAAAAAAAAAAAAAAAAAACCCACAAACAAGAGAAACATAAGAATTGGCTGGCTGTGGTGACTCATGCCTGTAATCCCAGCACTTTGGGAGGCCAATGCAGAAGGACTGCTTACGCCCAGGAGTTCAAGACCAGAAGACCAACCTGGGCAATATAGTGAGATTTCGTCTCTACAAAACATAAAAAGTTAGCCCAACAAGGTGGCATGTGCCTATGGTCCCAGCTACTTGCAGGCTGAGGTGGGAGGACTGCTTAAGCCCAGAAAGTCAAGGCTGCAGTGAGCTGTGATCACAACGCTGCACTCCAGCATGGGTGACAGAGTAAGATTCTGTCCCAAAACGTAAAATAAAATAAAAAAATAGGTACCTAGAAACTGTCAGTGAAAGCGTATTATAGCGAAAGTGTGGAAGACCACTAGTGGGGAGGGAAAGCTTCCCCAGAAACAGCACCTTGTAGTACGGAGAAAGCTTCATGGCCGAGACGCTGTTGATGTGCTCCTTGACCTTGTTGAAGAGGTCGTCCCAGCCGCGGATCAGGCGGCACTTGTTCTGATAGTTTACCAAGTCTAGTTCATAAGTATTCCACACTTCTCTTATCTGAATTCAAACCAGAAAGAGGCACGTTATCACATTTACCAGCTGCACAAGGGACCGAGCGTTATGAGAACAGAAAGGACCACAGATGACAAGGCCCCATTTTTACACAGCTCAGAGCTGTAGAACAGCCTGAAACATGATGTAAAAGCACGTGTTGCAGTCCTATTACTTGCCTGCTTCAAAAATTCTTCCAAAGCCATCTCCCCTTGTGCCACGAGCAGGACATCCTTGACCACAGCTTCATTCTTCTGCAAGTCAACATCCCAGATTTGGCCAAGGGTTAGCTCAGAGACAACCCAGTTAACATGAAGCCTTTTCATGAGCTGTTTCCAATGGCGGTCCTTCAGTGCTTCGGATTTCAGCTCAATCACCAGCATGTTTATCTGTGGAGAAAGGATACAAAAGTCATCTGTGCAGGTGCATTTCTACATGAAGCCTTTTCATGAGCTGTTCCCAATGGCGGTCCTTCAGTGCTTCGGACTTCAGCTCAATCACCAGCATGTTTATCTGTGGAGAAAGTATACAAAAGTCATCTGTGCAGGTGCATTTCTAACGTACACTCATCACCGTGCGACACTGGCCACCCACCTTCATGTAGCCTTTCAGAAGCCTTTGAACAAACTCATAAGACGCATACTGTCGCAATCGGGCAGGGAAGTTTTTCAGCTGGTTCAAGAGGGCATCCAAATTTTGTCGAAGCTGTTGAGAGAAACACACGATGGTATTTAGCTTGCCAACATTTCTCTAAATGGTGAAATATTTCCTTAAAAAATGGTTTCTAAATAAATTTTACAATATTCTGGATGAATAATGTAAACGACGTGCAGGACATTAAGTGTCATCTGATGAACTCACAATACAAATACTCAAACTTGGTTTGCCAAGTTCCTGAATGAGGTCTGCAGCTGTTAACACAGATGTACACAAACACCGATTTTCATGACATATACCTTCCGAGGCTGTACTGAAACCCACGGTTGCTCCTTCATCTGATCAATCTGCTCCCAAACCTTAGAAAGTTCTGACCAAACGCCTTTTAGGTCCTGTAATTCTTCTAAGGCCACCTGTGATTGAGAAGAGCAAAGCAGTTGACTTTGGAAACAGAAATCGCCCCAGAATCTGGTAGGGCCCTGGAGATGAACAACGTCAGTGGTGGGGAGCAGGATTCTCGACCCCTTCCCAGTGGTTTATACCTGCACACGCTCTTCACTGCCACTGAGAAGCCCAGTATCTGTCAATTCCAGTGCCTCCTTGGCCTTTGCACACTTCTCTCTGTCGTCCTTCAGCCTGCCAAACTTCCCTTCATATATGGTGAGAGCCTGAAGCGCCTCTTCTGGGCGGAGGTTGCCCTGAAAGCAGGCAGAGCACAGAGAATTGGAGCACAGCCTCAGGGGAGATGAACATTTAGGCTTTAAAATGAAGCACAGGGCCTGCAGGGCTTCTGGACATTTCTGATTCTTTGCACACATCTTAATATGGAAACATTCAACAAGATGTCCATTTTGGATGTGTGTACAGTAGTGAATTTTATTTTTACATCAATATTTTACATAAATAAAAAAATAGAACGGTGGAGCATCTCTTGATTTAGCCATTCTCTTATCCAGTACCCTGGGAGGTGGGAGAAGAGGCAGCAGACTCGGCCTCACGTGCACAACCCCAATGATAAAAGAGGACAAACCCCCAGGGCCTGCCAGCCACATCTTCCCCAGAGAACACAGCTGTTACATCAGCTACCCAGCCAAGAGAAGAATGATGAGAAATCACTGGAAACAGAGTCTACTTTGCATTAACACTACTATTTGCATACTTCCTTTTCATTTTAATAACTGATGAGAGGCGCATAAAATATTGCTGTTTTCTACTAAAGCAAAATATCAAAAGAATATTTTATTTAGGCTGGATGTGGTAGCTCACGCCTGTAATCCTAGCACTCTGGGAGGCTAAGGTGGGGACACTGCTTGAGTTCAGGAGTTTCAGACCAGCCTGGGACTTCATCTCTACTAAAAATAAACAATTTGCTGAGATTATAGGGCATGCCTATAGCCCCAGCTACAATGCTCGATCCCAGAACATTGAGGCTTCAGTGAGCTATGACCACATCACTGCACTCCAGCCTAGAGACTCAGTGAGACTCTGCCTCAAAAAAATGCTTTTGTTTAACTCTAACACAATATTGGCACCAAGGTGAGGTGATAAGAAATATTCAAACTTTGGTGACCAGAATCTCGCTATTGATTAATATTCAGCTCCTCCAATGGAGCAAGCACTATCAGTAGCACTAGCAGTATCAGTAGCACTAGCAAAAGCAGAGACCATCAAACCAAAAGAAAGCACAGAGCAGAACCTGCAGGGGCCCAGAGGCAAGGAAACGGTTATAGGCAGGGCCGGCCAATTAACCAGCAGATCTTTGTGGAAGGCTAAATCTGTCATTAGTCCTATTGTGGGAAACTTACATCCCCAAACCGAAAAACCAGATTAATATTCAAAATATGTTCATATCTTTTCCATTTGTCTTTTCTATGCTTATATTCCCTAAATAAATAAAAATCTGAAAATTAAAAAGAAAACAGTTGCCTGGGACCCACCATAACCCAAGTGGATCAGCATTTAGAGGGAATAAGGGTCCGGGCATTTGTATTTACATGCTCTCCGGATAATTTCACGTACCCTTAGGAAATAACAAAATTAACAAAGGGAGCCAAGAATAAGATATAAAATTTTGAATTCTACTCCCAGTAAAGCAAATACACTGTTACCTACCATGGCTTCTGCTCTCAGCACGTTGCCAGCACCCTTCCACACCACCCTCAGGCACAGCAGTGGCCGCCCAGCCAGCGCTCTCATCGGCCTCTTCTGCTGCAGCGCTGCCACCTGACTCGCCTGTCTCTTCTGGCTCATTTTTATCATGAGGGGAGGGGCTCTTGTCCTTTCATTCACTGCTCTATCTCCACTACCCAGGACAATGCCTGGAACACAGTTGGTGCTCAACAGATTAGGAGTCTCCTGGGTCACCGCCTGGTGGGACTCACCGTGACAGGCTTGGTCTTCTCCCAGTCGGTCAGCAGGTCAGTGGTGCGGCTTTCCACAGCCCGATCCTCCTGGACAATCTTCATTTGCAGGTTTGCCACCTGCTGCTGAATGGCAGAGTCCTTCCGCCGCATGATGTCATTGAAGGCTCCCCACTCTCCCTCGATGTTGTCAATATAAAGCCAGGACGGGGGGAACTGGAACCTTTGCTTTTCCAGTAAGCGTTGGCCATTGCGGTAGAGCTTTGAGAGTTAAAAAATAAGACAAATTTTTCTTCTATAACAATGATAGAAATTATCAGGGCCCCACAGTGGTTTGCTGGGCCCCACGCACGGTGATTCACAAACTCAGGAGATCAAGACCAGTCTGGCCAACATGGTGAAACCCTGTCTACTAAAAATACAAAAAAATTAGCCAGGTGGGGTGGTGTGCTCCTGTAGTCCCATCTACTCGGGAGGCTGAGGCAGGAGAATCACTTGAACCTGAGAGGCGGAGGTTGCAGTGAGCTGAGAATGCGCCACTGCACTCCAGCCCAGCCTGGAAGACAAAGCGAGATTCCATCTCAAAAAAAAAAGGATACTCAAGTTTGATGACTTCAGAACAACTAAAGTAAAAGATTTTAAAAAGACAAAAACAGTGGTTCTCAAACCTTGCTGTGCCTAAGAATCACCTGCAGAGCTTTAAGAAGCATATATGCTGGCCAGGCACGGTGGCTCACGCCTGTAATCCCAGCACTTTGGAAGGCCAAGGCAAGCAGATCACCTGAGGTCAGGAGTTCGAGACCACCCTTGCCAACATGGAGAAACCCTGTCTGTCTCTACTAAAAATACAAAAATTAGCCGGGTGTTGTGGTAGACACCTGCAATCCCAGCTACTAGGGAGGCTTGAGGCAGAAGAATCATTTGAACCTAAGAGGCAGAGGTTGCAGTGGGCTGAGACTGTGCCACTGCACCCCATCCCAGTCCACAGAGCAAGACGCCATCTCAAAAAAAAAAAAAAAAAAAACAAGTAGATGCTCAGCATCTGCACTGAGTTTTTATTATTTAGTTTTTTGAGATGGAGACTTGCTCTGTTGCCCAGTTTAAGAGACTACAGGCACATGCCACCACACCCAGCTAATTTTTTGTATATTTTTAGTAGAGATGGGGTTGCACTGTGTTGGCCAGGCTGGTCTCAAACTCCTGACTTCAGGTGATCCTCTCACCTTGGCCTCCCAAAGTGTTGGGATTACAGGCGTGAGCAACTGCATCCGGCCTACACTGAGTTTTTACAGTCACAATCAGACTTAACAATTAGGCTGTTATAACAGAGGTGATCTGTGGGCCTTAAGGGTTGAGTGAGGACATTCTCTCAGAATTCAAAATCCTATAGAAGCCGAATTTTTCAATGTTCATAGAGCTCACCTCAACCTGCTTCTCAAACTGCTTGATCTTCCGTTTCAAAGACTGCACGTAAGTGATGAAAGTCACCGCGTCGGAGGTGCTGGCCGTGTCTACTGAGTGCTGCTCCAACTCTTGGCGAGACTGTTGAGAAAGAGGGGAGTATTTCATCACAGAGCCAGGGTTTACCGATCGACTGGTCACAGAGGCAGAATCCTGCGTCCTCACCTTTGAGATCTGGGAATGGAATTCTGTCATGTTTGATCCTAGCATCTGCCCAAATTTGCTAAGAACCTCCTTATGCCAAGAGTCGTACTTCAAGTTCACCTTAGATTGTACCTGAGGGTGAAACAGCACACAACACATCATCAGCTCTTTCCTGCTGGAAATGAATTTTAGTCTAACAGAAATGTTGCTTTTACAGCTACCCTGACACCTTTCAATTAGACAGCAGAGTTCACCTTGCCATAATCTATAACTACTGGCCCAAACTCTTTCTTGGTTTCTGCATTGTCAAAGGTTCCTCTGGCCTTCCTTATTTGGACCAGGAGAGCCTGCCATTTGTTGAGATCTTCTCCAAGTCTGTTGTAGATGTTTTCAGCTTGCATATCCCATAAACACTGATACTGAAGCCAAACCTGCAAATGAAAAGCACAGTTAAAGAGTTAAATAATACTTGGATTTTTCATTTTGTAGAATACTAGCCCCCTTACATTCACATTCCATTAAGAAGGTTCATGTCTTTCACCACTATTAGAGAAATTCTCACTTCAGATTTTCAGAATTTTTGTATCAAAAAAGAATAAAATTTACTATTCTCAAATGTCATGGTTAAAACTCCAAAAGATATAACCTATCATTTGCTCTTTGCTTTAAATTAGCAAATAGTATCTAGTGAACCATACATATAGTCAAGACCTTTTAGCTCCATGTTCTTTATATCTCTTACTTTTTTTTTTTGAGACAGAATTTCCATCTTATTGGCAAGGCTAGAGTGCAATGGTGTGATCTTGGTTCACCGCAATCTCCACCTCCCAGGTTCAACTGATTCTCCTGCCTCAGCCTCCCAAATAGCTGGGATTACAGGCATGCCCAGCTAATTTTTTGTATTTTAGTAGAGACAGGGTTTCTCCATGTTAGTCAGGCTAGTATTGAACTCTCGACCTCAGGTGATCTGCCCACCTTGGCCTCCCGAAGTGCTGGGATTACAGGTGTGAGCCACTGCACTGGGCCTATATCTTGTACTCTTAAGCATCTAGAATAGACTCTGCATATCTGAATGAAATGAGGAGTGTCTTACCTTGACATATTGTTCAACTTCAGTTACAATGCCCATGACAGCGGAATACGACTCTTCAAGGGCCACAGGGCCATCAGGCATCCGTGTTAAAGCATTTCGATAGAACTTCTCTTCCTCAGTCAGTTCGTAATGTACACCCACCTAGCCAACCAAAGCCAAAATGAATGCAAGTAGTATATATGAAAATGCTAATCTCAGTGTCACCTCTTAATTAAAATGAACTGCAAGAAAAGCTCATGACCAAAATGGCATTTACAGGATAATATCCACTTACCCTGGCCACAAGTAACCAGAAAGCCTACTTGTATTTAACTCATCCAACCAATAAAAGAAACATTAATCACAACAGAGAGAAATGTGGCATCACTAATGGCACAATGCAAAAACAGCTGAAGAGAGCATAAAGCCATTTGCTCATTTTAACTATCTGAGTGCCTGTTATGTACCAGGCACTATTCTAGGTACAATAAGCAGATAAAAACCCCTGCTCACAGAGACTTACACTCTATGGGAGGAGAGACGTGATTAGGGAATAAATCAAACACACGGAAGGCTGCATTTTAAACAGCAAGGTCAGGAAAGGCCTCACTGAGAAGGGGACAGTTGTGAGAAACCAGGAGGGGAGGGGTAAGTTGTGAATATTTGCCACCAAGGACTCTGAGTTGAGAAGGCCCAGGGGCAAGAGTCTACCAGCATGTTTGAGGACCAGCAAGACTCCACTGTGACGGGGCACAGCCAGTGAAGGGAGAAGCAGCAGGAGCTGAAGTCAGAGAAACAATAAGCATCACCTTGGCCCAGTGAGCCACTGTAGGCTCTGGCTTCGTGATGAGTGAGACAGGAAGTCACCGAAGGGCTCTAAGAGTGTCAGGACTGACTTAGAATCTAAGACTTGCTTTGGCTGCTGTGTTGAAAACAGATTTTAGGGAGGTAAAGGCAGAGAAAACAGATAGGAGGGAACATTAATAATCTGAATGAGAGGTGATGGTACCTTGCACAGGGTGGTGCCAGTGAAACATGTCAGCATTCATTTTCAAGAGACACACAATGGGGCGATACCACCATTTTGGGCCTGAATAACTGAAGGATGAGAAGCGAAAGACTGAGGGAAGATCAGGGGAGGCAGGGCTGGAGAGATGCTCAGTGTGGCAGGCCTCCCAGACAGCCAAGTGGAGATGCCTTGCTGGCAGCTGGGCAGACAAGCCTGGAGTTGGGAGAAAGGTCAGCTGGAGACACGAGCACAGAGCTGTCAGCTTGCAGGTGGCATTTAAAGTCAACAAGACTAGATGAGATCACAAGAGAGCACTCAGGAGTGGAGAGGGAACGCAACATTTAGAGGGCGTTTAAGGGGAAGGCAAAAGAGGAACCAATAATGGAGACTAGCTACTGAGGTGGGAGGAAAACGAGGGGCATGGTGTTCTGAAGAGCCCAGTGCACCATGCAGGAGGAAGCCTCCATCAAATCCTGCAGTTAAGAGGTAAGACAAGGACGGAGAAGCCTACTAGTCAGCAGGGTGGGACCGCTGGTGATCACACAGAGCAGTGCTGGAGGAGGCTGGATGAGCGCCTGAGAAAGGAGCTTCCTTATGAAGACTGCAGGGGACATGGGGTCCCGTTTAGGTACTGAAAGAAGACCCAGGAGAGAGGGAAGAACAGCTGAGCAAGAGCGAGGAGATGGGTTCTAGGGCACAAGGAGAGGGCTGGCTTTAGTTTGTTAAATTTGGAGATAAGCAAGAGAACAATGTAAGTAAAAACACGGCTGGTTAAAAACAGAAGACACGTGATGAAAAGGATGCTGGACACTGCATATAGACTCCTTGATGGGCAGAAACCAATATTCACAGCTTGGTTCTGATTAGCTGGACAGTGCCCAGCATTAGGTAAAACATTAGCATGATTTTAGTCAGACAATAAACTACTTCAAAAAAATCCTAAAATAACTGAGTTTATGTTCAAAGGTAAGAACAGAGATAATGTCTTGACGAGATCACTAAATTCTGGAAGAGTCTGCAATAGCAGAAGCTGTGCCATCTTTTTGTTCGAAGTCACTGGCCCTATTTAGAAGTAACACTGGGTTGAGGTTGGGGACTAGCTGGTCTTTTGAGCTTTCCTCTTGTTCTAAAAGTATCCTAAGAGTATGTTATATCTGAGATCTGCTTTAAGGTAATCTGGCAGGGGTGGAGAGGTAGGGAAGAAAACATGAATATCGATGGCCGCAGATTGATAAAGCTGCGTGGTGGGGCTCTTGACTCCCTCATCTTTTGTGTATGTTTTAAAATTCCCCTAATAAAAAGCAGGGGTGGGAGGGAGAGGGAGAAGCAGGAATTGAGATTCCCAAAGAAGCTCATGGACAGGAGTTCTAAGAGATTACTGTGAACAAGCTACAAATGCCAAGTAATGAGTTCGAAAAAATGGTCAGGGCACACAAAGCCTCCCTAGCTTTCCCCTGGGTGCTGGAGTTTGTAAAGACACACTGAGAGCTTAAAGAGGCACCATGGAGAAGGGTATCACAGAGCCCCATGAGAGGCCTGGTCAGGGGCGTGTGCTTCAAGTCGCTGAAGGCTTACCTGGTACCTCTGACTCTGGATCCTTGGGAGAGACAGTACAACCATCTTCCAGGCAAACATTTCCTGATACAGCTTATATCTGCACTCTTCAATTGGTGGATTCAAGTAGATTACCTGATTGGTTATTCTTAGCTCATGAACGACATTCTGTGAAAGAAAGGTTTCATTTTTTCCTCAGCAATCTATTTCAATAACATTCTTTTAGACAGAGTTACGTTCTCATTGCCCAGGCTGGAGTACAATGGCACAATCTCAGCTCACTGCAACAACTTCTGCCTCCTGGGTTTAAGAGAGTCTCCTGTCTAAGCCTCCCAAGTACCCGGGATTATGTGTCACCACGCCCAGCTCATTTTATATTTTCAGTAGAGATGGGGTTTCACCATGTTGGGCAGGCTGGTCTCCAACTCCTGACCTTCGATGATCCACCTGCCTCAGCCTCCCAAAGTGCTGGGATTACAGGCGTGAGCCATCGTGCCCAGTCCTTTGGTTTGTTTTTGTTTTTTGAGACAGGGTCTCACTCTGTCACCCAGATTGGAGTGCAGTGGTGACATGGCTTACTTGACCTCCTGGGCTCAAGCAATTCTCCTGACTCTAGCCCCTCAGGTAGCTGGGACCACAGGCATGGACCACCATGCCCAGCCAATTTTTTTTTTTTTTTTTTTTTTTTTTACAGATATGGGGTTTCATCATGTTGCCCAGGCTAGTCTTGAACTTCAGAGCACTCAAGTGATCCACCCACCTCAACCTCCCAAAGTGCTACGATTATAGGTGTGAGCCACCGTGCCTGGCCTCAATAAAATAGTTTGGATACTCAACATCTTCTCTCTCTAGATTACTAAACTACTTCAGTCTGAACCACAAAGTCTGTCACTAGATTGTCAGATGTGGTCTTATATGCCATGTTTGTCATCTGTGCCTTCCCCAAAAGAACATAAGTCAGACAGCAGGTGCTGCTTCACCTCCTCCTGGGTCCCTGGTCCCCAGGAACTGAACACACAACAGGTACTCAATGAAGCTTCATCTGATTTGACATAGTATATGACAATCTCTCAATATAACGAACTTGAGACCCAAGAAACTGGCACCACTGATGCAGTGATACAAATTAGTTATCAATTGTCAGGCAACGATTTAGGCTGACCAAGGTCAGGTGAGTCTGTGCCACCTGCCAGTGCTTTAAGCTAAACAAGAATTCCAACTCAGTCTCCACTAGGTAGTCATGTGTTGCTTCACAACAGGGATACATTCTGAAAAATGCACGGTTGGGCGATTCTGCCATTGTGCAAACTCCACAATGTATCTACACAAATCTAGACGGCAGAGCTCACTACACACCTAGGCTATGTGGCATGGCCGATTGTTCCTAGGCTACGAACCTGTACACCCTGTTACTGTACTGAATACTGTAGGCAATTGTAATACAAGGGTAAGTATTTGTGTATCTAAACATATAAAAGATACAGTAAAAATACAGTAATCAAGCCGGGCGTGGTAGCTCACGCCTGTAATCCCAGCACTTTGGGAGGCAAGTAGATCACAAGGTCAGGAGTTCGAGACCAGCCTGACCAACATGGAGAAACCCTGTCTCTACTAAAAATACAAAAAATTAGCTGGGCGTGGTGGCTCATGCCTGTAATGCCCCCTACTCGGGAAGCTGAGGCAGGAGAATCGCTTGAACCTGGGAGGTGGAGGTTGCGGTGAGCTGAGACTGCACCATTGCACTGCAGCCTGGGCAACAAGAGTGAAATTCCGTCTTAAAAAAAAAATATACAGTAATCGTCAGGACCACCACTGTATATGTGGTCTGTCGTTGACCAAAACGTCATTATGCAGTGCATGACTGTAATTGTATCAATTTAGAAACTCTCACTTGTTTCTCTGGGACTTTTTTTTTTAATTTAATTTAATTTTTATTTTTTTGAGACGGAGTCTTGCTCTGTCACCCAGGCTGAAGTGCAGTGATGCAATCTCAGCTAACTGCAACCTCCTCCTCCCGGGTTCAAGCAATTCTCTGCCTCAGCCTCCGAGTAGCTGGGAATACAGGTGCCCACCACCATACCCAGCTAATTTTTGTATCTTTTTTTAGTAGAGACAGTGTTTCACCAACTTGGCCAGGCTGGTCTTGAACTCCTGACATTGTGATCCACCTGCCTTGGCCTCCCAAAGTGCTGGGATCACAGGCATGAGTCACCTCGCCTGGCCCGGGACTTGGTATTTTTAAAAGTATGCTCTGGGGATGAAAATCCAGTAACAGTAATATTCAAAAGTGAAAATAAAAATATTCAAAAGTGAAAACATTTTTCAAGTGTAAGAGAAAAAAAATAAAAGGTAAAGTCCACATAGGGAAAAAAAGCCAACCATTTCTCCCAGATCAAAGTTTTGACTGTTTTGTGAGGCCTTTTTATTGGTAAACATAACACAAATACTACAAACAGTTACTGTAAGGTAGATATCTTTGTAATCACCACCAACAGCAGCAGATAGGGCCTACTTACGCGGTTCTAGTTGACAGAATTATTATTATTATTATTTTTTTGAGACGGAGTTTGGCTCTTGTTACCCAGGCTGGAGTGCAATGGCGTGATCTCGGCTCACCACAACCTCCGCCTCCTGGGTTCAGGCAATTCTCCTGCCTCAGCCTCCTGAGTAGCTGGGATTACAGGCACGCGTCACCACGCCCAGCTAATTTTTGTATTTTTAGTAGAGACGGGGTTTCACCATGTTGACCAAGATGGTCTCGATCTCTTGACCTTGTGATCCACCTGCCTCGGCCTCCCAAAGTGCTGGGATTACAGGCTTGAGCCACCACGCCCGGCCCTATTATTATTTTTTAAGACAGAGTCTTGCTGTGTTGCCAGGCTGGAGTGCAGTGGCGCAATCGTGGCTCACTGAAACCTCTGCCTCCCAGATTCAAGCAATTCTCCCAAGTATCTGGGCTACAGGTGCCCACCACCATGCCCAGTTAATTTTTGTATTTTTAGTAGAGACGGGGTTTCGCCATGTTGGTCAGGCTGGTTTCAAATTCTTGACCTCGTGATCCGCCCACCTCAGCCTCCCAAAGTGCTGGGACTACAGATGTGAGCCACCACACGTGGCAGACAGAATGACTGAACTGTCTAGAAAGCTTACTAAGCTCCACACAAGTAGTAAACAGATGGCTTGGGCGACAAAGACTACCACTCTGTGTGGTGACCAGTGTGCCACCTTCCAGGGGATGTGGACTTAAGACTTTTGTTAAAACAGTGAAATCTGTTTTAGTGCCACGATCTGAACATTTACTTCTGGCAGATTACATGCAGTTCTTGAAATAATTTATTGCGCGAATGTGTGGTAACAAGGTCTTTCCCACAGTGTAGTTTTTTCCCCTAACATTTCATTTTTCATTTTTTAAGACTTAAAATAATCATTTTAGACTCACAGGGGAGTTGCAAAGGAAGTACAGCGAGTTTCCACAGCCTCTAGCAGCTTTAAGGTTAACGTCTTGCATGAGGGTGAGAGACTCTGGGGAAAGAGTGCAGAGGTGAACTGCCCTCCCGGTCACATCATGTCAGAGGGCACATGGCACCTGCACTCGCCACTGGTGACACTGACCTTCATCACGTGGTTCGGGTGGCATCTGCCAGGGGTCCACACTGACCTTTTCATAAGTGCCTTTAACGGGAGTGTATGTTATTTTACTTATTAGCACATAGAATGCCACAGAAGCACTCACTTTGATCTTCGGCTCTCCACCAGGCTTGTGACTAGCTTGTGGAGCATCTGTGTCCATGTCAACTTCTGCTTTATCTTCAGCTTGTCCAAGAAGAACCTGGGTCCACGCTCTCAGGCCAGCTTGCAGACGGACGCCCAATATTCTTTCAATCTACAATGTTACATCAGAGAACAGTGTTTCTAGTACAAGTCAGCTCACGAAGCAAGTTAATTAGAAAGTGGTAGGTGTTTCAAATCAAAGACACAGTTCCTAACTACATGCCTTCCTAACTCTCTTCTCAGAATCTCACTTTGTCACTTTCTCTCAGCCACAGATGACTTGTTAGGCGGTGTTCTCCTTCTCTGGATACTGAATGAGCAATCCTTCACAATGCGTAACCTCTGCTATAAAAACAGCACTGGCGTGCCCTCCGAAGTCCCCGCTGAGAAAGGGCATGGCTCGGTGAGCCTGCTTTACGCACACTACCATACCTTCTACCCCTGTCCCCACTTGCCTGCAGGGGTATTGATTGGGGCAGAATGTGACTGGGATTTCTAAACTGGGTGTTGGGGGGGGGGCAGGGTCATCAGAAGAGGATGGCCGGAGGGCTAGGAAAGGTAACCTGAATCATAAGAAAAGCAAGGAAGGGCAAGTAGGAAGTCATGAAATATCCAGCAAATAAAGGGAACACTTTCTCCTCCCTCTTACCTTCCTGCTTCCAACTCAGACTTGATGTGAGTATTGACATGTAGCATTCGGTTCCTTTTCCTTGTTTTTTGTGACAGGGTCTCACTCTGTCGCACAGGCTGGAGTGCAGTGGTGCCATCTTGGCTCATTGCAACCTCTGCCTCCTGGGCTCAAGTGATCCTCCTGCCTCAGCCTCCTGAGTAGCTGGGACTACAGATGCCTGTCACCACACCTAGCTAGTTTTTGTATTTTTAGTAGAGACAGGGTCTTGCTATGTTGCCCTGGCTGGTCTTGAACTCCTGGGCTCAAGCGATCTGCCTGCCTCGTCTTCTCAAACTGCTAGGATTACAGGCATGAGCCACTGTGCCTGGCCACAATTCAGTTCTATCATTAATTAAATACGATTTTGGAGGAGAACTGAACTATCACAGTTAATTCCCAAGGAAAAATGCTTTTTAATGACAAACTAATAAGCTTAATGGAGGGTCAGCAGAAGAAAAATGAGGAACACACGAGCAAGTTCTATCCTTACCTCCATGTCAAGCTTGTTGACCCAGATGGGTAGATTGGAATAGGAGTGCAGATTTAAGTCATCCACTGCTTTCTGGACTCTGTTCAAGATCTCAGAGAAGGTCTTATGGTCGTACATACAAGTTTCCAAGGAACGGACTTCTAGGTCTATTTTTTCTTCAATGATCAGCAAATCGTCTACCTGGAAGGAAGAGATACTTAATAGTTAAAAACACCCACTCACACTCTGTTGCTCCATCTCACTTAAGTTCTTTTCAAGTGTTATAAATTAACAAATGCTCCAGGTGCAGTTCTTCCATAAGTAATCCTAGCTGCTGGGGTGAGAACAGCAATCCCCAGAAAATGCGTGGAACCTCACTAGCTTCTCCTCTTCCCTTACTCCAGTTGACAGAAGGGGTGGCCGCTGATTGGCAAATCTGGGAGAAGGAAATAAACGTGCTCTGCTCAGTTCCTCCTGCGCCTTGGGAGCCAGCCTCGCTGCTGTATGCATCTGGTTTGCTGGCAGCCGCAGTTTCTGGGTGGATTATTAGGAGCCTTCATGGCTGCAGACCTACAGCCTGCTCCACATTCAGTGGTATCAGCAAGAAAGCTGCATTCTACTGTCAGACTCCTGTGTCCTTTAGTTCTCCACTTGTTTCTAAACTCAGCTTGTTACTTAATGGCCTCCCTGAAGCCCCCGCACCATTAAACAGCCTGGTTAGTACAAAGGCTCCTCCTCCTTTGCAGCCCACATGGCCTTATGCTGCATCGACCATGCATGCCTTCTATGGGAGAACCAGTGTTTTAACTGAGTTCACTATTAGGCTTTCATTCATTACCAGGACACCTGAGGATTACATTACAGCATACCTTTTCCTGGAAGTTGAAGACCGTCTCTGCTAAGCGCTGTACATACGGGTCAAGTTTGTAGGACTCCCACACCAAGGCAATGCCTTCTGCGATCAGGGCCTGCACTTCCTTTTTCAAGCCGGCCACTAAAAGCGAAATGGTGTTCCGCTCCTCCACCTTCTCGCAGGTCCGTTCATAAGTACGAACGCTCTCGATGAGCGAGATGGCAAACGGGTAAAGCTGGTTTGCTTGATGGGCTTTGTTCACAATCGCCAGCGGGACTCGGAAACCGAGCCACTTGAGGTTCCGGACTTCTTTGGAAAGCGTGATAATCTCAGGAAGGAAGTTCACTTTCAGCTTAAGCACATTTCCCGTTCGGCCCCGAACCCGAGTACTTTCGATGGTGAAAATGCGCCCCGAGACACCGAGGTTGCGCTGCTGCACCTTCCTCGCCCAGTCATCAAAGATCTCCTGTGTGTTGAGCTTCATGCGGAAGCTGTCTCCGTCCTGCTTCAGCTTCTGCCCCTCCACGTGGTTTTCCCAGCCCTTGCCAAGGACATCTTCCACCCGCTTCATGTAGGCTGTCAGCTGCCTGTCAATCTGTTTAGCCCAGATGATGGACCCCGACACGGGGGGCAGGTCACGAACATGACTCATCTTACAAGCCTGACTCTGTGGGTACTGGACCTTGAACTTGTCGTGAAGAGACTCGATGTCATCTTTCACACGCTGGATCAGCTGCGTCTGGTACTCGCGAATGGCCCCACGGATGTGAGGCCTGACAAAGAGCGCATTGAACCTGGAGAAAATCCTGAACATCTCGTTGGCATTCTTGGCTGTGCCAAGCTGATCCCGAAGGCGAGCCGTGATCCGGGTCTCCACTCTGTCGATCCTCTCGTCATATCTCTTCATCGCAGCCTCCCAGGCTTCTGTGCCCTCTTTGGAAACATCCAGTCCGTCCACTTCCTTGACGTTCTCGTAAGCAAGGTTTACTTCCTCAATAGCATTCGCATCTGCAGCATCAAAGAGAACCTCAGCCACTTTCATATCCTGGGGTTCGGGGGCTTCTCCTTGATTCTGTTGGGCAACTGCTGTGACCTAAAGAAAAAAGATATGTAATCAAGAAATGTTGACCAAATGAAGTTTTTAAAATTTATTTCAAGCCAGGTGCAGGGACTCACACCTGTAATCCCAGCACTTTGGGAGGCTGAGGCGGGCGGAACACCTGAGGTCAGGAGTTCGAGACCAGCCTGGCCCACGTGGCAAAACCCCATCTCTACTAAAAATACAAAAATTAGCTCGGTGTGGTGGTGCACGCCTGTAATCCCAGATACTAAGGAGGCTGAGCAGGAGAATCACTTGAACCCAGGAGGTGGAAGCTGCAGAGAGCAGAGATGCACCACTCCACTCCCGCCTGGGCAACAGAGCGACACTCTGTCTCAAAATAAGTAAATAACATAAACTTTATTTTTTAAGAGGCTCACTCTGTGTAGCCTCTAACTGCTAGGCTCAAGCAATCCTTCCACCTCAGCCTCCCACAGGGCTGGAATTACAAGTGTGAGCCACTGTGCCTGGAAGACTTTTTAAATTTTATGGTACATACCACACAAAAGCCACCAATTGGGAATACAGATTTTTAAACTTTGAGTCAAACATTTTATAACCACAACTGAGCAAAGCCACAAAAAATACTATAGAGTGTATTTTAGCTCTGTACTACAAAGGTTTTTCAGACAATGTGGTTTTGTTGGACTAGATTTTTTTAAAGAAGAATTAAAGATAAATTCAGGATTTTGAGACTAACCTGGGCAACAAGGTGAGACCCCCGTCTCTACAAAAAAACCCCACCCCCCAAACAAAAAATTAGTTGTGCATGGTGAGGGCACCTATAGTCCCAGCTACTCAGGAAGCTGAGGTGGGAGGATTGCTTGAGCCCAGGAGGCGAAGGCTGCAGTGAGTCAAGATCGCTCCACTGTGCTCTAGCCTAGCCAACAGAATGAGACTGTCTCAAAAAACAAAAACAAAAACAAAGCACTAATTTTTAGAATGCAAATTATACCTGTGGCCTCAGGACCCTGACGATAACAGCTCTCAGCTGTTCATGCTGGCGTCTAAATTTTCTCATCTGGTCAAGGCGAGCCTGCAGCTTCCTGTGGGCAGGGTTGATCCGCCACACCATCTTCAGATTCTCTTCCCTTTTTCTTTTGACGATGTCTCTCAGCAATACCTGAAGTTTCTCATACTCATCATCCCAAGTCTGAAAAACTTCAAAGCATGCTACCATAACCTAGGATACAATTTCAAACATGAAGCTTATTATTAAGACATATTTTCATCTCGATGTCTTGAGGTTGGTTTTCTTATATATTAAACTTACTTTTTCAAATTCTTCATAAGCAACATGCATCAATTTTCTAGTGCCCAATACTTTGAGTAATTGAGAACTCAAGTCTCTTGAAATTGCCTCCACCAAACGCAGTGCCCTCTGAATAGGATATTTTGTGTTTCGGATCTTTCGCAAATGGGTGAAAATGGCAACAAGTGCCTGTCTTATTTTGTCCAGCTCCGTGGCAGACAGCAAATCATTCAGAGGGAAGTCTTTCATCAGAGGATTATAGTCATTCACGGTTTCCAAAGCCTGTTTTAAACCTATATTAGCAGAGAAAGAGTTAATGGTTTCAATATAAAGTAACAAAACTAAGTAAACGAAAATAATGCCATCAGGACAGAACATTTTGATGTTGCAAGAGACCTAGCCAGACGACTGTTCAGATTGAAAAAGCAACATGTTATTAACAGGACAACCCCAGTGTTGTTCCATTTTTGCTTACTTAAGAGTCATACGTTCTCTAAAGGCGGAAGGTGGCAGCCTCTGAGAATTTGCCTTTTTTGCTTTGCTTCCTGTATATCAGTGGTCCCCACCCTTTTTGGCAACAGGGACCAGTTTTGTGGAAGACGATTTTCCCACAGATGGTGTGGGGGTAGTTTCCGGGTGATTCAAGCACATTACATTTATTGTGCACTTAATTTCTATTATTATCATTACATACTCATCATATCATAGAATCAGCGGGAGCCCTGAGCTGGTTTTCCTGCAACTAGACAGTCCCATCTGGAGGTGATGTGATGGGAGATAGTGACAGATCATCAGGCATTAGATTCTCATAAGAAGTGCACAATCTATATCCTGCGCATGCGCAGTTCACGACAGGGTTTGCGCTCCTGTGAGAATGTAATGCTGCCACTGATCTGAGAGAAGGCGGAGCTCAGGCGTTAATGCTCACTCACCACCACTCACTCCTGCTGTGCGGCCTGAGTCCTAACAGGCCACGTGCCCGCCCAGTACCAGTCTGTAGGCCTGGGGGCTGGGGAACCCCGTTCTATGTTATTTTAATGTCCTATGAGTAACAAGTTTAGAAAAACTAAAATTTTATCCTTGAGAACATTAAAATTTAAGTTTTACATTCATGGATTAAGTTAGGTGAATGTATTACTAACTACGGACACAGAATCACGAAAGCACTTGAGTCCTAATCTGTTTATTGACTTCCTTCGGCATAAGATCAAAAAAAGTATCGGGGAACAAAATAATGGTTGCAGAAGTATTAACAGAAAATAAAGTATATGTTTCCACATAGTGAGTGCCCAGGCACTGTGTGCAATGTGATTGCAGGTACTACAGGTTCCTACTTGCAAGTTCCTCTAACATTTAAATTGTGGATATCACATCTTTTTTGGGGGAAGTAAGAATATGACAACTACTGGTGTCTTAATTACTTGTTCTAACATGTTTTTTGTGCACATAGAGTTGAACAGAGATGCCTAATAATGCCTCGTATTCAAACACTGTGTACCTAGTACATGCTAATGCAGCTCAGTAAAGTTTTAAAGTTTTTAAAAGAATTTAAAAATAATCATAATAATGACTGCGAGTGGTGGCTCACATCTGTAATCCTAGCACTTTGGGAGGCCAAGGCGGGAAGATTGCTTGAGACTAGGAGTTCGATACCAGCATGGGCGACATGGCAAGGCTGCATTTCTACAAAAATTTAAAAATTAGTTGGACATGGTGGTGCACCCCTGTAGTCCCAGTTATTGGGTGGTTGAGGTGGGAGGATTGCTTGAGCCTGGGAACTCAAGGCAGCAGTGAGCTATGATCATGCCACTGTGCGCCAGCCTGGGCAACAAGAAGTGGGAACCCCATCTCTTAAACAAATAAATTTTAAAAAGAAAAAAAAAAAAAAACAACATCAATGGCACTTGTTCTCCACTCAGAAAACTAAATTCATTTTGGCTACTTATCAGAATAGGGAGGAAGACAAAGAAGAGAAAGGGGCAAGTAAAAAGAGGAAGAGTAAGTGGTAGCGGCCAGCTCCTCTGCCACAATCCACTGGGCAAGTAACTTCTGCTTTACTTAAAGCACCTTCCTGCCTGGCCTGTGAAAAGCACACCGGACTTTGTGCTAATAGGACAGCCAACTACTAGCTCCATGAGGTGACTCACGGAGCCCAGCAGCGGGGAAACAGGAGGGATCTGGAGCGGGGAGTCCGTGCTATATCTAGAGACTTTCATGTCCTTCAAACCCCTGAAGGAAAAGGGGAAAGGCAGGTATGTAGGAGAGTGATTTTCATTACCTGGATCTGAGGGAAAGATAAGATGTGATATAAGAGAGGAAATGGTTAAAAATGACAGTACATCTACGAAAACTATAGTTTTTGGCCAGGTGTGGTGGCTCACATCTGGAATCCCAGCACTCTGGGAGGCCAAGGTGGGCAGATCACGAGGTCAGGAGACAGGGACCATCCTGGCTAACATGGTGAAACCCCATCTCTAATAAAAACACAAAAAAATTAGCCAGGTGTGGTGGCATGTGCCTGTACTCCCAGCTATTTGGGAGGCTGAGGCAGAAGAATTACTTGAACCCAGGAGGTAGAGGTTGTGGTGAGCCAAGATCATGCCACTGCACTCCAGCCTGGGCAACAGAGCCAGATTCCGTCTCAAAAAAAACAAAAAATTAAACTATAGTTTTCTAAATTATCAAATAAGATTTCATAAAAGCCAGATCAATAACTTACTAATCAGATTTTAGTTCTAGTTGTTACCTGTGTCAGTGTCAAAGCTAACAGTGGCATGGAAGCGTTTGCCATGCTTCAAGATATCCAAAGTCAAGAGAACTTCTGGGCTCTCCCGTTTCTCCTGGATGCGGTATAACGCACGCTCCAGATTCAGCCAAAAACTAATTTCCTGTAAGGCAGTCCCTGATGCAGGATCTCGATCCAGTTTGGTCACCTTTGAAGATAAAATAACATCTGAGGGTATTCACTATTTAAACAAAGGTTAAAAAAGTATCATTAACTAAACACATACATTACAAATTAGTTTCGAAATTTCAAGTAGATTTCCTTCCCTGTAAATCAAAAGTGGTCTGATTTGAAATCAAAGATATGAGACTGCTGAGATTAATGCTCTATCAGGGTGACTATTTAAGCAAACTCACACTGTCCCCTGGCCATTCCACCCAGATCAAGGCCAGTCGTCCACTGAACAGCCCCAGGACTAAGAGGAGGCACCACTAACAAGTTACCACAGAATTTACCTCACTGGCAAAATCCAGATCAGTTTTCCCAAAGACACTAAAGAGCAACATACTTTACATAACTTTCAATCCTGTACTCTTACTTTTTGAATTTCTCGGATCCAGCGGTTAACCCCAGATTGTAACTGATTAAGAAATGTTGGGTCTTCGACCTTATCTCCAAAGTCTGTAACTTTTGGCTTTTCTCCACGCTCATAACACTGTTTTGCCACATTTGTGATAATGGGATGAATTGGCAGGCTGATCTCAGGAATTTCAATATTTTGCTGCAAGTGAAGGAGTCCCATTTCAAGTTCTGCAATCTTCTTTTCAACTGAAGGAGCCATTTTATCACCATCCCTAAAAAGAGATGAAATATCTCAAACTTTAGTGTGCTGGCCAGGCGCGGTGGCTCAAGCCTGTAATCCCAGCACTTTGGGAGGCCGAGGTGGGTGGATCACAAGGTCAAGAGATCGAGACCATCCTGGTCAATGTGGTGAAACCCCGTCTCTACTAAAAATACAAAAAATTAGCTGGGCATGGTGGCATGTGCCTGTAATCCCAGCTACTCAGGAGGCTGAGGCAGGAGAATTGCCTGAACCCAGGAGGCGGAGGTTGCAGTGAGTCGAGATCGCACCCTTGCACTCCAGCCTGGGTAACAAGAGCAAAACTCCGTCTCAAAAAAAAAAAAAAATTTAGCATGCTATTGGTCTTCAGAGAGATTCTATCATTTCAGGTCTAACAGTAACGACACACATATTTATTAATGCAGAGTTTATATCCCCTTGGTTCACTAGCTTTCCCTCCCAATGCCCAAGTTTTACACCAAGTTCTATACTATCTTGTGAACATTAAGTGAAATATAACATTCAAACCACAGAAGGTAAATGGTTTTTACCTGTCTGCCTTGCCAGACTCTCTAATATAGGACTTAAAAAAAGGAGCCACCGCATTGCTAATGAAAGAATGCAATGTTTCGTAGGGCGAGTCTTCACTGAGTGTAAGGACTCGGAGCTGAGAAGATACAGGTTTATCCGCATCAATCACGGGAGTACGTTTAATGAATGCCAAGCTAAAAAGAAAAGCAAAAGAAGAAATTAGAAAAGTTACTTTCCTAATTAGGCTTATTACTTTAAAAATCATACTAAGCATACACGGAAGTGTTGCTTTTCTAACACTGAAATGTACTGCTCGTCTTTCTTTAGTACATGAGAGCTACTGAATCAAGGTTATGGTTATAGAATGTGAGCAAACAGGAAACCAGGCAGAGTTAACTTGTCTCATACATGGCTGAATTCACAATATTGGTCTAAAACTAATCTGCCCTAGAAGTACAAGTTCTAAGCCAAGAAATACTTAAATTTGATCTTATACTAATTTGTAACATTTATTTACTGTACTAAGTAAACAAAAGTTGCTCACTGGTTAAGGTGACAAGAGGCCATTCCAGCCTGGTGACAGAGACTCCCTCTCAAAAAAGAAACAAACAACTCAAAATAACTTTATATAACTGTAAAATCAACGGAACTTTCCAATGTAACATACTGAGAAAGAACAAAGTCACAATAGCATTTCTGACAAAATCGTATAACCTGAATCTAAACATCAGGCAAACCCAACTGAGGAATGTTCCATGAAGCTATTGGTTTGTAAACGTCAAACACGTCAGTGTCATAAAAGGTACACAAAAGGCTAAGTACTACTCCAGATTAAAGGAAATTAGAGCGACAAGAAACTGAAGTGTGATCCGGACTGGGCTCAGAATCAGGGGAAATTTACTATAAGGGATATTATTGAGACAATCTGAACATGTACCATAATTAGAGAATACTGCAGCAATCTTACATTTCTTGAATTTGATCGTTGTACTGAGGCTATGAATGAGAATGTCCTTGTTCTCAGGAAATACACAAAAGTATTTAGGGATAAAGGTGCATACTCTCTATAAGTAACTGTCAAATGATTCAGGGAAAAATGATAATGCATGAGTGGCAAACATTAACGACTGGTATCTGGAAGTTCTATATCGTATGCACACAACTCTTCTGTAACCGGAGATACTCAAAATAAGTTTAAAAAAAATGCAGAATCCATTATGACATTTACATATTTAAATTTGGATATGTCTACTAGAGTATCAATTAGCACAATCTTTCTGAGAGGTGGAAAATCTGGTAACATGCATTAAAAATTTTAATGATGGGCCAGGCGTGGTGGCTCACGCCTGTAATCCCAGCACTTTGGGAGGCCGAGGCGGGTGGATCACGAGGTCAAGAGATCGAGACCATCCTGGTCAACATGGTGAAACCCCATCTCTAATAAAAATACAAAAAAATTAGCTGGGCATGGTGGTGTGTGCCTGTAATCTCAGCTACTCAGGAGGCTGAGGCAGGAGAATTGCCTGAACCCAGGAGGCAGAGGTTGTGGTGAGCCGAGATCGTGCCATTGCACTCCAGCCTGGGTAACAAGAGTGAAACTCCGTCTCAAAAAAAAAAAATAATAATAATAAATAAACATTTTAATGATGCTTTATATGTGAACTAGTAATGCTGCCTTTAGGATTTATCCTTAAAATAATCAAACCTGTACATCAAATGTATACTAGTTATTTGTAATAATGAAAAATCAGATATCCAGCTGTCCCTTGGTATACATGGGAAACTGGTTCCAGGTCTCCCTGGACACCAAAATCTGCAAATGTTAAGTTGGTTATATAAAATGCACAGTATTTGCATATAACGTATGCACACCTTCCTGTATACTTTAAATCACCTCTAGATTACTTATAATCTCTAACGCAATGTAAACACTACATAAATAGTTGTTATACTGTTTTTTACTTGCTTTTTAATTTTTGTATTGTATGTATTGCTTTTCCCCCAAAATATTTTCTACCTGTGGTTGGCTGAATCTGCAGATGTGGAACCACAGATTTGGAGGGCCAACTGTATCGAGTACTATCAGGCATGTTAATATATGACAGCTCAAACACCAGATAGATGCCATGATGTGTCCATTAAAGGGACAACATTTTAGCATTTATACTGTTTTGGAAATCCTCTTAATTTGAAGACATGAAATCAAAGACACTGAATTTAAAGACCAGAAAACTTTTGAGTGTTTTCTTAATGTGTTAAGATGTATATTAATTCTTAGTAAGAATTTCTGAGTTTGAAAAGAAAGAAGATTCATATTAACTCTCACAAATTTGTAATCTGAGATAATGGTGTATTCGTACTACTCACCTATTGGATTTAACCCCATAATGAATGTCTATATTGATGTTATAGGAAATGAATTCTTTTTCTTCTTCTCCTTCATCACCGACGTCCTCTACAAATCATAGCAAATGTATCACATTAATATGAACATTTCCAATTTCTTATTAATCAACTGCTTAGACAATGACTATCCTCTCCCCACTGCCGACCTGACAGATAAACACCTATATGACTTTGCACTATTTTTCTCTTCCTACCCATTTTTTCCTGGTTCCTGACTTTCTATGTGACTTTGGTTAAATTCCTGACTTTCTTGTCTGTAAAGCGCAGTAGCGTGGGCATCCCGGGGCTTCTGCAAGGATAACTGAGTTGACGCCAGAAAGATCTGGAACCGGGCCTGCCGTGGGCAGTGCTAGCCGGTGCCGGCTGTGGCCGAGTCCTCAGCATCCCACCCCGGTAGCTCATCCATTGTGCTTCAGACACGGAAGTCACTTTCCAGCCCTGCTCTCAAGTATATTCTGCTCGGCTGTTAACTCAGCCGCACTGGGTGACGGGCATTTTACTAGGCACCTCACAGCTATCATATGTTTAACCCTGTGGGGTTGGTGTGACTATTATTGTCCTTGTTTTCTTGGTAAAGAATATCAGTAACTTGCCCACAGGCACTTGGCTGGGAAGCAACAGTGTGAGGGTTCAGAAGTTTGTGATTCCAAAGTCTAGGCTCCTCACCAGGATGTAGCATGGCCAGTTTTCATCAAGGCCAGGCCCAGGGCAAACCCCAATCAAGAAAACTATCAAGAAACGTCCCCAGGGTCACCGAGAAGCATTCGTCTAGCCTTTCCCTTTGCTGCACCACGGCACTTATCTGAGTCCGCTTGGGGTTTGACTTAGGAATGTATCTTCCTTCCCAACTGTGAGCTCTTGGAAGGCAAAGACCATGCTAGATTCCACACAGTACAACACGCACACAGTAGTCATTTTCAAAAGCTTACTGGAGCTGGGCGTGGTGGCTTACTTCTGTCTGTAATCCCAGCACTTTGGGAGGCCGAGGGCGGTGGATCACCTGAACTCAGAGACTAGTCTGGCCAACACGGTGAGACCACATCTCAATTTTTTAATAATAAAATTTAAATTTAAAAAAGCTTACTGGAAATTAACAGTAAGACAGCCTCAAGAAGCATGTGAACCAAATTTCTAAATACTTAAAAACCAAAATTGAAAAACTAAAAAACGGATAACAATAGAAAATAATTGGTCAGGCACCATTGCTCATGCCTGTAATACCAGCCTTTTGGGAGGCCAAGGCAGGCGATCACGCCTGTAATACCAGCCTTTTGGGAGGCCAAGGCAGGCGATCACGCCTGTAATACCAGCCTTTTGGGAAGCCAAGGCAGGCGATCACGCCTGTAATACCAGCCTTTTGGGAGGCCAAGGCAGGCGATCACGAGGTCAGGAAATCAAGACCATCCTCGCGAACACAGTGAAACCCCATCTCTACTAAAAATACAAATAATTAACCATGTGTGGTGGCATGCACCTGTAGCCCCAGCCACTTGGGAGGCTGAGGCAGGAAAATCGCTTGAACCCGGGAGGCGGAGGTTGCAGTGAGCTCAGATCACGCCACTGCACTCCAGCCTGGCGACAGAGCAAGGCTCTGTCTCAAAAACAAACAAACAAAAAAAGTCATGATGTAACAGAAAGAGCAGCAGCTTTTAACAGATCAAGCTCTATTGCTCAGAAGATATGTGAACTTGAGAAAGTCATTTTTCTTTCTCTGGGCTTCAAATTTGTCAGGTGTAAAGTGGTGGGTGGAGCAGGCAGAATATTGAGTTAGGTAGTCTCTAAGGGTTCACTAAGCTCTAAACACATGAAACCTGGTTGTATAAGGTCTGACCAAAAGCTATTTGCTTCCTTCGTTGTTGTTGTTTTAAATCTTACTACTTCTGTAAGCATTTTATTTATTTAAAATAATTAATTTAGAGACACTGTCTTGTTCTGTTGCTCAGGCTGGAATACAGTGGCTTGATCACAGCTCACTTGCACCTTGATCTTCTGGGTTCAAGAGATCCTCCTCCCTTAACCTCCCAAACAGCTGGGACCACAGCCTCATGCCACCACCTCCAGTGGATTTTTAAAACATTTTTTAGAGTCAGGGTCTCTCTATGCTGCTCAGGCTGGTGTCAAACTCCCGGGGCTCAAGAAATCCTCCTGCCTCGGCCTGCCTGGCATTACAGGCATGAGTCATTGTGCTCAGCCCTTGCTTCCTTAGTTTTAATTTGAGACAAATACAAAATTCACACCAAAGAGTATAAAACATTAGTCTAACTGGCTGGGCGCGGTGGCTCATGTCTGTAATCCCAGCACTTTGGGAGGTCGAGGCAGGCAGATCACTTGAAGTCAGGAGTTCAGTACCAGCCTGGCCAACAGGTGAAACCCTGTATCTACTAAAAATTCAAAAATTAGCTGGGCGTGGTGGTGGGTGCCTGTAATCCCAGCTATTTGGGAGGCTGGGGAGAGAGAACTGCTTGAACCCGGGAAGTGCAGGTTGCGGTGAGCTGAGATCTGTCTCAAAAAACAATAAAAAAAATAAAAATAGGCTGGGCGCGGTGGCTCACGTCTGTAATCCCAGCACTTTGAGAGGCTGAGGCGGGCGGATCATGAGGTCAGGAGATCGAGACCATCCTGGCCAACATGGTGAAACTCCGTCTCTACTAAAAAATACAAAAATTAGCTGCGGGGCGTGGTGCGCACCTCTAGTCCCAGCTACTTGGGAGGGTGAGGCAGAAGAATTGTTTGAGCCTGGGAGGTGGAAATTGCAGTGAGCTGAGATTGTGCCACTGCACTGCAGCCTGGTGCCTGGCGACAAAGTGAGACTCTGTCTAAAAATAATAATAATAAATAAATAAATAGAGTATCTATCAAGAGAACATTTATTCTTCCAAATTACTATTTTGGGTATAATTTTAGGAAGAGGAAGGAGTAGGTGGCAGAACATTCTAGTATGGCAGATACTTCCTAAGCTATTTTAAAAAATGACTATTTAAAAAATTAAAGAAATCAACATTTTTCTGACCACTCAAATGTAGCTAGATCACAAGAGAAATCACACTGCCTGAAATCAGCCACACATGATTACAACCTGTAAACTGCAAGCATACAGACAGGGAATAAAGAAATACCTGCAAACTGACACAGCTGTCAGGGGAGTGCGATGATTTTCTCCCTCAGTTTTCTGGACCTACCATAATATTGTTCTATCATTCATATTAAATATGCCATCAAAATAACACCAAAACAATATATAGAAAATAAAATTAACATTCTATTATGATCAAAGGAAATCATTGATGCAACTAAAACTATGGCTTCTTAACTCTGCATCATTTCTTCCCCCCCCATAAAGACTCATCATTAATACAAACAAAATTATGCAGAAATTGCACAGTCCGGACACAGCACCTAAGCACGTGGCCTGTACTTCCTAATGCAAACCGGGTTAAGGGAACTAGGCACCATTCCAAGAGATGAGTCACCGCTCTGCGGCCAGCGATCCAGCTCTGGACCGGGAATACTGCAATGCAGTAAATGCTGCTTCGGCTAGGGAAGGCACACCCAGTGACATAATCCTCAGACAGCGATAATGCAAACAGACGTTCCCTGCCGGTTTGTTAAATTCCAACTTCTCTTGATAATAACTTATGGAAGCCACTATGAATCAGGCATAGAAAACATCCTGGACTCGTCTTTTTGCACATATTCCCCATAAAGACACAGATCAAACCCCGCTGAGTATGTCTGACTCCAATTTACAGACACACAATTTAGGATATTGTTTCAAAAACTGCCATCAAATAATAATCGACTTTCGACTTCTGTAGAAACTTAAAAAAAAAATTGTCCAGAGGAGGAAAGACACTTGATTATTAATTTTTAATAACAGAGGCTATTAACCCTGTTATATTTAGAAGCTTACATACAAACACAATCTGAATGTTTTATTAGGTAATATCACTTTCAGTAAAATTTGAATCTATTTCCTGATGCCTGATAAAGTTACTAGTTATACAAAGTTACTGTTAATGTGTAACAGATCAATACTGGACTATCCATGCAGTCAAAGAATCCAAGTCCTGGGCCTGCTGCATGAGTCCCTTCCCTGCAGGCTACACTGATACACATTACAACAACTTGTCAACACTTCTTTGGTTAACTTCTGAGAGTTTACTGAATTCCTAGAGATGTTCAAAATGGCACTGAGCACTAATCTGCGTATACCTTCATTGAAAAACCAGCTTAATGTACTTCCAACTACTAGTAACCTGTATAATTAAACTGTGAATTAGGGAAGCATTACATTACGCCTTTTTTTTTTTTGTCGCCCAGGCTGGAGTGCAGTGGTGCAATCACAGCTCATTGCAGCCTCAACCCCTCTGGGCTCAAGTGATAATACTACCTCAGGCTCCTGAGTAGCTGGGACTATAAGTGTGCGTTACCACACCTGGCTAATTTTGTACTTTTTGTAGAGACAGGGTTTCTCCATGTTGCCCAGGCTGGTCTTGAACTCCTGAGCTCAAGTGATCCACCTGCCTCAGCCTCCCAGAGTGCTGGGATTACAGGCGTGAGCCACTGCACTGGGCTAGCATTATGTCTTCTTTAATGAAATATAAAAACTACGCAATTTCAATTACCTTAAGAATTATACCACCCTCGGCTGGGCACAGGGGCTCAAGCCTGTAATCCCTGTACTTTGAGGGGCCAAAGTGGGTGGATCACTTGAGCTCAGGAGTTTTGAGATCACTCTGGGCAAGATGGTGAAACCCAATCTCTACAAAAAATACAAAAATTAGGGCATGTGAGCACAGGATATTGAGGCTGCAGTGCGCCAAGATCGCACCACTGTACTCCAACCTGGGTGACAGAGCAAGACTCTGTCTCAAAAAAAAAAACAACAAAAAAAGATACGGCCCTCTCCTGAGTAAATAGGACATGCTCTCTCAAAGCTGGTGAACGGGCAGTTGGAAATGGGACAAAGCACACTGGCAAAGTGCCAGGCGAGGCTGCCCGACTCCTGCGCCCTTGCTCATTCCCTCATGTGCTCTTCCCTCCCAACTTTTCCCCCAGCCACAAAGCAAGTCTCTCCTTGGTCTTGAAGCCATTCATTTCCTTTGGCCCACACATACTACCAAATTACAGGTTAAATGTTCCTGGGGTTCTCTTTATCTTTTGTCTTCTTTGCCTTTCAAAATCCCAAACATGGGCCAGGCACAGTGGCTCATGTCTGTAATCCCAGCACTTTGAGAGGCTGAGGTGGGTGGATCACCTGAGGTCAGGAGTTTGAGACCAACTTGGCCAACATGGTGAAACCCCATCTCTACTAAAAATACAAAAATTAGCCAGGCGTGGTGGCGGGCACCTATAATCCCAGCTACTCGGGAGGCTGAGACAGGAGAATCGCTTGAACACAGGAGGCAGAGGTTGCAGTGAGCCAAGATGGCGTCCAGCTTGGGTGACAGAGCAAGATTGCGTCTCAAAAAAAAAAAAAAAAAAATCCCAAACATACTAATACCACATTATTTTGGTCAATCACTATCATACATGTCCTCCCATTATTTTCCTGCTTTAGTTTTCCCCCTTTCTTGTCTCTGGTGCTTTCCTTGTCACCCTGATGTCCACCCTGTTCATTCTTCTTCTGAGGAGCCATGACTTCTTTGCCATAACCGCTCCCTGCTCTGAAACAAGGCTGGGAAGATGAGAAAGTCTGCGCACTCTCCCCTGAAGACTTCCACTGTAACAACAGTAGGAGCATGCAGGGAGCACGAGGCCCCATAGCATACTTACTTAATGTAAACTGGAGTTCATTTTGGTATTTCCAGAAAAGAAAAGAGAAAAGAATTTTTAAAAAGCCTAGTAAGTTATTAACACCTAAGGAGCTTAAGACTTGGTACTTTTAAAGTTGCTACTAATTCAAAAGAAATACTGACATGAAATAGATTAAAACAAACACTCCCATTTTAACGGACACCGAGGCACTGCAGAGCTGAGTTTTTAGGTTTCAGAATCCTCCTTAGAATAGAACATCCTTTTCCCAACTGCATCCTAAAATCCTAGGGTTTTGGTTTCCTCATTCATGAACTATGAGGGCTGGACTAAACCTCTCCTGCTGCTCCCAACCTGACATTGTCTGACGCTGACACGCAATTTCCATTCAAGTTTACTTTTAAAAAGAAGTGATAACTGTTTTCCCTGTGCTGTACATAAATTTTGTTTACTACGCTACACTGCACATTCAAATTTATCTTGCTGCAGACGGTGTATTCTATAAAAGGTGTAGGCCCCACCCACAGTGTGACAGCATGGGCAATAAGAACCTCGCTGACGTGCGAATACCACTGAGTCCAAAGCCTGGTAGGCAGGTTTGTTTTCTCCTTTCAAACTGGAGGCCCCTGCTGCAAACAGGCGCTGCCAGATCTTTGGTCAGGCCGAGCAGCAGCCAAGGCTGATCCCCTGCTTTGTGTCTGCTGGAGCTGGAGGTACCGCATGGCCTGGAGCAACACTGTATGGCCTGCATCTGGCATTGTTCAATCCAGATCTTGCTTGGGACTGAAAGAATAACTGAGAGCCCTAGAACAGACGAGGTCACAGGGATCGATACAAGTTCTATTCAGTGAATGTGGATTACAGTACATGTAAGAAAGAATGGCCAGATTTCTAAACAAAATGTTTCACTAGTAAGCTGCTTCAGAAAGGTCTTCCAGAAACCAGCAGCACAATCTTCCACGTAAGCAGGAAATACTTCTCCTCGAAATGCATGAAATCATGTTGATATGTTGTGTTAGAGATGACACTGATGAAACTACATTTCTTCATCCTTTAGAATTAAATCCTCAGGCTGGGTGTGATGGCTCATGCCTGCAATCCCAGCACTTTGGGAGGCAGAGGTAGCAGGATCACGGAGTCCAAGAGTTCAAGACCAGCCTGGGCACCATGTGGAGACCCTGCCTCTACAAAAAATACAAAACTGAGCCAGGCATGGTGGTGTGTGCCTGTAGTCCCAGCTACTTGGGAGGCTGAGATGGGTGTATCACTTGAGTCCAGGAAGTTGAGGATGTGGTGAGCCAAGATTATGCCACTGCACTCCAACCTGGGCAACAGTGAGACTCTGTCTCAGGAAAAAAAAAATTCCAAGTTTCAAACACTGGACTGTTACACACACACACACACACACACACACACACACACACGGCGGGGCATGGTGGCTCACACCTGTAATCCCAGCACTTTGGGATGCCAAGGCAGACAGATTGCAAGGTCAGAGATCAAGACTATCCTGGCCAACATGGTGAAACCCTATCTCTACTAAAAATACAAAATTAGCTGGACATGGTGGCAAGCACCTGTAGTCCTTGCTACTTAAGAAGCTGAGGCAGGAGAATCGCTTGAACCCAGGGTCGGAGGTTACAGTGAGCTGAGATCACGCCATTGCACTCCAGCCTGGCGACAGAGACTCCATCTCAAAAAAAAAAAAAAAGTTTAGAATATGAACTGGGAACCCAGGAGGTCGAGGTGGCAATGAGCCGTGATTGTGCCACTGCACTCCTGCCTGGTCAACAGAGTGAGACCCTGTCTCAAAAAAACAAAACGAAACACTCTCTCCACCAAAAAAAACAAAAAACAAAAAAACACCAAAACCACACACGCTCATACAGAACAACCAACCTGGCACCTGATTCTAGGCAGGCCATTAACAAGCTGGAGAGCACAGACAAGTCATGGAGCCAGCAGTTCCACCAGCTGCGAAGTGAAGCATATCCCACCCATCGGGGATAACATACAACCAAAAAATGGTACCTGAAGTAAAAGATTCTACAAAAACGGCACTCACATAAAATGGCTAGTTAAGTAACAAGCACCTGTCTTGTCACCATACTGTAAGTATACTATGAGGAAGATAATTTCCTAGGGGCCAGGAACTTCAGAAAGATTTCTCTTTTTAAAATGAGAAGCTATAAGTTAACGTTCCCTTTCCCACAGACTCTCCAATTCCTATCAAGATAAGTTGTTAAATTCACAATATTTATTCTATAATTTGAGTAATGCTGTACTTTATTTCTTTTAGAGACAGGTCTCACTCTGTTGCCCAGGCTGGGGCAAAGAGGTGTGATTCTAGTTCACCATAGTGTCAAACTCCTGGGCTCATGCAATCTTCTCAAGGAGCTGGCACTACAGGCATGTAACACCATGCCTGGCTTATTTTTAAATTTTCTGTGGATAGGGTCTTGCTATGTTGCCCAGGCTAGTCTTGAACTCCTGGCCTCAAGTGATCCTCCTGCCTTGGTATCTCAAAGTGCTGGGATTATAGGTGTGAGCCACTGCACCTAGCTCAATGATGCACTTTAACAGCAAAAGTTTACAGCTAGCTGGGGTAGCTAAAAAAAAACAAAAAATATATATAGCTTCACATAAAAATGTTTCTATATTTGGCTGGACATGGTGCCTCACATCTGTAATGCCAGCAATTTGGGAGGCCGAGGTAGGCAGATCACCAGCCTAACATGCTGAAACCCTGTCTCTACTAAAAATACAAAAAATTAGCTGTGTGTAGTGATACGCACCTGTAATCCCAGCTACTCGGGAGGCTGAGGCAGGAGAATCGCCTGAACCCGGGGAGGCAGAGGTTGTGGTGAGCTGAGATCACAAACTCCAGTCTGGGCAACAAGAGCGAAACTCAGTCTCAAAAAAAAAATCCCAATATAAAAAGGCCAGGCATGGTGGCTCAGGCCTGTAATCCCAGCACTTTGGGAGGCTGAGGGGGACAGATCACCTGACGTCAGGAGTTTGAGACCAGCCTGGCCAACATGGTGAAACCTTGTCTCTACTAAAAATACAAAAACTAGCCAGGCGTGGTGGCAGGAGCCTGTAATCCCAGCTACTTGGGAGGTAGAGGCAGGAGAATTGCTTGAACTCAGAACCTGGGGGATGGAGGTTGCAGTGAGCTGAGATGGTGCCACTGCACTCCAGCCTGGGAAACAGAACAAGACTCCATCTCAAAAAAAAGCGGGGGGGGGGGGGGGGGACCATTTTTCATTCTAAAAAACAAAAATTAAAAATTAAAAAAAATTAGAAAATGAACTCGGAGCCCAGAAAGTCAAGGTGGCAATGAGCCGAGATCATGCCACTATACTCTAGCCTGGGTGACAGATGTGTCTCAAAAAAGAAAGAAAGAAAGAAAAACGTTTCTATATTCAATTACAAGTGTTTGGATACCTCCTTCCATTAAAAAAAAAGGGGGGGAAAGAAATAAAATAAAAGCACTACTGTCTATTAAATAAATGTTTTCTATATTAATGCAAGCCTGCCTTTCACTGTAATTAACTACTTGATACACACATTTGATTAAATGTACAAATGCCAATGCTAACTCATAAAAGCCACTGATTAGAAAGCCCTCCTACCAAAAGTCCTGGGTCTGTACTTACACCCAACATGTCCCCGAGTAGCCAGGCTGCTAATAAGACAAACAGGCCATTTATCATAGGACTGCATTAATTTTAAAATCTTTCCTTAGATTTTTGTAAGTGAAAAATAAATTACAGACAGGTTGAATTGGTAGAACTACTTAAAGGATTTTTATAAACACAGGAATGAGGTAGGATTTCAATTTTACATGGTCTCATTCCTCAGTCAAGTTTCAAAAGTGCAAGTCATTATGGAGCCAAGATTTGGATATCTGCATATTTGTTTTGCTGAAAGGAAAAAAGGTTCCCTTAAAAAAATACAGAGATAATTTATACTAGATAGTCTGCTACAGAAATACAGTTCCCCCCACCCTAATAATTTTAGCAACGTTCAATTTTAAGATGCCTGGACAAAGCGAATTACTGGTGATCACTCTAGAAGAAACATAAAACTTAAATTTTTTTTTTCCATAAAAAGAAATGATGACCCAAGGTTAAAAAACAAAAAACAAAAAAAACCTGACCCCAATACATAAACTATGCAATAAAAATGTCAAGGATTAGCCATGGTCAAGCTACCCAAATACAGTAACTTTACAAATGCAGATCAAAAGGTATTTTAATAAAATGAAAATGCATTGAAAAATGACCAGAAAGACATGGACCAAAAGCTGACAGTGATTCCATCTGGCTCAAAGAATTCCCAATGACTTTTACTTCAGCTGTATACTGCATTTTCTACAATGACTACATATGTTTTTTGGAAAAAAAAAAAAAGAGTAGATGAGTTATTATTATTACTTTTTTTAACTCTCGTGGCTTCCATTCAGGAATAAATAACCCCAAACATCACAGGAAACAACCTTCAACAACATTAGTACTCTAAATATGCTCAGATGGTTTATTTGCCTTCAACATTCCATGTGGATGTAAGAGAAAAAAAAATTCTTTTACACTCTGCTAATCTCTGGCAGACACCAAGGCTACAGAGAAGCATCTTCTGAATAAGAATAGCCTTTGAGAGAAACAAACTATCAGAAAAACAGTTTGTGTTAAGGATGGGGCAGACAGTACAGGTTCTCTTACTGACAGAACCAGACAGTTTTTTGAAATTATAAGCAGCTGGCTGGCAAACACTTTCAGACAAGCTCCAAACCCTGGAGGCTGACCTGAGCTTTACTCGGACGTCATCCTGGGGTTCTTAGATGGACATGCCGCACCCAGAGTGAACATCATGGGCTACGACGTGGTGGTAATCAATCAATGAGAAAGCCTGCCCGCAGGGAAGCCCCAGACTTAGCTGAAGGTAGCCTTGCTGCTGGGCTGTCATTATTTGAAGAGACAGCTGGAATGCGCTAACTCTTGTCTCTTCCCCCCACAACTGGGTGCCTAACCTGAATCCTTCTTTTTTTTTTAATCTGTAAAATTAGACTCAAATAGGGTTATGATCAGGATTACCGAAGCATTAAACAAATATAAGGTATGATCAGTGAGAACATGTAGTGGACGGGGAACTGAGATACAGTCTAGTCTCAGGACTAGGATTAGCTAGTGACCTTGGGTGAATCACTTAACCTGAGCCTCAGTTTCCTCACGTGCAAAATCGGGATACACCGGTTCAGCGAGGATGCTGTGAGAGCATCTACCTACAAGAGTGATGCTCGTAGGCCCAGGACTGGCACCGTCGCTCTGTGGGCCTCGGCCTCCGGGTCCCCACAAGGCAGGACGGGGACACCGGCCCGCTCGGGCCCCCTCCGATACGCCAGACCCTCTCCCGAGCCAGAACCCCGGCTGCCCCCGGCTCCGCGGGTCTGCCCCCGACACATCCCTCCCGAAGTCCGCTTTGCCTGGACACAAATCGAAACCGAAAAGCTCATGTGACACTGGAGGCCGGGATGCAGCCTCGCCCGCGCTCAACCCAGGGAGACGCTGTCTCCACCCAACTCGGCCATCTTGAGAGGCCCGAGCAGACAAAGCGACCCCATTGTTTTGGGCGACGGCAGACGGGGCCCCCTCCTCTCCCCGAGACTAGGAGGGGGGCGCCACGGGGGCTCCGGGCAGGCCAGTGGGTGTGGCGAGGACGAGCCCCGGGCGCCGCGCCGGCCTCCGCTGGGCGTCTGCGGCCCAGGGGACCTGGCCGGCCGGGCTCTGCCTACCCCGTGGTCACCTGCAGCCGCTGGGCTCCTCCCATCCCGGGGACATCTGCGGCCCCGGAGGACCTGCAGGCCCTGCCCTCCGCGGGGCTTGGCCCTGGGGACCCTCCGACCCCACCCTCGCGGCCCCGCACCTTTGAGGGTGGAGCGCTCCACCAGCACCGTGTGGACCTGCGGGTCGGAGAGGAACTTGCGCATCTGCTCCAGGGCGCTCTTCTCCTCCAGCGCTGCCTCCAGCGCGGCCGGCGCCTCGCCGCCATCCTCCAGCAGCAGCGGCACCAGCTTGCGCAGGTGCTTCTGCAGCACCGCCACGTCCGCCACGTTCTGCACCGCCGACACCTCCAGGCCGGCCGAGCCGTCCTCGCCGCCGCCGCCCCCGGGCTCCGACATGGCGCCGCGCTCGGGACCCTCCAGGAGCGATGAGAAGGCGACCGCGACTCCGCGAGACAGCGAGACAGTGACAGAAACGGACGCCGGAAGCTGGACGGTCCGCTAGCCCACAGCCAACTGAGAGCGGGAGCCGACTCCGCCCTAAAGTCAGTCACCGCCCGCCGGCCCCGCCCCGCCCCGCCCCGCCCGCGGCCGCAGCCGCAGCCGCAGCCGCCGCAGGTGGCGTCACGGCGGCGCACGTGCGTGGGAGCGGGCTCGGCAACGCCGTCGCGCGACCTTCTGGGACTTGTAGTCTCGGCGCTGGGCGGGGCCCGCAGCCTCCGCCCTGCTAGCGGTGAAGATGCGAACTTGGCTGGGGGGGCATCCTGGCTCTGCGCCCCGGCTCGGCGCGGGTGGTCAGGGGCCGCGTTTGTCTTCTTCACTGCTGTGGAGACAGCGAATAGCACATAGCCCGAGAAACTTTATAGTGAATGAGTGATGTTTGGGCGAGAGCTAATGTTTAGTGAGCGCTTAGCCTGCGCCCGCTGTCGTTCTAAGCTCTTAACCTCTCATTGAATGTTCTCATTGAATGAATGAATGATACATATCAGGTACCAAAATACAGGCACGACAGATATGTTATTAGATATAGACAGGGGATTTGAGGATGCTTTCCAGAGGGGGAGGAGATGACGGGCGTGCTCAGAGGGTCCCGTTGCCAGGCTGGAAAGGGACAGGTGGGGAGGGGACCCTCAGGGCAGTATAAGGTTAAGCCAGGAATGACACCTTCACTGTAGGTAAAGTCAAGCTGTGATGGGATCTGGTTCCTAATGACAAAAATCACTGTCTTCAAGGACGCTGAGGGTACCAAGAGGGAGACCTACTGAGGGCGGCAGTGGTGCTCCTCCAGCCTCCCAGAGCTGGAACTGTCATTCTGTGAGCCTCAGTATCTGGGTCCATACAAGGCAGGGGCTGGGTTGCCTGCCCACAATCTCCTCCCCTACACCATGACTACATAAGGGCCAGAATCCAGGCTGCCCAGCTGGGTGCAGTGGCTCACGCCTATAATCCTAGCGTTTTGGGAGGCTGAGATGGGAGGATTGCTTGAGGCCAGAAGTTCAAGACCAGTCTGGTCAGCAATAATCGAGACTCCATCTCTGTGTATATTTAAATATTTAAAATTCTGTAAAATAATAAAAGAAATAGAATTCAGGCTGCTCATATTTGTAGTTTAGAGGTGGTAGGTTCTTCTAAGGGGTAGTAATTGGCCTTTGAAAGTTCACATTCATAACTTCTTTCTTAAATTGGGTGGAGACAGGGAAGTCAATGGCTTTTTTTTTTTTTTAACATCAAAGTGCACTGTCAGAGTGCTGAGTCCTGATTGGTGGAATGGCGATGGTATGATTTGATTCTCCCAAATCATCTTTGAAAAACTATGAACATGCAATAAGCTTATTCCTTGCCTAATTATCGGTTGCTGGGTCCCAGGGGGTTGCTGGAACATGGACACTAATCAGATGATTCTTGTCTTTAAGGAGCATGTGGAAGAGGGGACAGATTAATACTCCATCTTCCTGCCCTCCATCAGTCCACCCTGGTATGAAGTGCCCAAGCAGTTCTGAATAATCTTCCCGGAAAAATAATAGAGCAACTGCAATGAGTTTGTGCGACGATCCTAACAGTAATGAATAATAATAACACAACTGACAGCGAACGCTGAGTGCTCCTGGTGTGCAAGGCACCTCGCAGAGGGTTTCCCTCACATGTCCTTTAAGGATAGAAAGAGGGACAAAGAGGAGATTCTGTTAGGTGCAGGTCGGTGAACTCTGAATAGGTCATGTACCAGCTGAGACTCAGAAACCTGCAGGGATCTGGCTGACGGGCAGGAGGCATGCCGGCTGCACCGTGAGTCAGCACCAGGCTGGGAGTTGCAGCCGCTCGGGGATCCAAGATGTTTGCAGCCACTCAAATATCTGCAATCTGGCCCCAGGCCAAGAGAAAAAACTGCAGGCTCCAGATTTGTGGCCCGGTAGGATAGGCTCAAAATGAAACAAGTTTGTTATTTCTTAGTGGATGGGAACTGAAGGAACCTGAACGATCCATCGGTGCACAAGGATTTGTAAACGGACCAAATGTGCTTGCTTTTCGTTCTGGAGAGATGTTTGTTGTGTTTAATATATAATGAGAAGAGCGGTCACCGCTGACTGGGTGCTGAGCGCTTTAAGTGCATTACCTGGGTGGCTGGCTGGGCTGCGCCAGGGCTGAAGGGTGAGGGGAGCTTCTTTCAAGGTGCCCTTTCTGCCTTCTGGCACAGGACTCTGACTCCGGCACACTCCCAGCTGACCCTGGTGGGGGTAGGGCCCCTCACCCAAACCTGGTCTCTCCCACCTCTTGTTCTGGTGCCTCAGCTTTTTGCTGTTTGTGGTAGAATCTGCTTGGACAGACTCTGGGTAGGGCAGGGGGCAGGGCAAGCTGGAAAGAGAATTTGTTCTGGGTTGATGTGGGATGATAGTGGCTGGTAGGGCACTCGTACCCTATCAGAAATCTGTGACGTATTGTCTCATGGATGAGATCCTGTCCATTCCCACCCTTCCCTTAAAAATACCATACACAGGGTCTCCTCAAGTCCAAGTCCCAAGTTGGTTGCCCAGTCTCATACCATCCTTCCCCTCCTTCTTCCAACCTTCAGGCAGCACCCAACCCCTCAGAGGAACCCCTGCTGGCCCAGCACCTTTGGGCTCTGTACCCAGGATCCCCCCTCTGCTCCCTGGAAATTCCACACCGGGCCAGGTGTGGTGGTGTACACCCTTGGTCCCAGCTACTCAAACGGCTGAGGTGGAGGTCGAGGCTGCAGTGAGTTGTGGTCTTGCTACTGCACTCCCACCTGGGCGACAGAGTGAGACCCTGTCTCTAATAATAATAATAATAATAATAATAAATTTTAGCTGGGCGCGGTGGCTCATGCCTGTAGTCCCAGCACTTTGGGAGGCCGAGGCGGGTGGATTATGAGGTCAAGAGATCGAGACCATCCTGGTCAACATGGTGAAACCCGGTCTCTACTAAAAATACAAAAAAATTAGCTGGGCATGGTGGCGTGTGCCTGTAATCTCAGCTACTCAGGAGGCTGAGGCAGGAGAATTGCCTGAACCCAGGAGGCGGAGGTTGCGGTGAGCCGAGATCGCGCCATTGCACTCCAGCCTGGGTAACGAGAGCGAAACTCCGTCTCAAAAAAATAAAAAGAACTTCCATCTTGGGTTCATTCATTCATTCATTCAACCCGGCTTATGAGAGCAGGGAGGTCAGAGCTTCTCGGGATTCTTGGTACCAGCAGGGCCTGGACCAAAGCACGGGCTTGGTTGGAGGGAGTGAAACCAATGCTTTACCCCGAGGAAGGGGCGCAGCGGTGGCTGTGGGGACTTGTGTGCTGTGGACCAGGACCTTCCTGGCCCCATCCCTGGAGCTGTCGGGGTGCTGCTGGAGGGCAGGGCTGGACTTCACAGGGTTGGAAAGGCTACATGACGCTTTCTGAGGCCGCTCGTTCCAGGACCCACCCCCTTTCTGTCCTGATGCTTTGTCAAGGGGGCCTCAGGGTGGGGCTTCAGCCAGATCAGTTCCTGGAGGCTTTGACCCCAGTAGGTTGGCGTTTGAAGCGCATGGTGAGAACAGAACAGTCTCTTGTCGCCGTCTAGTGGCAGAGGAGGACACGTCAAATGGAATTTTTTTCTGCTTACAGGGGGCCCCCTCCCCATCCTGCTGCCCATCCATCCTGGTGACGTAAGCAGGCTCACTTTCCCAAGGTCACCTGGATTGCTTGTCCAAGGTCACAGAACAAGTAATGACAGTGGCCAGAAGGAAAATGCCAGCCTGCAGTCCACTGCCCACGGGGAAGACGTTAGTGAAGCTTGTCTCTACCTCGGCAGACAATTCCCACCTGGGTCTCCTGACCCCCTGGATTAACCCAGGCTGCCTGTAGACCCTCAAAACCTCTGACACCGCTCTGGCCCTTCCCTTTGGCGATGTGTGACCCTTTCTCTTACCAAAGCCTATCAGTGTCCTCAGCCAGGAGCACTACTCCCTGGGGTGGGCTGGGCCCCATTTCCTCTCGGGGTGTCACCTCTGAAATTCTCCCCTCTCTCCCAGATGTTCTCTCTCCCTCCCAGATTTATTCCACTGATGTCCAAGCTATTCTATCCCTTCTTTAAAATGAAAAAAAAAAAAAAGGAAGCTCTTCTGTAGCCCACTGCCAGCACCTCTCTGCTGCTTTGCTGCCCTTTCCAGCAAAACTCCTTGAGAATAAGCACAGGTGGGCATTGCCCTTCCCACCCCACCCCACATTCCTAGGCAGGCACCCTCGGCAGGGTCACCAGTGGCTTCCACGTGGCCAAATCCAGGGGCCGGTCCTCATCTTGCTTGACCCGTGGACACATCGATGCAGCCAGCACGCCCTCCTTCTCTGAACACCAGCTTCCCCCGGCTTTCAGCAGCCACGCTCTCCAGATCCTCCTCATCACCAGGGTTCCTTCTCAGTCTCCTCTGCTGGACCCTGCTCTTCCCCACCTCTAAAGGCTGGAGGGCCCAAGGCCTGGCCCTCAGGCCGCTTTCTGTTCTATCAACATGCCCTCCCCAGGGCTCCTTTGGCCTTGGATTTTCCGTTTTCTTTTTTTTTTTTTTTTGAGACAGGATCTTACTCTGTCACCCAGCTCAAGTGCAGTGGCACGATCATGACTCACTGCAGCCTGGACCACCCTCTCAGCCTCAAGCGATCCTCCCACCTCAGCCTCCTGGGTAGCTGGGACTACAGTCACCACACACCTAGGTAATTTTTGTTTGTTTGTTGTTATTTTTTGTGGAGATGAGGTTCTGCCATGTTGCTCAGGCTGGTCTCAAACTCCTGGGCTCAAGGATCCTCCTGCCTCAGCCTCCCAGAGTGCTGGGATTACAGGCATGAACCTCTATACCCGGCCAAGGCTTCCTTGGATTTTCAATACAGCTGTGCCTTGACTCCCAACCTTAGGAGGCAGTGTTCTGATGTTGGTGGTGGAATGTTCTAAGAAATGTCAATTAGGCCATGTTGGTTGAAAGTGTTCAAGTCATCTCTGTCCTTATTGGCTGGGCATGGTGGCTCACGCCTGTAGCCCCAGCACTGTGGGAGGCTGAGGCAGGAGGACTGCTTGAAACTAGGAGTTTGAGGTTACAATGAGTCAAGATTGCACCACTGCACTCCAGTCTGGGTGACAGAGACCCTGTCTCTATTTTTTAAAAAATAGTAAACTAAATATTGACTTAGTACATTCTAACTTAAAACATTAGGGGCCGGGCATGGTGGCTCATGCCTGTAATCCAAGCACGTTGGAGGCCAAGGCAGGAGAATCACCTGAGGTCAGGAGTTCAAGACCAGCCTGACCAACATGGTGAAACCCCATTTAAAAAAAAATAATTAATTAATTAAACATTAGAAACACTGATAATTTTTGTTTTCTTCAGACAGGGCCTCAGTCCGTCACCCAGGCTGGAGTGCAGTGGCATGACCGTGGCTCATGGCAACCTTTGCCTCCCAGGTTCAAGCAACTGTCCTGCCTCAGCCCCTTGAGTAGCTGGGATTACAGATGTGTGCCACCATGCCTAATTTTTCTTTTTTTGTATTTTTAGTAGAGACAGGGTTTCGCCACGTTGGCCAAGCTGGTTTTGAACTCCTGACCTCAAGTGATCCGCCCGCCTTGGCCTCCCAAAGTGTTGGAATTATAGGCATGAGCCACCACGCCTGGCCCAGGCTGAGCATCTTCTCTGGGCTCTGGTGAGTTGCCATGCGCCTTTCTAATTGGATCGGCCTCCAACATTATACCCTTTGCACTTCCAGTGTTGCAAAATATCTCCCAGAGTTCCTTTCGTGTGAGGTTTTTTTGCTGGTATCACACCCCCTGGAACATCGTCACCCTTCTCATCTCAACTGTTGCCGCCCTCACTCAGCCCCTCTGGCTGCACTGCTGGAGCCCCCGGTCAGCGGCAGCCTCCACGTTCCCTCCCATGGCTGTTTCCTCTATGACCGCACTTACATTTGATTGGAATGTCCCCTCCAGGGCTATCTCATTCCATTTCTTTATCGCACATTCACCTCTGTGGGTGAATGATGTGACTGACCCACAGTCATGAGCATGAGATGCTCTGTCATTTGTGATGTAGTGATTTGTGGACTGAAGAGCTGGCAGCAAAGCTGGGGCTTTATTCAGTTACTCACGGGTAATTTACCACGGTAACTGGTACCTGAACTGTGTTGTTTGGAAACTGGTGTTACTGAACTGAGCTGTGGTAAGGAAAACCTCTGCGTATAGATGGGAGCCGTGCAAAGCTGCGCCTGTCTATATGACTGACTTTTCCCCTCCATGTCACCTTTTCTTCCCGTTCATGCAGGAGCCTACCCTGGTCCGTTGTTCTAGGACTGAAAGTAGAAGGTGCCTATCGGTCTTTCAGGCTTTTGGTTTATTTCCCCTAAAGTCCAAGGCCTTGCTAGTAAAAGGGCATTTGGGGGACAAAGGGGAAAGTTAGAATCTCCCATGTAGTAGAGTGTGCTGGCGAAGCAGGAGGTTTCGGGGCCACAGGAGGACTCTCCAGGCTAGGGTGAGGAGAGGCAGGTGAGGGGTCTGCTGCCCACTGGCCCCTACAGAGCAATGCTGGGGAAGTGGGAGCTGGCACTCAGGTGACAGAACCCCAGGCAGGCTGGCCAAAGAGGCCCCTCTACCCACTGAGGCCAGGAGCAGCAGGAGAGGCATGGGACCAGGGTGCCAGAGTACTTCTTGTGAGACAAAGTAGCAAGCCTAAGAAGCCTGTGTGCCCGTTTCTGCTTGCCGACATAATTTCACAAAGCCCTGCCTCTGTGACCACGTGTAGCTCTCTGGAAAGATGCTCTGAAGACATAATGGGACAGAGCACACAGCCTACGTGTCTTGCTTAAGTCAATATGTTCTTTAAAAGATGAATGACCCTAGCCTTGTCTTCTACGCATAAGACAGGGTTAGTGGTGATTATGACCCAATGTGATTATAACTCTACAATCTATAACCAGATGTACTCTTTATTTATTTATTTATATCCTTTTGAGACAGAATTTTACTCTGTCGCCCGGGCTAGAGTGCCGTGGTGCAATCTCAGCTCACTGCAACCTCCATCTCCCAGATTCAAGCAATCCTCCTGCCTCAGCCTCCCGAGTAGCTGGACTATAGTGTGTGCCACAACACCCTGCTAATTTTATTTTTTGAGACAGAGTTTCACTCTTTCACTCAGGCTGGAGTGCAGTGGTGTGATCTTGGCCACTGCAACCTCCACCTTCTGGTTTCAAGCGACTCTCCTGCCTCAGCCTCCTGAGTAGCTGGGATTACAGGCACCCGCCACCACACCTGGCTAATTTTTGTATTTTTAGTAGAGACAGGGTTTCACCATGTTGGCCAGGCTGGTCTTGAACTCCTGACTTCAGGTGATCTACCTGTGTCGGCCTCTCAAAGTTCTGGGATTCCAGGTGTGAGCCCCTGCGCCTGGCTTATAACCAGATGTACTCTTGTGCCCAGACATTGATATGATTTTTGCATGCACTAAACCTCCACTACCTGGATATAAGCTATGATCTGAAATGATGTTCTGGAGCATTCTGACAAAACCTCTCTCAAAGACTTCTCCTGGCCTGTACTCTTCAGCCTCCGGGCTTCAGTAAGACTTCTGAATAAAATTAACTTTGTTTAAAAGCTTGGGCAGGGACCAGGCACGATGGCTCAGGCCTGTAATCCTAGCAACTTAGGGAGGCTGAGGACGGAGAGTCCCTTGAGACCAGGAGCTTGAGACCAGCCGGGGCAACAAAGTGAAACCCCATCTCTACAAAAAAATTAGCTGGGCATGGCCGGGCGCGGTGGCTCAAGCCTGTAATCCCAGCACTTTGGGAGGCCGAGGTGGGTGGATCACGAGGTCAAGAGATTGAGACCATCCTGGTCAACATGGTGAAACCCCGTCTCTACTAACAATACAAAAAATTAGCTGGGCATGGTGGCGCACGCCTGTAATCCCAGCTACTCGGGAGGCTGAGGCAGGAGAATTGCCTGAACCCAGGAGGTGGAGGTTGCGGTGAGCCGAGATTGCGCCATTGCACTTCAGCCTGGGTAACAAGAGCGAAACTCCGTCTCAAAAAAAAAAAAAAAAAAAAATTAGCTGGGCCCATGGCTGGGCGTGGTGGCCTGCACCTGTAATCCCGGCACTTTGGGAAGTCAAGGCAGGTGGACCTGAGGTTGGGTGTTCAAGAGCAGCCTGACCAACATGGAGAAACCCTGTCTCTACAAAAAATACAAAATCAGCTGGGGGCGGTGGTGCATGCCTGTAATCCCAGCTACTCTGGAGGCTGAGGCAAGAGAATTGCTTGAACCGGGGAAGTGGAGATTGTAGTGAGCTGAGATTGCACCACTGCACTCTGGCCTGGGCAACAAGAGGGAAACTTTGTCTTAAAAAAAAAATTAGCTGGACATGGTGGCATGGGCCTGTGGTCCCAGCCACTTGGGAGGCTGAGCTGGGAGGATTGTTTGGGCACTAAGAGGTCGAGGCTGCAGTGAGCCCTGATCAAACCACACCAGCCCCGGTGACAGAGTGAGACCCTGTCTCAAAAAAAGAAAGACAAAAAAAGGCTTGGTGCTTTCCTTGCACAGATACTGGTGTGACAGATGACAGATGACCCAGGCCGGCACGTTCTTCCCAACAGGGCCCGTTCCTGCTGCGCTTGAGCTGACTCAGGAAGGGGCAGAACCCTGAAACTGAATCCTGGGATGTGCCGGCCGTGGAATCGTGGAACCGTGGACTGGGAGCGTGGTTGGACACAGGCCTGTTGCACACCCTGGAGAGAGGACTAGCGGGCACGCTGGAGGGAGAGGCCTGCGTCCTCACCACGTGCCCGCCGGCAGCTTCTGGCGGTTTCTAATGGCTTCCTCCAGCGCCCCCGGCTCCACCAGATGGGTTAACTCTGCAATGCGAAGGGCAGGGAACAGCTTCGGAAAGGGCAGTCAGTAGCTTGCTGAAGTCTCAAAGATAGCAGGAGACGAAGGAGGGTTCGAACCCACAGGCTGACTGGGTCTAGAGTCTTTGAACCACCAGGGGGCATGGGCCGGGTCTTCTCCTTCCATTTTCCCCATGCTGACGGGCTGGGAATCCTCCAGCGCTCCTTCCCTCTCTCCCGAATGTCCATGAGCGCGGCAGCTTCCAGTGCAGAGGGCTGGGATGCTGACAGCTCGCCCAGGACCAGCGCATCCAGACACCCGCAGGACCCCCACCAGCGCTTGGTGCCGGCAGCTGCTGCTGTCCTGGCACATGGGGCTGGGTCCTGCACGGAGCTGGTGCTAGCAGGTATTAACTAGCCACTTCCGTTAATTCCATGAGACCTTTCCTCCCAGGACTGCTGGAGAGGCAGCGGTAGAATCTCCTCCACCCGCCTGGCCAGCTGGGCAAGGAGGGAGGCCTGGAACCACCTAGAGACAGCTTGCCCAACTTGCGGCTTGCATGCGGCCCAACACAAATTGTAAACTTTTAACAAACGTTATGAGTATACAACAAAGGATGTGAAGGACTTCTTCAAAGAGAACTACAAATCACTGCTCAAGGAAGTAAGAGAGGACACAAGCAGATGGAAGAACATTCCACACTCGCGGTTAGGAAGAATATCTCAAAAATGACCATACTGCCCAAAGTAATTTGTAGATTCGACACTATCCTCATCAAGCTACCATCAACCTTCTTCATCAAACTGGAAAAAACCACTTTAAACTTCATATGGAACTAAAAGAGAGCCTGCATAGCCAAGAAAATCTTAAGCAAAAAGAACAAAGCTGGAGGCATCACACTACCTGACTTCAAACTATACTACAAGATGACAGTAATCAAAACAGCATGGTACTGGTACCAAAACAGAGATATAGACCGATGGAACAAAACAGAGGCTTTGGAAGTAATGCCATACATCTACAACCATCTGATATTTGACAAACCTGACAAAAACAAGCAATGGGGAAAGGATTCCCTGTTTAATAAACGGTGTTGGACAAACTGGCTAGTCATGTGCAGAAAGCTGAAACTGGACCCCTTCCTTACTAAAATTAACTCCAGATGGATTAACGGTTTAAACATAAGACCTAATACCATAAAAACCCTAGAAGAAAACCTAGACAAAACCATTCAGGACATAGGGATAGGCAAGGACTTCATGACTAAAACACCAAAAGCATTGGCAACAAAAGCCAAAATAGACAAATGGGATCTGATTACACTCCAGAGCTTCTGCACAGCAAAAGAAACAGTCATTAGAGTGAACTGGCAACCAACAGAATGGGAAAAATTTTTTGCAATCTACCCATCAGACAAGGGCTGATATCCAGAATCTACAAAGAACTAAAGCAGATTTACAAGAAAAAAACAAACAAACCCATTCAAAAGTGGGTGAAGGATATGAACAGACACTTTTCAAAAGAAGAGATTAGGCCGGGTGCGGTGGCTCACGCCTATAATTCCAGCACTTTGGGAGGCCAAGGCGGATGGATCATGAGGTCGAGATGGAGACCATCCTGGTCAACAAGGTGACACCCCATCTCTACTAAAAATACAAAAATTAGCTGGGCATGGTGGTGCACGCCTGTAGTCCCAGCTACTTGGGAGGCTGAGGCAGGAGAACTGCTTGAACCCAGAAGGCGGAGGTTGCGGTGAGCTGAGATCGCACCATTGCACTCCAGTCTGGGTAACAATAGCAAAACTCCATCTCAAAAAAAAAAAAAAAAGAAGAGATTTATGAGGCCAACAAACATATGAAAAATGCTCATCATCACTGGTCATTAGAGAAATGCAAATCAAAACCACATTGAGATACCATCTCACGCAAGTTAGAATGGCGATCATTAAAAAATCTGGAGACAACAGATGCTGGAGAGGATGTGGAGAAATAGGAACACTTTTACACTACTGGTGGGAGTGTAAATTAGTTCAACCATTGTGGAAGACAGTGTGGCGATTCCTCAAGGACCTAGAAATAGAAATTCCAGAGCCGGGCGTGGTGGCTCACGCCTGTAATGCTAGCACTTTGGGAGGCTAAGGTGGGTGGATCACCTGAGGTCAGGAATTCAAGACCAGCCTGGCCATCATGGTGAAACCCCATCTTTAAAAAAAAAAGAAATTCCATTTGACCCAGCAATCCCATTACTTGGTATATATCCAGAGGATTATAAATAGTTCTTTTATAAAGACACCTGCACACTGCATTCACTGCAGCACTGTTTACAATAGCAAAGACCTGGAACCCACCCAAATGCCCATCAATGATAGACTGGACAAAGAAATGTGGCATATATACACCATGGAATACTATGCAGCCATAAAAAGGATGAGTTCATGTCCTTTGTATGTAGGGACATGAATGAATCTGGAAACCATCATTCTCAGCAAACTGACACAAGAACAGAAAACCAAACACCGAGTGGCGTGGGGGCTAGGGAGGGACAGTGAGGGGTGGGGAGGTTGGGGAGGGGTAACACTGGGAGAAATGCCTGACGTAGGTGATGGGGGGACGGAGACAGCAAACCACCATGGCATGTGTGTACTTATGCAAGAATCCTGCAAGATCTGCACACGTACCCCAGAACTACAATAAAAATGTATGATAGGCCGGGTGCAGTGGCTCAAGCCTGTAATCCCAGCACTTTGGGAGGCCGAGGTCGGTGGATCACGAGGTCAAGAGATCGAGACCATCCTGGTCAACATGGTAAAACCCCGCCTCTACTAAAAATACAAAATATTAGCTGGGCATGGTGGCGCGTGCCTGTAATCCCAGCTACTCAGGAGGCTGAGGCAGGAGAATTGCCTGAACCCAGGAGGCGGAGGTTGCGGTGAGCCGAGATCGTGCCATTGCACTCCAGCCTGGGTAACAAGCGTAAAACTCCGTCTCAAAAAAAAAAAAAAAAAAAGTACAATAAAAAAGAATGCCATTATTACTTACATGGATTTTATCAGTCTTTTGAGAATTTTAATTTTGCTAGTCTATTTTTTTCTTATTACATGTAACTGGCTACTGAATCTCTCTAAAAAAAATTATGAGTTTATTTTTATTTTGTTTGCCTGCTCATTAGCTGTCTTTAGTGTATTTTATCTGTGCCCCAAGATGATTCTTATTCTTCCAGTGTGGCCCAGGAAGGCCAAAAGATTGGACACCCTAGAATGACCTAGGTCACTTGCCTAGAACCACCATCATGCCCAGACAAAAATCTGCCCAGAAGGGTATGCATACAAGCATTCACTTTTTTTTTTTGAGGTGGAGTCCCACTCTGTCACCCAGGCTGGAATACAATGGTATGGTCTCAGCTTACTGCCTGCCTCCGCCTCCCGAAGTGCTGAAATTACAGGTGTGAGGCACCGTGCCCAGCCAAAAAGCATAAGTCTTAAGTTGCATCTTTATTTCTTGATTAAAAAGTTGTGGTAAAAAGAGAAATAAAATTTACCATTGTAATCATTTCAAGTGTATAATTCAGTGGCATTAAGCAAATCTGTAAAGTGGCAAAACCATCACCTCCATCTATTTCCAGACACTTTTTTGTCATCCCAAAGAGAAATTCTGTACACATTAAACAGTGACTCCCCATCACTCCTAACCTGAGGGGCGGTGAGAAGGGACACTGTGCAAGGTGAATACCCCGCCTAGCGTCCTGCGTTTTGCAAGGACCTAGTGCCTGCTCGGCTGTCACCGTCAGGCAGAACACCAAAACTCAGCCGCAAGCTGCTGCTGCCATCCCCAGCATATAACGAAGGAACAATTAAGCAAGTATGTGCTTCTTCAGCCTCCTCTCTTAATACTGCACCTTCAGAATTAAAACGGTGGTGGACAACTAAATGCGACGTGGTGTCCTGCATGCGATCCTGGAACAGAAAGGAAACACAAAGAAAACCTGAACACACAGGGCGTGGTGGCTCGTGCCAGCACCTCCCGGGTCAAGGCAGGAAGATCGTTTGAGCTCAGGAGGTCATGGATGCAGTGAGCCATGTTCAGGCCACTGTACTCAAGCCTGGGCAGGAGAACAAGACACCACTGCTTAAAGTTGTAGGTGGGCAGATCACTTGAGGACAGGAGTTCAAGACACATCAGCCTGGCCAACATAATGAAACCTCATCTCTACTAAAAACACAAAAATTAGCTGAGTGTGGTGGCGCATGCCTGTAATCCCAGCTACTTGGGAGGCTAAGGCACAAGAATTGCTTGAACCCAGGAGGTGGAGGTTGCAGCGAGCTGAGATTGTGCCACTGCACTCCCGCCTGGTGACAGAGGGAGATTGTGTCTCAAAATAAATAAATAAAATCATAACTATAGGCTGGGCATGGTAGCTCATGCCTATAATCCCAGTACTTTGGGAGGCCGAGGCAGGCACATCACCTGAGGTCAGGAGTTTGAGACCAGCCTGGCCAACATGGGCAAACCCCGTCTCTACTAAAAATACAAAAATTAGCCTGCTATGGTGGCATGCACCTGTAATCCCAGCTACTCAGGAAGCTGAGTCAGGAGAATTGCTTGAATCCATGAGGTGGAGGTTGCAGTGAACTGAATTCACCCTATGGAACTCCAGTGTGGGTGACAGAGTGAGAAAATATATGATAAAAAAAAATATATAGTAATGTCTATTTAACAAAGGAAGCTGGAATTGTCACTGGTGAGGCTCTCAGGGCCCAGATCATGGGTGATGGAGTAGGGCACAACATTCCTTGTCTTTCAGAGGGACACTTACCAGCACAGAAAGGAAATAATATTATTTATTTATTTATTATTTTTATAGATGGGGTTTCACCAGCATGGCCAGGCTGGTCTTGAACTCACGACCTCAGGTGATCCACCCACCTCGGCCTCCCAAAGTGCTAGGATTACAGGTGTGAGCCACCACGCCCGGCCCAGGAAATAATATTTTTTTATGAATCAGTACAATGTCTCCTCCAAACCTCCCCTCATTCAGGCAGCTAGGCCAGAGTCCCCCATTGCCTTTAGCGAGGACAGTTACAACAGAACACAGAAAAGCAAGGGCCAGCTCCTTGCTTTTGACCTTCCAGAGGCTTGTGAGCACTCAAGGTCCACGGTAGAGGTGCCTTTGTGCAAATCAGGAAAAGAAAAGGCGCCTCTCCACCTCTTTGTATGCGGGCCCCAGCCAGGACAAGCAATGTGCCAGTTTCACCCCCACGGGCTCAACAAACACCTGCATAGCCTTGTGGGGCAGCCTCAGAGCTGAGTGAACCGGGGACGGTGTGGGGGGAAGTGGACATGTCAGAGCGAGTTTCTCTGGGAATATTCCACAGGCCAGGGTGGGGTCAGGGATGGGAGAATCACAGGACAGGCAGGAAGGTGAGGTCTGGGGTCTTAAACAGGGGCAGCTGCCCTGGCCTGGGCAAAGATGACAGACACATTGAGAGTGGTCTGGGGTTCTGGGAGCAAATGGCATAGCTCCTTCTTGCTCCAGAGAGGCGTCCAGCTCAGTGACAACAGCAAGGAAGCTGCTGGGGGCTGCCTGGGAAGAAGGCCCGAGACCATGTGGGGAGAAAGCTGCCCAGCTGCCATGGCAAGAGACTGAAGGCACAATCGGTCCCAGCATAATAAATAACCGATTACTTACATAGCAATGGGACCAAATAGATTTACTGATTCCTTAGTTACAGCAATTAGATACAACCACATAATCAATTATACACTCAATCTTACTACATTATTATTCTGTTACTAACTTTTGCTTTAGTATTAGAGTGTGGGAACATTTTTAGCCTTGCAGTATAGAAATAGTCAGGTGAAATATAATTAGAAACTGAAGGAACAGTGAGAAGTGATCAAGAGACGAGGGTAAAATGCCTTGCAGTAGCGACAGTGCCTGGGAAGGCGCCTGTTGCTTAGCGGGAAGGCACCTGTTGCTTAGCGGGAAGGCACCTGTTGCTTAGCGGGAAGGCACCTGTTGCTTAGCGGGAAGGCACCTGTTGCTTAGCGGGAAGGCACCTGTTGCTTAGCGGGAAGGCACCTGTTGCTTACGGGAAGGCGCCTGTTGCTTAGCGGGAAGGCGCCTGTTGCTTACGGGAAGGCGCCTGTTGCTTAGCGGGAAGGCGCCTGTTGCTTACGGGAAGGCACCTGTTGCTTAGCGGGAAGGCGCCTGTTGCTTACGGGAAGGCGCCTGTTGCTTAGCGGGAAGGCATCTGTTGCTTACGGGAAGGCATCTGTTGCTTAGCGGGAAGGCACCTGTTGCTTAGCGGGAAGGCACCTGTTGCTTAGCGGGAAGGCACCTGTTGCTTAGCGGGAAGGCACCTGTTGCTTAGCGGGAAGGCACCTGTTGCTTACGGGAAGGCACCTGTTGCTTACGGGAAGGCACCTGTTGCTTAGCGGGAAGGCGCCTGTTGCTTAGCGGGAAGGCGCCTGTTGCTTAGCGGGAAGGCACCTGTTGCTTACGGGAAGGCACCTGTTGCTTAGCGGGAAGGCACCTGTTGCTTAGCGGGAAGGCACCTGTTGCTTAGCGGGAAGGCACCTGTTGCTTAGCGGGAAGGCACCTGTTGCTTAGCGGGAAGGCACCTGTTGCTTACGGGAAGGCACCTGTTGCTTACGGGAAGGCACCTGTTGCTTAGCGGGAAGGCGCCTGTTGCTTAGCGGGAAGGCGCCTGTTGCTTAGCGGGAAGGCACCTGTTGCTTACGGGAAGGCACCTGTTGCTTACGGGAAGGCGCCTGTTGCTTAGCGGGAAGGCGCCTGTTGCTTAGCGGGAAGGCACCTGTTGCTTACGGGAAGGCACCTGTTGCTTACGGGAAGGCACCTGTTGCTTACGGGAAGGCACCTGTTGCTTAGCGGGAAGGCACCTGTTGCTTAGCGGGAAGGCACCTGTTGCTTACGGGAAGGCATCTGTTGCTTAGCGGGAAGGCACCTGTTGCTTAGCGGGAAGGCACCTGTTGCTTAGCGGGAAGGCACCTGTTGCTTAGCGGGAAGGCACCTGTTGCTTACGGGAAGGCACCTGTTGCTTACGGGAAGGCACCTGTTGCTTAGCGGGAAGGCACCTGTTGCTTACGGGAAGGCACCTGTTGCTTACGGGAAGGCACCTGTTGCTTACGGGAAGGCACCTGTTGCTTAGCGGGAAGGCACCTGTTGCTTACGGGAAGGCACCTGTTGCTTACGGGAAGGCACCTGTTGCTTACGGGAAGGCACCTGTTGCTTAGCGGGAAGGCACCTGTTGCTTACGGGAAGGCATCTGTTGCTTAGCGGGAAGGCACCTGTTGCTTAGCGGGAAGGCACCTGTTGCTTAGCGGGAAGGCACCTGTTGCTTAGTGGGAAGGCACCTGTTGCTTAGCGGGAAGGCACCTGTTGCTTACGGGAAGGCGCCTGTTGCTTAGCGGGAAGGCGCCTGTTGCTTACGGGAAGGCGCCTGTTGCTTAGCGGGAAGGCGCCTGTTGCTTACGGGAAGGCGCCTGTTGCTTAGCGGGAAGGCACCTGTTGCTTAGCGGGAAGGCACCTGTTGCTTACGGGAAGGCACCTGTTGCTTACGGGAAGGCACCTGTTGCTTAGCGGGAAGGCACCTGTTGCTTAGCGGGAAGGCACCTGTTGCTTACGGGAAGGCACCTGTTGCTTACGGGAAGGCACCTGTTGCTTAGCGGGAAGGCACCTGTTGCTTAGCGGGAAGGCACCTGTTGCTTACGGGAAGGCACCTGTTGCTTACGGGAAGGCACCTGTTGCTTAGCGGGAAGGCACCTGTTGCTTAGCGGGAAGGCACCTGTTGCTTACGGGAAGGCACCTGTTGCTTAGCGGGAAGGCACCTGTTGCTTACGGGAAGGCACCTGTTGCTTACGGGAAGGCACCTGTTGCTTACGGGAAGGCACCTGTTGCTTAGCGGGAAGGCACCTGTTGCTTAGCGGGAAGGCACCTGTTGCTTAGCGGGAAGGCACCCGTTGCTTAGCGGGAAGGCGCCTGTTGCTTAGCGGGAAGGCGCCTGTTGCTTAGCGGGAAGGCGCCTGTTGCTTGGCAGGCAGGCCTTGCAGTAACGCCAGCCCAGCGCCAGGGGAGGCACCCATTGCTTAGCAGGTGTGAGGTGAAGTTTCCCTTTCACTGCGGAGTTCAGAGAATACTCTGCTTTGTCTGGCTCTCAAGGAAGGTCTGACACTAGCCAGGTCGGCCTGTAGACTTCCAGGGGCTTAAACACCTCTCCATGATGCTGTGCTCCGATGGTTACCATCCTTGTCCACTTTCATGCTCCACTCTCCCACCCAATACTCCCTTGTAAATTCTTAGTAGAGGAATCCTAGAAGCCTTTGATCTCTCTGATAAGCGCATAGAAAGATATCGACATACGTGCCTCCCGTCTTTGCAGTGGCCGAGGGAGGGGCCCTCTGTACAGTACCCATGTAGCCCCCTGTATTGTATTGTAAGAATGTGATTTGCTTGACCCCTACCAATCATGTTAGATGAGTCACTCTCCTGACCCTGCCCCCCTGCCTTGTATACAGTAAATACCAGCGTGTCCAGGCGTTCGGGGCCACTGCTGGACTCAGAGACTCGGTAGCAGTGGTCCCCGGGCCCAGCTGAATTCTTCTCTTCTGTGTCCTTGTGACTTCCTTTTCTGTGATCTATGGTCTCCACACACAAAAGAACACCCACTAGACCCCACTGGGCTGGACCCTGCAAGACCACCTGGCAGTTATTACAAAGCAGCAGGTGTGAAGGCAGCTGAAGGGAAGCTGGACATGGAGCAGGACATGCTATGTCCCAGGTGGACCTTCCTGGAGTCAGATGGCCTCTGCAGATGCCAGTGCAGATGGACAAGGTGACAGGGGACCAGGTTTCCTACCCTTACGTACCACACACGACTTGGCTGCCACAACTCCCAGAACTGAAGGCTGGGATCCTGGATGGACTGAGATCGAGTTTCTGTCCCTCTGTGGAAGGGAAACTTGAAGCAGAAGTGAAGGGAAGGTGCCTTCAAGAAGAAAGGTTTCCAGGACAGCGGACCTAAGGGTAGTAATATGGACCTGGCAATCATCCAATTCTTTCTTCGGAATACCTCCAAAACCCAACTCCCTTTCCCTCTCTGCACTGCTACCATGGTGGTCCAAGCCGCCCTCATCTCTGGATTATCTCTATAGCCCCTGATCCTCCAAGGGCTCTCTGCCCCTACTCTGGCCTCAGAGTTGTTAATTCTCAACAGACTAGCAGAGTGCACCCGCTACGTCGCAGAGACCATGTCAGTTCTTAGAAGCCTGCGATGACTCTATGTCACTGAGTCCTTTTGGTGGCCACGTATTACCTGTCTGACCATCACCGACTACTCAAACCCACGCTCACGCCACTGCATGATCACTTCCACTCCAGGGCCCTTGCACACAACAAGCCCCTGGCCTGAGATGCCCTTCCTTCACTTCCTTCCTAGTCACCTTCTCAATAAAGCCCTCTCTGCCTCTTCTGAAAATTTCTCCCCGCCCTCCATACCCTTCCCACCTCTCTCCCCGTCTTTAGCTGTTCCCTGTAGCACTTACTTCGACACAGCATAGATTTTGTTGAAGGCAGGGATTTCTGCCTCTTTAGCTGCCCAGTGCCTAGAAAAAGCGCCTGGCACCCAGTAGACATGTTCAGTAGTATTTACAGAGTTAAATGAACTAAGCTTAGGAGGCGGGGAGTTGTTTTTCTCTGGGCCTTTGCCCATTTCGCTCCCTCCTTCCCGTTCCAGCTTCCAGGTTTCTCATTCCCTCTGCTTCTCCTCTTTTGCTGGCTCTGACCTGCGGCCCTCTTGCCCTTGGTATAAAGGGCTCAAAACGCCATACAGCTCTGCCGCCATGGGGAGGAGACCCTGACTGAGAAGCCAAGACCCCGGCCTCCAGGGTCATCAGTATTTTGGGCAGGCTGGGGTGTCGCTGAGGCTTGGGTGACTCCAAAAGGCATGGAGGGGGTGGGTACTCCCAGATGGCTCGCCAACCCCCGCTTCTTGCCTCGCAAGAGCGACCTGGCGGAAGGTCTGTGGGTTTAGCATGGTCCAGCCCTGTTTCTCCACTTCCAGGCTGTGCGCCCCGAACCAGGCCTCTCCTAACAGGGCTCGCGGACTCTTCTGACCCTCACTGAGGTCGTAAAGAAACAAAAGCCAGTGGTCCACACCCAGTCGCGTCGGGCCCGCCACATACCCACTAAGTCAGCCGAGGCCCTGGGGTTCCGCTCCGCCACCCAACCCACGGTGAGCTTTCGCAGGCCGCTCATTCCCGCGAGGCCGTCGCCCCATTTATACTCGGCAGGGCATTTCCACGCGTCCCGTCCCAGGCAAGCCCCTTTTTCGGGCAGCACTCGGCCCACTTCACTGGCGAGGGAACTGAGGTCCGAGTCACTGCGAGAGGAACACGAGACAAGTTAGTTGGGTTCTTTCCTTAGCAAGTGACCTAACCCGCCCTGCCCACGGCCGCGAGCGGAGGGGCAGGCCGGAAGTCCGCCAGCTCGGCTGTTCCGAACTCCGCCAGTCTCCGAACCCCGCTCTCAGACCGAGGTTTCTCCAGCCCTTTCCCGACGGAGCAAAATCTCTCTTCCCGGACTGTACCAAGCGGGTCACACGACCTACGGCGGCTCGGTCACGTGTCCCGCAGTCCGGTCATGTGCACCCTCAGACCAATCCCAGCGGCCAAGAGGGAGCGGCATTATGATTGGCCCATGCCCGCCGTGGGGCGGGACTCTTGCTGAGGAGGGCCCACCCTATTACCTCTGGGTTCTGGGCGGATCTCGCTCTCTCGCGAGATTGGGTGTTCAACAGGCTCCCTTAGGTCCCACAATGCATTAGGCGGAGGCGGGGCGGTCCCGCATTGGCGCAGCCTGGCACTCCACTTGCGTCATCTCTCGGTGCCGCCCTTGAGATGGGGGCATTTCTTGTCAAGATCTTGCAGTCGACTCTCTGTAGCTTGGAGAAGAGAAGGAACTCTCTTCCTGGGCCCCAGAGAAGTTTGGGCCCACTGTCGTCCCCTCCCTGACTCTAAGGTCCTCTCCTCGCGACCGCCTTCGACTTCTCAATGTTAGGCTTTAGCGCCAGGATCCGGCCTAACCCTCCCCTTGCCTGGCGCCCCCTCAGATCCACATTCTGCCCCGGGGGTGGGGTGTGTGTGTGTGCATGTGTGAGTGTGTGAGACGCTTCTCGATGCAGATGCACCTGAGTAACGCTGTGTTTATAAAGTGCCCGTTTAGCATCTCTGGGGCTCCTGGGCGCTGGTCCTCCTCATTTCCCTTCCACTGCCTTTTTCCATCACAGCTGCGCTGCGTGTTCACCAACAGTATCTGTTGCTGGCTGCTTTTATTACAGAAATTAAGAAGATTAGGTCGAAAAACTCTCGGATTGCCAGGTGTGGTGGCACAGGCCTGTAGTCCCAGCTCTCAGGAGGCTGAGGCAAGAGGATTGTTTGAGCCCAGGAGTCCGAGTCCAGCCTGGGGAACAAGACCCCATCTCTAAAAAAAAAAAAAGCCCTAGAACATAAACAAAAACGCCTCTTGGATTGACCGGTGATAAATTTGTTACACATTACCCTATAAAAATTCACAAATCCTTATGACTGGTTCAGCCCCAGCTTATGTTTATTTACCTGTGAATTTCTAAAAATCCTCAAGAGCAACCACCCTAAACCATGACAGGAAGCCCTGGAAGTAGAGAAACAGGAATTATAGAGATCCTGCAGCTTTTATGTGCCCCCGCCTCCACCCCCAAGTTCTGTGGAATTTACATCATGCTTTTTACACGCAGCACAAAGTCTTATGAGTAGGGGCTCTTGGCTTCCAGTCAGTTTGGGCTCATCTCAGCACCTCTATGCCTCTTCTCTTCTCTAAAAAAGGAGCTGAATTAATCCTAGTAGATCTCAAACTTTTTGACAGTGGAATCCATTTTCCTCCAAATGAAATCTTTTTTTTTTTTTTTTGAGACGGAGTTTCGCTCTTGTTTCCCAGGCTGGAGTGCAATGGCGCGATCTCCGCTCACCGAAACCTCCGCCTCCTGGGTTCAGGCAATTCTCCTGCCTCAGCCTCCCGAGTAGCTGGGATTACAGGCATGTGCCACCGTGCTCAGCTAATTTTTTCTATTTTTAGTAGAGACAGGATTTCACCATGTTGACCAGGATAGTCTCGATCTCTTGACCTCGTGATCCACCCGCCTTGGCCTCCCAAAGTGCTGGGATTACAGGCGTGAGCCACTGCGCCTGGCCCAAATGAAATCTTATATAAAACCACAAATTTTAAATAAGAGCTGAATTTTTACAGAGGCTAATGTGTTGGTGGTCTCCAAAGCTCTGAAATTTAGCATGTTTAAAAAAAGTTTTAAAGTTTTCAGCTGGACATGGTAGTGTGTGCCTGTAATCCCAGCTACTCAGGCGGCTGAGGCAGAATTGCTTGAACCTGGGAGGCAGAGGTTGCAGTGAGGTGAGATCGTGCCACTGCACTCCAGCCTGGGTGACAGAGCTACACTCCATCTCAAAAAACCAATTTTTTAAAAAATAAAATCCAAACTTACATAAAAACAAAAGCCTCAGGCTGGGTGCGGTGGCTCATGCCTGTCATCCCGGCACTCTGGGCGGCTGAGGTGGGAGGATCACCTGAGGTTAGGGGTTCAACACCAGCCTGGCCAACATGGCGAAACCCCGTCTCTACTAAAAATATAAAATTAGCCAGATGTGGTGGTGCGCACCTGTAATCCCACCTTCTCAGGAGGCTGAAGCAGGAGAATCGCTTGAAACCAGGAGGCGGAGGTTGCTGTGAGCCGAAATTGCACCACTGCACTCCAGCCTTGGGGGGCAGAGCAAAACTCTGTCTCCAAACAAACAAAACAAAACAAAACAAAACAAAAAAGCCTCTGAGGAACAGGAGCTGCTGGACTGGAGTCGAGCTCTTCTGGTTCTGGGGGTCAAGTGCACCATCGCAGCCCACAGCTGTCACAGCTGTCCCTTGACACTGTCTCCATAGGGGCTGCTTCCCCAATGCAATAACAGGGCTGAGCAGGGGCTCCGGGCGGCCCTGGGTGTCTCGTGGGGCAACAGTCATGAAGGACAGACCCTGGGGCCCATGACCCTGGGTACCCCCTACCTTGCAGGGCCCGGGGTTCTCCCCAGTGTCAAGTGGTGGCGAATGCAGACGCGAGGGTTGAGGAGAAGGAAACATTTTAATGAGGAAGCTGAGCCCCCTTTAAGCGATCAGGCCCAGAGGCACTGGAATGAGATGGCGGCCGCACCCCACTCCCCCTCCCGCCTTGGGAAATCATCCGAAGGTTGCTATGTGGGCTCTAGACTGGCACCGAGAGCTATGCGTGTATCTAACAATGACACATGCCAGACACCGTAACTTGTGGCCTGTAGTTCCAATCACTAATGAAGCGTTTCTGTCAACCGGTGAGAACTGAAAACACCGAGTAACGGCCCCTTTCCCGATCCGTCCTTTTCCCTTTAAATGCTGGAGCCTCTCTTTCTCCCCACAGCATTTTTCAAGGCAACCTGGGCCCAAATAAGCTCTCTCCCCATGTTTAATTTTTGAGACAGGGTCTTGCTCTGTGGCCTAGGCGGGCGTGCGGCAGTGAGATCTCAGCTTACTGCAGTCTCAATCTCCGGGGCTCAAGTGATCCTCCCACCTCAGTCTCCTGAGTAGCTGATGACAAACACGGGCCATGGCGCCTGGCCTCTCCCTGTATTAGTCTGTCTCAGTTTCTTCTTTTAGGATGACAATACCGTAACTCCACACTGTCCCCCGGGGGTGTTCCTATGGCCTGGCATGGCACTGTGGGCATGTCCCCAGGCCCTTACCTGTGTTCATCACTGCCCGTGACGCTGCCCGTCTAGAAGGCATTTCTACCATGTAACATGGTGGTGGGGGCTGGGATCCCAGGCCACACTGCTTGGGTCGAAACCTGGCTCCACTCAGTATTCATGTGACCTCGGGCAAGTGACTTCACCTTTGTGTGCCTCAGTTTCCTTATTTGTGAATGAGGATAAGAGTGGTAAATTATTTGGTGGGTTGTGAGAACTAAGTAAATTAACCCAGGGGCATGAGGCATCCACCACAGCCCTGGCATAGAGGCAGTGGTAAGAAATACGAGTTCTGCTTGTCATTACTGCTCATGGGTGACGGCAGCCCTCAGGGAAGGAGACGTGAAGCCAGTGCCGTGTTGCCTTTATGCTTCTTGCCACCCCAAAATAGCAGCAGCGTGCAGCTGGGCTGAAACGGCAGTGCGCCTCTGCTTGGTGCATCCTCTCAAGAACTCTTGAGCTGTAGGAAGTTCCTCAACACCAGGTTTCCTCCAGCTTCAAGGCGGGGATGAGGAAGGCAGTGGGCAAACATCTAGGCTGCGCGAACAGCGATCTGAGTAGCGGCGCAGGATGTGAAGTCTTCTGGCCAGTGTGCCTGCTTTTAGGTGCAAGTGGGGCGTGTGTGGTTCTTCAAAATAGCCAGCAAAGTTACCAGACCCTTGGGCCAATGACCACACTCTGCCTGGGTCTCAGCCTCATCCACGTGCCCCGGCTGCAGTGAGTGGCAGTGTCTGCATCTCTGTCATGCGAAGGGAGCACAGACACCACTGGGTAGAGAAGGAAGCTCAAGGACAAAGCTTGCCCTGCCACGCCAGCCGGCCACACGCAGCTACGGAGAGGTGAGGTTACAGCCACAACACGAGGAGATCAGTCCTTCACCCCGTTTCCACGGGCTTCTCGCTAGAGTGTCAGTGAGGATGGTGAATCTCTCTGCGGAGGAGCAGGCAGGTGAACTACGATTCCAAATTCACACTGTCAGCAATTCCTCAAGACTTTCATTTCTATAAACTGTATGTATTGATTCACCTTTTCCTACTCAAAGAGGCCTCAAAACCAAAACCAAACCACGAGGTGGTCTATAAGAAGTCACTCTGCCTTTTCCACTAAATTGGTAAAAAATCAGCAGATAGACTTAGCTTTGAACACCTGTGGCTAGCAAGAGGTGGAGCGAGCGCTGCAGGCGGGCTGGTCAGATCAGCGGCCGCCCGCAGTCAGCTTGCGTGGGGGCGGCCCTGACCCAGCGGGAACCTGGTCACAGCAGAGCCGCTTGCCCAGCGCCCTCGCTAAATTTAGTCTCATGATGAGCAGTGAAATCCACATGTTCTTTATTCAGTCCACATGATACACTGTTTTTTAGAGTTTTTGAAAATTAGATAAAAGAGCATATTAAATGGCAAGTGTATGAAGTTTCTCTTCATAAACAATGTCAAAACAAAAAGTTTTGAATTACAAAATGTGCTTAACAGTTCACTAAAGCGTAAAGTTAGATATTTTCTAAAGAAAAATAATTGTGCCACTGACCTATATTTGCTGTTTCTATGAACGTTTTTTATTCTGTACATAGGACATTTTGTACAAAATATGAAGTCTACATTTTTATTACTTATTACCATAAAACAAAGATACAATGTATGTACAATATTAAAAGGAAGTCATACTAAAGCCACACTAAAAAGACACTTGGAATAGTGACACTTCTGATGTACAGATACATTTTGGAAAGAGTGAAGATGCCAAACGCAGACCTTTATGAAGAAAAACAGTCACCGGTTTATTTTCAATGCAGGACTTTGAAATCAGTTTGGTACAGAATAAACAGTCTCTATACAGTGAGATGTAAGCTGGACGAGCACGGGAGTCCGAGTACTACTGAGGGAAACTTTAGGAGGCCAAAATATTAAGTAATACTCTTGCCAAAGAAAATCAGTTTCTCTCAAAACTTTTATCTTTCTTTTTGGTGAGTGTTTGTCTTCAATAAAGAGCAGAAATAAAACCTAGACAAAAAGATGTTCTTAGACATTGAGCTTTACACAGTCACCCAAACATTGATATTTTGCTTTTTCCCTAGGGCAAAAAGAGAGCCTTCCCAGAAACCTCTCTCACAAACATACTGAACATCCAAAATCAAGGATATTTGAGAATCTATCAGCTAAAGACGGAAGTTCAAACAATGGTATATCAAAATACGTAAGACGCTGCTTTGTACAATAAAAAGCACCCTTTTTCCCTCAAAAGGAGAAGGCATCTAAACTGTTTTTTTTTTTTTTAAATTATAGATTTCATAATGGTAAAATGGAGAGATACTTGTCAAGTTTCTCAGGAAGTGTTCGTCTCACGAAGTGGACTTGTCCACTTTTAGCTGGGGCAGTCTTTGCATCTCATACCTGCGCTTGCTCTTGACACGAGAAGTCCCCTCCCCCCAGGTGATTTTCCTCCAAGACACGAGGACAGAAGCATTGCCAGTGGCTTTAAAGAGAGCTGTGGGCAGCGGCACCGCAGCAGTGTCTGCTGCTCACCATCCTTCACAGGATATCCAAGACCTCGATGAAAAAACAGATCCGAAAAGAAGCCACATTCTGTCTTTTATGCGTCAAGACACTTAACATTAAGTTATATAATCTTATGCCAGAGATAAAAGAAACTAGAAGCACGTGTTTAGAACAGCAGTACACGTCTCAAGTAGCTTTCAAGCAGGATAAGTAAGTTAAAATATTGGCCACCCTGAGAGAAAGAAAGAACAGACAAAGCACTAAGCTTGAAGATTTTTCTCCTTGTGCTACTCCATCTAAAACAAAAGCTCAACACATGCAGGAGAGTCTGTGGAATACATAGCAGCATTTGAAGACACTGTATTTTCCTTACAAGGTGTTGAGAACGTGAGCTCTTCTCAACAGAAAGAGCTCCGGGGAACCCTGTCCTCGCTGGCGCCCCCTCCCAGCTCTCAGACCGCGTGGCGGCCCCACCGAAGGCTGCGGCAGGACCGGCCTCGCAAGGCTGTTTGGTTCCCGTATACTCAAAGGCAGCTGCAGCTTGCATTACGCTAGGAACTGGCTTGGCTCAAAACGATTTTGTTCCAACTTTCCATAAAATGTGGAATTCTTAGAGACTATAATTTTATCAATTTAAGAGCCTTGTTTGAAGGGCAACAATGTTTAAGTTGAATGGAAACGAAATCTGAAACAAAAACATGAACACGTAATTTTTAAACTCCAATTTCTGTCAAGATAGACAGAGCAAGCTCTTTTAAGATAAACTTGAGAGCAATCTCTTTCCAAATAAATTTTTTTCTACGAGCTTACTCCTGGAATCCTGGAGTACCACAGACTTGGAAATATGGCTTTGGGTACACCCAAGAGAAGGAGACACGGTCTTGACGTCACTCATCGAGTAAAGAGATCCCTTAGAAAAGACCAGCGCCTGAGGATTGTCACTTTCCCAGTATGTCGTGTGAGAACTCGAAAGCCAAGAGTCATGTCACTGAGACTCAAAAACAAACGAACGAGAACTGCTGGCGTAGCAGTCACATGGAAACCATTCCAAAGGCCGGAAAGTCTTAAACCAGGCCACACTTGTTCAAGTGTTCCTTTGATTTGAAAACCACTGATGTCATCACAGAATCTCCTAGGTTAAAACATCCTAAGTTCCATTTGGGAGAACGCGAGGATGACGGGCAGGGTGCTTTCCTATCGCTCTGACTTTGTGAAATAGTCTGAGTTGGACTGCGCTGGGGTGGTGACGACACTGTGGGACACTGTCGTCAACCCGGGGCTCTGCCAGCGGGTTCTGGGAAGTCACCATTGTTTGAACTCCTAATCTCGCGCTGAGGCGGACGCACGTTATTGCCTACAGAACGGGATCCAAGAAAGCTCTGACTTTGAGTGTAAATGATTGGTATGGCACAGAAAGTATGTATTTTCTACAGAATCCAGAAAAGAACTGGTGGGCCCAGCCCCGATGCGGCGCCCCGGAGGCTAGCGGCCGTCCTGGGAGGCCTGCTCGTCGGCCCTGCAGTGAGCTTCCAAGGCTTTCCTGGTGTGGGGATCCTGAGGCAGCTCGGACTTGCGGCGTGCAAGGGGACGGTCCTTCTTCAGATCTTTCTGTGCCTGGAATTAGAAATGCAACGGCGTTGGCTCCAAACTGAGCTATCTGCAAAGTGAGCTCACGTCTGAGTTGGAAGTCAAAGGACAAATGTAGGCACATGTGCCTCGCCCCTCACTACTGGCACCCTGGCCACAGGGAATGGGCATATGTCTTATCACGGAAATTCACCAAAAATGTCTTGCTACTAAAAATCATGACTCATGTGAGGGCCTGTGTGTTCAATCCTGGCGCTCTGGCCTTCTGAAATGTGCTGTGCTTGTATAAAGGCCTCAGTTCCTCTAATCTGCAGAATTCATGCAGTTTAGTAAATCTCATAAACAACCTCCTATTTCATAAATGTCATTAAAGCCGTTTTGTGGGCATGTCCCCTACAGAAGCATTTCAGAAAGTAGAAACTTCCTTGGAGGTAAAAGAAAAAAAAAAAAATGAATGAATGAAAAACGCACTTAAATTGAATTTCAAACTTCTACCAAATTGAAAAGAAAAAAAAAGGTACTTTTCCAATCCATTGTCTTCCTAAAAGTCTAGGAAATTTTGGTTTCACTTAAAAAAAAAATGACCGTATCGCAGTACTTGTAAGAGTGTGTTAACGTGTGAGGATGTAGAGCATGTCTACCTCCAGCCCATGAGAAGCTCAGAGGTGAATTTCTACCCTGAATTTTATGCTCATCTATGTTGATCTGTAAAACAAAGTAAAGCAAAACAAAACCAAGATTTTTATCTATTTGAAATGTGTAATTACAGCTGAAATAGGCACTTCACAGAGAAGAAACATTTTCATAGAAAAAGGCAACAGTAAAGACCTTGGAGCTGGAACTGGTGAATGCGACCTGAGAACCCAAACACGACCCCAGAGCCTCTGAAGGGACAGAGAGCCAGTGGCCACATCTGGGCCTTTCTGCTCAGACCTTTTAAGATGATGTGCAAAGCGGAGAATAATTTTACTATCCACAAAGGAAGAAAATGAGAGAACAGGAGGCAGGGAGAAGACGACAGCATGCAGACGGAGGGCCTGGCGGAGGCGGTGTGCAGGTGAACATGCCGGCGGGGGCGGAATGGACCACAGGAGACACGAGTCACCGAGAGGCAGCCTGTGCTCTGCAGCCCATGGGCAGGTCCCGAGGCTCGACGTGAACCTTAAGTGCTAAAAGAACACCAAGGGTTGGGCATACGTGGCTCTGCAAGTTTTCTTCCTCTTAGGTGTGAATTCAAACTTCCCTATTTAATTTGGGACAGAAATGATCAACATTTCTTGAGGGACCAAAGAGACAGGGTCTCTGTCCCCCAGGCTGGAATGTAGTAGTGTGATTACAGCTCACTGCAGGCTCAAACTCCTGTAATTTTTTCTTCTTTTTGTAGAGATAAGGTCTTGCTGTGTTGCCCAGGCTGGTCTCAAACTCCTGGCCTCCAGCAGTTCTCCTGCCTCAGCCTCCCAAAGTGTTGGGATTACAGGCATGAGCCATGGTGCCCAGCCACCAAATTTCTTTCTTTAAATTATTTTTAAATTTAATTGTATTTTGAGATGGAAGTCTCACTCTGTCACCTAGGCTTTTCCCAGCAAACAGCAACCTCAGCTCACTGCAACCTCCACCTGCTGGGTTTGAGCGGTTCTCCTCCCTCAGCCTCCGCAGTAGCTGGGATTACAGGTGCCCGCCACCGCGTCTGGCTAATTTTTTGTTATTTAGTAGAGATGGGGTTTCACCATATTGGTCAGGCTGGTCTCCAACTCCTGACCTCAGGTGATCCACCCGCCTCGGCCTCCCAAAGTGCATGTGCCATTGCACCCGGCCTCCCAGCCATCGAATTGCTTTGATTTTGTTTTGACCATCACAAGCTGGAAAGACACGGACAAAGTGGAAAATACTTCATGTGCACATTAACTCCTCCATTCTTTGCCCAGCGAACGGGCCTCCCACGTGCTCCCCACGTTGAGTCGCGAGTGCCTGTGCTGCCACCTGCCGTCTCTACGCCCTCCTTACTTGCAGGGTTGGCACTGCTTTGCTCCCGACCAAGTGCTAAAAATGAGAATGGCAAACATTTTAAGTGTCTCGAATACAAACGTCATCTCAGTGATATTTGCTAGTTTTCTCTGGATGCTCTACTAGGCACAGGGACAGATAGTTTCCGGGAGGAAATGTAAATAACGGACAGGTAAGTACACGGTTGAATTCTCCACAGAAACCCAGCCTGCCCACTGCCCTCTGTCAGCATCGGGGCCGCCTGCCCACTCCCCAGCTACGCCTTCAACTCCCTCACCCTGTCCCGACCCAACACTCACATCATCTGAAAGAAATGTGAAATGATTTTGGAAAAATAAAGTTAGCCGAAAAGAAAATTAAAAGGGCACTGAATATATTCAAATGACTATATATAAAAACCAAAAAAGCTTAATTTTTAGCTATAATTTCTCATGTCAGTTTGGTCATCAAATTGTGCACATACATTCTTCCTGCATCCTGGTACTTTTTCGTTTTTAAATTTTAGAGTCAGAGTCCGGCTCTGTCACCCAGGCTGGAGTGCAGTGGCGAGGTCACAGCTCATAGCAGCCTTGAACTGGTAACCTTCTTTTTGCTTTAACAATACGGCTTTTCAAAAATTTCAGGAAAACACCTCCAAATGTTTTTCAACTTAGGTTTGTCGGCGGAGCTCGGTGGCCCATGCCTGTAATCCCAGCACTCTGGGAGGCCAAGGTGGGCAGATCACTTAGACCGGAGTTTGAGACCAGCCTGGCCATCAGGTGAAACCCTGTCTCTACCAGAAATACAAAAATTAGCCAAGTGTGCCAGTCCCTGTAGTCACCGCTACTCAAGAGGCTAAGGTGGGAGGATTGCTGGAGCCCAGGAGGCCAAGGCTGCAGTGAGCCAAGGCTGTGCCACTGCATTCCAGCCTGGGTGTCAGAGCAAGACCCTGTCTCAAAATTAAAAAAAAGAAAAAAAAAAAAGAAGAATTTATCATTTCAAATATTATATCTGGAGACGGGACTTCATAAATATCTTCATCTGGATAGGCTGAATTCAGTTGATTCACCTGATCCACAGAAATCTATAAGGAGTCAGGCCAGGCACAGGGCCTCATGCCTGTAATCTCAGCACTTTGGGAGGCTGACGTAGGAGGATCGCTTGAGCCCAGCAGGCTGAGGCTGCCGTGTGTGTGATCGTGCCACTGCACTCCAGGCTGGGTGACACAGTGAGACCCTGTCTCCAAAAACACACACACACACGGTAAGTCTTGAAACTACATAGCGCTGTTAGTCTTCCGGCTTCGTTTTTTCACAGTTGTTTTGGCTATTCTAGGTCCTTTGAATTTCCATGTGAATTTCAGAATGAGCTTTTTCGATTTCTTGAGAAAAAAAGCCTGCTGAGATTCTAATGGAGATGACGTGAATTTGGGGAAAAGTGACATCCCAATGATATTGAGTCTTCTGACTCAGGAACACGATTCCTAGCGATCGAAGCATGAGGTGAGCGAACTGTTGAGAGAATGCTGCTGTTGAGAAGACCCATCACACAGGAAGCCCAGTTGCAGAACAGTCTCCAGAACTGGGAAAACAAGGAAGCAGACATGCTACAGGAGCTGTCCAAGAACTGTCCTGCCTGTGTGTGGATGACCACAGGACGGGCTCCTTCCTGTCACAGTATATGGTAAGCCTCTCAGGAGGGGCTCTTCCCAAGGGCAGTGGATAGACCAACCTGTTGGAAGTTTTTGGGGCCCTGAATATCACACAAATACTAGAGCTGACTTTTAAAGGCAGCTTTACTCAAAAGAGAATGCTATTTTGGTTTGCGTTCTTCATCAAGTTCTTATTCTACTACAAAGCAGGACCTAAAATTTAAATATGTACATACCTTTCAGGTACATTACCTTTTGGATATAGTTTATTCTTCGCCTAGCTTTAATTCCGACCTAAGTTAAAGGCTGTACCAAAAAGAAAATTTCCCCAACCCTAAGCTATTTAATACGCAAGAATTGGCTTTTTTGGCAGGGAGGTGGGGAGTGGGGATGGAGTTTTGTTCTTGTTGCCCAGGCTGGAGTGCCATAGCACAGTCTCAGCTCACTGCAACCTCCACCTCCCAGGTTCAAGTGATTCTCTTGCCTCAGCCTCCCAAGTAGCTAGGACTTTAGGCACCTGCCATGATGCCTGGCTCATTTTTCTATTTGTAGCAGAGATGGGGTTTCACCATGTTGGCCAGGCTGGTTTTGAACTTCTGACCACAGGTGATCTGCTCGCCTTGGCCTCCCAAAGTCTGGGATTACAGGTGTGAGCCACTGTGCCCAGCCAAGAACTGGCTTTTTAAGTGCATGGCCTCGTGTCTTAAAAATGAACACGTGGTCACAAACTCCCAGGCAGGCTCCGCCACAGGAGAGACACTGATTTCCTTCCGTGTGTGCTACCAAGGGCAGCTTACGCGTCTTCAGCAAATTTAAAGCCATAAATCAAAATGGTGACTAAAAAGGCAACCTCAAATTCCTGAGTCATAAAAAAATATCAAGAAGGAAGAACATTAACACTCCCAGAAAGAGAGAAATATATACAGATTTTTGTCTTTTTGATAAAATCTGTTCATTGCTAGGAACAGTCATCATTGTGAGAAAAGCATGGACTCCAACTGGATTAGATAGAAAATTAGTTACTGATGCTCAGTGTTCAGTGAGCGTTTCTACTGTATTTCCAGTATTTTCAGGCTCTGATGAGCTCTCAGAAGCATTCAGTCATCTATTTTGCTGTTAACCTGAGCTGAGGTATTAGAAGGCGGGAGAGGCAGACTGCCACGGCTACCGTGGGGCTGGGTGTCACGAACCCTTTCCTGTGCAACTCCGAGAAAGGAGCCCAGACCAGCGCGACCCAATTGGGACACAGCGCCAACCACGTAATTCTAAATCTTCTACGAGTCCACATTCAGAAAGTAAAAAGAAATGGAGGGGCGTTCATTTAATAGTATATTTGATTTCATCCAGGTTGAATATCGCTAATCCATGCTCCAAAATCCAAACCTTTTTGAGCACCAATATGACACTCAAGGGGATGCTCACTGGGATATTCTGGATTTCAAAGTTTTGGATGAGGAATGCTGGATTGGTAAACAGAATGCAAATATTCAAATATCTACAAACATCTGAAATCCAAAACCCTCTGGTGCTACACACCTTGGATAAGGGATACTCAACCTGCCATCAAAAACATGATCACTTCAACACAGAATAAAAAAATTACAAGTGAGATGCTTTGACACTCTTCCTAGGAAGTGCTGGAGTACTCGTGGGCTTTTCACGCTGACAGCACGGCCCGGTTCAGACAGGCCCCATTTCCAGCGCTCTGCAGCCACGGGTGCTCAGGGCTGCCTGTTGGCACTGATCTCTGAAGCCGTCTCTTTGTGCTCTTTCTTGGCAATGCCTTGTCCTGTCTGATCAGGTGGAAAATAGGATTTACTTGAATCAAATATTAACAGATTTAAAAACCCTCCAGGTTTAAGTGAGCTCCAAATGACACTACCTTTATAAACCATCTGTGTACAGTATACAAGAATGGGGATCATTTTAGCTACTTTCACTTAAAAAAAAAGTGAAAGCGAGTTTATTAAGGAAGAAAAGGAATAAAAGAATGGCTACTCCACAGGCAGAGCCGCCTACCTACTTTCACTTTTTACATCAGAATTTTAGAACTGGATGTCCTTAGTTCTTTCGTTGATCAAAAAGTGGTTAAAGTTTCTCAGCGAGAAAGGCCAAGGTCCCCAGCCCCTTTGGGACGACTTGTTTCGTTTACAGGCATTTGAAACAGGGAGGGATGCTCAGGGCAACACGGCAGTTGAAAGGCTCCTTGAACCCAAGCAGGAACTGAGTAAAGTGTCCTCTCTAAAACCTAAGTGCTCACATGCCCAATTTAGGAGGAAGAGTGGTAGGAGGCTCTCTTTGGATCGGGGTGATCTATACGTTCACTGAACAAAGGAAAGAAAACCACGAGAGCAGGGGCATGACCCGAGGAGGTCTGTGACATAAGCACCGAAATACAGTGCCTGGGAGGGGGCAAGGCAGGTGACGGGCAAGGTGTCCTTGGGGAGAGGGGTGGTTAGTGTCTGCTGCGAAGAGCTAAAAGGCATCTCTGGGCCAAAGAAGAAGCCAGAGGGCTGCAGAGGGAAAAGCGTGGGGTAGATATGGCTGTGAAGCTTTTGATTCTGCTGGAGTTAACGTTTAAAGAAGAGCTAAGAGTTGGGATTACTACTGTTAGTAAATGGAGATACAAATCTCAGGCACATACTTAATCCTTCAAAATGGTTTCTAGTAATTTGATCACTAAGATCTATACATAAAATGCTTCCTATAAGACTAGCAAAATATAATTTTTAATTCCAGCTTAAACAGAAGGCACTGGTGCAAATCACATCCCCTACAAAGTATGTGTATGTGCATTTCTTAAGCAAGTCTGTCACGGGCGCCCAGCTGAGCTCGGTGCACTGTTACCTGATGAGCCTGGTCCTTCACTGTCTGTCTCAGCATCTGCACATCTTCAAAGAAAGGCCCATCTGTCTCCATTGCAAGCGGAATGCTCACGGTGCTGGCTTGACTACACATTGTGTACTGCAATGCAAAGTGTGGAGTCACTCTGTTAGGTGCCCAGGCTCTGAACTCCAAGCTTCTCTTCCTGGCCAGGGACGCATCATGTCCCCTGCCGCCCCCCAGGGCCCTCTCCCGCAGGAAGCCCACTCTGTGGGAGACTCGCCTGCACCTGCAGCATGATGCACCTTGCTGACTTCTGGAGCCAGAAAGCACTCGGTGGAGAGAGCAAAGCAGCCGGCACCCTACTGGGCCCGGAGCTCGCCTCCAAGCCCCTCCTGGCCACTCTGCACCTGATGGAGAGTGGGCCCACGCCCTGCTACCTCCGAGGTTCTCACTCCACAAGAGCAGCCAAGCGCCAGGTTGCGCCCTGGGCTGGGTGGCAGGAGCTCTCACCGCTGGAACCTTCACCTGTGGCCACCCATTCTTTGCCAGTGACCTCCAACCTCATAATTCCCTTCCCTTTCCTGTCATGATCGTGTCCTCCCATCGAGGCAGCTGGTACGATCTCCTCTCCCCTTTATCCCATTTTCCCAACTTGATTATGAAATCCTTTCATCACATCCCCCCTGACTTGCTCTCTACCAACACAACTGCAGCCTGGGTGAGCCTGCCGTTCCTCCCCGTTCCCTACGGGCGGCCTGGGACTTCTCCACTCTCCCTGTGCTCTGGATTGAGATGCAGATGGCTCAGCCCTCAGCCACTGGGCCCGGCTGACTCCGTTTCCATGAGTGTAGTGTGGGGGTGAGGTTACCCTGAAGGGTGGCTGTGAGGGTTCCATGAGGCAGGGTGCCTGGGACAGCAGGACTGTGGGCAGTGTCTGCTCGCTCTGATGGGGGACAGGTGAAGGAAGTGGCATCTGTGTCTGCTGTGAGCTGGAACTGTGCAGGGTGCCCATTTGTCCTGCACAGTCGTGTGTGCTGCACTCACCTGGCTGATGAGGGGACTGGGACATGGAGGGGCTGGGTAACTTGCTCAGGGCCTCTGAGCTGGGGAGAGGGGAGTGGGGGTTCTTGCCCAGGTTCGTGCCCCCATTCTTTGCCCAGTGGGTCCCCAGCTTCAGCCTCTTGCAGTCTGCACCCCTAACACAGCAGTGCCCTCCTGCTTCACCCCTCCCAGCCCAGAGCAGCTCCGTTGTCAGCTACCAGCCGGTGTCGGCCCTCACTTGATAGAGCCGCATCTGGCATGAGCCCTATGGGTGCCCTCTGGCTGCTAAGCCCTTCCTGGCCTTGCCTCACTGGCCCTCTCTGGGGAATCATGACTCTGAACTGCAGTCTCCCTCAGTCTCTGTGACCCCAGCCTCTCCTCCAGGCGTCTTGGGCTCCTTCCTGTGCACCGTCTTCAGCCCTTTCCCATACCCCCTGCGCCTCCTCCTTCACCAGGCTTCACTGTCCCCCAGCCCAGGCCCTGCTGCTCAATTCCGGGCCCAGCTGGCTTCCACTTCCCCGCAAACAGCTGGGGCGCACACCCTCAGCTGGGCTCTCTCCTCGAATGCCAGCAGGACCAGGTCCTCAGCGCCCTCTGCCCTTCACTCCCATGGCTCCACCCAGCACCATGATCTCCACACACGCCCCTAACCCTGATGGCCCGAGCACATCATCCACTGTGCCAGAAGAGCTTGCAAAAATGCAAGTCGGACTGGGCCATTTTGCCCTTTAAGGCTCTTTAATATCTGCTTAGACTGTGGGCAAATTCTGCTCCCTCTCCACCCTCACCTCTCAGCAGATCACAGCAGCCCTCCCCATAACCCACCTCCCTGCCAGGGCCGACACCTGCCACGCACTGTGTCCCTGCTTTTCTCTACCTCTGCTGCAGGCACCTTCCCTCAAGTCTCACTTGGTGAGCACCCTCAGTCAAACCAAGAAGCCTGGCCCCATACTGTACGTCTTTCTTTGGAGATGGGAATGGATAAGCCGGTCCTGCCATCTCCAGCACCCCCACCGACCCCAGGTGTGCTATTAATGCAATCTGATCATCTGAGCTGAGTTCGTCTGCCTCTCCCAATGGACTGTAAGCTCCTTAAGGCTGGGGCTGTGTCTTGTTCTCATCATTGTATCTCTAGAGATTTCCACAATTTGGGACACAGTACCTCCTGGAGGGGGCTCACAGGTGGGGAGATCCAGAAACGTAAGTGGCTGCAAGATTCCTGAGACGTTTCACCCCAACACTTCCGCTTCCGACTACTCCAGGCAATGAGCAGTGCTTTTCATGGGACCCACCAACAGCCCATGCTTGGAGCACAGCTCATTGGCCCACGGGGCAAAGGAGAACGTCTCCACACAAGAACACTGCCAGATGTTCACAGCAAAATCAAACTCATAGCAGGCACCGGCAGCAGAGGGTTCTGTCTAGGAGTAAAGACCTTCACTGAAGGTTGGGTGCGGTGGCTCACGCCTGTATTCCCAGCACTTTGGGAGGCTGAGGCGGGCAGATCACGAGGTCAGGAGTTCGAGACCAGCCTTGCTAACACAGTGAAACCCCGTCTCTACTAAAAATATAAAAATTAGCCGGGAATGGTGGCGTGTGCCTGTAATCCCAGCTACTCGGGAGGCTGAGGCAGGAGAATCACTTGAACCCGGGATGGGGGAGGCTGTGGTGAGCTGAGATGGCGCCACTGCACTCCAGCCTGGGCAACAGAGCATGACTCTGTCTCAAAACAAAACAAAATGAACCCTTCACTGAGGTGCGTTCCCCACAGGAGCTCCTCTCTCAAAGGGAAGGCACGCACCCAGCCCAGACCCTGCCCTGGGCCGCTCACGGCACTGTTTCGGTCGTCACAAACACTGAGCCACAGTTACTCTGAGTTCACAGAAGTGCCTGTCTTCATTTCACATGGTTCCCACGAAAGCTGTGGGAGTAGTAAGATACTATATGGCCCCTTTTGATGGATTAGGAGAAACACATTTATGCTAGAAACTGCCAAGATTTCATGATTAAAAAAAATTAAATCATGTGTGACATTAAAAAACCCCAACGAAGCTGCCACAATGCCTCAAATAAGACGCAGTCCTGAGGGTGCCACAGCCTTCCCAGGCCCCAACGCCTGCTGGGTGCCTCATGTGTTTGAGCGGATGGGGGCTCAGTCTGCCAGGGCGGTGGGGGCACCAGGGAACAGACAGCGAGTCCCTGGGAACCCACCTTAAAAGCCCGCAAACCCATCTCCACAGGCAGATCTGATATGAAAAACCCAACTATTTTCACTACGGCAATAAAGACCGTGTTATCCTCAACATTGCTGACTTTCTGCTGCTGTTGTAACGGCAAACAGTGACCGGCATCTAGAGACTTTCTCCTGAGAATGAGAAGCAAGTGCTGAGGCTGGAGTGTCCAGCTCTGAGGTATTAACCCATGAAGTGTTTTCTGCTTAGGAGACCATGTGCCATGCAACCAGAGTGTGCGGACGAGACTCAAGGGGACTGCGTCACAGATGGCATCAACACACAGATGAGGACGGGGCAGGGCCAAGCTCCAGCATCACAGTTCGTCAAAGTCCAGTGTAAAAGCCAGGGCACGTCTGCCACCACCACAGACGTTTGTAAGGAGAGCAACCAAAAAGAATACACAAAGTTGCTTGAGAACATTCAGGAAAAGTTGAGAAAAAGAAAAAAGAGAACAATACGTATTTTGGAAGAAACAGTGGTTCTGTACAGTATGTACAGCAGTGAAACTGGGCCATGTCTGTCAACACAAACAACCAACTCTTGATTTGTAATATAACAACACTATGCAATTTTTTCAATAAGTTATTTCAAAGTAAATAAAATCAGCCCTTCTGATTTGTGTGTGTGTGTGTGTGCATGTGTATCATTTCTCACATGTTTCGAGGCTGCTGATTTTGAATGCATGTGTGCTGGGTCTTTGAAAATCCTAACTGAAGCCTCTCTGCACCCCTTTACCTATGGCCCTTCAGAACAAGGCAAGATACATAGGGCAGTGTCAGGCACGGCTGAGCCTTGCAAACCTCCCCAGGTTTATAGTGTTACTGTTTTAAAACAAGTATCAGTATTTTGACCACGCTTTCAACATAAATTCAATTAGTTAAAGTAGATACCTATAGCTATCTACCTCAATTAAGGACTATACAGTTTTAGACTGTAATCTTAAAACAGCATTTCTATGTAAGCATGAGTAAGTACTGCTAGAAAAATGTTGGCTGCCTGTTTGAGGTGGACTCAAGGACTTACATTTAGAGATGGCACTCACTTTTCCTAAGGTTTGAGTTTCTTGATTGTAGTTTTATTAGAGTATACAAACCAATAGGTTGTTCTATAGGTAAATATATACTTTTCACTTTATATTCATGTAGAACTTTTTATTAAATGTCAGAGAAATTTTAAAACCAACTTAGATAACTATGTACATCTCTCACTAAAAGAAATAAATTGTTCAACACAATCTTTTCTGGAGAGTTGAAGGAAAGCTTGAGAATTCTTAGAGTGGCAAAGATTCAGACAAGAGATTTTCTGAAAAAGACTTTCTTCGTAAGAGGCACTGTTATAATCAGGCACACAGAACATGAAGGAACAACTGTCATGATAATTGATCATTTAGACCAGTGTACATAAAACCCAAAGACCATGGCACCGGAAGCCCCTCGGACCATGGTGCCCTAGCAGCTGGAACTGCCACGAGCTCCAGGAGGTCCAGCCATTGGCACAGAGTCGCCAGGGCACACTGGCACCCACTGCTGGGATGGGAAGGAGGGTTAGTTGCTAACGAGGCAGAATTCAGCTAATTTTTAATGATAAAAGGCTGGGCCTACAGACACCTCATACAAAGGAAGAGGATATCAAAATGTCATCCTTAATCTATTTCCAATGAATTTCCTTTCTTTTAGAACTAATTGCATGAGAAAAAGCGAAACATTGATTGAGTTCCAGCACCTATGATGTCTGAGAGAGAGCACAGTCTTGGGTTGGATTTAAGTTTTCTTTTTACCACAGTATATTCATAAGACTCAGACTTATTTAAAAGGCAGAGGAAAAAAGTCCACTCTGTGGTAAGAACGTTATGGGCAGAATAAGTCGTTGTACAGGAGGAGGGTTACAAAGTTAAAGCACTTTTTATTGCAGACATTTTCATATACAACGTTAGTGAAATCAAGTCCCCACCTCCCATGATGAAGACATATTCCTATCTTATAAAAACATTCAAGTAACCCTGGACATTTTCATGTTACTCTCTTTTTTAGTACCTGGGGATTGGCTTTGGCTAGATTTTCTATTTTAACCCATGCTTCTTCCCGTTCTTTCATTTTTAGCTTCTCTCTGAAAAACAGCAAAACGTCATCTGTGTTAGAGATGAATCACACACCAGAACACGCCATGAGCACAGCACAGGCACGGCCAGCAGCAGCGGCTCCTCCCGCAGCCCTCTCGTCCATCCCCACACTCGCCACAGTGCTGAGCACACACAAAAAGCAAACCAAGATTTAAACATGAGAAAATATTAAAGTGCTAAAAATTTAACGTGTCCAAGAACTGGAACTCTTCAAAGAAACCTTATGTCTCCATCCTTCCCCCTTCCCCTGGTTAGTCATTTCTTCATGGGACCTATACACTTTTGATGACAGGTCATACATCCACTGAAAAACAAGACCGTAGGACAGTGGAAAGGGACCTGTGTAAAAGGAGCCGGCACTCCCATTCTGACAATATTAAAAAGGAAAAGTCTTAAGAGCCGGGAGACCTGGGTTGTTGACTGACTCCACTGCGAGTCACATGACTCTCAGTAAATCACTTAACTCGGATCCAAGTTTTTTTTTTTTTTTTGAGACAGGGTCTCACTCTGTCACCCATACTGGAGTGAAGTGGCATGATCTAGGCCCACTGCAACCTCCACCTCCCAGGCTCAAGCGATTCTCCTGCCTCAGTCTCCTGAGTAGGTGGGATTACAGGCACGTGCCATTATTACCCAGCTAATTTTTGTATTTTTAGTAGATACAGTTGGCCAGGTTAGTCTCGATCTCCTGACCGCAAATGATCCACCCGCCATGACCTCCCAAAGTGCTGGGATTGTGGGCATGAGCCACCACGCCTGGCCAAGATCCCAGTTTTTTATCCAGAGAATTACTGCACAACCTTTCAGGTCCCGTTGGGAAAGCTGTGGGATTCTAGGAGAGGAACATCCGCCATCGAAATGCCCTGCCACGTGCATGCTTCCTGTCCATCTGCACGACGCACTGAGCGCCCAGGTGAGAACGGGCTGCGCAGCTGCAACTCGAGAGGAAGGGCTGCCTGTCTCCCGGGCCTGTCCTGATTTATTTGTCGTCATCTCTCACACTCTATAGTTCACTTATTTCTATTTTGTGTTTTTTTTTCTCTTCCCAAACTACCCAGAATATAAACCCCAGAAGGGCACAGATTTTTGTGGGTTTTATTCATTGCTATATTGCCAGAATCTAAAACAGGGCCTGGTGTATAGATAAATATTCACATTTTTGTCAAAGGAGTGGGTCAGCGGCAGCTGTTTTATACACACACACAGATACACATACACACTGTATCTTGAACTACATTTGTGCACACCTTATCTGCCTTGGCCACTTTTAAGTGAGAGCAAAGAATAACACCTGCCAATAATCCGTACTCAGCTTGGAAGAAGCCACGGCTGACAACTACCTAATGGCATGGCTATTTGCACGGCCTAGGGACGAAGTTCCTTGTCGGTCAGACCATCTCTCCCCCGATGTGGGCTCAAGGGCACGAAAGCAGGACCCTGACTTTGCAGAGAACAGACTAGATTCCAAAGGATGCCCACACTGATGGAATTCAAGTCAGAATAAAGCTACATTGAAACGAAGATTCTTGCTCTCTTGTATAAACTTTATAGGATAGAATTCCAATCCCTGCCTTATAAACATGAAAACTGACTATACATTAAGGCCTTTAAACCCATTAGAGCCCAAGAAAAGAAGAAATTCGGAATGGTAGACTCTTGTCTACATAAGCACTCTGTGCAAAGATGATTAATGTAGCAACACCAGCAGGAGGAGAGCGAGCTTTAAACGCCTGTTCCTTCAAGGTGGGTTATTATAACACAGTCTTAATTTGCTCTCCAAGTATGAGAGGCCTGGTTTTGCCTTCACGCGAAGAATAACTTTTTAGGACAAAACAATGGAAGAGGCTTATTTAGGATTAAGAAAAAAAATCCTGGAAAGAGTAACTTGTGAAGGGAACAACTCACTTTAGTTTCTCTGCTTTGAACTGTTGTGTGCAATCATCAAATAGCTTTTGGTTCATCTCCATGAAGAGCTTCAGGGCGTTGTATATCAAGCCATGTATTGTCCTGGAAAGACAAGTGCACGGTGACCCTGGGAGCACGTGCTCCTGCACAGCCCTCGCTCTGCACATGCCTAGGCTGCTCCATGTTCCCAGCCCACCCCGCACAGGTTCCCTCAGCTCTAAGTCCAAGGCCTGCCCATTCCCAGTTACTTGTTTTCTGACTACCAGCCACATATCCGAGACTTTCTTCACAGTGGCTCCCACACAGCCACGGAGGTCACTCCGCTCACTGTCCCCAGCTGACAGTAGCCAAAACCACCTTGCTCGGAAACTAAACTGAATTAAAAATGTTGAAACTTGAAGAGACATAATTAAGATGAAATTATAAAGAGGACAATAATGGCAATAGTTTATTTCCTACAAATGTCATTTTCTTTTCATCCTATTCCCTGAGGACAGAAAAATTCATTTTAATAATGCCAAAACAGCTTTGAAAGAAAATAAAATTAGCATAAAACAGCTTAATCAAAGGTTAGCTCTCAGGCTCTGACACACAGGGAGAGGGAAAGAGGCCAATGGTCCCAGCTGAGCCTCTGGGTGCATCCAGTCCCAGGTGCCATCAGACTGCAACCACATAAGAGCCCCATCCCCCAGCAGACACCAGCAGAAACCTGAGCAGCAGAGCCTGGTCGGCCCACAGAACTGTGACCAACAGCTGCCGGGAGTTAAAAAACAAACAAATACCAAAAAACATGACCCTCAAATCGCAGTTACTTCTTCATCCACTTCATAATAAAATCCAAACGGTGCTTAGAAAATACTTCAAAGAACACTTTTTTCTTTGCAATGGGCAGGAATTGAAAGTCAGTTATGAACTGGGCTGACTTGCATACCATCCTAAATTATACACAACAAATATGGCTACACTCCCGGAGCTTTTGTTGTCCTTGTTGAGCTCAATTAAAAAAGAAAATGGGACGGGTGTGGAGGCTCCTGCCTGTAGTCCTAACACTTTGGGAGGCTGCGGTGGGTGGATCACGAGGTCAGGAGTTCAAGACCAGCCTGGCCAAGATGGTGAAACCCCATCTCTCCTAAAAAAATACAAAAATTAGCTGGGCGTGGTGGCAGGTGCCTATAATCTCAGCTACTTGGGAGGCAGAGGCAAAGAACTGCTTGAACCCAGAGGCGGAGGTTGCAGTGAGCTGAGATTGTGCCACTGCACTCCAGCCTGGGCAACAGAGCGAGACTCCATCTCAAATAAATGAATGAATGAATGAATACAAGCCCGGCGTGGTGGCTCATACCTGTAATCCCAGCACTTTGTGAGGCCGAGGCGGGTGGATCACAAGGTCAGGAGTTCAAAATCAGCCTGGCCAAGATGGCGAAACCCCGTTTCTACTAAAAAATAAAAAAATCAGCTGGGCACGGTGGCACACGCCTGTAATCCCAGCTACTCAGGGAGGCAGAGGAAGAGAACTGTTTGAACCTGGGAGGTGGAGGTTGCAGTGGGCTGAGATTGCACCACTGCACTCCAGCCTGGGTGACAGAGTGAGACTCTGTCTCAAAAAGAAAAAAATCAATGCAAAACAGGCACAGTGGCTCATGCCTACAATCCCAGCACTTTGGGAGGCTGAGGCAGGTGGGTCACTTGAGGTCAGGAGTTCAAGACCAGCCTGACCAACATGGTGAAACCCCATCTCTACTACAAATATAAAAATTAGCTGGGCATGGCGGCTCGTGCCTGTAGTTCTAGCTACTTGGGAGGCTGAGGTAGGAGAATCGCTTGCACCTGGGATGAGGAGGCTGCAGTGAGCCGAGATCATGCCACTGTGCGGCCTCCTAACTCCCAGTGTCTGTTGGGGCAGCCTGGGCAGCCACAGAGCAAGACTCTATCTCAAGAAAACAAATGCTCCACAGAACATGCTGTTGAGGTGGATGTGCTGTTCTCTAAACTGCCCCCAGGCTATTGCCACGAGGGTCATGGCTGCTGGCCCTGCAGCCACCAAGTGACAGCAAATGCTTACTCGGTGCCTGTCAGAAGCCTGGTACTTTATGCATATTAGCTTCATATGAATCCTCACGGCCAAGTGAAGATTGTTGCAAGGCAAAGCAGTTGACTTTCTCAGTTTTTCCGAAGAGAAAACCGTGGCTGAGAAAATGCTGGTGAGAGCTAACTGGCCCGCATTTGGACAGCGTCAGGAGGAGGACAGGAATGTGAACCAAAGTCATCCTTCCTCTGATCTGCCTGCCCTTCTCTGTTCAATTCCTGGGAAGCAACCCCAAGAGGACTTGATGCTGGTAGACTGGCTGGACCATCGCCCTGGGGTCTGGCTCAGAGCTCCAGGGCTCACACCTGTCTGGCTGCTGCCCTGTGGAATTCGGGGAAGGAGGCAGTGCCACCTGCAACCTTGAGCAGGTAGGGAGAGAGGGTGCGTGGGAGAGGGCTGCGCCGGCAGCAGGCTATGCAGCACAGCGGTGGGGCGGGGGGTGCCCCAAAAGACACTGTGAGTCAGGAGACGCACTGAGCCAGTGCCGCTCACCAGCTTCGCGAGCGCAGACTGGACTGCTGACGCTCACCAAGCCTTCCCTTCCTCACCTGGAAACTAAGGGAGGAGAGCTGGATAACACAGCTCTGCTCTTCTTTACGTTCTGAGTTACAATTATAATATACAAAGGAAAGAGATGAAAGAAGGTGGGGAAAGAAAAACTCAGATATTCCTATTTCTTTAAATAACATGAGTATTAGATGATACCATATTAATAAATGATACAGCCCAGTGCAGTGGCTCACAAAATCTCAGCACTTTAGGAGGCTGAGGTAGGTGGATCACTTGAGCCCAGGAGTTCGAGACCAGCCGGGCAACATGGCAAAACCCCATCTCTACAAAAAATACAAGAACAGTCCTAGCTACTCGAGACGCTGAGGCAGGTTTGCTTGAGCCCAGGAGGTGGAGGCTTGAATGAGCCATGATTGTGATCACACTCTAGCTTGGGCGAAACAGCAAGACCCTGTCTAAAAATAAACAAATAAAATTCAAAATTAAAAAAAGACAAATAAATAAAAAATGTGGCACCCAAATCAACTGTTTCTTTTTAAAGTCTCAGAAGACTATTGCTCAGTAAACAGATTTATTCATCCTCTTTAAGTCAAAAGATGAAAGAGCACAGTAGAAGGAAATGCTCTTGGCTCCTGGGGCTGTGGGTCTGTGGGTCTGTGTTAGGGTGGCCTGCGTCCCTCTTCTTCTCCGGGTAGTAACCACCGTGGGGTGGTTTTTGGGGCTCACAGGGGCTCATCCAGGGTTCATGTCAGCAAAGCTCAAGAGACAGCCTGAGAATGCTGCGGCCATTGAGCCCCACCAGCTCTGCAGAGACCTTCAGCTCCTCTGCAGGATGCTCAGCAAGAGGCCTGGAAGCTGATTCTACTGGGAGGTGGCTGCAAACCAAGGAGCCTCTACACTGGCTAGAAATGAAGGTGAGGTGGTCACACGGAAGGCCACAGACGCAACCCGCACTGCTACTTAATTTATAGGTCCACAAAGCAATTGACATTGCTGTTTTTTAACTGATATTTAAAATTCAGATTTTCATTCTAACTGAAGTAGCAGCAAAACATGCTACATTTTAAAATGACCGAAGACGGCAGCCAGTTCTTTCTTACTTGTTCCAATGGGTCTTTGAGTTGCGGTACAGGGAGGGAAACATGATGGGCAGAATCTTCGCTGCGTTGTCACTGATTAAACTCATGATGTACTCATTGTTCCAGTAATAGAGCGCTCGCTCTGCCACCTGAAAGACACAAGTGGGTGACTTGCTGGAGGTCGTGCCTGAGACACGGGGCAGCTGTCTTTGCTGTTAAACCTGTGGGTCGGGTAATGAACTACCTTGGACCAGAAAGTTATGATTATTTCTATACATTCAAAATATTCTAGACTGTAATCCTGAAGAGCCTTCAACAAAGAGGCGGATAATTTTCTGTACATCAAGGAATCAAGAACACTGTCACATATTTCTCCATTTATTCAATAAATATCTATGCTGGACGCTGGTTAGATGCTGAGGAGACTACTCAAAGGAGGTTGTTCAACTCATCGGCCCGCCTCCCCTGGTCAGCTCTAGTGCGTGTGCTGTGCTCTGCTGAGCGTTCAGCCCTGAGCAAGGCAAGGCAGAAATCCCTGCCTCCATGGAGCTTACATCCTCGTGGGGAGGAGACAGGTGATTATTAATTTACTAGAAACGGTAAGTCACATGCAAAGGGCAGCAGGGCAGGGGGAAAGGCAATGTGTGTGGGGTTGGGTGGCTTCAATGCAGAGGAGGTGACTTCTGAGTGAGGACCAGAAGGAGGAGAGGTCCAGAGTTGTCAGCAAGGGGCCAGCTGAGGACCCCTGCAGAGGGCAGTGAGGGCATGAGTGGGAGGAGGGCAGGGGAACAGGGCCCGAGTGCACTGGCCCTTACCCACGGGAAACCACTGGAGGTCTCAGTATTTTTTTTTTTTTTGAGACAGAATTTCGCTGTCACCCAGGCTAGAGTGCAGTGGCCCCATCTTGACTCACTGCAACCTCCAACTCCTGGGTTCAAGCGATTCTCCTACCTCAGCCTCCCAAGTGGCTGGGATTACAGGCATACGCCATCACGCCTCACTAATTTTTGTTATTTTTAGTAGAGATGGGATTTCATCATGTTGGCCAGGCTGGTCTTGAACTCCTGACCTCAGGCGATCCACCTGCCTCAGCCTCCCGAAGTGCTGGGATTACAGGTGTGAGCCACCGCACCTGGCCCCCCGATTTTATTACTAAAACTTTCGAAAACACACAAAGCTGCAAGACTAACATAACGAGTGCCCACCTCCCTCCACCCAGATTCAACAACCCCTACCCGATTTGCTTCTCTCCATGGTCAACCAGCACATGCGTGCACGTTCCACAGAGCTATCTGCAAGTTCACAGGAGTCACCAGGACATTTGGCCTGTCCCCATCACAGTGCACGTGCCTCTGGGAAGAGGAGGTTCTCCTGTGTAATTACACGCCATCACCACACCTACATCTAAACACAACTGACAGGAGCACTGGAGGCTCGAGCAGAGGGGGGCTGCTGTTTTTCCTGCCGGAAGCCTACAGCTCAGAGATGCTCAGAGATGCTGAGGCTGAGGGGTGCTGCGTACAGGTGTGATGCTGAGAGAATGGCGGGTGGGGCTGTGCCAGGCTCAGGAATCAGGACTGATTCCTCAGAGGCAGTGAGCTGGGATGGAACTTTGCAGAACAGGTGTGAGTTAGGTAATGGGGGAGGGGAGGGCATGTATGAGAACGCCACCTGGGTTTAAAGCAAGACACAACTGCATCACAGCTCCTAGGCTAGTTCTTACTTAAGAGTTCCATACCTTGTACTTTAAAAAGCATCCATCTAGGCTGGGTGTGGTGGCTCACTCCTGTAATCCCAGCACTTTGGGAGGCTGAGGCAGGCAGATCACTTGAGGTTAGGAGTTCAAGATCAGCCTGGTCAACCTGGTGAAACCCTGCCTCCACTAAAAATATAAAAATCAGTGGGGTGTGGTGGGGCAGGCACCTGTGATCCCAGCTACTCGGGAGGCTGAGTCAGGAGAATAACTTCAACCTGGGAGGTGGAGGTTGCAGCGAGCCGAGATCACGCCACAGCACTCCAGCTTGAGCAACAAGAGCAAAACTCTGTCTCAAAAAAAAAAAAGCATCTATCCATCCATCCACTCACCCACCCACATACCAACAATATATTTGGGGGTAATATTTTAGCCTGATTTAGAAAACAGAAGCTTAAGATGTTTGATGGTTTAAACTTTCAATTTTTCCAGTTTTTAAAACCAGTACTTTTTTTCGGGAGTTCAAAATCAGCTGGGCCGTGGTGGCAGGTGCCTGTAATCTCGATAGCCGGGATCACAGGTGCCTGCCACCACGCCCAGCTGATTTTTCTATTTTTAGTAGAGGCAGGGTTTCACTATGTTGACCAGGCTGGTCTTGAACTCCTGACCTCAGGGAAAAAAAAAATCTAAAAATTAAGAATGAGTGGGGTACAGTGGCTCATGCCTGTAATCCCAGCACTTTGGGAGGCTGAGGTGGGCAGATTATGAGGTTGGGAGTTTAAGACCAGCCTGGTCAATGTTTTGAAACTCTGTCTCTACTAAAAATAGAAAAATTAGCTGGGGGTAGTGGTACACGCCTGTGGTTCCAGCTACTTGGAGGCTGAGGCAGGAAAATCACTTGAACCTGGGAGGTGGAGGTTGCAGTGAGCCAAGATTGTGCTACTGCACTCCAGCCTGGGTGACAGAGCAAGACTCTGTCTTAAAAAAAAAAAAAAAAAAAAGAATTAGTTGGCCTTATGTATATGGGTCTGGAAAAAATTCTGGAATGTACTCTATGCTGATCAAGTCCTCCAAGAAGCAGAAGCCAAGATGGGTGCAAGAATGTTTGAGAGACACAGATGAGGGTGAGTAGGGGGCTGGGCCTGCAGCTGAAGGCCAAGGGGGTCCTGGTGCTGAACTCCTTGATCGGAGGTATGGCAGGCTGCCCCGGCGGCCTTCATGCTCTGTTCTTGGCAGGGACGTGAAGGCTTCTGTGACATGTGGAGCAGCACTCAAGCCCCTGGCAGCTGCACGGCCCCCTTGGCTCTGGTGTCCCCACCTGGAATTCTCTTCCTCTTTGCCTTGTCACATGCTTTTATTCAAAACAGCACATCGTGAGTTTGCTGGTCCCCGTCTTCTCTTCGAAGTGTAAAGTTACCTATATTGATAGCTAATTTTTCACTTGGGGAAGAAGTTTGAGTTTTCAGGCCTCCCCACAACTGCCAGTCTCTCCTTGGCATGCCAACACCCTGTGCTACGGCCAGGCCTCTGTGGTGCTAGTCTTTTGTACAAAGTGCTCACACTGAAAGTCTTGAAAAGCACTATTTTCTCTGTAGGCCAGGATTGATGAAAAAAAACCCACAAAACCCAAAGTATCATTTTCCTTTCCCAGTTCCTAATGTGAAAACTCACGGAAATGCATAAAGTGAAAATAACCTGAATGTTTGTAACAGAAGAGACAACACCAAGGCGGCTCCTTCCGTTAACCCGGCTCAGCCTGGCCTCATTCACTGTGGTGTCCGTGCTCCAGAGCGTCTCACTCTTCTCTCACTTGTCTTCTTGCCTTAGTTTTGTCTTTTCAAAACCATCTATCTTAAAAGGCTCATCTTGGAGGACCCTCACTCTTGTGGACTCTTCTAGCCACTCAGACTTGTGCCCATGTGTTTCCGAAAGCCTGCTGCACACGTCACCTGGCCCTTCAGTCAGCTGTAAAGTGGTGCTGTGCCACGGTCACCCTCTTCCACTGTGTGGCCTGCTCCCTGGGCACCGGGAGGTCCTGCTCATTTTGTGTCTATTTTCACTTTGTTCATGATGAGTGCACAATAAATATCCGCTCAGTGATGCAAAAGGACAGGTGGCTAGCACGTCCAACAGAGGCAGGCAGGCTGGGCGGGCCGGCGGGGGACAGCCTTCGAAAGAGGTGATAAGCCGCGGCTGGCTTGAAGGGTTAAGGAAATTGGGGAAAGGAAGTGGAAAGAGGCTCTGACAATGGCCGTCCTCTTGCACAGGAATTTGGCAGTGACACAAGTCAGAGGCATTATTTGAAAGGGTAAAGGGAGACAGATTTACACCATGTGAGGAATCAAGCGCCTCAGCACCAAGAGCTCTCAGAGCTGAGGCTCCGATCACCTGCTGTCTCTCAATAGTGACACTCAGATGTGGAAAAGAAGGTTTTATGAACTTGGAAGCACATTGAACATGAAGACAAGATGGCTTTACAGAGACGCCAGATGACTGGTCTCATTGAGAAAAAGTATTCGGCAGAGGGGACAAGACGTGCAAGGTACTCTACAGAATTCCAGTTGTAGCGCTGTACTTGAAGGGTAATTAAAGTAAAAACTTGGATTTTACCTTTAAATTGCATGAGAAGCACACTGTGGCCAGCTACGCATGGAACTTCTCCTTTCCAAAACAAACATGGAAACCATTCAAATCAGCTCTCCCTGAGCCCCACATACCTGGAAGTGTGGGCTGGAGACACACTTGGCCAACTGCCGGAAGAGGGGCTCCATGATCTTCACAAATTCTGATGGCTCAATTACATCCAAAATCTCTTCTAATTCATTTAAGAACATTACTTCTTTTGGACTGTGAGTCTTTGGCCAGTATTTGAGAAGTGCCATCACCACCTACAAAAGAAATGACACATGGAGTGCCTGACGCCCACAAGGCCCCCACACCTGCAAGGCAAGCCATCTGTGTTTCCACTGAGGTGGCACCACTGCCAAGCAACCCGGGAAGATGGTGCCACCTTCCTTAAAGAAGGAACAGGGACTCAGTAATTGTACGTGATTGTCTGTAGTTAGAGAAATAGGCCTGTCTGTCTGGTTATCTAACCATCTGATCAATCAATGTATTTAGAGATGGGTCACACTATGTTGTCCAGGCTGGGCTTGAATTCCTGGGTTCAAGGTATCCTCCTGCTTCAGGATCTGAGTAGCTGGGACAAGCATGCACCACCTGCCTTGGCTTAACTTCACATACTTCAGAAATTACACAATTTTAATTTATATAACACCTCTCTCTGATCAAACACCATTTCAGTGAGAGTCCTTTCCTTTTTGTAAAAAAAAGAAACAACAATGAGCAGTTAGGATAATTTAGAAAGAGGAAGATCAATGGAGAAAACACAGCATATCAATTCACACGCACGTTTCCGTGTGGAAGTAGCTGGTACTGAAACTGTCCGCCACACACACAATCCATTTCCTTCTCAGATTTACCGACCATCCATATGCACCTGCAGGTGCCGTGCTGGGACCCCGGGCAGGGCATGCCGTGGTGTCTGTGCGCACACTGCCTGAGCAGTGCTGGGCCTGCAGTGAGCAGGCGGCAGTGGGAGCTGTAGCCAGGACGGCCACCACCCAGGGGGTCTGTGCTACCAGCTCTCTGCCAGGCACAGCCCGTCGGGCTGCAGGGGTTTCCCAGCTTGTGGATAGTGGATGGTTTATGCTCCTAGGCCAAGTCAGACAGCTAGAAGGGATTTCCACGGGGCAACCTTTCCAAATGTCCTCCCACAATCACACCAGTACAAAATACTCAATCGGACTCAATGCAGATTGAGTAATATTTTTCAGAGTTTAGCCGTCTTAGTTCTAAAACAGTACCACAATCTAAAACAGGTATTTACATATAAAGTGCATACGTATCTGCTGGCACACACATTGTACAAGTGTAATCCGTTTCGTTAAAGTGGCTGTGTGGCCTAGTCACGGCAACGTCGTGAAGCTTCCGCCCCAGCTCCTGTGCTGTGGAATTGCAGCAAATGCTGGCCCTTGGGACCACCTGGTCGTTTTCACTCACTAGTGATTTCTGGCTCAGTAGATCACACCAACTCATGCTCAGCAGGCCAGTCTGGTAATCATTTCAGTGATTTTTAAAAAAGGTAGACATTTAACTTCCATTTAGAAAAATTTTGTTTTGACGCTTTGGCATTTGGGCTCCCAGAGAATCTTTTATGATATTACACTTTATAAAACTCCAAAATTTACTAAAAAAAGGAAGTAAGGCTGGGTGTGGTGGCTCACACATGTAATCTCAGCACTTGGGAGGTCGAGGTGGGAGGACTGCTTGAGCCCAGGAGTTTGAGACCAGCTTGGGCACCCTGGTGAGGCCCCATCTCTACAGAAAATCTAAAAATCAGCCTGGTGTGGTGATGTGCACCTGTGGTCCCAGCTACTCGAGAGACTGAGGTGGGAGGACTGCTTGAGCCCAGGAAGTTGAGGCCAGCTTGGGCACCCTGGTGAGGCCCCACCTCTACAGAAAATCGAGAGACTGAGGTGGGAGGGCTGCTTGAGCCCAGGAAGTTGAGGCTGCAGTAAACCGTGACTGCACCACTAGACCTCAAGATTCAAACGAGCAAACAAGAGCCCCCCCAAAAGCCAAATAAAAAGGAAGTGCTGAGAGTTTTGAGTCTGACATAAAAATCTACCACATAAGTGTCTTAAAAAGGAATTATTTCTAAACACGCATCATTTAATGATCCTCCTAGCTCAAAACTACTTAATAAGTACTTACTGCGGTCCTCGTACACTCTATTGGAGCCACTATTAAGGACACAGCAGATGCAAATCACTTCCTACGTCTATTTCTCTTCATTTGTCAAACGGAATTTTATTAGAAGTACGTTAATCTTTGAACTGGACAAAAAAATCGATTTAGCGATTCCATTCCTCTGGAAAAGGTGTCATTTCTGGGATCAGAGTCACACACGGGCCTTCCTTTTCACACTGTCTGGAATGAGCTGTGACCAGCAGCTCCCGTGTGGCCGTGTTTTGCGGAGGAGAGTGCCTGCTCAGGGAATGCTAATCCGAGGCGACAACGGCTGTGTGCTGCGGGGTGCCGGGCGCTGCACGAGGCCCAGAGTTTTCCTTTGGAAGCCCAAGGACTGCCCGCTCCCTGGAGAGGGCAGGCGAGCCAGTGGCCCAGCCTTGAGTTTTGGGGAGCCCCCATCCTGTCCTGGCAGACCAAGGAGAAAGAAGAGTTGCTACCATGCCAGGAAGTAAAACAGGATGAGCCTAAAGAGGCAGGTGGGTGAACACGGAACAGTTTTACTGCTGTAAAATCTCTGATGAGGTTCTGTTCTTACAACAGAGAAAGAGCTTCACGTGCCCAGAAAGCCTGTGAGCACTGTACACAATCAGCAGACGAAAAACACCGATGACAGACTGCTAGTGGTGCAGCACGGGGCCTTCAGATCTCAGACTTTTAAGTGGATCTTACCTAAACGTTCCTGAGCCTGGACATGTGATGGCTTTGGGGTCCCTTCGGTGCAGGCCTGTGAGATGGACGTGGACACCAGGTGTCCTTAGTGCTACTGCGCAGACACACACCTGCACAAAAGCCTATACTTCGATCTTATCAACAAGCTTTCAATGCTGAAGCAAGGCAAAACGGCCTTTGTGTTTTCATAAAGTAGGCATTTCAAAAGAGGAAATTTACTGCAATGAGGGTCTGAATGTTTTTAACACGTAGGAAATTAAATCTACTTTCTAAAGCCAGGACAGGACCGCACATTATCCGTGCAGCAGAAGCTAAGCTAAGTGTTCCGGGTGGGAACATCGGGGCCTGGGTTGGCAGGGTTTGCACTGGTGCCACGTCAGAGTCCTGCCTGTAACGTTCAGGCTGGAAGGACCTCACTGAAGCCGGCACCCAGTCTCTTGCCCTCTTTTAGACAACGGAAATTAATAGCTCTCACTCTTGCACAGTTATATTCACTTTATTTACGACATTAGTGGGAATTAAAAACACTTACGGATGTTCTCTGCTTTTATGTTACTTAGAAGAGAGTAGGGTGGGGCTCATTCACTAGCTCTCAGTGGAGGAGGAGTAGGGTTCAGGCTGACAGTAGATGGCGGGATGGAGATGCTAGGAGCTTAGGTGGGGGCAGCCTTTGTGGTAAATGCAACGTGGCATTTGGTGAATTCTTTGGGATTTTTTGTATGAGAAATTACAAAAGAAAGAAAAGTTACGAAAGAAAAGCACAAAGAAAAATTACAAAAGAAAACTTTGCATACTTTTTTTTTTGATATGGAGTTTTGCTCTGTTGCCCAGGCTGGAATGCAATGGCGCGATCTTGGCTCACTGCAACTTCCGCCTCCTAGGTTTAAGCAATTCTCCTGCCTCAGCCTCCCGAGTAGCTGGGATTATAGGCATGTGCCATCATGCCCGGCTAATTTTGTATTTTTAGTAGAGATGGGGTTTCTCCATGTTGGTTAGGCTGGTCTTGAACTCCTGACCTCAGATGATCCACCCGCCTTGGCCTCCCAAAGTGCTGGGATTACAGGCGTGAGTTACTGTGCCTGGCCCTGCATACTTTATTTGAGGCAGGGTCTTGCTCTGCCACTCAGGACAGAGTGCAGTTGGTATGTTCAAAGCTCACTCTAGCCTTGACCTCCTGGGCTCAAGCAATCTTTCCACTTTAGCCTCTTCAGTAGCTGGGACCACAGGTACATGTCACCATGCCCAGCTAATTAAAAAAAATTTTTTTTTTCCTTAGGAGAGAGGAGGTCTCACTATGTTGCTCAGGCTGGTCGCAAACTCCTGGCCTCAAGGGATCCTCCTGCCTTGGCCTCCCAAAGTGCTGGCATTAGGAGGATGTGCCACCTTGCTCAGCTCTTTTTTTTTTTTTTTTGAATAGGAAAAGGTGGGAGTAAAGAGGAGAGACAATTCTTTTTTTTAACATATTACTTTCTCAAGTAAAACCTCTGTGATAGTTAAAACTGAGTGTCAACTTGATTGGAGTGAAGGACGCAGAGCATTGACCCTGGGTGTGTCTGTGAGGGTGTTCCCAAAGGAGACTCACAGTTGAGTCAGTGGCTGGAAAGGCAGAGCCACCCTCGATCTGGGTGGGCACCATCTAATCAGCTGCCAGCAAGGCCAGAATAAAAGCACACAAAACAACATGGAAGGACTAGATGGGCTTAGCCTCCCAGCCTCCATCTTTCTCCCATGCTGGATGCTTCCTGCCCTCGAACATTGGACTCCAAATTCCTCAGCTTTGGGACTCGGACTGGCTTCCTTGCTCCTCAGTCTGCATACGGTCAATTGTGGGATCTTGTAATCATGTGAGTTAATACTCCTTAATAAACTCTCCTTTATATATCTATCCTATTAGCTCTGGCCCTGTAGAAAACCCTAACACAACGTCCTCGCCGGGTGCAGTGGCTTACAACTGTAACTGCAGCACTTTGGGAGGTCAAGGTGTCACCTGAGGTCAGAAGTTTGAGACCAGTCTGGCCAGGATGGCAAAGCCATGTCTCTACTAAAAATACAAAAATTAGCCAGTTGTGGTGCTATGAGCCTATAGTCCTAGCTACTTGGGAGGCTAAGGCAGAAAACTTGCTTGAACACAGGAGGTGGAGGTTGTAGTGAGCCAAGATCATGCCACTGCACTCTAGCCTGGGTGACGGAGTGAGATCCTGTCTCAAAAAAACAAAAAGACCCCAAAAACAACAACAAAAACCAACCTCTCACGCTTCGGTTTGGAGAAGACCTTAAATACAGGCAGAAGAGGAGTTAAGGCATGTAACCGCTGTAAAAAACACAGTTAAAAAAAAATCCCAGCCGGGAGCGGTGGCTCAGCCTGTAATCCCAGCACTTTGGGAGGCCGAGGCGGGTGGATCACGAGGTCAAGAGATTGAGACCATCCTGGTCAACATGGTGAAACCCCGTCTCTGCTAAAAATACAAAAAATTAGCTGGGCATGGTGGCGCGTGCCTGTAATCCCAGCTACTCAGGAGGCTGAGGCAGGAGAATTGCCTGAACCCAGGAGGCGGAGGTTGTGGTGAGCCGAGATCGCGCCATTGCACTCCAGCCTGGGTAACAAGAGCGAAACTCCATCTCAAAAAAAAAAAAAAATCCCTAATCAGTTTTATTAACACCATCTCATTTTTCTTTTTCTTACCTAGACATGTCTTCAGTCAGTTAAGGAGAATAAAAAGAACACCTCCTCACCCTAAACCTTGACTGTGCTTGATGCTGAAGTGTGATGAGATTTGGTACATTTCCTTGGGAACTCCCCTAAATCTCAGGCAGAGGCTTCTGAGGGCTGGAAGGGGAGCGTGCAGGGACGCGTCGCTCCACTAGGGCCTGGCAGGGCAGGGTGGGCCCAGCTCACAGCTCTGTAGCCCCTGCTGCCTCTGCAGCCGCAGGACAAGAGCTCTTCTTGAATTTTGTGGGTGAAACGGAGGGAAACTATACATAGAATTTAAAAGCTTCAAGAAAGCAGAGACACAAGCCAGCTTAACTCAGAAATTCAATGTTAAGAATTTCTCATGTAATTTCACTATAAAAATTACAATGTCACAAGAGAACTGTGAAAGACAGAAAGGGCCCAGGAGTGACAAGACCTACATTTTCTAGTCTTAACTGTGACTTTTAAAAGAGCATTCAAACATTTGAATTGGCTCCTAACATTCCTTGACACTCAAAAAAAAAAAAAAAAAAAAAAAAAAAAAAACCCAATTTAAAAAATGGGCAATGGATTTAAATGGACATGCCTGCAAAGAAGATATATATATATATGTATATATATATGTTTTGAGACAGGGTTTTACTCTGTTGCCCAGGCACACACCATCATGCCTGGCTAATTTTTGTATTTTTTGAGAAGATGGGGATTTGCCATGTTGCCCAGGCTGCTCTCCAACACTTGGGCTCAAGCGATTCTCCCATCTCAGCCTCCCAAGTGTTGGGACTACAGGCGTGAGCCACCACACCTGGTCAAGAAGATAAACAAATTTTGGTCAGTAAGCACTGACAAGATGCTCAACATTCTTAGTCATTAGTGAACTGCAAATCAAAACCACACAAGATACTGCATCCACCCACTAGGATGGCTATAATGAAGCCAACAGGTTGGGCGTGGTGGCTCACACCTGTAAATCCTAGCGTGAGGGAGGCTGAGGCAGGTAGATCACCTGAGGTCAGGAGTTTGAGACCAGCCTGGCCAACATGGTGAAACTGTCTCTACTAAAAATACAAAAATTAGCCAGCAGTGGTGGCGGACACCTGTCACTCCAGCTACTCAGGAGGCTGAGGTAGGGGAATCGCTTGAACCCAGGAGGTGGAGGTTGCGGTGAGCCAAGATGGTGTCATTGCACTCCAGCCTGGGCGATAGAGTGAGGCTTCATGTCAAAAAATAAAAAGTAAACAACAGCAGCAGCAGGAGCAGCAAGCACTGTAAGGGTGCGGGAAACGGGAGCCTTTGTGCACCGCTGCGGGGAATGTAAACAGGGCAGTCGCTGTGGAACACAGCATGCTGGTTCGTCCAACAGCTAAACATGCAATTACCATGTGATTCAGCAATTCCACTTCTGGATATATATCCAAGGAATTGAAAACAGGATCTATAACAAATACTTGTGCACCAGTATACAAATAGCCACATTATACGCAATAGCTAAAAAGTGGGAACAACCCAAGGGTACACTGAAAAAACGGCGGATGAACACAATGTGCTGTATCCACACAGTAGACCAGCGCTCAGCCGTGATGAGTGAAGCTCTGACACAGCACGAGGAAGAACCCTGGAAGACATGACGCTGCGTGAAACAAGCCCGCTGCAAACGGACGAGCGTTTTAGATCACCTGGAGCAGTCAAATTCAGAGGTAAAGCAGACTACAGGTTAGGGAGGCCTGGAGGTTAGCAGGGGCCAGAGCGAGGGGGAGTGGGGAGTTGCTGTTTAATGGGCAGAATTTCTGTTTGGGATGATGAGAAAGCTTTGGAAATAGTGTGATGGGTGCACGTCATGAAGGTAATTAACGCTGGTGAACTGTACATTAACACGGTTAAAATCACACATTTTATATGTATTTTATCACAATTAAAAAAAATTCAAAATGTAACATACCAAAAATCTTTGAATTGTACTATTTAAATGGGTGAATTGTACGGTATGTGAATTATATCCCAATACAGTTGCTTCAAAAAATATATTTAAATGTTTAAACTGGCACCTGACATGTCTGGCTTTGTTAACGATGGCTAGGATAGCCTTTTTATTTTTAATTTTTATTTATTTACTTCTTTGAGACGGAGATTCACTCTTGTTGCCCAGGCTGTAGTGCAATGGTGCAATCTTGGCTCACCGCAACCTCTGCCTCCCAGGTTCAAGTGATTCTCCTGCCTCAGCCTCCCGAGTAGCTGGGATTACAGGCCTGCGCCACCACGTCCAGCTAATTCTGTATTTGTAGTAGAGACAGGGTTTCTCCGTGTTGGTCAGGCTGCTCTTGAACTCCCGATCTCAGGTGATCCACCTGCCTTGGTCTCGCAAAGTGCTGGGATTATAGGCGTGAGCCACTGCACCCAGACTGGTAGCCTCTTTATTTTTAATAAACATAGAATGTTAAGAAAATTACAAATCCTCTCACATAATTATGGAGGCTGAAAAAAAAATGACAAATCTACGCACTGAAAAGCAGTCATCTAATGTTGACTTGTGATTCAATGATCATAAAACAGTTACAGTGTAACCTGGAAAGTATTTTCAAGATGGTAAAACCTCTTCCTTACAACAAGAATTTCAAACCCTAACTATAATCCCTCTGGCCATAATCAGTTTGATGTGTTGTCAAAGCAAGCAGACGTGAAACTGCGGAACTGCACACTAACGTTCAGTGGCTGCGACCGCCCACGTGCTTTACATTTAAGAGCGACGAGCAATGAGGGGCGAGGCGGCAATCTCATTGCATAAAATAACCACTGCAATACAGGAACCTACAATTAAAGTTCTTTTACTTTGAAAACCTGTAACCCCTGAATGAAATCAACCTGTTTATTAGTATTGCAATTTAAGATGAAAAAGTCTGAATGGCAATTTGGTGAAGCAGGTGTTGCAATATCTACATTTGGTGAAATACACGCATCTCACGATCCGAGCTAGCGGCGGCACTTACTGGTTCTGTGAGGGTGCTGTCCTTCTCTAAAAACTGCACCACGCAGTAGGCCAGCTAAGAAGTAAAAGGAGAAAGAGCATGAACATTTCAACATAGAAATGCTGCTGTGCTTCTTCTAGAATCTTCATTAAACACCTTCCTACTGCAAGACAAGGACCCACAGTACAGACAAAGCCGCTGTTTAATTCTGATGTTGCCCCCAGGGTGTGCCACCCCAACCGCCCGACAGGCCCCACAGGAAGCTCTGAGTGGGACTTTCAGGGAAGGACCCCGGGAGCAATGACCAACAGATAAATCTTTCCCCATTAATTGGTGATAGATCAGAAAGGTGAAACATAAAAATAAGAAAAATAAATCAGAAAACAGTCTTTCTAGTGTAACTATCACTAAGTCAATCCAGTATGATGGGGATTTTCTTGTGGTCCTTGAGATTATAATCCACAAGTAATCTATCAGCAGGGAAAACAAATTACAATCTGGTTCCATCTCAAATCTCTGAACTATTAATTTCTTTTGTGCAACAATAAATATAATAATCTGACTGGATGCAAAGATATTACCAGTTAAGAGCAGTCAGGGAAAATAAATATTTACTAGGAAGAATCAATTAAAGAATGTACTTTTTGGCTGGGCACGGTGGCTCATGCCTGTAATCCCAGCACACTGGTAGGCTGAGGCGGGCGGATCATGAGGGCAGGAGTTCAAGACCAGACTACTGCCCAACATGGTAAAACCCTGTCTCTACTAAAAAATACAAAAATTAGCTGAACATGGTGGCTCGTGCCTATAATCCCAGCTACTAGGGAGGCTGGGGTAGGAGAATTGCTTGAACCGGGAGCCAGGAGGCGGAGGTTGCAGTGAGCTGAGATGGTGCCACTGCACTCCAGCCTGGGCTACAGAGCGAGACTCCATCTCAAAAAAAAAAAAAAAGTACTTTTTGTCATTTAGCCCCTACCACAAGCTCTCAAAGTGGGGTGTGGCAGAAAGGAGTCTTGTGCCCTCCTAGCCCTGTGCTGGGGTGTGACTGCTCAGTGCCTGGCCCAGTGACAGCTGAAAGTGAACGAAGACACTGACTGCAGCCAAAGGGTGAAAGAAAACCAAATCCAGGTGAATGCGGCCCATTAACCCCTTCCTGCCAATTTTCCGGCACAGCTGTACTTACACTGCTATAGTTTTAAACAGCCACAGTTTTATTTTTTTTTTGAGATGGAGTTTTGCTTTTTACCCAAGGTGGAGTGCAATGTCGCGATCTTGACTCACTGCAACCTCCGCCTCCCGGGTTCAACCGATTCTCCTGCCTCAGCCTCCAGAGTAGCTGGGATCACAGGCATGTGCCAGCATGCCAGCTAGTTTGTATTTTTAGCAGAGGCGGGGTTTCTCCATATTGGTCATGCTGGTCTCGAACTCCCAACCTCAGGTGATCTATCTGCCTCGACCTCCCAAAGTGCTGGGATTAGAGGCAGCTTTTATTTTTTTAAAAAACACTCTCATAGGCCATTCATTGGCCACGGACCTAAATAGGCTTTTCTATTTAAGGTTTCGATTATACTACGGAAAACTCCTCTCAGAAGTTTTCCTGGACTCCTTCCAGAGAGTTACCCCTTTCTCTATGCTTAAAACTAATTTAAAAGTTCTGTATTACAGAGGTTTTTCTGAATTTCTTAAAATGAATTTTTCTTTACCCCTTTATTCTTTCAATTGTCACCAGAAGGTCGTCACCAACGTCAGTAGTGCCATATGAAGAAGAAAGCACTCTCGGGTAAGGCTGGATTCACTACCTTGTGTCCAGTTCTGCTCAAATGCCAACAGCTGTGTTCCCGGAGCCTCCCCTGCCCCTTACCTGGGGATGGTAGACACTCAGAGATTTCACTTTGTGCAAAGGTAGTAACACCTTCAGTAAGAATATCTTGTGCTCTTCTTTTAGTGGTAAGGCAAATCCATTAATTATACTGTAAAAAGAACATTTATTCAGTTTGAACATTTACAAATTCCAGATTTTTAAACAAGTATCTTGCTGTTTTTCTTTCAATTTTTGTTTTCAGCATCAAAACCCAGCAGGCAAAATATACAGAGCCAAGCATGTTACCAGGCACTTGTGCCCCAGCTAACTTGGGAGGCGGAGGCCGGAGGAACATCTGAGCCAGGAGTTCGAGGCTGTAGTGTGCCATAATCGCACCTGTGAATAGCCACTGTTCTCTAGCCTGGGCAGTATAGTGGGATCCTATCCAGGGGTCTGTGGAATACGTCACAGAGTGCTCCAGTCCCTGCAATAGCCTAGGAGGGAAATATGATGATTCCTCCTATATATATACATACATATATGTGTGTGTGTATGTGTGTGTATCAGAAAAAAGAGGATACCAGCAAAAGTTTAAAAATATTAAATGCCTTTGAGGAAGCAGAGTTATTTTTATCTCTATAACTACATGATAATTTAAAAATTCTGGGTTTCCAGGTGTTACCCAGAACAGCAGAAGCTCCTGGTGGCAAAATCTTCCTCCCTAAACAGGCCAGGAAGACGGGACAGTTCACATGGGACCCCCAAGCCCAGCACCTTGCCTCAGCCTTATCCATTTTCAGGAATTCTTGCTGCCTAGAGTAATTCAGGGTCGTTATTTTAATATTGGTAACAGAAACCCAGTAGGTGCTGAATGAGTGTTGGTTAAAAATGAGTTAGGGCTGGGAGTGGTGGCTCACACCTGTAATCCCAGCATTTTGGGCAGCTGAGGCAGGTGGATCATCTGAGGTTAGGAGTTCAAGACCAGCCTGGCCAACATGGTGAAACCTGGTTTCTATCAAAAACATAAAATCAGCTGGGCGTGGTGGCACACGCCTGCAGTCCCAGCTATTTGGGAGGCTGAGGTGAGAGGATCGGTTGCAGTAAGCTGAGATCATGCCACTGCACTCCACCCTGGGCAACGGAGGAGACTCCATCTCAATTAAAAAAAAATCAGTTAGAAAGCTGCTCCTTGTGCAAGGAAAGGGGGTCCTACCTAGAGCCTCCAAAGCAAAGTTTTTGTCTCAAACAACTAGTTTATTGTCTCGGTTTTATAATTAGGTAAATGCACATGACTGTCACTGAGCTACAGAAGTGACATCTCTAACTTGGTCTTCTCTGCTCGGCATGGCAGGCAATGCGGGAAGGGTGAGCCTGGAGCGGCCCATCAAGGAGGGCGTGATCATTCACAGGGTCACCTGCAGGCTCAACCTCTTGTCTGGAAGAAGAAAACCAATCAAGCCGCTCGTCGGGAGCTGCACAGGAGCCCCATGCACATGGCGTGTCGGGCTGTGGAACACACATGACACAGCACTCCCGTCCCTGCAACAATCTAGGAGGCAAATGCAAGGATTCCTCCCATCTTACAGAAGTACCTGCCCATGGTCTCACAACCTGCTAGGGGCGTCCTCTTCACCACTCACCGCACTGCACTGAGAGAGAAACCCCCCCAAGTTTGTCTAAACTAATCAAAGTAGAATTCTCAATGAGGACGTTCTTTTAAATCACATCTAAAATGACAAGAGTAGCTTTTCTCAGAACTAATGGGCAGGACCTGATGCACCATGAGAAGAGAATCTTGTGCTCAGGAGCAGCAGGGAGTCATCAGTCTACCCAGTGTGCTGGGCTTCTTCACCGCAGGCTCCAGAGAAACCTGACCTGCCCATCTACACTACATCCCTAAAAAGGGGCAGGAAAAAGCACTCCCACCCTTACTAGCCATGGAACCCTGAGGAACTCTGGGAAAAAGTGGGTTAGAAGGTCTAATATAAAATCTACAGGTTATCAATTAAAAAAAAAAATGGCCAGGCATGGTGGCTCATGCCTGTAATCCTAGCACTTTTGGAGGTGAGGTGGACAGATCACTTGAGGCCAGGAGTTCGAGAACAGCCTGGCCAACATGGGGAAACCCCATTTCCACCAAAAATACAAAAATTGTCCCAGCTATTCAGGAGGCTGAGGCAGGAGAATCGTTTAAACCCGGGAAGTGTAGACTGCAGGGAGCCGAGACTGCACCACTGTACTTGAGCCTGGGCGAAAGAGCAAGAGTCTGTCTCAAAAAAAAAAAAAAGCGAGTAAAAACTTCACTTGGATAAAGATGATGAAAGTTTTGAAATGTTAATTATTTTATAAGTATACATATAAAAAAAAGAAAGTAATTGAAAATATTAGCATTGACACAGTATCCCTAATGTACAATCTATTCTTCTTCCAAGCTTCTAATATAAACCTTCTTATGTAACTATTTTTAACATTGCTCTTGAGGAAATAACTGGAATTGTGTTTCCATAGTAATGATACTGAGGTCTATGAAGTAGAATCTACGTACAGAACCATAAAAACGGGAGGGATCTGTCATCTGGTATGTTCTCATCTAAACTCACTGATGCCTTCTTTAAGTGAAATTTTATTTAAATATTCTTAGAGTGGTTTAAATTGCCTTGCTTTAAAGAGGCAGCTGAACTCAATGAAATGGGTCACTCGGTGTAAATTCCATCTACCGCTATTTGCTACCTGTAACACAACAGAGGCTTACCTTCCCAATATTTCCAGTAATTCTGCTATGCCATTATGATGCTCTGTTTCATAAATAAACCTAGAAAAAACCAATTTTCCGATTAGAATTAAGACACTGAGCCAACCTGAATAAGAAAACAACACTGTAGGAGGAGCCTCGGAGCCAGGCAACAAGAAGCGCGTCTGTTTGTGCAAACGCGGCTCATGGTGAGCAAGCCCTTCAGGAATCAGGGAAACTCCTCGAGGCCTGGAGGTGTACATGCCTTGAGGGCAGAGAGCTCAGTCTTGCACACACATTTTCCTCAATATTTTATTTTGAAAGGTTTCGAGCATCTAGGAAAACTGAAGGAGTTCTACAGTGAACAGCCATTTCCACTGCCCGGATTCGACCGTGAGCAGTGTGCGCCACCTGCTTGGCCACATACACACCTCTTCATCCATCCTTTACTTGTTCATTGACCCACCTTACATTTTTGCCATATTTCAACATAAGTCGACCTCGTACTTAGCTGTAAAGCCCACAGTATTTAGCGCAGTTCCTGCAAAGGGCAGAAGTGATTCCTGAACACCTCGTGGTCTACCTGCCTAGCTCCCCACTTACACCCACACACACTCTCTGTACTGCCTCAGGTGTGATCTTTCTGAAGCACCCATCTGCGACAGACCCAGCTCCCTTCCTCTGAGACGTCTCTGTCCACTGCGCCTGCTTCTAGTGGACCCCCAAGAAATGCACCCCACCGTCTGTGTCAGCCTGTCTCCCTCCAGATGGGGCCACTGTGAGGACAGGGCCCAGGACTTCTCATGACTATGTTCCCAGGGCTAGGAGCAAGTCTGGCATCTGTTTGATGACGAAAACACATCTGCTGAATAAACCAGGGACAAGGAAAGGGAACAGTGACATGTTAGGAAACGGGAAAGTGTCCCCACAAAGGGGTCCCCCAGAAACAAAGAAGCCTCACGCACCTGGGGTTGGTCTAGAGCAAACCACGAGGACTATCCTGCAGGAGGCGAGAGGCTCTGACAGATCCCCGCCCAGCAGATGAAAACCATTTGTTTAGAGTCAGCTCGAAGCCAAAAGTAAGTTTGAGCAGATTAAAAAATTCAATTTTGAAATTTCACTCACTTTGTTTGAAACAAATGAAGTAGTATGACTTTAAAGAGGCCAAACATCCACAGATGTGAAATATTTTTGAAGAGTGAGTCTTAACGTATCTATTTCCAAATGATCAGAATTCACCGAGAGGCTGGTGCTTGAAATGCGTCCTGAAGGAGGATTTCAAGGCAGATTTTTTTTTTTTTTTTTTTGAGATGGAGTTTCACTCTTGTTGCCCAGGCTGGAGTGTAATGGCGCAATCTCGGCTCACTGCAACCTCCGTCTCCTGGGTTCAAGTGATTCTCCTGCCTTAGCTTACCGAGTAGCTGGGATTACAGGCATCTGCTACCATGACTGGCTAATTTTGTATTTTTAGTAGAGACGGGTTTCTCCATGTTGGTCAAGCTGGTCTCGAACTCCCAACCTCAAGTGATCCGCCCACCTTGGCCTCCCAAAGTGCTGGGATTATAGGTGTGAGCCACCGTGCCTGGCCTTAACAGACTTTTTTTTGTTTTTCTTTTTTAATGGCACTGTGGAGAGGGAGAACTCCTTTGGCTGGAACAAAGATCGGTGACATGGAGTGAGGTGGGCAAGATGCGTGGAGAGGCTGGAAGGCCAGCTTACAAAAAACAAAATCTGGCTGGGCACAGTGGCTCACACCCATAATCCCAGCACTTTGGGAGGCCAAGGCAGGTGGATCACCTGAGGTCAGGAGTTCGAAACCAGCCTGGCCAACATGGCAAAACTCCATCTCTACTAAAAATATAAAAATTAAACAAAAAAATTACAAAAATGAACAAAAAAAAAAAAGAAAAAGAAAAAATATAAAAATCAGCTGTGGCGTGGTGGTGCATGCCTGGAGCCCCACACACTTGGGAGGCTGAGGTGGGAGGATCACTTGAACCCGGAAAGTGGAGGCTACAATGAGCTGAGATGGTGCCACTGCACTCCAGCCTGGGCAACAGAGTGAGACCCTGTCTCAAAACAAAAAAACAAAAAACCAAGATCTGTTTTTGCAGGTGCCAGGACGCAGAACCTTTGGCAGCCAGACATATTAGCACTACGATGCGTGTGGCCACAGCCTGAGAGTGAGGCAGGGACGTTACTGGGGCAGAGCCTGGAGCCATGGGTGACAGGAACGACAGTGGTGCCGGGACCAGAAAGTACTCTCACTCGGTGTCCCTGAGCCTGCACCTACCTGAGGCTTGGAAGCTGCGACCAAGCAGAAGTCCATGTGTGTCTACACTGAGAGGCGCTTTAATTTACGAAACTCACCCTGCAGGCTCCCTGTGCAGACGGTGCTGCCATGGGGCTTGTTTACTCCCCCTCTAGCAAGCACCTTGTAGAGCTGTGCTCTGGGCCCTCAGAGACAAAGACCTCTGAACCCCTCTGATCTAGCTCCATCAGCTTTAACATTTACAACGGTGGCCTGTAGCTGTAAGCCATTTTGTTTCCCTAAATCAACATGACTACATTCTTACTGATAAATTCTTGATTTGTAATTTCTTACACCTGCTTTGAAGTAGGTAGAAGAAAGAGAAAATAAGGACAGCTCCTCTCCTTCTTCCCTGTCCTGTGGAAGACAGACAGTGACAATGGGAGGGAAACAGAGAACCCTGGGAGCCGGCGAGAACGTTTCTCACTCAGCAGAAAGGGAATCAGAACCCCAGACACTGAGCTGGCACCTGCTGGCTGCAGAAGTCTCCAGAATGAATTCCTCAATGCCTTTCCTGCTTGTATGATGTGTTCTGGCCTTGCGGGAAGAGGTGGACTCTATTTCTCCTTCCTCTGAAGCTGGGCTGTCCTTGCGCTCTGCTTTGACCAATACAAAGGGCAGATGTCACTCTGCGCTGGTTCCAAGCCAAACCCTTAGCACTGGGGTTCCTGCCTCTCCCCTCTTGGATGGGGCCGTGGCTGTAGGAACTCCCATAACCTGGAGGAGCTCCAGCACAGCACAGAAGGGGAGTGGGGACCTGCTCAGCAGCCCCTGTGAACACTCCAGCCCCAGCACACGCCACGGAGCAGAACCGTCTGGATGAGCCCAGTGCAGGTGACAGCATCAGGAGGGATGATGGACCATGGCTGATGGAAGCCAGCGAGCTGGGAGTGGCTCCTGACTCCAGGATGGCGTGAGGTAGTGATACATCCTGGCGATGATGGGGACAGTATGACAGCATCTCTCTGTGAGATAAGAGCATGAGCAGGTGCTGCACAGCCTCACTGCAGGGCCAGAATGAGGGCGAAGCATGGGCCATGCTCTTGTTAAGCAACAAGAGAAGGAACTGCACACTGCCTTCCCCACCCAGCCTCCAGGTCCCACCGTGTGCCAGCAGGCATCATGGGTAATAGACAGCACCGTTTAACTCACCCTTAAGCTGATGAGAATGAGAAACTAGAGAAATAAATAGCAATCTTGTATTTATATCTTCAGTGAAACTGAACCAAATATGTTCAAAATGTCTTTTTCTTACAAGACATAGCTGTACTATATTGAACTTAGATGAGCTGGCTGGGTATGTGGCTCACACCTGTAATCCCAGTACTTTGAGCGGTTGAGGCAGGAGGATCACTTGAGGCCAGGAGTTCGAGATCAGCCTCGGCAACACAGTGAGATCCCCATCTTTACAAAAATGTAAGAAATTAGCCAGATGTGTTCACATCTGTAGTCCCAGCTACTTGGGAAGCTGAGGTGGAAGAATCCCTTCAGCCCAGGAGTCTGAGGCTGCAGTGAGCTATGATAGCGTCACTGTACTCCAGCCTGGGGGACAGAGTGAGACCCTGCCTTAAAAAAAGAGAAAAGAAAAAAACTTGGGTGAGCTGAATACATCTCTCAAGATCTTTCTTCTTTTTTTCTCGCATGAAATGAGGAGGTAGTGGTACTGACAATGAGGACCCAAACCAACTGTGGAATCTACCTAGCATGCTTGCTTTTGATTGGATATACCAGGACAATTACAGAGGAGGTGACTCAGTGCATGCAAGTGCCATACTCTAGCACCGAACCTTTGGTGAGAACCGAACTAAACGATGTGTAATAACTTTTGAATACTACTGTACTTCAGTATTTCGTCAGGTTCTTGAAGGCATGAAACGTTTTCTACTTCTTACATGCAGATGTTCAATACATTTGTGATTCTGCTAACTGAACAAAACCAACCAGTGTTAAGAAAACAGAAATCATTAGGTAGAGCTTTAATTTTGGGTCAAAAGACTGAAATTTAAATTGTGCCTGTTCTATGTTAATTAAATAATGTATATTATTGTTTTCATAGAGAAGTACATCAGCCAAGTAATGATCTTTTTAAAAAGAAATCATGATACCAAGAAATATAAAATAGAAACATAACATTTAGGAAAATGACATCATTCTCTGGTTACAGCTGATGTGTCAGGTCTGGGCTATGTCCAGCACTGGGCTCCATTTTATAAATGAGATGTGGGGAACTTGGAAGGAGTTCAAAGGAAAGCCACACATGAAATGAAAGGCTCTCACGCCGAAATGCCCTATCAGGTGTGGAGACCGGGGAGGGAATGAGACCCCAATGACTGCAGAGGGGCAGGATGGGGTGCCCCCAACACAGGCTGCACAGCAGACCAGCACAGGATGGGGGAGCCGGGGCTGTAGGTCTCAGCAGGGGGTCTCATTTGCCATCTGTCTCAGATACCCCTTTACCTTTCCCGTGCTTGATCACTGTGACTAAGAAAGGACCCTGAGGCCTGTGTTTGCCGTGGCTGATACCCGGCCCCTTCTCCAGGACATGGCCCGTGCTCTGTCCACACCCTGGCCCTGCAGCGAGGCTGTGTGGCACTTGCTCATGCTCTGATCCCACAGAGAGATGCCATCCTACTGCCCCCATCAGCACCAAGATATGTTACTATCTCTCACCATCCTGGAGTCAGGTGCATTAGAGGCAAGCTGACCCGAGAAGCTACAATTTATAGAAGAAACTTCTCATTTAGTAAGCTTTCCAGGAACAAATAAGAAACAACAGGAACTGTTTCCTCTATTGACATTTACTTGGTGCCACCGCAGGGTGGGATGTGAAGCTGGCACTGGGGTGGGGCATGCAACAAATCAGCCGACATCGTGGCTGCCCTTGTTGAAAACCAGACTCACCGCCAAGTCAGGCAGAGCCTCCAGTGAAGGGATGTTTCAGGAAGCCTGGGAGGCTAAGGGAAGGGCTGGTGAAAAAAGACATCCTGGGTGGCTCAAACACTGGCTGCAGAGCCCTGATGTGGAAGGAGCCTGGGAGCTGAGCAGAGGTTGGCTGGGGAATGGGCGGGCCTGGAGGTGGGCCTGCCACTGGATGCTGTCCTCCTCCAGCTGCTGCTCCAGGGGGCTTTCCCTCCCCTGATGCATAGTGGGAATCTCCAAATCTTCAACCAAGGTGCACAGATCTCAGGCTTTCTACAGACGAATGACATCATTCCTGCCCCACCCTCTCTCACTGAGACTCCCTGGGAAGAACGAGGTGATGCACAGGTGGAAGGGAAAAGCTGGCGTGAGGGTTGATACAGAGTGTCAACTTGATTGAAGGATGCAAAGTATCGCTCCTGGTGTATCCGTGAGGGTGCTGCCAAAAGAGACTAACGTTTGAGACAGTGGACTGGGAGATGCAGACCCACCCTCGGCCTGGGTGGGCACCATCTATCAGCTGCCAGCATGGCTAGAAAAAAGCAGGCAGAGGGATGTGGAAGGACTAGCCTGGCTGAGTCTTCCGGCCTCATCTTTATCCCATGTTGGATGCTTCCTGCACTCAAACATTGGACTCCAAGTTCTTCCGCTTCTGGACTCTTGGGCCTACGTCAGCGGTTGGCCAGGGGCTCCTGGGCCTTCAGCCGCAGACTGAAAGCGGCGCTGTCGACCTCCCTACGTTTGAGATTTTGGAACTTGGACTGGCTTCCTTGCTCCTTATCTTGCAGATGGCCTATTGTGGGACTTCACCTTGTGATCGTGTGAGTCCAATCTCCTAATCAGCTCCCCTCCATGTGTTCATCTGAGTCCTGTCCTTCTAGAGAGCCTTCACTAATACAGTTGGTTCGGATGGAACCAATTCATCCACATTTCTGGGAAACTAGACCTTTCAGTAGAAACAGGAACAATGGAGGGACCCAGGGTGTGGCGCTGGGGAGCCTGGTGGCTCCGGAGGAAGGCAGGGAGGATAGCCCAGCCGGCCCACGCATACAGTGCATGAGAAGGTCCACCAGCACGTGACACACAGGCTTGGAGAAACCCCTCCACACAAGCTGGGTCCTGTCAGAGGCGACGACGGGGTGGGGAGCATCGAGTGGGGAAGTGGAAAAGGACAGCGCCACCCACATGCAACACACAAGGACAATGTCACCCACACGCAACGCACAAGGACGATGTCACCCACACGCAACTTACCTATAAAATATATTATTTATCTGTTTTCTGATGTAAGCTCTCAAGCCTAGGAACTTCCCGTAGATTCTGTGAAGGGTGGTTTTAAGAAAATCTCTCTCCCGAGGATCCTCACTGTCAAAGAGCTCTAAAAGCTTAGAGAAGGAACAGACACTTAGTGGCTGCGCGTCAGCACTCCGTTAGGGCTTTGACGGGGCCTGCTAATTTGCACCTTACCTGCAGTACAAACTTCTGATCAATATATTTCTTCGCTATATTAGGTTGGAAATCTGGAGACTCTAAAAATCTTAAGAAAAATTCATAAACAAGCTAGGAGGAAAAAAAACAACAATGAGTCAAATAACATGAGACTGTATTGAATGGAGATTAACATATACTAGCAGTTGAATCTTTATTTGCCTGCAAATATTAGCCTCTTAAAGCCACATATCTACATAATCAATGCAAAATTACACAGCTTAATTTAATTATAAATGGTGATGGCAATTATTTTATTTGGTGAGACACACAGACTATATCCTTAAATGCATTTAAACAAAACAACGTCCATGGCTGATGTCAGAGTGTTATAGTACACTGTTCAGAGACTACAGGGCACAGATGCCACAGAACAGGCCAACCCAACTCTGCGGGGGGCAGATTTGCAGCCTGTAGCCTAGGAGTGTCCCACAGTGCAGAGGCGCAGAGCCAACCAAATGCACAGGAACTCTGGGGCTGCCAGGTAAGAGCGCCCTAAGATGCAAACTCTGAACTGTGACCTGAAGCTGGGATGTGCTGGGTGGGACAGTGTGGCCTGCCTGTCACGGAGGGATGGCCCTCCCACCTGCATGCCTGGCTCCTGCTTTGCTCATGCTGGCCTTGGTGCCTCCTTGCCAACACCCTTCTGCCTTACAAACACCCTGGGGAAAGGCAGTAACCAGCACAGGAACCTGGGTTCCCCGCAGGCACACATTAAATATGAATACCAGAAACTGGGAGATGGTCGGCTTAAGACCTCTGGGCCTGAATTCAACAGCCATCAACAAAGTGGCCATTTTCACTGAGAACATACTGACAATTTCGCAGCTTCACTGGCTGTGTAAAGTGGTCACACACACACACATTAACTTTTCTCTATTCTGCTGAAATACTTTCCTCGTATGTATGGGTCTGCAAGGACCATGCCACTGAGGAGGAGAGGTCCATCTGCCAGAACCAGTGTGCCTGCTCTGTGAACCCCAGGCCACTCCCACACATCACTGGTGCCCTCTGATTCTGGTCACCCCAGGGCCCAATACCTGTAGATGAGGCCAGGCTGCTTCTAACGTCGGCTCGTCTTCCTCTGGGTCAAATTCCGCTCCCGTAGGGTTCGACGAAGGCGGCAACGTTCTGAACATGTTAACTGCAAACTGAAACCCGCACGTTCCATAATCACAACCAGGGCACTCAGAACACGTACAGAGAACACTGAAAAACGTCCTAAGTCATCCTAACGGTAGCCGCTTCCCATGGTAACTTAGCTCCTCCTTATCCTCAAAATCCAGAAGCCGTGTGGGTCCCCAAAGACAGCCTGGATCAAAACTGCAGCAGGAAACACTGCTTTGGGCAGGTGACCACGAAAGCTGACCACCAAAGTTATTTGCACTCTTAACCGTCAAACTTTAAATGACGAGCAACACCAACAAAGGCTGATGGCACAGTGATGGCTTCTGAGGTCTGACACTATCCAGAGGGTGCGAGAGCAAGGACAGCGTCAAAATGAGAGTACAAAAAGGATGACACGACGAAGGCTCCAGCAGAGTCACAGCTGAAAATGCCCACGAGCGGCAAGTGCTGCCTCACGCTGGGAGGACCCGAGACGACGGCACCGATAAGCTGCAGTCAGCAACGACCAGGAAAGCAACAGTCAGGGCGGGATGACTTCTGGGTGGCTAGGATCATTTCTACGAAAGGACTGCTCAGGGGCAGACAGGACTGCTGGAGGGCAGCCTGGCTGTGCGTCCCAGCGTGGGCTGCTAGATTCCTCTCAGTCTGTTTGGACTTGTATTACACACACTGACAGATCAGTGACATAAATAGAAAAGATTAGTGTTTCCATGTCATAAATTATAACCTATTTTTCTTTTGTACCGAGTCTGTTTGTTTATTCTTGAGACAGCGTCTCCCTCTGTGGCCCAGGCTGGAGTGGAGCAGTGCGCACTCGGCTCATTGCAACCTTTGCCTCCCGGGTTCAAGCGATTCTCCCGCCTCAGCCTCCTGAGTTACAGGTGTGCACCATCATGCCTGCCTAATTTTTATATTTTTAGTAGAGACAGGAGTTGCTATGTTGGTCAGGCTGGTCTCAAACTCCTGACCTCAGGTGATCCCCTGCTCCTCAGCCTCCCCAGGTGCTGGGATTCCAGGTGTGAGCCACCACACCATCTTTTGTACTAAGTCTAAATAGGATTGGTTACCTTACATGCCAGTTATATAACTGGGCTCTGGTTCATGGCTCTTACTGGTGATCACAAAAAGCCCCAGTCCCACCACTCTCAAAAGAACATAATCAAAACTTTTGACACAAAAGATTAAAATCTGACTTCACAACAACGAGAAGATGTTTCTAGCGAGTCCAGGGCAAACTTGGCTGGCTTTAGATAACCAGTCTTGTAAAGATCAAGCAATTCTAAATGTTACCCCCTACCGCCACTTTTTGAGATGGAGTCTTGCCCTGTCACCAGGCAGGATCTTGGCTCGCTGCAACCTTCATCTCCCAGGTTTAAGCAATTCTTCTGCTTCAGTCTTCTGAGTAGCTGAGACTACAGGTGCACGCCACCACGCCTGGCTAATTTTTTTATTTTTAGTAGAGACGGGTTTCACCACGTTGGCCAGGATGGTCTTGATGTCTTAACCTCGTGATGCGCCCACCTTGGCCTCCCAGAGTGCTGGGATTACAGGTGTGAGCCACTGTGCCTGGCCTCTTTTTTCCTCTTAAAGACAGGAAGTTGCTCTGTTGTCCAGGCTGGAGTGCAGTGGCCACCACAGCTCACTGCAGCCTCCAACTCCTGGGCTCAAGCAATCTTCCTGCCTCAGCCTCCCAAGTAGCTGGGACTACCAGTGCACCCTACCACTTTCTGTTAATTTTATTTACTTTTTGCAGAAACAAGAAATTGCTATGTTGCCCAGGCTAGTTTCGAACTCCTGGGCTTACGCAATCCTCTGGCCCCGGACTCCCAAAGTGTTGGAATTACAGGCGTGAGCCACTACACTTGCCCATTTCTTCCTTTCTTTACTGTTACTGACACTGAACTCCAAACCTTAATATCATTTTTCAGAAAGTCCTCGGCTATAAAAGTGCTGAGCATCAGATGCTTGTTTTCTGTGTCATCTGAGAGGGGAGTGAACGTTAAGGATCAACTGTAATGGCCTTCAAGGATAGTGCAGAAATGCAGGGACGAAAAAAGGGGCTGAAAAGCCAGAAACAACTAATTAAAAAAAAAAAAAAACTTCCAGTAAAAGTATGAGTAATGTTCCTAAGACACAGGTACAAAGGAAACAGTCTGCAGCGTAACCGAGAGCTAACCCGGCTCTCACTGGTGTATGACTTCTGGCAAGTTCTTTCTTTCTTTCTTTTTTTTTTTTTTTTTTGAGATGGAGTTTCACTCTTGTTACCCAGGCTGGAGTGCAATGGCATGATCTCGGCTCACCGCAACCTCCACCTTCTGGGTTCAAGCAATTCTCCTGCCTCAGCCTCCCGAGTAGCTGGGACTACAGGCGCGCACCACCATGCCCAGCTAAGTTTTTGTATTTTTAGTAGAGATGGGGTTTCACCATGTTGACCAGGATGGTCTCGATCTCTTGACCTCGTGATCCATCCGCCTCAGCCTCTCAAAGTGCTGGGATTATAGGTATGAGCCACCGTGCCCGGCCGATTTCTGGCAATTTCTACTCTCCAGGGATTGTCCTCTCCTCTGTGACGCTGGTGTGTGTACAGGGCACTGCAAGGGAACCCCAAAGAACAGTGGTTGACAGGTAGATGGCCCTGCCTCAGTTGCTGGCCCAAGGGCACTCAGTACAGACACAGGATAAGTCTGCCCCTCCTGGTGCCCTGACCCCAAAGCCCACAGATGTGAACAAGGAGATTCGAAGAGCTCAAATACCAAGGATAGGCCACACACACTTTGGGTGGCTGCTGTCTCCCAGGGTATGTGGAGAAGCAACAGAACTGGTCCTGTCATCAGCAGCCACTGCCCAAGCTCTCCATATCTTCTAGGGCCATGAAGGGCAGAGAGAGGAAAGTCTGAATTGAGTCTTTAGCCCCTACGGGGAGTGTGGCATTTGTGAACTGGGGTTTTCTATGCTCTCTCAAAGCCAAAAGATTGGGGTCAGGGCCCAGTCACCCACAGACCAGGGTCAGCTTGAGGAAAGGGAGAGAGAACTTGGGTCTTTGGTTAGTTAGAGCTCTGGGCCCTGCCTGGTGCCGACAGGAGCAGAGCACCATGTGCGGCGGGCAGAGCCTGGGCAGGGAATCTGGCTGGCAGAGGGGTCTGTGAACAGGACTATGCCTGGCAGGAGACTGTGGGAACAGCCTGTGATACCAGGCCCTGAGGAACCATGGAGCCTGGAAGGAGAGCGGGGCCACTGCCTCTGAGGTTTCCAGGGCTGCCCATCAGGGACAGAGAGGCCAGAGCAGGAGCTACAGGGCCATCCAGGAAGCTGCCAAGGGAGAGTGAGGTCAGCGCAGCCAGAGAGGAGGCTGTCGGTCTCAGGGGAGAGGAAACAGCTGCCTCTCTGGGAGAAGCCCGCTGCCCGTGAGTCACAGACACGCAGCAGAGGAAGAGACTACCACGCTGGCCGAGGCCACAGGGAGCAAAGCAGAAGAACAGGCAGCTGCCCTTCCCCTCTGCTCTGGGTTCTGCTCAAAGCCCCAGAAGAGGGAAGACAAGAGGGACTCAGAGCCAACCCTGCTTCCCCTCCTCTCCCACGGCAGGGCCGTCTACCTGTCCCACGGCATGTCCCACGCTGGCCAGGATGCCTGGGGTGTGGCTTAGATGCCATTTGGAGAGGGTCTGAAATTTAAAGCTTTAACCTAGATGGGATTTCTGTAACCGGGGATGACTAAAAAGTTACCCAACTTTCCCAAGATGTATTTAGGGTCAGGACAGTGTGATGTCACCAGCCATAGTCAAAGGCGAGAGCTGAAAAAAGTAGAATGTCCCCACTGTGCCAGCTGGCCGGACGTGTCAACCTGGCTGGGCACAGTGTCCAGCTGTGCAAACCCTGCTGTGAGTGTGGCTGTAGAGGCATTTTATAGATGTGGTTAACTCCGAGAATCAACGGACTTTAAGTAGTGATCACCCTTGAGAAGGTGGGGGCCTCGTCCAGTCAACTGAGAGGCTCGTGACACCCAAACTGTGGCATCTCCGAGGAGAGTCCCCCACAGCCTAGTCTCCTGCCCGCTGCTTGTCCCGGGAGTCCAGACCCGCCTGCTGGACTCATCCACGTAGAAGGTTAAGTCCCTGAGATCGCAATCTCTGTCTCTCCTGCTGTTTGTCTGACAGCCCTGACTGAGGCACCCAGTCAGCTGAGATTCCTAAGGAAACTGGTGGTTTCTACTGGTGGCAGAAAAGCTAGTGATGAGGGTTTGCAGTGGAAGCTCTCCCGTGCAGTGACAGCCCAGCAGCCAGGCCCCACCTCAAACACCTGCAACTCACTGAATCCTTGATGCTGAGCTGACAGCCTGCAAAGTGACTCAGACGGCCTGCTCTGAACACCACGTCCTCTCGTCAGTATCTGCCAGGGACTCAATGGTTGTGCTCCCCCTTCCTTAAATTCATATGTTAAAGACCTAAATCCTGGCATGGCTGTATGTGGAGATGGGGCCTCAAAGAAAATAATTAAGGGTAAATGAAGTCCTAAGGGTGGGGCCCTGACCCTCCGGAATCAGTGTCTTTGTAAGAAGGGACAGTAGAAGGCTCGTACTCACCTTCTCTGCACTTGCTTAGAGCAAAGGCCATGGGAGGGCACAGTGGCTGTCTGCAAGCCCAGAAGAGGCCCTCAGCAGGGAATAAATCCTGCTGGAACCTCTAACTTAGACTTTCCAGCCTCCAGAATGGAGAGAAGATACACTTCTGTGGTTTAAGCCACCAGGTCTGTGTATTTTGTTAGGGCAGCCTGAGCAGACTGATGCAGCGCCCTTGACTGATGGCTGACCTAGGCCCAGGAAGGCTCTTTCCAGGCCAGTGCTGATGGACTCAAAGGCATTCTCACGTGTAAGAAAAGCTCCTGCATGCCTAACTTCTACACACCTTTCTCACCACGTTATACTACATTAATTTAGTGCACATCTCTAGAAAAGGTTAAATAGAAAGTAATATTTGGGGGGGGAAAAGGAACAGAAGGCAAACAGCGTGACACCTCAAATTATTCTCGGGTTTCTAACTTAGCAACATGTCTTAGCACAAAAGCTTCAGGGAAAAATCAGAGGCAGGAGGCTCAGGTACAGAAATCTCGGGGGATGTCTGTGTGCAAATGTCACTGCCACGCTACCCGGACACATGCATCCGGTCTGAGGAAACAGAGAAGACGTCCACATCACGTGGAGAACAGCAATGCAGCTCTGAGGTCTACGGAGTACCGGGCCTTCAGTGCAGCACACAGATTCACTGCGATCTTTCCAGTAAGACCTATGGATCCAGCGCACACCCAGAGGCATGGATGGAGAATCATGCTGCCCAAGAAAGCCGGCGCAGCCTCATGGAAACAGTCTCTCTACATCCTCTTCCCACCTAGAAGAAGGATTTCAGACCAAGCAGCCTGCCTGAGCCTCGATTTTCTCCTTTGTTGGAAAGGGTAAAGGCTGGGTGCGATGGCTCACACCTGTAATCCCAGCACTTTGGGAGGCCAAGGCAGGCGGATCACTTGTGATCAGGAGTTCAAGAACGGCCTGGACAACAAGGGGAAACCCTGTCTCCTCTAAAAATACAAAACTTAGCCGGCTGTCACGGCAGACACCTGTATTCCCAGCTACTTGGGAGGCTGAGGCTGGAGAATGGCTTGAACCTGGGAGGTGGAGGTGGCAGTGAGCTGAGATTGCCCTAGTGCATTCCAGTCTGGGTGACAGAGTGAGACTCTATCTCAAAAAAACAAAAAAGAAAAAGAAAAAGAAAAAAGGGTCAATGGGTAAATCCTTTTTTGCACTGGGCTTCGGTTAGGATCACATAAAACACATGCAAAAGCACTTACTAAGTGGAAAACCATGACGCACGTACTTCCCGAACGTTCGGGACTGTTTCTCCGACCTCCACAGGACAAGAAGGCACGCATGTGAGCGCACACATGTGTCTGCACGTGATTCACATGGCCCCCTCTGGGCCAGGACCGACTGGCTAGTATCAGGAAGCACCTGCTTCTGCCACCTCCCTGCCACTTCCACTTTCAGTACCTAAATCAGCCCTGCGATGTTCTCCAAATTGCTAAATTTACTGAATTAGATGTAAACTAAAATGGCCCGAGAAGCAACTTTGTGGGAAATTCTTACAATTCAGCACTATCGTGCAGCCTTTCTATATTGTTATCATTCATTACCAGTGGGTGAATAATAAAACATTTATGCCATAACTGCAGCAGTGTAACATATAAAATTTTAAGATATGAAGGGACACATTAAAAAAAAACCCCACTGATAGTCTAATTTTAGAGGCAACAGGAAAAAAAGGTTTGGTTATTTACAGTTCTCTGTTCAAAACCACAAGGGTTATTCTGTTATTTATTCTGTTTTATCCAATGTCAACAGGACTTCTAACAGGTGAACGCATCAAAGGCCAAATCAGTTACTGCAGAATACTTCCTCCTGGGACAGAACTGCTAGGTTCTACGAGGCATATTGCTAAGAGACACATTTCTGGCAAGGGCAGAAGGTGTAAGCCCCTCCACAATAGATATATTTTTAAATACAAAATTGTCATTTGTTTGCAAGTGATATAGCTGGAAAACAGAGGCAACAGACAGACCATCACAACTAGATTAGCACATGCAAACACCAAAGAGACAAAACCAACAGCAACCACCTCTCCACTAACAATAAGCCATTAAAAAAATGAAACAGAGAGGAAGACTCCATACACCCAGACAGAAACACTATGAAGTGCCTGGGAATGAATGACCTGGTTATAAGGCCTTGATGGAGATAGCAGAAAATTCTAACAAAAGGCACTGATGAACCCCCAACCCATGGACGGACCTGTGATGCGGGACGACAGCATGTTACAAAGACGGAACTTCACAGAGCAATGTAGAAAGCAGATACGATCTTCAACGGAGTTTCTGATGACTCAATGAACTGAATTTGAAATTTAGGTAGAAGAGTAAAAATCACAGCAGCAGTCTCAAAGGGAGAGACCACTCCTTTCCCCATTTGTAAAGTGAGTCTGAACCTGCTTGCATGGCAGAACTCAGCCATCATCTAGAGAACATAGTGCCCAGCAATCCCAGCACCTGCCACTGTGCCTGGCACCTAGGAGGTCCTCAAACACCTGCTGAGAGTAAATGGATCCTGGGAAAAGCATGCGTCAGTCACCTTATTAACCGTAACACCAATTAATTACCTGAAAACTGAAAAATGTCTCATTAAACCTTTACGTCTCAGCTGCAAAGTGATTACAGTCCCAATTGGGCCCCTAATTTTAAGCTCTTCTATGACGCTGTACATTTTCTTTGGAATATTTATCTCAAGCAGGACTTGGTGGCTGGGAGGTCCTTGGTTTAATGTCTTCCTGCTGGCCCTAGTGCACAATGAGTACTTGGCAGGGACTCTAGATGAGGAAAGCAGAGCCTTCTTCCCAGTCCTCTACCCTGCGCTTCCGCCACAGCAAGAGCTGCTTTCAAAGAATCGATTTCACCTCCTAATAGATGCCACGAGGTGACAGTCAAGAACAGAATCACATTTAAAATTCTTACTTTGAATAACTTGCTATTTTTATAATCTATTCAAATATGTTCCTAAATAGCAGTTAAAGAGATGGAAATGAAAACTTACAGGCCAGGTGCGGTGGCTCACCCCTGTAATCCCAGCACTTTGGGAGACCGAGGTGGGCAGGTCACCTGAGGTAAGGAGTTTGAGACCAGCCTGGTGAAACCCTGTCTCTACTAAAAATACAAAATTACCCAGGTGTGTGGCATGTGTCTGTAGTCCCAGCTATTCCGGAGGCCAAGGCAGGAGAGTCGCTTAAACCTGGGAGGCGGAGGTTGCAGTGAGCTGAGATCATGCCACTGCACTCCAGCCTGGGTGACAGAGCAAGACTCCTCAAAAAAAACCAAAAAAAAAAACACCCAAAACCAAAACCAAAAAAACTTATAAACCTTTGTAGAATTAAAGAAAATTTAGTCTAAACTTTTCAGATAATAAATATTTTAATTTTCTCCAATTTCATAACTAAACAGTATCACCTTACTTCAGATACGCATGAAAATGAATCATTTATAATTATATGCATGAGTTTTAAACTTTTATTTCTGAGGTTAGAAAATTTCTTTATACATGATAAGAAATCATTCATAATACTTAGAATTCAATTCAATTCGTGTCATTTAGAGAGAACACTGGATTTGGAAGTGCTTTTTAGTTATTTACTCTGGGCCAAAGACAGTTTTGCATAGATTCTGAATGACGCATTCCCAATGTTTTCACTGTGAAAAATTTCAGTGCAATAAAATGGAAAGAATTTTGTGGTGAATAGCCATCATCTAGATTTTACCATTAACATTCTAATATATTTGCTTTATCATGTATTCTGATTTCTTTTTGCAGTAAGGTATGAGAAAGTTTACTAATGCTTTAGAATAGCAGAACAACATACTCTGTATGCAATGTGTTACAAATCAATGGAGAAGGGAAGTTTCGGAGCTAAACTCCTCACCACTTCCCAGTCACATATGCACAGCCACGCCCCCAGCCACCAGATGATGTATGAAATTATGACATTACAAGTCATGCAAACCGTCTTTCATGTTTCTAACAACCGCTAGATCCCCTGGGTGGATGGAGTTAAGTGTTTATTGAGTATCTATTATAAATGAGGCAGACTTATGCTCCAGACAAGATGGAGTAACAAGGACGGGGTTTATCCCTACTGCCTAAAATAACCAAAAATCTGGGCAAAAATATATAAAATTATGGTTATTGAAACACTGGATTTCAGGCAATGAAGGATAAGGACAGTGGTCCCTGAGAGATGGGAATAAGTGAGGTGTGCCCCACACTGCTCAGCCTCCTGCCTTGATAGATTTTTAGTTTGTAGTACAAGAAGAAAGAACCCAGGTGGGGCCCAGCAGTCAAAGGGGGTTAGAATTTGCAAGGCAGGGTTCCACAGAGGAGAGAGTGGCACAGGGAGAGCTACAGCGATTTGCAGAGGCTCCTGACCTATTCAGCAGAGCACACACCAGCATATTTGTATGAGAAAACCACCAGAGGTGGGGAAAGAACCACCTGAAGGGATTAGTGAGAACCCAGTACCTGCTCAGGGCTGGGAACAGTGTCTCTTCCCACCACCCAGACTGGAAAAATTCATAATTCATGGAGCATTGGCTTCATAATCAGAAAGGTCTCAGTGGTGGAGAATAATTAGCTCTGGTTTTAGTATAACTGTTCCTAAAACATCTTAAAAGCAAGAATTGAAAGGATCTAACTGTTTCCAAGTAACTTAATTGCATCCCCAAACAATCTCAAGAACAGGAATAGAGTTATGTAAGTATACAGCACTCAACAAAGCAACATTCACAATGTCAGACATCAATTAAAAATTACCGGACAGGCAAAGAAGCAGGGAAAGGATTTATAATGAGAAGAAAATCCAATCAACTGAACTAAACTGAAGGGACACAAATGTTAGAATTAGCAGAGAAGGATATGAATACAGTACTCTGTGTCCAAAACGTTAGGTGGACATGAAAGCTATTTTACAAAGACACAAATCAAACCACTAGAGACGACACCAATATGGACCCACCGATCTCTACCTGCTTATGTAAACATGGCCACTTAACAAAATAATATGTGAAATGAAAAATGTACTGTAATAAGAATTAACAGAATAGACACTGCAGAAAGGATTAAAGAACTTGAAGACAACAAAGGAAACACAGGAAAAAAAAATTAAGAGAAACAGAGCATCAGACTCAACTCTAAGGAGCCTATTCCATGTGACTGCGGTCCCTAGAGAAGAGGGGTCGTGGGACAGAAAAAATGTTTCAATTGTCAATGGCTGAATAGTTTCTGAAACTGACGAAAACAATAAACAAACTCTAAACACAGGAAAAGTGAAGGAAACCATGCCAAGGCCCATCTTAATCAAATGGCTTAAAAACAGCAATACAAGAAATAATTCTGAAAGTGTCCAGAGGGGGAAAGGGGGCACTATGTCCGAAGGAACAAAGAAAAGAATGGCAGGAGACTTCTCATCAGAAACAATGCAAGCAAGACAACAGGCGAGCAAAAGTTTTTCAAGGATACAATGGTCGACATGGAATTCTACACCAGCAAGCAGATCCTTCAAAACTGAAGGCAAGACCCGGCATGGCGGCTGCCTGCAATCTCAGTACTCTGGGAGGCCAAGACGGGAGGACTGCCTGAGCCCAGGAGTTTGAGACCAGCTTAGGCAACCTAGTGAGACCCTGTCTCTGCAAAAAAGTAAAAAAACTAGCTGAGTGTGGTGGCATATGCCTGTCATCCCAGCTACTGGGGCAGAGTTGGGGCAGGGGGTGAGGTGGGAGGACTGCTTGAGCCTGGAAGTCAAGGCTGCAGTAAGCCGTGACTGCGTCACTACGCTCCAGCCTGGGCAACACAGCAAGACCCTGTCTCAAAAAAAAAAAAAAGGGCAAAAGAAAAGAAAGGCTTTTCCAGATACACAAAAGCTAAAAGAATTCATTATCAGTAGACCTGATACACAAAAGCGAAAAGAATCCATCATCAGTAGACCTGTGCTACAAGAAATATTAACGCAGTCTTTCAAGCAGAAGGAAATTGCTATGAGATGGATCTCTAACGCTACACAATGGAATGATGAACACTGAAAGGGAAAGCTGTAACTATCTGGGTAAATATCAAAGATTTTTAAAAATCAGTTAAATTTATTTGCAACAAAAATAATAATATATTGTGGGGTTTATAACACACTAAAATGTATGACAACAGCAGAAAGGCTGGGAGAGAAGAAATAAGTATACTATTGTAAATTTCTTACATTCTATATGAAATAGTATGTTATCACCTGAAAGTAGATTGTGATAAGTTAAAGGTATATTCTAGAAAAGACTAACAATTAACATCAAACAAGATGGAGTTATCATAAAAAAGCCAACAAATGAGATAGAATGGAATCATAAAAAGTACTCAACTGATCCAGAAGATGCAGACGAGGGAGGAGACAGGAAACAGATGGACAAACAGAAAAGAAACAGGAAGGTGGTACATTGAACCCAAGCACGTTAATAATCACTTAAAAATGAGTGGTCTGAACACCCTGGAAGACAGAACTTGTCTGACTGAATAAAAAAGCGAGACTCCACAACATGGAATCTACCCTACGGCCACTTTAAGTAAAAAGATACGAATTGATCAAAAGTAAAAGGAAAGAAAAAGACATACCAGCTAACACTAGTCAGAAGAGTGCTGGAATGGCTGGATTAAGATCAGCCAGAGTAGATTTCGGAGCAAATAACATTACCAGGAATACAGTCCTATCTATTACGGTAAAAGAGTTAACTGGCCCAGAGGACATACACTAAAAATTTATATGAATATATATATAACACGAAGCAAAACCTGACAGAACTGCAAGAAAAAGACAATAAACAATTACAAATGGAAGATAAACCAATAGATCTATTTACAATGACAACCAAAAAACAAAATACTAGTTTATGAGTCTAGGAAAATGTTTAGAGCACCTGTTTGCTGACAATGCAAAGCAACAAGACCAGAATGGGGAGACGTGCTGGGTGCACGGGCTGCGGAGCTCCTGCCGCTCGGAGGCCAGTGCTCTCCTGCCTTCCTGTGCGCTGCATGCGCAGTCGAAACCCCCGAGGATATTCTGTAGACAACAAGCGATTTTAAAATTTATATGGAAAGGTAAAATAACTACAACAGTCAAAACAACCTGAAAAAGAAGAGGCCTGTAGAGTCACACACTCTGATCTCAAAATGTACTATAAAGCACAGTAACGAAGGCGGTGTGGGCTGGTGAGCAGAGATGCACGAACAGATGCAACAGGAGAGAGTCCAGAAGACACTCACAATATGCTCAACTGATTTTTGACAAAGGCACAAAAGCAGTTCAATGGAGATTCTTCTGTCTTTTCAATGAACGAACAACTGGAAATCCAGACGCCAAAGAATGGATTCACACCGCAGACAAAACGGATCACAGACCCACACGTAAAATGTGAAACTATGAAGCAAATACAGGAGAAAAACCTTTGTGAGTTTAGGTTAGGCAGAGGCTTCTTAGCACACCAAAAGCACTACTGATAAAGGACACATCGTAAGTTGGACTTGATCTAAATTAAGCATTTTTGCTCTATATAAGACACTTAAGAAAAAAGAAAAAAAGACAAGCTACAGACTGAGAGAAAAATATTTGCAAATCATATACCTGGCAAAAAATCTGTATCCAGATATGTAAAGAAGTCTCAAAACTCAAAAAGAAAAAAGCCCAATTAAGAAACAGGCAAACGTTTTGAACACACACTTCACCAAGTGAATGACAAAAAAGTACAGGAAAACAAGTGCTTGGGCTGGGTGTGGTGGCTCATGCCAATAATTCCAGCACTTTCGTAGGCCGAGGCAGGTGAATCACTTGAGCTTAGGAGTTCAAGACCAGCTTGGGCAACATAGCGAGACCGTGTCTCTACTAAAAATACAAAAAGTGGGTGGGTGGGTGTGGTGGGATGCACCTGTAGTCCCAGCTACTCAGGAGGCCGAGGTGAGAGGATCACCTGAGCCTGGGAGGTTGAGGCGGCAGTGAGCCATGATGGAGTCACTCCACTCCAGCCTGGCTCACGGAGCAAGACCTTGTCTTACCAAAAAAAAAAAAAAAAAAAAAAAAAAAAGCTTGGCATCATTAGTCATTAGGGAAATGCATATTAAAATCAAAATGAGATAAAAGGACTGATGACCCCAAATACTGACAAAGATATGGGAGGCCTGAGAACTCACAATGCACACGGGGCAGCCACTTTGGAAAATGGTTTGGCAGTTCCTCAGAAAGCTGGGCACACACTTACCACACGCCTCATGATTGCACCCCTACGTGTTTACCCAAGTTAACTAACAGCTTATGTCTAAAATCTGTATGTAAATATTTATAACCGTGTTGCTGCCCAAAACTGGAAACACCCCAAATATCCCTCGACTAGGAAATGGATCAAGAAACGGTGTCACTTCTGTATAATGAGACACACCGAGAAGGAAAAGCGACAAACTGCGTAACGACATGGACGGATGTCCAACGCAGTATGCTAACGGAAGAAGGGAGACTCAAAGGCTACGCACTGAATCCATGTATACAGATTCCATTCCGGAAAAGACAGAACGATGTGTTAGAGAACAGACTGGTGAGGGCCAGAGATAAAGGAAGAGGAAGGCTCTGACTACAAGGGGGCATAAAGCCATGTTTCTGGAGGTTAAAGAAACTGTTCTACTCAGGAGGCTGAGGCAGGAGAATCGCTTGAACCCAGGAGGCGGAGACTGCAGTGAGCCAAGATTGGGCCACTGCACTCCAGCCTGGGCGACAGAGCAAGACTCCTTCTCAAAAATAAAAAAACAAAAAAAGCCGTTCTATATCCTGACTGTGGTGGGGAAGACGTGGCTATACACATGTATCAACCTGAGAGAACTGGCCACAAAAAAGAGTGAATTTCACTATATGTAAATTAAAAATTTATTTTGAAAAACTTATGGAGACCGGGCACAGTGGCTCACACCTGTAACCCCAGCATTTTGGGAGGCCAAGGCAGGCAGATCACGAGGTCAAGATACTGAGACCATCCTGGCCGACAAGGTGAAACCCCATCTCCACTAAAAATATAAAAATTAGCTGGGTGTGGTGGCAGGCCCCTGCAGTCTCAGCTACTCGGGAGGCTGAGGCAGGAGAATCACTTGAGCCCAGGAGGTGGAGGTTGCAATGAGCTGAGACTCTGCTGGTGCAACAGAGTGAGACTCCGTCTCCAAAAAACAGACAAACAAAAACATGGAAAAACGTTCACTAGGTCACGAGGTCCCAAAACTCCTTGGTTCACAATGCCCTTGGTGTCTTAGTAATTTCTTCACCGCACCCCTGGCCCAAAAGAAATACCTAACAACTTCGGACTTCTGAAAACACCCAGCTTTACTGAGATATAATTTATATAAAATTAACTGTACACATTTAAAGTGTATAATTCGATACATTTAACATATGCATATACCTGTGAAACAATCATACAATCAGATAATAAACATTCTCATCACCCCAAAAGTTTCTCAGTAGCCTTCTGAAAATACAATAAACATGAACTGGCTGATTGGAGGTAGAGATGGGTAGGACTGCGGAGGGACGAAGCAGGAGAAAGACAAACTTTTTATTTTTATGTTTTTGTATTTGTTTCATTTGTTATCAAATAAGCACGTATTTCTTTTATAATTTAAAAACATCAAAGGAAAATCGCAAAATTATAACAACAAACCTCTAAAAGGCAGGTTACTATCGTTCTCTGGATTTCAAAAAGTACCTGGGAATGCATGACTTAAATCCTGACCTGAAATACGTTTGTTTACTGAAACTCCATTGGTCAATATACTCTCCCTTTTAATTCAACACACTTTCCTCCTCCAAACTATCACTGCCCTTACGACAAGTAAAACTTTCCAGAACACACTGTAAATATCAGCTATAAAAACAGAAGAAGAAACGTGCCCCACGAATCCCTAAGTGAAGTACAAGACACCCACCTGGGGAGCAGGGTGAGAGCTCCCCCAGGACCCGGCCAACAGATCCTCAGAACACTCTCACGTCCATAAAACGTGTAAGTCAACACCAAATCATTTACAGACAGTGCGGATTGAAATAATGCGATGCACTAGTCTTCCCTGTCAACCACTGTGCCTGGTCCATTGTGAATTTTTTTTTAATTGCAAAAGTGTATAGTAAAAGAGAAAAATTCACATGATACCACTCAAAGGCACGTGCTATTAACAGTTTGTACGATATTCTTTCAGCTTGATTAAAGAAAAAAAAACTATTGATAAAATGGAAACAAATCAATCCACCGTGTGGAAGGCACTGCAGGGCTGGGTCACCAGAAGGGTATTTCACAAGTTGCTTTCTCTCCCTAAGTTTGATTTTATTTTCATGAATTTATTTATATGTTACAAACATGAAATTACCCTTCAGATCATATATTTTTAATCTTCTAATCACCATTTAAACTAATCTAACTAACTATGAAGTAGTTCCACAGCATGATAATCTTCTAAACAAGAAAAGAGAGGCCGGCTGTGGTGGCTCACGCCTATAATCCCAGCACTCTGGAAGGCCAAGGTGGGTGGATTGCCTGAGGTCAGGAGTTCGAGATCAGCCTGGCCAACATAGTGAAACCCTGTCTCTACTAAAAATGCAAAAATTAGCTGGGTATGAAGGTGGGTGCCTGTAACCCCAGCTACTTGGGAGGCTGAGGCATGAGAATTGCTTGAACCCAGGAGGCAGAGGTTGCAGTGAGCTGAGATCGTGCCACTGAATTCCAGACTGGGTGACAGAGCAAGACTCTGTCTCAAAAAAAAAAAAAAAAAAAAAGAAAGGAAAAATAGAAAAGTTACCTCAAGGTATGAGAGTCTGGAGCAAGAATTAGAAATAAGTCCTGTACTGACATGAAGAAAGGGGCTGCATTTAGGCCTCTCCCTGGTAAGTGTTCTGCGAAACCGTGGAAGCTTGTCCCTTTCTGGCCCACTTCCCAGGGCACTGACAACTCTGTCATGGGGGCTACCCACGTGTTCCCCTTTCATCCAGCTGCTCCATAACGCAGAAGCATTACAGCTACTGTCTACAGCACTAACTGAAGCTTGCAGAACCTAAAGTAACAAGTTAGTGGATGGAAAGTTGGGTACAGACTCGACTGTTTCATCTGCCAAGAAAAGCACACAGCTCCCCCTCTTCTGAGGAACTCTTGCTCCCTGACTCTACCACGTGGTTTGGTGGGCACATGACCCAGTCTGAGTCACAAGCACAGTACCCCACCTCCCAAGCTACAGCAATGGGATCAAGGGCAGGCAGCGGGCAGAGGCATCAGGCCTTTTCTGGCAAGGCACCAAGGGTTGTCTTTCCTCTGTCATCATAGAGGGATGAAGGAAAGCTGCATTCAGAGCAGGGACATGGGACATGGAGAGAAAAACCAACCCTGTGAGTCTGTGGATTAAATGTGAGTGACCCATTGTCTGCCTGGTAAACTCTCCTGTGAGTGTAAGCAACACTGAATTGGGTGTCTGCCTTCTTTAACTCACAGAGCTCTAAATAACAACAGGTAAGATCCATCTTAGGCCTTTCCTACACCAGGGCCCATGCTCTCTCCCCTGAACCAGCATTCCACTTGCTCAAGTCAGAAACCTGCGTCCCAGTTCTTCTCCCCAAGTATCTGAATCAACCCCCCCCCGAATTGTGTTTCTACCTTCGAAACATCTCTGCATTGGCCCATTTCTCTCAGCCATCAAAGCCGCTTGGCTCATTCTACCCATTCTCCCCTAAAATGTTGCAGCAGATGTCGAGCTGGTCCCTTCAAACATCATTTTTACATCCATTCCCATCTATTCTTCACACTGCAGCCAGAACAAACGGGGTGGGGTCCCAGCTCTCCCGCACGACCTCAGTTCCTCAGGTTCCATCAAGCTCCCAGGATCCAGACTCCAGCTCCACTCAACTGGGAGCTCCAGGTTTGGCTCAAATCCAAACACGTCTAAACACATCTTACTTTCTCCAGTCTCTGGGCCTTGGAGGAGCTGTTCCTTCTGCTGGGGAACACTCCCCCACCTTCCCTCCTCTATGTTGCTGTCACTGAACCAGCTAGTCCTGAAGTCCTGGCCGTTGGAGTAGATGCCACTTCTCTGGGGTGCCCTGACAAGGGGTTAGTAGGTCTCCTATGCCTGTGCTCTTACCAGACCTCACACTGACCGCCACTGCAGTACTCGGCCCTGGAATCACAATGGTCTGCTGCCTCTTCTTGTCTCCCAGACCAGTAGGGGTGGTGCCATAAGGGTAGAGACGTATTGTTTTATTGCTTGGGGTAGCCCCAAGAGGTAGCATGGTGCCTGGAATACGCAGTTCTTGCACTGTTGAGTGAGTACACCGGGCTGCCTTCTCAGTGGTCCAGCACAATAGATTTGGGGAATTCTAAAGAGCTCCATTCTCATGCAAAGTACTTCTGAGTCATCCAACTCATTCAACCACGGATCCACACAAGTCCTTTTCTGGGCTTCAGGCTATTTTCATCTGTGACTATGAAGACTAGTCTTAACCCAAGTCTATGCAGGAAACCTCATACAGTATGGATATTTATTGAGTCTCTAAAAGGCAGTGTGCTAAATTCAGTAGAAGAAACGCTAGGGCAGAACAGGTTTTTCTCCGAGGGAACTGACAAGCCAAAGATGGGACGATGCAGGAAGATTACTCAAAACAGTTATTAGAGTCCTGCACGCTGGAGGACGACCTGGAAACAGTGAGAACACACAGGGCTGCAGCCCATCCCGGAGAGTCCACAGGTCTAGGGTGGGACCAAAGAAGCCGCATTTCTTTTTTTTTTTGTTGACTCGGAGTCTGGCTCTGTTGCCCAGGCTGGAGTGCAATGGCGCAATCTCAGCTCACCACTACCTCCCACTCCTGAGTTCAAGCGACTTTCCTGCCTCAGCCTCCTGAGTAGCTGGGATTACAGGCGTGTGCCACCATGCCTGACTGATTTTGTATTTTTAGTAGAGATGGGATTTCTCCATGTTGGTCAGGCTGGTCTCAAACTCCGGACCTCAGGTAATCCGCCTGCCTTGGCCTCCTAAAGTGTTGGGATTACCGGCGTGAGCCCAATCTTTTTTTTTTTTTTTTTGAGATGGAGTCTTGCTCTTATTGCCCAGGCTGGAGTACAATGGCTCGACCTCAGCTCACTGCAACCTCCGCCTTCAGAGTTCAAGTGACTCTCCTGCCTTAGTCTCCCAAGTAGCTGAGATTACAAGCATGTGCTACCAAACCCAGCTAATTTTTTTTTCAGTAGAGACAGGGTTTCACCATGTTGGCCAAGCTGGTCACAAACTCCTGACCTCAGGTGATCCGCCTGCTTTGGCCTCCCAAAGTGCTGGGATTACAGACGAGAGCCACTGTGCCTGGCCCAGACTTTTTTTTTTTTAATTAGCTAGGTGTGGTGGCACACACTTGTAGTGCAGTCTCAGCTACTTGTGAGGCTGAGGCAGGGGGAGGGAAAGGATCGCCTGAGCCCAGGCATTTGAGGCTGCAGTGAGTAACAACTGCACCACTGCACTACGGTCTGGGCAACAGAGCAAGATCTCATCTCAAACAACAACAACAATCAAAAAGAAACCAAAAAAACCATCATGTCTTAATGTAAATGATACAAATCTATGAATGATAACTATATTTTCCAAAACAAATTGAGCAGAGTGGCACTATTTTACATTTCTGTAAATCTCTTTAATGCCTGGCTTAACAGAGAAATGCTGATTATCATATCTGCTTCTGTGTTCAGAATGTTTTGGTTGAAATATAGGATAAAAGCCTGGTCTCACGCAGATATGTCATTGGCAAGGGAGGAGTATCTAATAGCGTTTTTAGATACAACAAAACGCAACCAGTAGCAGCTGATTAGGGGTGAGCTCCTGCATGGGTGCTGAAACCTCATCAGTGAGGGGCTGTACTCACATTCAGTGCTGGGTCTTGTACTCTGCATGGCTCTCATGCCCATGAATGGCTTTGTAACATTTACCGGTCATTTGGAAAATACTCGTTCACTGAGTTATATGGCTCTTCCAAGTGGTGACTCACTTCATCGTATCTATTAAAAAGCCCACTCATTCCCACCACCGCTGAGCTCAGCAGGAGCGTCTGCAGCCTTGGGAAGCTGAAGCTCACCCTGGTGCATACAAATATTCCGAAATTCAAAATTTCTGGCTGGGGGTGATGGTTCATGCCTATAATCTTAGCACTTTGGGAGGCCAAGGCGGGTAGACTACTTCAGCCCAGGAGCTTGAGATAAGCCTGGCCAAGAGAGCGGAGACCCTGTCTCACAAAAATAAAAACAATTAGCTGGGTACGGTGGTGTATGCCTGTGGTCCTGGCTCCTCAGGAGGCTGACGTGGGAGGATCACTCAAGCCCCGGAGTTTGAGGCTGCAATACTATACCTGTGCCACCGCACTCCACCTGGGCAACAGAGCAAGACCCCAACTCTAAAAACGGAACAAAACCAAACTTCTCTAGGAAGCTCAAATTTGATCACCGACAACAAACTGTCAGTTAATTTCCTTAAAGTGACTTTTTAATTTTGCTCATTTTTTCAGAAGATGCCTGCCAAATATTCAAAGTCGGAATAACCAGTCTGTCAGTCAGTTTTCAGGTAAAAACGGTGTTCCATGAAAAGAGCAGCAAGTTCTGCCGACAGCTCAATTGCACACGTGCTTTCCCTCCTGACGACCGCGGCAGCACGTGGCAGATGCTTTATGAAAACCTCACATTTCATCCTACAGAGTCCTAAGACCATGTGTGCACAAGGGTCATGAAATAATAAAATTAAACTATTCTATTGCTTCATTTAGACCACTAAGTGCAACTGGCAGTTTTTGTTTCTACTGGGGTATGTGGTTGTCAGCATGGTGCCACCATTGAGCTTCTTGCGAAGGTGCCAGGTGTACCCACTACTGCTTCTGCACCGTCAGCACAGATTTCAACACAGTGAAAAAAGTCAAAGTTGGCCAGGTGTGGTGGCTCATGCCTGTAATCCTGGCACTTTGGGAGGCTGAGGCAGATGGATCATGAGGTCAAGAGATTGAGATCATCCTGGCCAACATGGTGAAACCCCGTCTCTACTAAAAATACAAAAATTAGCCAAGTGTGGTGGCGCACGCCTGTAATCCCAGCTACTCAGGAGGCTGAGGCAGAAGAGTAGCTTGAACCTGGGAGGTGGAGGCTGCAGTGAGCCAAGATCGTGCCACTGCACTCCAGCCTGGATGACAGAGTAAGACTCCGTCTCAGAAAATAAAAAAGTCAAACTTTTAGCATCACCGCCCCCCCGGCAGCCTCTAAAGGAGGCCAGGTATCTGTAATCCCGATTTGGATGAGAACCCTGACTTAGAAGGTAAGAGACTCTACATTTCCTAATTTGGGGTCTACTGCAGGCTCCAGAGGCTTGAACCCTACGAAATCATGTGAAAGCTGCAACATAAGTAAATTTTCAGATTTTTAAGGGTGCAACCCCAAACCTTAACTCCTTTTTTTTTTTTTTTTTGAGGCGGAGTTTCGCTCGTTATCCAGGCTGGAGTGCAATGGCGTGATCTCGGCTCACCGCAACCTCTGCCTTCTGGGTTCAGGCAATTCTCCTGCCTCAGCCTCCCGAGTAGCTGGGATTACAGACACGCGCCACCATGCCCAGCTAATTTTTGTATTTTTAGTAGAGACGGGGTTTGACCATGTTGACCAGGATGGTCTCGATCTCTTGACCTCGTGATCCACCCGCCTCGGCCTCCCAAAGTGCTGGGATCACAGGCGTGAGCCACCGCGCCCGGCCCCCCGTAACTCTTTAGTTACTGTAACAAAGCAGCTTTACGGTTACTAGGTTGAGATTTATAAAAGCTACAGTTAGTCAGTTTTGCTACTGGTATTCTGACTATCAGGACAAGGTCCATGCCCGAGAAACAGATAAACTAGATAATTTAACTGAAAAATCAGGTGGCTGGTTATTTTTAAATATGGCTGAAATTAATGATGGAGTGGGTATAACTTGGGCCTGGGAAACCGCACGCCAAGAGCTGGCTTCCTGGGAATTGCTCCTCACCACCTGCATCTCTCTGAACCCAATAAGCCTTTTTATCTGAAGAAGAAAAGGGTCAGGCTGGACGATCAGCATGTTCCTGTTAATTTCTAGGTCTAAAGTCGATGATGTATAAAAATACACAACACACAAGGAGATGCTCAACATAACTGGTTGTGGGGAAATGCAAATCAAAACCACAATCAGATACATTTCACACCTACTAGAATGGCTGTAATGGAACAGATACTAACAAGTGTTGGGGATGCTGGAGCCCCCATACACTGCTGAATGGAAAATGGTGCAGCGACTCTGAAAACAGTCTGGTAGTTCTTCAAAATGCTGATGTTACCATATGACCCAGTGACTCCACTCCTAGGTATATGCCCAAGAGATATGAAAACCCATGTTCATACAAATGCTTGTATATCAATGCCCACAGCAGTCATTCATAACAGCCCCCAAATGGAGATAATCCAATGTCCATCAACAGATAATATGGATAAATAAAATGCAGTACAACTTTATCATGGAATATTATGGGGCAATAAAAAGAAATGAGGCACTGACACAGGGATGAACCTTGAGAACATGATGCTAAGTAAAGGAAGGCTGATACCAAAGGGTACGTAGTCTATAATGCCATTTCTATGAAATGTCCACAAAAGGCAAATCCAGAGACAAAAAGTCGGTCAGTGGTTGCTCAGAGCTGGGGGTGGGTGAGGGAGGAGGGAACAATGACAGTGACTAGATTTCTTTTTGAGGGAATGAAACTTCTAAAATCAGATGTGATGATGGTTGTACAATCCCGTATTCATGTTAAAAACCACTGACTCATATAGTTTAAATGGGTGAATTCTAAGATCTGTGAATAGTATCTCAATAGATCTGTTAAAACAATCATCTAGCAGTCCAGTCTAGTAAGCAGGATACTAAAAAGTAGCAGCATTAGGAGTACGACAACTACAGAGCTTTGGATTCTTCAAAAAAAAAAAAGGAAATTAATGCCTCTAAAAATATTGTGACCAAAATATAAACACCCCACCGCCAACAAGAAACAAACGAAACAGGCATGGCTAAAGTCTGCTTAAGCGCTGAGCACACAGGGCTCTAAGCCGCACAGCTTCTCATCAGAAGGCACTGCTTGGGACAGAGGCCTTGTACTGGCTGCTTAAATTCCTGACCCTCTTCTTTTAGAGGGCCACAAACCACAGCCAGGCACCACCCCACCATGTGTTCCTCCTTCTTTCACGCTACTTTTCATCAATGCTCTCTAGCTACAGAACAAAACAACAACAAACCAAAAATCCAATCTGTAACTGCCCCCATTCTACCTCCAGATCCAGACAAACAAGGGGTGGACAAAGGCTGTGCTCTCTTCTGAACTTAAGTCAGAGCAGAAAGGAAAGAAAATGAACTGTCCCTCGCTCTTACGGTGACCAGACAAGCAATTCATATACATCTATCTTCACCGGACAGTCTAATTCGTCACCAAGTTTTCACTCCGCACCTTCTTCCCACCCACGTGGGCATCAGGCAGAAATCACATTCCCAGGCTTGCGAGTCTATCCGTTTAATCTGGTTTACTTCCCTTCATGGTATTAGCGTAATCTACAATGATGTATCATTGGTTGGCTCATTTTATGGTTGTCTCCCATATGAACATGAAAGCTTTACGAGGGCAGAAATCTTGCTCACCATTTTATTTCCTCACCCAAAAATGTGCCTGGCCCATGGTGGATGCTCAATTAGTGTCTGCTGACTGCTTAGGGAGCCCGGCGTGAGGTTTGGGTGGCAAACAAGTTAAGGTGGCAGGAGGAGAATCAAGTCAGGAGACAACGATCACAGGAAGAGGAGAAGCAATGATTACGTAATCCATAAAAACAACCTCCAGGGCTTTTCAGCATCCTAAGTGGTGCCAGCAACCCATACTGCTACTGTGAAAAATGCAAACGAGAGTCAAGGGTGGGCATCTGACCTGAGCCAGGCCAACAGGAGTCTTGTCATTCTTTGCAGACTCTTCCCTCCTAGGCTGAAGAGTGGGAATCAGATATTTTCTTAAGCACAGGAAAATCTTCCGTACGTGTAAACTTAATACAGAATTTATATACTTACAAATCTAATATATAATAAAATCAAATGAGTACATGATAAGGAAGCATAAGCAATGGGGGAAATGAAATAGTCAATATATGATGTAGGGAGAATGATTTTTCAATAATTTTAGAAGAAAATAGAAAAAGAAGTTCTATCCCTAACCCACATCATTTAAAAAACTGGAATGCTCCTAACACAAAGAAATTGTAAACGCTTGAGGTGATGAAAACCCCAACTACCCTGATCTGATCATTATACATTCTATGCTTCTATCTAAATATCACATATACCTCATAAATAAATACAGATTACATATCCATACTTAAAAATAACTTTTTAAAAAAAGAAAAAAAAGAATTATAAAATGTAATGTGCAAAACAAAACTAGGAAACAGGAGAAAATATTAGAGATTTTTATGATTCTGGGGCTAGAGTGGCCTTCCAAAGTAATTGAGGGTTGAAATTAATGAAAGAAAAAGAGATATTCCCCAAGTGTCATTAGTCTGAGCTCTGCTCAGTTTCTGCTTATAACTATTCCTCAGGCACAAGTCTGGGACAGGAACCGACACGGCTGACTACACGGAGGCCATGCTGGGGAATTCTGAACTTTAAGAGTTAACGACAGTAAGTTAAAAAGAAACAAGTTGATCTCAACCTCTGACACAGTTAGACTGAACTACAACAAAGAACATTACTTTCATGTTTTTCCAAAGCAAATATGCTAAGGAGGAAATATAAGTATTTTAGGCCAAGAAGTCTAGTCAATTCTGAAATACATAGCTTTGGGGAAAAAAAAATCAGTAACTTAACAAAGAGTTCAATGAAAACTGGATTTAACATTTTACACTAAGCCACACTGGCTCCCCAGTAAGTGGGTGTGTAGGGTACTAGTTTTGGTAATGCCACTGAATGAAGTGCTTCCAGGTGGTGCTGACTGAAGTCACAATGGGATACAGTAAGAACAGCTGCAAACGACCTGGGAATGGGCTGTAAGGTATGACACTTGAGAGGACTGAGATGTGGGGGCTGAATAAAACCAAAAGTGAACTAACTACCGGATGTTAGACTATCTCAGCCAATCAGGACATACTGTCATTGACAGACAAATGACAGAGGAAGCACTGACAGGTGGAGGCCTTCTCAGCCAATCAGCATGGGCTCTCCTGCTCCCAGCACTGACAGGTGGAGGCCTTCTCAGCCAATCAGCATGGGCTGTCCTGCTCCCAGCACTGACAGGTGGAGGCCTTCTCAGCCAATTATCATGGACTATTCTGACACCAGCTTGGTTCTGTCAATATTTCAATTCCACCCCATCATTAGAATTTTCCTGCATATGGCAGGACAAAATGTTTACTTCTGAACTATATACGGGCACTACTATATTCATGTTTAAAAAAACAAATTTAAAGAGGATAAAGTAATAAATATAAATTCTAACATTTCTGCCCCATAGGGTAGTTGTGAGGATCAGATGAGTTAGTAAATGTAAAGCACTCAGACTGATCCCAGAAGGCACTGACTTCTCCTGCTGTTATCATCATTATGATCCAGGATACATCACAAAGACAATTTTCATTCTTTAAGTACAATGACACATTTTGGCAGAGAAGGATGCTTCTCCAGGGTAGCACTGTGTTAGGCTCAGATGTCTTGGCCTGCCCTGTTTATAAATCAGGACTGGGACATGCTGGTGAAACTGTCATCACTTACCATATGGACTACTTCTGGGTAAATAGGCTCTGTGATCACATTCCGATTATGGGTGATATATTCTACCATTTCACTTAGAGCAGCTCGTTTTACTTCCTTCCACTTTAGGTCACTTAGTGGATCAGAAACAAAGTCAAAGAGGACGCAACACTGACGTAACTTCTGGATAAAAAGCTTCTCTTGATCAGCAGGAGGAACATCTGAAAAGCAGAAAGCAAAGTATATTGATCGCAAAAGTGCTTCACCCAAAGTTACTGCAGAACACGTTTAAGCTTCTATTTTTATTTTGAATAGAGATTCAAGAAAAAAGGAGATGGGGTGGGGTAAACAAAGGTTAATATTCCTTGAAGAAAATAAAAAGAAAAAACCCAGCTAGTCACTGGTCATATTATATATTTGATATGCTGACATTTCCATGCTTTTTAACTCTTTCAAACCATGTCGAGAGCACTGTTAGAAATAAATTCCATCTACATGTGTTCATTCAACAAATACTGCCTGAGCAGCAGTCATCACAGGCCCGTGTTGGGCAATGGAAGGAGGCAACCAGGAAGGACCACGCCTGGGCAAAGGGCGTGGACACATTCACATCTCGTGATATCTGCAGAAGGTGGGATCGGGCAAGGTAAAAAAGACCAGAGCGGGAAGTGTGCCTCCTTACGTCTGTCTAGAGGCTCTCAACTTACAAAAGGGGAAGGGTAAGTGGTTGTCCACTCTGGCTAGATGACAAACAGCGACTGGCATTGGCACAAAGATGGTCAAAGCCAACTCTTACACACATTCGAAGAGTTACCACCTTAGAGCCGCACGAGGCACACTGCATTCCCCTCAGGCTGGTCTACAGTCAGGGCATATCACACGTGCTGACTGACGTCAATGACAACGGCGATTCAGAAGCAGCAATAACGGGAACTGGGCCAGAATCACCCTAAAACTTTACACATACTGACACTGTCTTTTCATTTAATCTTTATAATAACACGACAGAGCTAAAGAAAGAGGTTTAGAACATCGCTGCAGGGTTGGCAGGTGGATGAAGCTAAATTCGAAGAAAGCTCTGAATGACTGTCCAGACTTCTGGGAAGTCTGGAAAACTTCTATCTGCCAGTGTGAACTTGACAGTTTCCTTGGGTGAGAGGAGATCAGTGGTGACATTAATGAATGGGACTTACTGATATACATACTGATATGTGTCAAAGATTTGCAAAATGTTTTAGGAGATTTGCATAACTTGATTAACAAGCATTTTCCAAACGATTAATAAACAGTGTTAACACCATTCCAGGCAGAAGAGCCAAAGTGCAAAGTACCATTTGATTTAATGGAATAAAATTTACAGACAGCTCTCACTGACATGGTTTCAGATTCCACATTACAGATTCCTTTAAGAAACTACTCATGCTAAGTTTTGGTGTTGTATCAAAGCAAATGCCCACAGCTATCCGAAAAGGCTACTACAATACTGCTCCCTTCCCAACCAAGCTTTTCCCACACCTCAACCAAAGCAGCACATGGCAACAGACTGAATGCAGAAGCGGACAGGAGAATCCTGCAGTTAATGTCTCCTATTAAGCCAGACATGACAGCGATTTGCAAAAATAAAGAACGACGCAGTTAATGTCTCCTATTAAGCCAGACATGACAGCGATTTGCAAAAATAAAGAACGACGACATTCTTCGAAGTCAATTAGCTTTTGTTTTGGACAACAGGGCTATTTTTTCTTTCTTTTTGAGACTGAATCTCATTCTGTTGCCCAGGCTGGAATGCAGTGGCATGATTGTGGTTCACTGCAACCTCTGCCTCCTGGATACAAATGATTCCTGTGCCTCAGCCTCCTGAGTAACTTGGACTACAGGTGTGCACCACCACACTCGGCTAATTTCTGATATTAGTTGAGACGGGGTTTCACTACATTGGCCAGGCTAGTCTCAAACTCCTGGCCTCGAGTGATCCACTTGCCTTGGCCTTCCAAAGGGCTGGGATTACAGGTGTGAGCCACTGTGCCTGGCCAATGTGGCTAACTCATTTCTGTTAAAATGTAATAGGTTCATTATTATTTTAATAAATTAATATATACATGTTTAAACATTTCTCTGGTTTAATTTAAAATAGGTCAATAGCGATAGCTAAATTCATGTAAACAGTGCTCTTTGGGGTCCTGCATAGTTTTCAAGGAGTGTTGGGGCCCCAAGACCCACTGTCCACACCAACCTCACTCCAGGGAGTGTCCTGGGGGTGGCGGGCTTTCCTGCAGCTCCCTCGCTGCTTCTCTTCGAGCATTTCCAAGCTCCTCTTGCCCTTCCCTGCCTCTACCGTCGACTTCCTGTTGAGGTTTCTTCCGCAGGCCTTTCCTTACTGCCTAGTTGGGTGAGACTCTGAGCAAGTCATTTGGCACTTCTTAGTGCTTTAAGCAGTTAGCGATCTGCTTAGTACCTCTTACTCCCCAGCTACATGCTTTCTGAGGGCAGGTGCCACATGGCTATGGATTCTAGTTCTCTATATGCCCAAATGGCCAACATTGAGCCTTGCAAATAACAGGCACGCAGACTCTGCTACCTGAACGGACCCATTCTATAGGAAGCGATGGTTTCCCTGTTTCCTCTGCTGCGTTCAGAGATAAGAGGCAAACATACAAGTCCATGGGAGGGGATGTACTGCCTGGAAGAAACCTACAACACCATGAGAACAAACATTTGATTCCTAAACGCTCTGAGAACTCAGTGGCTGTGCAACTATTTGAAACGAGCAACTGTCATTACAATGTTCAGGACTCTTCACATTCAGATAGCCAGTCTTTTTCAATGAAAAAGGGTTTATTTTTGGAATTATCTCTTTGCCTGCCTTTGATTCTCATCAATTCTAGGCCTTTGTACCCTGATTTGCCAGGATTACCTTAAATGAGCTCATGGGTGTTGTTGCAGCCTGTGTATTTGGAGCTGTCTGGCATGCTCACGTTCTTGGTACTACAGAGAACTGAGGGCCCACCGTTCTCCCCAAGAGCCACGCGGATGTCCCGCGTTCTGGACCTGTGCACAGCTTGGCTCCTAAGGACTGGCCAGTTAAGTCCTTTAAAAGAACATGTCCTCGCCAACTCCTCCTAACAGCAGTATCAAGCCAGTGCTGTTCCACCCACCTGGAGGCGATGATGGAGATATGAGAGCTAACACAGCTTGCCAAAGGCGTCGATGCTACGAAGTGGCAGATACACACACGAGTGCCAAATGTACCCTTTTCAGGGAATCGAAAAGGATGTTGGGATCATTCCAGTGGAGTTAAATAAGTCTTATAAGCCTCAAAATGCCCTAAAAGCATCACTGGCTTTATAAACACTGTACAGTTACTGATACTCAGAATAAAGACAAAGTTATCATTCAAACACAAAAACAAATGTATTACACTTAAGAAGAGCAGAGTGGGGGAGGACTCAAGACGGCGCTGTGAGAACAACCCAGGATTGAAGCTCTCGGTGCATGCACGGAGAGGGTGAGTCAGGGCCGCATTTCCAGACGGATCTTTGTTGCCCGCAGAACGGGGAAATTCCCAGGTATAAAAGAGACAAGGGACGCCAGGCAGAGGTAGCCGGCAGCTGGTGCGGCGGGGGCCCACGCTGTAGGGGCGCTACACAGCGCTCTGCACAAAGCACACTGGTCCTGGTGCCCTGTTGAACTGGCAACCTGAGACTTGAGAGGGCTGAACTTGAGACTGAACGGGACTTGGACAGTGAGCCAGCCCAGGAGATTCCAGGGACACAGCGTTTGGGGTAATGCAGTGCGACAAACAAAACGGCGATTCCAAATGCTCCTGGTGGAGAGGTTCCCTGAGAGCGCAGCTCCGTGGGGGAGGGGCGTCCGCCATTACCGAGGCAACCTGCCCCTCCTGAGGTACACGCCCATTGCTGACGCAGCCTGCCGTTGCCGAGGCAACCCGGTACAACAGAGAGACTCCGCCGCAGGGCGTAGCCTGTGGCAGCAGGGCGGAGACCACAGCAGAAGGGCAGAGCCTGCAGCAACAGGGCGAACCTCACACCAGTAGGGCGGAGCCTCGGCAGGCAAATAGTGACTAGACTGCCTCCTAGCTGGGCAGGACAGCACAATGGACACTCACAAATAAAGCCCCAACCCCCCCAGACAGAGCATCTGAGAAAAAAAGGGTTTTTCTATGAGTTCTGCTGCAGCAGAATTAAACATAGCAGCCTAACAGCCCTGAATGAACAACAGAGCTCACAGCTCAGCAATTGAGCTCCTATAAAGTACAGACTGTCTCCTCAAGCAGCTCCCTGACCCCTCTATATCCAAAAGACTGACATTTGGCAGGCATCATTGTGGGACAAAGATAGCAGAAAAAGAAACTGGTAGCATCCCTCACTGTTCCGCAGCTGCTATAGGTGCACCCCAGACAAGCAGGGCCTAAAGTGGACCTCAGCAGTCGTACAGCGAAGGGGCTAGACGGGTAGAAGGAAAACCAAGCAACAGAAATACTTCATCATCAACAATCTGGGTGTCCATTCAGAGACCCAATCGAAAAGTCAGCAACTACACAGACGACAGGTGGATAAATCCACAAAGATGGGAAGAAACCAGCACAAAAAGGAGGAAAACACCCGAAACCAGAACATCTCACCTCCTAGAAAGGACCAAAACTCCTCACCAGCAAGGGAACAAAGCTGGATGGAGAATGACTGTGACGAAATGACGGAATTAGACTTCAGAAGGTGGATAATGAGAAACTTTTGTGAGCTAAAAGAACATGTTTTAAATCAATGCAAAGAAACTAAGAAACTTGAAAATAGATATGAAAAAAGATTCGAGGAAATAACAAGAATGGATAACTTAGAGAGGAATATGAATGAATTAAAGGAGCTGAAAAACACAATACGAGAACTTCGCGAAGCATGCACAAGTTTCAACAGTCGAATTGACCAAGCAGAAGAAAGAATATCAGAAGTCATCAATGAAATAAAACGAGAAACCAAGATCAGAGAAAAAAGCGCAAAAAGGAATGAACAAAGTCTCCAAGAAATGTGGGACTATGTGAAGAGACCTAACCTACATTTGATAGGCCTACCAGAATGTGATGAAGAGAATGAATCCAAGCTGGAAAATACTCTTCAGGACATTATCCAGGAAAATTTCCCCCACCTAGCAAGACAGGCCAACACTCAAAGGCAGGAAATACAGAGAACACCACAAACATATTCCGCAAGAAGAGCAACCCCAAGACACATAATTGTCAGATTCAACAAGGTTGAAATAAAGGAGAAAATACTAAGGGCAGCCAGAGAGAAAGGTCGGGTCACCCACAAAGGGAAGCCCATCAGACTCACAGCAGATCTCTTGGCAGAAACACTACAAGCCAGAAGAGAGTGGGGGCCAATATTCAACATCCTTAAAGAAAAGAACTTTCAACCCAGAACTTCATATCCAGCCAAACTGAGCTTCAGAAGTGAAGGAAAAATAAAATCCTTTGTGAACAAGCAAGTACTCCGAGATTTTGTCACCACCAGGCCTGCTTTACAAGAGCTCCTGAAAGAGGCACTACACATAGAAAGGAACAACCAGTACCAGCCATTCCAAAATCACACTAAATGCTAAAAAGCATCAACACAATGAAGAATCTACAACAACTAACGGGCAAAACAGCCAGCTAGCATCAAAATGGCAGTATCAAATTCACACATAACAATATTAACCCTAAATGTAAATGGACTAAATGCACCAATCAAAAGACACAGACTGGCAAATCGGATAAAAATCCAAAACCCATCAGTGTGCTGTATCCAGGAAACCCATCTCACATGCAAGGATACACAAAGGCTCAAAATAAAGAGATGGAGGAAGATTTACCAAGCAAATGGAGAGCAAAAAAAAGCAGGAGTTGCAATTCTCATCTCTGATAAAATAGACTTTAAAGCAACAAAGATCAAAAGAGACAAAGAAGGCCATTACATAATGGTAAAAGGATCGATACAACAAGAAGAGCTAACGATCCTAAACATATATGGACCCAATACAGGAGCACCCAGATACATAAGGCAAGTTCTTAATGACTTACGAAGAGACTCAGACTCCCACACAATAATAGTGGGAGACTTTAACACTCCACTGTCAATATTAGACAGATCAACCAGACAGAAAATCAACAAGGATATCCAGGGCTTGAACTCAGACCTGGAGCAAGCAAACCTGATAGACATTTACAGAACTCTCCACCCCAAATCTACAGAATATACATTCTTCTCAGCACCACATCACACCTACTCTAAAATTGACCACATAATTGGAAGTAAAGCACTCCTCAGCAAATGCAAAACAACTGAAGTCATAACAAACAGCCTCTCAGACCATAGTGCAATCAAGTTAGAACTCAGAATTCAGAAACCAACCCAGAACTGCATAGCTTCATGGAAACTGAACAACTGGCTCTTGAATGTGAACTGGATAAACAATGAAATGAAGGCAGAAATAAAGAAGTTCTTCGAAACCAATGAGAATGAAGACACAACATGCCAGAATCTCTGGGACACATTTAAAGCAGTCTCTAGAGGAAAGTATATTGCAATAAGTGCCCATATGAGGAGAATGGAGAGATCCAAAATTGACACCCTATCGTCAAAATTGAAAGAGCTAGAGGAGCAAGATCAAAAAAACTCAAAACCCAGCAGAAGACAAGAAATAACTAAGATCAGACCTGAACTGAAGGAGATTGAGACACGAAAAAACCCTTCAAAAAATCAATAAATCCAAGAGCTGGTTTTTTGAAAAGATCACTAGCCAGATTGATTAAAAAGAAAAAAGAGAACAACCAAATAGATGCAATAAAAAATGATAAAGGGGAAATCACCACAGATTCCACAGAAATTCAAACCATCATCAGAGAATATTACAAACAACTCTATGCACATAAACTAATAAACCTGGAAGAAATGGATAAATTCCTGGACTCCTGTGTCCTCCCAAGCCTAAACCAGGAGGATGCTGAAACTATGAATAGACCAATAACAAGGGCAGAAGTTGAGGCAGCAATTAAGAGCCTACCACACAAAAAAAGCCCAGGTCCAGATGGGTTCACAACCGAATTCTACCAGACACACAAAGAGGAGCTGGTACCATTCCTTCTGAAACTATTCCAAATGATCCAAAAAGAGGGAATCCTTCCCAAATCATTTTATGAGACCAACATCATCCTGATACCAAAACCCGCCAGAGACTCAACAAGAAAAGAAAACTTCAGGCCAATATCCATGATGAACATAGATGCAAAAATCTTCAATAAAATATTGGCAAGCTGATTGCAACAGCAAATCAAAAAACTTATTCATCATGATCAAGTAGGATTCATCCCGGGAATGCAAGGCTGGTTCAACATACACAAGTCTATAAATGTCATTCACCACATAAACAGAACCAAAAACAAAAACCACATGATTATCTCAATTGACACAGAGAAGGCATTTGACAAAATTCAACAGCCCTTTATGCTAAAAACCCTCAATAAACTCGGTATCGATGGAACGTATCTCAAAGTAATAAAAGCTATTTATGACAAACCAACAGCCAATATCATACTGAATGGGCAAAAACTGGAAGCATTCCCTTTGAAATCTGGCACTAGACAAGGATGCCCTCTCTCACCACTCTTATTCAATATAGTACTGGAAGTTCTAGCCAGAGCAATCAGGCAAGAAAAATAAATAAAGGGTATTCAAACAGGAAAGGTGGAAGCCAAATTGTCTCTATTTGCAGACGACATGACAGTATACCTAGAAGACCCCATCGCCTCAGCCCCAAAACTCCTGAAACTGATAAGCAACTTCAGCAAAGTCTCAGGATATAAAATCAATGTGCAAAAATCACAAGCATTCCTATACACCAATAACAGACTTAAAGAGAGCCAAATCAAGGACAAACTGCCATTCACAATTGCTACAAAAAGAATAAAATTCCTAGGAATACAACTTACAAGGAACGTAAGGGACCTCTTCAAGGAAAACTACAAACCACTGCTCAACGAAATCAGAGAGGACACAAACAGATGGAGAAACATTCCATGTTCATGGTTAGGAAGAATCAATAGTGTGAAAATGGTCATAATGCACAAAGTAATTTACGGATTCAACATTATCCCTATCAAGCTACCAATGACCTTCACAGAACTGGAAAAAAACACCTTAAACTTCATATGGAACCAAAAGAGAGCCCGCATAGCCAAGTCAATTCTAAGCAAAACGAACACAGCGGGGGGCATCACACTACTGGATTTCAAACTATAGACAAGGCTACAGTAATCAAAACAGCACGGTACTGGTACCAAAACAGAGATATAGACCAATGGAACAAAACAGAGGCATCGGAGGCAACACAACATATCTACAACCATACAATCTTTGATAAACCTGACAAAAACAAGCAATGGGGAAAGGATTCCCCGTTTAACAAATGGTGTTGGGAAAACTGGCTAGCCATGTGCAGAAAGCAGAAACTGGACCCCTTCCTGACACCTTACACTAAAATTAACTCCAGATGGATTAAAGACTTAAACATAAGACCTGGCACCATAAAAACCCTAGAAGGAAATCTAGGCAAAACCATCCAGGACATAGGAGTAGGCAAGGACTTCATGAACAAAACACCAAAAGCATTGGCAACAAAAGCCAAAATAGACAAATGGGACCTAATCAAACTCCACAGCTTCTGCACAGCAAAAGAAACAGTCACTAGAGTGAATCGGCAACCAACAGAATGGGAAAAAGTTTTTGCAGTTTACCCATCTGACAAAGGGCTGATATCCAGAATTTACAAAGAACTCAAACAGATTTACAGGAAAAAAACAAACAAGCCCATTCAAAATTGGGCAAAGGATATGAACAAATACTTTACAAAAGAAGACATATATGAGGCCAACAATCATATGAAAAAATGCTCATCATCACTGGTCATCAGAGAGATGCAAATCAAAACCACATTGAGATACCATCTCACGCCAGTTAGAATGGTGATCATTAAAAAATCTGGAGACAACAGATGCTGGAGAGGATGTGGAGAAAAAGGAACACTTTTACACTGTTGGTGGGAGTGTAAATTAGTTCAACCATTGTGGAAGACAGTGTGGCGATTCCTCAAGGCCTTAGAAATAGAAATTCCATTTGACCCAGCAATCCCATTACTGGGTATATATCCAAAGGACTATAAATCGTTCTACTATAAGGACACATGCACACGAATGTTCATTGCAGCACTATTTACAGTAGCAAAGACCTGGAATCAACTCAAATGCCCAATGATGATAGACTGGATTGGGAAAATGTGGCACATATACACCATGGAATATTATGCAGCAATCAGAAATGATGAATTTGTGTCGTTTGCAGGGACATGGATGAATCTGGAGAACATCATTCTCAGCAAACTGACACAAGAACAGAAAATGAAACACCTCATATTCTCACTCATAGGCGGGTGATGAAAAATGAGAACACATGGACACAGAAAGGGGAGTACTAAGCACTGGGGTCTATTGGGGGGAAAGGGGGAGGGCCAGTGGGAGGGGGAGGTGGGGAGGGATAGCCTGGGGAGAAATGCCAAATGTGGGTGAAGGGGAGAAGAAAGGAAGCAAAACACACCGCCATGTGTGTACCTATGCAACTGTCTTGCATGTTCTGCACATGTACCCCAAAACCTAAAATGCAATAAAAAACAAAAAAAAAAAAAAAAGAAGAGCAGAGTAACACTGTTTTTCATAAAATTTCTACCCAAAATGTTTTAAAAGGCAAGCGAATTTCAATTCTAGGCTTCCAGACAGAGTGTTTCTGTACTGTTTTTGTTTGTAGACTAGAAGCAGATAGGCTTGTGATTATAATCTCATGAGCTCTTTTTTTTTCATTTAAAAAAATCTCATTGGACTTTTTTCTTTTTTTTACAATTTTACTGTTTCTAAAAAAAAAAAACCTGTAACAATGAATTGGGTAACTGCATCCTTGGGCCCTGTCAAATATTTCCATATCCTTTTTTTTTTTAAATGGAAGTTAATTTAACTTCTTTACCAACATATTTAAAAAATCTTATTTTCTGCTGTGTTACTAGGACTGTGCCACTGGGAAATAAAAATGGGTGGAAGTGGTGGAAGAATATGCTTGTATCTTTATACATTCTGATTTTTAATAGTGAAATATTATTACAAATGCCTTATATTTGTATAGATAATTTTAGCTTTCCCATTATTTTAATTAATATGCTATTGTGAATTTGAGATAATTTCCAATTAATTCAAGATAAATCCTCAATCGTACCCATATATACATGGATAATATACATGGACAGAAGAAATATACATGGACATACTCATGCAAAACCTATAGGGGAAAGAAGAGAAGACCCAGGGCATCCAAAATGACAGAAAGAAGGTGGAGATAAGAATGTGCTATTTTGGCTGGGTGGGGTGGCTCACACCTGTAATCCCAGCACTTTGGGAGGCTGAGACAGGTGGATCATCTGAGGTCAGGCGTTCAAGATCAGCCTAGCAAACATGGTGAAACCCCATCTCTACTAAAAATACAAAAAAGTTAGCTGGTGTGGTGGCAGGTGCCTGTAATCCCAGCTACTTGGGAGGCTGAGGCAGGAGAATCACTTGAACCCAGGAGGCAGAGGTTGTAGGGAGCCAAGATCACACCACTGCATTCCCGCCTGGGTGACAGAGCGAGACTCTATCTCAAAAAAAAAAAAAAAAAAAGAAAAGAAAAGAAAAGAAAAGAAAAAAAAGATGTGCTATTCTTTAAAAAACTTATTCCCTTATTTACTAAAGGGAAGCCTGCTATTAATCAGTGCTAAACAGAGATGCTTAACAAAGGTTACCTTTACAGTGGGATGGGCGCACCCGTCTAGCTTTATGCACGCCCTGGTCCCAACGGTCAGGGAGGGACAGGAATTGAATGCATTTCACCGGTCACTGATCTCTAGAGTGCAGGGTGAGCCTGGGGTTACTCAAGATTGGGACGTAGGAAGAAAACAGTAGAGTGTCTATTTATAGTTTCTTCTTCTACAAAAACACAAGAAATGATGACATGCTAATACTCAATATACAAATTTACATGCAGTGGAGGCGTGTGCTGGAGGTTACTTTTGCTGCCAGGCATGTAGGGACAGAAGGGTTTGGAGAGCCCTGGGCAGTGAAGGCTTTTGTAAACAAGCCCTAAAGGGCGGGTACCGCAGCCAACCTCATGGAAGCTGCAGCGTGTACCTGCAAAATAGAGGGAGAGCTGTGACACATATGCTTAGCCACCAAATCACAGAATATGAGGTGGAAAGGCTGAATTGCTCTATTGTCACTATGCACCAAGAGGCATCATGTGAACTGTTTGTAGATAGAAAACTGACAGAAAAAAAAAGCCAAGCCCCCATTTAGATGACAAGTCTTGGCGGTCAAAGAAATGCTCCAAGACACAATACAGGACCAACTTTCAGCACAGCAGCTGCGGAAAGACAGCAGGACCAGGACTTTCCACTGCGTAGACGACGGGGCCTTCCAAATGAACGCTCCTCCGACGGAGCAAAAAGACACAGCGGCAAAACCACCAATCTAGACGGTGACCACTCAAAAGATACCCCAGAAGGTGCAGGCTCACAAGGCTAGGAAGAACTTCCTGGTCACTCATGTAATATTCATGAAGCAGTTGAAGCAGCCAAGTTTCAACCACAGAGACCACAGCGTGATCAGGTCAAGCACCACCCTCAGCTTCCATGCACGTTTTTATTATCGCCCAGGCTGGAGCACAGTGGCATAATCCTGGCTCACTGCAACCTCGACCTTCCAGGCTCAAGCCATCCTCCTGCTCCAGTCCCTTGAGTCACTGGGACTACAGGCATGCCCCACCACACCTAGCTAATTTTTAAATTGTTTATAGATACACAATCTCACCATGTTGGCCAAGGCTGATCTCGAACTCCTGGGCTCAAGCGATCCTCCTGCCTCAGCCTCTCTAAGTGTTGGGACGGTAGGCGTAAGCCAGCACGCCAGCCCCACGGGCATTCTTCCATGCACAGTGCTCCCAGGGTCCCAGCAAACGGTGAGCCCACAGACAGATCTCACAGAAAACACAAAAGTGCTCAAGCTCTCTGAAAGGCAGGAGCCAACCTTTAGCTACGGTGTCATCTTGTCTTCCAAATATATTTATTCTTAGTACAAAATGAGTAGGAGCAAAGTTGAACAAGTTGGGGCAGATTTGAATTTGTCATGAACATGTACTAAATTCCACTCCCCTGTGCCAGATGAGAAAACTTAGCAGATGATGAGTTTCCTGCACCAAGACAACAGAAGCTCAGCCGTACTCTTTTGTTTTTATAGGTAATATTAGCATGCCATTTTTTGGAAATGACGATTTCTCCATGACGTCTAGTGTCTCCTCTGTCCTAAAGCGGTGTCTGTGCAGGCAGGGTTCTCTCTCTTTCTGGCCACCGCCTCATCCTGCACCACCTGGAGCCTGGGTTTCTACAGCCCTAGAAGACTGAATGTCTGCTTGACTCCTTCGCCTGGTCCCGCCTCATGTTCTCACTGCTCGTGGCCCTTTAGATTTCCCATACAGATGTGGGAGGACTTCACTACCTGGCAGGATTGAGTCTTCCAATCCATGAACATGGATTATTTCGCCGAGGACTCAAGTTTTCTTTAAATGTCTCTTAATAAAGTCTTCTAATTTTCTTTTTAAAATGTGCTAAACGTTAATTTTTAGATTTATTCTTAGGTATTTGCTGTTTTGATATAATCGTCAATGGTACCTTAAAAAATATTTAATTTTCTAACTGCTATTGCGATACAGAAAAAATGATTTTTGAGCATCCCTTTTATATCTAGCTACCTTGCTCAACTCTTTTTTTTTGTTTTTGAGACGGAGTTTTGCTCTTGTTACCCAGGCTGGAGTGCAATGGCGCGATCTCCGCTCACCGCAACCTCCGCCTCCAGGGCTCAGGCAATTCTCCTGCCTCAGCCTCCTGAGTAGCTGGGACTACAGGCACGCACCACCATGCCCAGCTAATTTTTTGTATTTTTAGTAGAGACGGGGTTTCACCATGTTGGCCAGGATGGTCTCGATCTCTTGACCTCGTGATCCACCCGCCTTGGCCTCCCAAAGTGCTGGGATTACAGGCTTGAGCCACCGCGCCCGGCCCCTTGCTCAAGTCTGAAGCGTCCTGATGCCACATCTGTAAATCCCTCTGGTTTTCCCTTCATCTGCAAGTCCCTACACTGTTCTTCTCTTTCTTATCTACTGTGCTGACCAGGATCTCCGAGCAACGCTGAAAGGAGCAGTGAGAACGGCCCCAGCACCATCCCCGCCTCAGAGGGGAGCTTTTACCAGCTAACCACTGATTTGATGCTTGCTCTAGCAGCCTGTGGATGACAGTTACCCGAGTAAGAAACTGACCTATGGATTCAATGCTGTCCCAATCCATATCCCAACACACGCTTCTGTGGAACTGAATATGTGGACTCTAAAATGTATGTGGAAATGCAAGGGGTTAAGACTAACCAAGACACCCCAGAGAAGAACAGAGCTGGAAGACTTGCTGCTCCAGACATCAAGACTGCCTGTAAAGCTTCATTCATGAAAACAGCCGGGCTCTGTGCTGTCACACCGGCCTGTGCATGAATCGACACCTGACTTGTGACAGCAGTGGCCAGCAGAAGTGTGAGGAAAGGCCGGCCTTTCAACATGTTGTGTTGGACAACTAGGTATACACGGACAAAAAAGAAAAAAAAGAAAAACAAGAAAGCAACTGGATCAAATTATATACATATATATTAAAAAGAACAAACCCCTGGTGGGTTATAGACTTAAATCTGAGAGGCAAAACTCTGATGCTTTTAAAAAATAATACAGAAGAATGTCTTAGGTAGGGAAAGAAGTAGAGAAGGACTTCCTTAGACACAAAGCCAGTAATCGTTAAAAGACTGGTTGATCTATATTGAAAATAAACATTTTTCTTTTTTTTCTTTTCCCTGAGACAGTCTTGCTCTGTGGCTCAGCCTGGAGTGCAGTGGCGTGATCTCAGCTCACAGCAACCTCCGCCTCTCAGGTTCAAGTGATTCTCCAGCCTCAGTCTCCTGAGTAGGTGGGACTACAGGTGTGCACCACCACGCCTGGCTAATTTTTGTATTTTTAGTAGAGATGGGGTTTCACCATGTTGGCCAGGCTGCTGGTCTTGATCTCCTGACCTTGTGATCCACCCACCTCAGCCTCCCAAAGTCCTGGGATTACAGGCATGAGCCACCGCACCTGGCCTGAATTTAAACATTTTTCTTCATTGAGACACGCAGAAGAATGAAAACGCAAGTCACAGAATAGAACTATTTGAATACATATCCAACAGACTCATATTCAGAATATATAAACATATCCAATAAATCAGTAAGAAAACTTCAGAGCACAAATAAAAAAATAGGCAAAAGTCTTAACCAGGTTCTTCACAAAATATATCCAAATAGCTAATCACATATGGAAGGATCATCACTCTCATTAATAACCAAAGAAATGCCAATTAAAACCACTACAGCCAATACCAGATAGTGCCTCAAGGAGCCGCTTCGAGGCTGGGGCACGAACACCACCCATGGCCGGGGTAGTGTGTTACCCTGGTGCTGAGGACCCGCGGGCCTGACAGTGGACAGTACTCCTGGCATACCACCTCAGAACACTCACAAACACGGGCATCACAACAGAGGTAAAGGAATGTCCACAGCACACCGTCCTAACAGCTCAGACTAGAAGCAACCAAACGCCCATTAGCGGTGGATGAGGTCAATACAATGCAGTCCATACAACATTCCAAAGCGACAGCCATGAAGGAAATACAGCTGTACTCAGTATGGACAAGCCTTACGAAATACTGTGGCATGAAAGGGGCAACTAAGGAGGATTTATTCAGTATAATTTCATTTATAGGAAGTACAGAAATAGGCATCCCTAAAACTATAAAAGACTTACAGGGGGCTTTTAGGGTGTCCAGCCTGAATGGTGGTTATATGAGTATTTGTTTCATAATTATTCGCTACGCATTTATTTCATGTGCTTCTCTGAGTTATATTTCAAATAAAAAAGACTAAACATACATGCATATGGATAAAAAATGAAAATGGAAAGAACCTAGTGAGACGCAAATCTCCCGCACACCACCCTCTGGCCTCCCTCTCTTCTCCCAACTCCCACTCTTACAAATGGGGTGACCTGGGCTACTCCAGGTGTGTACGCAGGTGCACGAACGTCAGCCATTTCCCATACCGTTTTAGATGCGTCAACACCGATGACCTCTAAACTCACCTGGATCTACCTAAGACTGAAGACACACTCACACACATGAAATCTCAACACGGTTTTGTTTCTTTTTTTTGTTTGTTTTTTAAGACGAATTCTTGCTCTGTTGCCCAGGCTGAAGTGCAATGGCACGATCTCAGCTCACTGCAACCTCCGCCTCCTGGGTTCAGGTGATTCTCCTGCCTCAGTCTCCTGAGTAGCTGGGACTACAGGCGCACCACCATGCCCAGCTAATTTTTGTATTTTTAGTAGAGATGGGGTTTTCACCATGTTGGCCAGGCTGGTCTTGAAATCCTGACCTTGTGATCCGCCCACCATGGCCTCCCAAAGTGCTGGAATTACAGGTGTGAGCCACTGTGCCCGGCCCCCCAACAACGTTTCTAACGTTCTTCTACACAGTGTCTCATGTTGAAGAATTTAAGCTTTGAATTTTTTAATTGAAAAACTTTTCCAGTTAAGACAGAGATCTAGGTGATCTCTAATTTTTTTCTATTTATATAAAGATTTTCTCATTCTCTCTTAAAAGATCAGTAATTATGCTTGCAAATGGATAAAATAAAGACTGTGGTATGATGTGCTTATCAGATCTAAAGCGCCTGTGGGGAGCAACTGGGATGTTAAGAACTAAGTCTCAGGGCAGCCTCAACCTCGAGGATGCAGCCTGCATCCCCAGGAGTCTTTCACAAACGCATCCGGTACATAACATGCCAGGCACTGTGCGAGGAGGCATTGATGATATAGAGATACTTTAAAACACAACATCTAACCTAAAAGAAAACTAAAACACGGGAGGTGATGAATTCTGCTGGGAGACATGGGCATGAGGCTCAGGGAGAACAGGAACCGCATCTGCGGAGAGGCTGAAGTTGCTGGGAAGGCACTCAAGGCTGCACTCAACAGGGGGACTGTCTAGAGGCACTCGCTTGTCAATCACAGGGGCCTGAAAGTGACAGGACAGATGAAGCAGGCTGCATTCTCCAGGAAAATCAATTTTCCTCAAAAGATAGTACCTTAAAAATGAGGACAAACGATTCTATCTTACATAGCCCACATTAATCATACTGGATGCTTAATTACAAATTTTCCCAGAGGAGGAACTTTGTCCACCATTTTTATCCTTAGCATCCCAAACTGGCAAGCACATAGTAGGGCCACAGGTGTTTGCTGAATGAAGAGATCAATCTGGGGAAAACAAATTCAGGTAATTTAACGGAGAGGCACCGTAATTTGAAATATATTTATATCAAAATAACGCCACCTGTATCAGAGTAGAACGCAACGTCTACATAAACTGTTAAGATACAACTCAGGACTTCAGAGAAACTGCTCTTAGCGGGCATTGCTCCTTTGTGCAATCTCTGCAGTCAGAGGCACTTTGACAGAAAAATCTAACAGGTACTGTGGGAAGAGAGATTTGAATCAGAGGATTTTTAAGCAGATGAGTGATCCAACTTGACCTCTGTTCGGGAGAAACCAAGAAGCCAGAGGCAGGCGCTCTCCTTCAAAGAGAAGGGCGGAGCTATTGCCCAGGAGCCTGGCCCTCAGCTCTCTCCCAGGCGATCCCCACCCTCAAGCTCTGCCTTCCCGGGTGCAGGCCCGCCAGCCCGCATTTTTGGTAACAAGGATCTCTTATGCTATAAATCCAAATGTCTACAATTTGAAAGCACGATAAACAAACGTAATAATGAAACACTCCCTTCTATATTATCTACAAAATGTCAAGACCAACTTCTGCCCTGACCCTTAGCACCTACATAACTTCAAAACTGGCTCAGTCTTCTCACAGTTTGTAACTTGTTTGATGACTTCTGAAATTCACAATAAATCTTCCTTAATTTCAAAGTGCAAGTATCTTATTTTATCCCTTCTAATATATACATTTTCCGTATTCATCTCTAAAATCAAGTTGCGTCTTTCACTTTTTCTTTTTTGGTAATTCTTCCAAAATGGTTTGGACTCCACTTAACCATGCCGTAGATGTGATGAGATATGGTATCTTAGCTTCCATACACATATGTGCCTCTGCTCAGGTTTCTAAATGGATATTATTTCATTCAAATGTAGCCAACGTCCCTGCCTCACTCCAGGTCTCTCTGTACCACCCAGTGCAAAGGAACAGAGGAAGGTGGTTGCGGGAAGCAGACAGGATTTTGGAAGAGGCCATGCCCACCCTAAGTGCTCGCCTGTTCCAGCATGTGGCTGCCTGCAGCTAGGTCTGTTTGGCAAGGCTCCATGAGAAACCCGGAGAGGCTGTGCACAGCCCTTCCTGCCACCAGGGATGCTGAAGCCTGTGTGGGTGGATTTTGGGCAAAATGAACAGTACCACTCGGTACACTTCACTTGGGTATAAATTTGGTAACGTGGGCCGGCCTGCGGTTTCTATACTGACACTCCTGTTTACATGCTTGGATACATACAACCCGTGGCTCTCAAGCCACCATGACTGTTCCAATGCTGTGGTTTATTCAGCTTTGTTGTACACATTTACCAAGGTTACTTCTTCTTTCCCGTAAAGGAAGATCTGCTAACCCCAGGAACAAGCTGGGGTTCCCTCACAAACCAGAGCTGTTCTTACCTTAAACCCTTGGGGTTTTTCTGATTGTTAGCCTGCTTTTATTTGCATATGAAGAAAGGGGTATTACTCACTTTCCTCTCAACTTTCCATGAAATTCACAGTATAATTTAGTAAGGCAGGTATTTTTCATTTTAAAAAACAGTGGTTGAAACCAAATTCTAGTTCATTCATGCTTTTTTCCCATGAAGACTGGCAGCCTCTACCAGGGAACTGGTGGGGAATTAGTGGGGAAGGGTGGGGTGGAATGGAGTGGAGGGGCGCCTGGATGGATGGAGGTCAGGCTGAAACAGGCAAAGGCCGGGAGAGGCTGCCTTCCTCAGAAAAGCTCTTCAGTGAATTTTTCAGTAAAGGAAGAGCAAACGACTTCTGGTTTAGACTCCGCTAAATCAGAACACGGTAAAGTCATGAAATTACTACAAGCCTCAGGTTCCTCAGCCATAAAATCTCCTGTGGACACACACGGACCTTCACAATGAACCTTCACTCCGGCTGCAGGTGACAAGAGGAATTCAATGGTGTTAGCTGAATTGGAAGATTCGGCTTTTTAAAGCGAAAGGTTAAGACAGGCTAAACAAACTCCTAGAGGTGAAGATATAAATCCAGCACAGCATGATTTCCTGATACAGGCCATATTCCCCACTTAGGACTCGGGCTCTAGAAAGCCTTGGGGAGAACAGACACTCAGTGCACTGAGTGCTAAGTGCTCAACACCCTTCGTGGAGCCCACACCGCCTCATCTTCCACTTCCACTAGCACTTCTGGTGAAAGCTGAATACTAATAATATGACTGCACCTGGTGACCAGAAGCTCCCACAATGCAGTAACTCATTTGCCCAAAGAACAAAGGCAGGCACCATCTCAGGAAAAGTAACAGCTCTTAACACTTGATGAACAGAGGTAATAAGATTGTTTCAATTCTATCTTGAAATTGATTCCAGAAACTTCCATATGTTTACCAGCAGACAGAACAGCGTGGAAGTGTGAAGAAGATACACTGAAAATACACACACGATTTTTCAGTCTCTATTTTATGGTCCCTACTTTTCTCCATGTCTCAGTCAGAGGAGGCTGAAGTGCTTCTTTCTAGACCTGAACTCTTGCTGAAGCTTGGGTTCTTCCTTCACATGATGTCCAGCCTGGGGCTGGCAGCAGGGAAGGTCGGTGAGGGACACAACCAAACGAGCATGCGGCCTGTGTGCCAGGACCTGCCGGGCCCTGGGCTGCTCCCAGAGCTCCAGCCTCACAGAGGCAGCCTGGGGATCAGGGCCACGGAGCAACACAGGTACCATGACACGTACCAGAAACCATGAAATCAGGACTGTGTACACGTGTGTGTCCAACCTCTGCGGAGGTGAGGTGGAGAGGACCAGTGCCCGACTGCTCTGGCCCCACCAGCAAGCTGCCAGCCTCTGAACTTGTCACATACCTACCGCTCCACTCGCTGAGATCCCAATTAGTTGCCTGGTATTGGCAGTAACCTATTTTGGGTTCTGGCCTCCGCCTCACCTGGCCATCAACTCATCCCTGCCAAGATGCACTGGAGATGCCAGCCAGCAACGACTTCCCACACTCCTCCTGTCTCCAAGAGGTCAGCAGGGTTCATCATGGAGGAGAGTGGCTCCAGCACTACCTGGAGACTTGGACAAGCATCCCTGGGGGCTTTCTGTCTTGCCCAGTCCTTGACACTGAACTTGGCCTCATGGTTATCATCGGGGCTGCTGTTTGGAGAGGAACACAGAGAAAAGGGACACAAGGCACTTTCTACCCTTATAACCCCTAGCCTCTGCTGCATCCCCAGCCTTAGCTCAGTGTTAGAAAATGACAAGCACTCAACAACTGCATCATGTCAAGTACTGATGCCGCCGCCACTGTCGCCACCACCCCCACTACCACTACCACCATTGCCATCACTGCCACCATCACTGCCACCGCCACCACCACTGCTGCCACAGCCACCATCACCACCACTGCTGCCATTGCCACTACCACCACTACCACGATTGCCATCACCGCCACCATCACCACCACCACCGCCACCACCACTACCATCACTACCATCACCACTACCACCACTGCAGGTGCCCATAATTCCAATCTCCACACTGGTGCAGCCTACTTCCTGCTGAGAGTGCTGACTGGGGCTGTGGGGGTACCCCCTGTGAGACAGACTTTCCTCTCAGGGTGCCCCTCTGGTTGAGTAGCAGGTGCCACCTATGGACGGCTATGCAGTGTGGAGGGGCAAGAAAAAGTTCCAAAGCATAAAGCAATCGAAAAACTTCTACATTTCTTCAGCTTGTTATGTTGCTGTCTCAAGTGATAATAAAGAGAAGGATTTTAATGAGTTTCTTGGATACAATAAACACACTGAGAAGCCTGGTGTGACTGTTCTGTGCGGCTGTTCTCTGGAGCAGTTTACCTCCATCTGTCTTCTCTCCCACCCAAGTGTGTGCCATCACCCCCCGAAGATCTGATGGACATGGATATGAGCCCCCTGAGGTCCCAGAACAAGCTTTTTGGTTGTGAACTAAAGGCTGACAAAGACGATCACTTCAAGGTGGATAATGATGAAAATGAGCACCAGCTGTCTTTGGTCGTAGGGGCTGGTGCGAAGGATGAACTGTGCATTGTTGAAGCAGAGGCAATGAATGATGAAGATAGTCCAGTTAAGGTCACACTGATGACTCTGAAAACGTCTGTACAGCCGAGGGCTTCCCCTGGGCTCTGAAACACCACCACCTGTGGCCTGTCAATGGACGGCACTTAGTAGCTGGGGAGGAAGATGCAGTGCAGTCAGAGACGTAAGGATGTGAAACTCTTCAGTGTATCTGGAAAGTGATCTCCCCCTGGAGGAGGCCGCAAGGTTCCACAGAAAAAAGGGAAGTTTGCTGCTGCTGAAGATGATGATGAAGATGAGGAGGAAACGGAAGACATCCAGATGAAGAAATCCACATGAGATACTCTAGCCAATCATGCACAAAAATCAACCCAGAATGGAAGACTCCAAGTCACAAATGTCAAGAAAAGGTCAAGAATCCTTCAAAAAATAGGAAAAAACTCCTAAAACACCAGAAGAATCTAGTCCTGCAGAAGACATTAAAGCAAAAATGTAACCAAGTATAGCGAAACTTGATTCTCTTTACAAAGAGGAAGCCAAGTTAATCCATTAGTGAATGGCTTCTGGATGACTGACTAGGAGGCTATTCAAGATCTCTGGCAGGGCAGGAAGTCTCTAAGAAAAACAGTTAAATTCTCCATCTTATTTCATTTCTCTAACAGTTGGTATCTGGCAGTCCTTTTTATAATGCAGAATGAGAACTGTCCCTACTATGTCTGATAAATGCTGTCCAGGTTCCACTGTCAAGAATATGTTGTCCAAAATGCCAATTTATTTTAGACAGGGTCTTGCTCTGTCACCCAGGTGGGAGTGCAGTGGTGCTCACAGCTCACTGTAGCCTCAACTTCCTGGGCTCAAGCGATTTTCCCACTGCAGCCTCGCAATTGGCGACAACACGGGCACACGCCACCATCCTGGCTACTTTTTATACGTTTTGTAGAAGACAGAGTCTTGCTATGTTGCCCAGGTTGGTCTTGAACTCCTGGGCTCAATCTGTCTTTCCACCCTTGCCTACCAAAATGCTGGGATTACAGGTGTGAGCCACTGCGCCCAGCCCAAAATGCCTGTTTACTCATTAAAGATGGAACTCCACTCTGCTTGGTTTTAAAACATTCCAAAACGTATGGAATGTTACGATAGGACATAGTAGTAGTGATCAGACACGGAGATGGTGGGAAGAAATACATGCAGAATAAAACTCGGTATTTTAATAACGTTAAAAAAAAAGACACATCATCCCCGTTCACGCCCTCCCGAGCTGAGGCCAGTCTACCTGTGCCGGGTGTGAGCGGGCACCACAGCAGGCTGCTCTCAGGCCACTGACCCCACCTGGGGAGGGCTGGACACAGACCCACGACCTGGAGGATGATTCTGGGATAGAAGATAAGCAAGCACCCCTTGGATGGCCATCACTGGTGACACACAGCTCCCCAATATAATACCCTCATGCCTGTGACCAGCACACCTGGGTGGGGACACTGATGAGTGCCTGCAGAGCACCCCAACTGGGGCTGAACCCCAGTTTACTGCTCATTCCCCTTTCCTCGGGATGCTCCAGTGGCCGATCACCAGGAAAGCAAAGCAACAAGCAAAGCAGCCACTGAGGCCCACGCGCGCTCCTGCCCTCTCTCCTCCCGTTTCAAGGGGGATTCCAAGGGGCAGGCTGCACCTGGAAACCTTGGCTTTTGACCATTTTCTCAAAGGCCCATCATATCACACTCCCTAAGAACACAACTGTAATAGAGTGGGCAGGTTATTCGAGAGGTTTACCAGCTAAAAGGTTCATTTTTCCATGGTCGAAGACTACGTCACCTAAAGATTTGATATTTTTATTCACTGGAATGAGGAACATTCCAGTGTTTGGGTAAGTGTTGAAAAACGGTGGACCCTTTTCTACCCATATGTCTGCACTGCCACTGGATTTCTGTTTTCCTGACACAGCAGGGTTTGGTGGGGGGAACTGGTAGGCACAATGAGGGCTCCCCGGAGCCTCAGAGAGCTGTCCCTGCGCCTGGGAAGAAGAGCTGGACTCTCCGTAGGAGCCGGAAGAGGAGGCACTAGAAATCAGGTGCCAAGAAGCTCCACCGGGAGCCGAGAGGTCAGCGGTCTCTGAAGGAGGCAGTGCTCTCCACCTTCCAGACGAAGCCTAAGTGACCTGTGAGGGACTGAATGACTCCAGCCTCCTGGCTGTCCACCTGGCCCCACTGCCCCAGTTGGCCTCCAAGAGTCCCCTTTGACAGGCGTTTCCCTCTCCTGCCTCCCAGAAGCATGGGCGATCCTCCGCCTTACTCTCTATGGCTCTTTGTGTCTGTGACTGGTAGGTTCATTTCAAAAAGACCACCGCAGTAACCGTGGGCAACCCCCTTTCCTTGCCCCACCTCCTCAGGTGAGGACCAACCATTCAGCAGGGAGCCAGGCACCCGCAGGCACCTGAGTGAAAGTGTCTGGACTCGGAATGAGCCGGCCCCACGTCTTTCAGTGCAGCCCAAACCATGTGAGTGCAGGTCTGTTTGGTGATCTGAGAGGTGGAGGCATCTGGGGAAGCCCCCCACAGGCAAGTCCTCTACATTCTCCTTTTCCTACACAGCACTTCCTAAGACTTGTTCTTTTTGGTCCAAGTTTTATAAACTAAAACAACACTCACGGCGTGGCACTGCTGCCCCCTTCACCTCTAACTTTGAATCCTTTACTTAGCAACTACCTGTGAAGCCTTGAAGACAGGAAACAGCAGTAAAACAAAGGCGTTAGGAATCTGGACAGCAAGCTGAAAGCTGCGGGTTGGAATCCCCGCTCCACCTCTGACTGCCTTACTGACCCTGCACAGAAAACGATCTCTTTGGGCTGGAAAACGGGAATAACTGTCTCTACGGGGGTGGATGTGAATTAAGAGGTGGACAGTGCCTTAGAAAAATCCCTGAAATAGAATGTGTCCTCAATAAGCGTTACTTGTTTTGGTTTTTTGTTAATCATGTATGGAGTGACTTACCAGCATCTGTAACTCAGTCCTGTCACTCTCCGGATGGTAACGGAGCAACCAACGGAAGCGACAATTTCAGCCTCTCCAGGCATTTTCAAGCAGGTCTCTAATGCCCTGCACTCAGCAGCTAAATTCGCACCAAATGACAGGCAGAGTCTCCATCTGACAACGTCTGGTTCCACATAACACAATTATGCATATGCCCTGAGAAACAGCGCAGCAACCGCGCTTTGCTGCTCTTGATCCTGCAACAGGACCCGCCTCAGTGTTGGTCAAACGGGGCTGAATGAACCCCAAATCCAATCACTGGAGACAAACCCACTAGGTCATGGGGGAGCCAGTCTGTCTGGTGAGTTCACCATGATCTCAGTATTATCCATTTGTAACTAGATTTGAATGGAAAATACCCTTCAAGTTTGATAGGTTTATAAAAGACAGGTGGAGGGGAGCTTTTTTTTGGGCGGGGGGTGGGGGTAGCAGGTGGTGCTGGAAGCTCACACAGGTAAGAAGATAAAGACCAGAGAGTAGCAAGCAGACTGAAAAGGCAGGAGACGCCGCCATTAACCAGCTGCGACCAGTTGTTGACCTTTTTGGGCCTCAGTTTCCACATTTGAAAAATGAGGTCTTTTTTCTGGCTCTTCTGAGACTATGAGAGAATGCTTCTTTCAGGAACCTGAGTGCCAGCAGCAAATCCCAGAGAGGGGGAAAAATAAAAATCTAAACAGGAACAGAGAAGAGAATAATGTGATATATATGCTTTTTCATCTAGGAAAGTAACGTACCAGGTGGGCACTACAGAAGGACCAGGAAGAAACCCGGGGCTTGCTCTGGGGCTTGTTCCTCTTCGCTCTGTGTACAGGTGACCGCTGGTCTTCACATGGAATGACTTAGTATTCGATGGTTGATGTGACATGCAAACATGTGTAACTTATTTTTGAAGAAATTTGTTTTCAGAAAAATAATACATGCTCACTATAAAATAGAAAAAAAAAAATCCAAACTACACAGAAAAGGCCAACCCAGAGATAACAGCGCTGGTGCCTCCGGTGTGTGCAGATGAATGAACCACTGAAAGCCAAGCTTCACGGGCTCCTCTGTTCTCCACCCACACCCCCAAGTCCAGGGTATCTCATACGCCAACAAATACCAGTGTCAACTGTTTGAAATTTCACTTGACATGTGTGCTACAATTCAATAAATCCAATCAGGGTTCTCACAGTGTTCCTTAAAAAATATTACATCACAAATAATACTTTGATTTATGACTACAGATGGAGGATGGAATACATTTATCTGAGTCTACTCTCTTCTAAAACTGCACTAAAAAGACAGTGAATTTTGTAAAGAGTTTACACTTTCCAGGACATGGGGTCATGGGGCTGAAGGGCAGGCGGGTATGCACTGGCGAAGCCTCATGGGCTCAGGTCAGGGTGTCCCCACAGGTGCCCGTGGAATAGGGGCACAGGTGAGCAAGAAGAGGACTGGAAGGAAGTCTTTTTAAAATTTTTTTTGAGACAGAGTCTCACTCTATTGTCCAGGCTGAAGTGCAGTGGTGTGATCTCAGCTCACTGCAATGTCCGCCTCCTGGGTTCAAGTGATTCTCCTGCCTCAGCCTCCTGAGTAGCTGGAATTACAGGCATGTGTCATCACACCTGCCTAATTTTTATATTTTTAGTAGATACGGGGTTTTACCATGTTGGCCAGGCTGGTCTCAAACTTGTGACCTCAAGTGATCTGCCTGCCTTGGCTGCCCAGAGTGCTGGGATTACAGGCATGAGCCACCACACGTGGCCCAAATGGTGAAGATTTAAATAACTGAGAAGAAAGGACAACACAAACCCCAAGGGATGGGCTGCGTGCCAGGGGCTGCCTCCTCCTTCCCCGGGTCTCCTCCTTTCTGGCTCACGGGCCTGGGAGACCCAGTGCTTTGCTTTTCACAGCCTCCTGGGCGAGGGGGACAAGAGGTGAGTCCAGGGCCCTGAAGGTAAAGGAGGGGCTGGTAAGACCCCCTGTGCATTACAACACACAGAGCATATGAGAGACACGTGCAGCAAATGTGGCCAAACGTGGACAAATAGGTGAAGTTTTGATGAAATTCTTTACATCATCCTTGCAGCTTTTCCATACTTTTGAAATTATTTCAAAAAGTTAACAAATAAGCAAACAAACTACAAATCAGGAATGGAAACTGAGTTTTACCAAATGCCATCCTCAGATTTGTATTTGCCTGCCTTTGACGATGACTACTTACTACACACTACGACCCTCTCGTTTCTTCCATCACGCTGCTCCAGGTCTGTCCACTTGTCTTGACTCCCCGCTTCACCCACCATCTGCCCCCTTCCAAAACCAGCTCCTGGGCTCTGTTCTCTCCTTTTCTTAGTTGATTCATCTCTGTTTTGTCTTTAAAGAACACAGTGATTCTTCGGTTTACTTTGGTTCTTTTCTCCCTGTTTAGTGTTTAAATCATTTCGGTTCCTTCTTATTTAATAGCAATCCTTACACGTGAACTCTGCAAGCCATTACCTTATCTCATGTTTTCATTCATTTGGAGGCCACGGTGGTTCTGTACATGAGACCACGGCCAAGTCCGACAGCCCAGCCTGAATCTCAGTCTCCTACTTGCCACCTGTCAATTCTGGAGCCATTTCTGGAGCCCACGCTTTGCATTCCCCCATCTGTGGAATGGGGGTGAGGAGAGCACCTCCCTCAAACGACGTCTGTGAGGACTGAGTGAGACAGTAAGTGCACCAAGCTCAGAATAGTGCTTTCAGCATAGTTACGACGATTATTAGCTCTTATTCATTTAACAACATTTGCTCGGAGTCTACTTAGTGCTGGTATTCTAGAGGTCCAAGATGAAGCTTTCAACAAAACCTACGGTCCTTGCCTCCATGGAAGCTTTGCCTGAGTGATGAAAGGACTCCCAGGGATGCCTGGTTTCACTTGTGCGTTTATTTCTATTTTTATTGTATTATTTCAAAGTGCTGGAAATCACGTTGGTTTTCTCTGCAAACGATTATATATTAAGTTTAAAAACTTGTGCCACGACCCTTTGTTTTTCAGCCACTGAACGTGAAAGTCTCTCCTGACTCACAGCAATAACAGCTTCTCTACTCCACGACCTGGACGAGGCCAGGGAGGCCAGGTGCATCTCCCACCAGCACGACACTCGCCGACTGTGCCCTTAATTCCCTACAGTTCTTGCTTTACATGTTTCCGTGTTCAATCTTGCAGGCCACACAAGTTCATGGTGGTTACGTCATCCCACGGGCCGTGCTGCGGCGTGATGAGTAATCCTGCGCCACTGATCACTGCTGTCTTCAGTTCGGCTTTGCCCAGCATGAATGCCATGACCCCTGCTCTTCTTCTGCACCTGCCCGATATACACCTTTACTCCCGATTTCCTTTTAATACTCTTTTATTATTACCTATCACTTCTTAGGATTTAAAGCCAAAGTTAGAAAATCCACGTTTGTTTGTTATTTAGAGTAATGCATATATAAAGGTAAATGTAACTGAAATTACAGAAATAGTCGTTAAGCTTTGCTAGCCTAGAAAAATGCATGCATCACCCCAGGCATTTACAGATATTATATTTAAAGAAATTTATTTTGTCTAAACAGTTTTTTGAAAAAGAACTATCTGCAGATCCTGCCATGAGACATAAGTTTCCAAAATAACAGAATGACTCATTTACAATAAAAAACCAGCTACAACAGTGTGTGTGATCCTAGCAGCTCTGAGTTTGGGCTAAGGTTGGCAGGCCGGGAGGAAGAAAGGAGGGCAGGGGAGCGAATGCTGGCGGCTCCAGCCACACTTTGGGTGCTGCTGGGGTCTGGCCTGGGCATGGGTTTGCTCTTCCTGCCTCTCCCTAGGCAGCCACAGCTGAAGGTCAGGGACTCCCAACCTCAACTCAGCTGGAACCCTGCCCAGTGCAAAACATCTTTCAGCTGCTAGGAAATCGAAGTTTCTTATTTATTGCTTGTGGATTGAGAAATTTCCTTAAATAATTAAAAAAATTTAATTTCCCATTGTATTTTATCTTATTAATTTTTCCTACTATTTTCACTTTTAATTCTTTTAAGGAATAGTTCATCATTACTGGGTATTTTCTACATGCTGGTATTACCATAACTTTTCTCAGCCCACTATTCCTCTTAAGTTGAAAGCACAGAGGGGCTCCCATCCTCCCATTACACAGACAAGGACAAAGGCCCACAGAAAGGTCAAGGGGACAGCTCAGATGGGACAGTGCTGATGCCTGAGCCCAGGCAGGGCAGCTCAGAGCACCTGGTGAACTGCAAGAACAAGAGGCACCCCGTGAGGGGACAGCTGTGTGGGTGGGTGGTCCCACACATGCTACTTGTCCCTTATAGGGAGAAGGGTGGTCTCACCATTCCTGGTCAAGATGAAGACTGTGTCTGTTCCCCGGGAGACCTCTGATGCCTTAACAAAAATGTTACTTTAAGAGCTTTAAATTCCTCAATGGGAAAAGGCTGTGAACAGACATCAGTGGTTCCTAATATAAATCTGACACGGGCCAGGTTTCCCATTAGCCGGAATTACAGACGAGAAGGTGGGAAGTGGGAAGGAGCCTTCTGAACAAACGTCTGGGACACGATCTTAACTGCAAGTCCGTCTTGATCACATGATCACCAAACACCTGAATCATCAACACTCCCCTCTCCTGAGCTCTCCTGACCACTCAGCTTACTGTAAACTGTGTTCCCGGGCAGAAGTCACTGGGCGGTTCAGGCCATGCCAGTTCCTTGCTGTCATTCATCTCCCAGCTCCGTGACAATGCCCCACCCCCGGCTTCCCTTATCCCAGCTGAGCCCACTCCCCAGCCACAGGACAGCACCCTGACTTTGATTCCTTAGCTGGCCCCCCCGCCAAGCAACCCAGGCTCCCTCGACCGTGAGGAGCAGCCTGGGGCCCAGCCTTCTAGTTCTGAGGTGCTGGGCAGTTAGCTGTGCTGGACTCAGAGACTCCCTGTCCCTAAAGATACAGGCTGTATCTTTTTTTCTTACTGTGAACATGCTTTGAATACACTCCTAAAAAGTAAACAAAACAAAACAAAACAAAACAAAACACTTCTCCAAGCCCCCGGCAAGTAGGTGGAGCAAAGCAGAAGTCTGGACAGCCCTTCCAGCCTTCCCGAGGCTCTGCAGTCACAGGCTCCCCAGCGAGCTGGTATAACCGAGTGCATCTTTGAGATCTGAGGACTCTTTCTCACAGCTTTCTGGCAGTCATCTTGACAGGGAAGAGTAGCGGTAGTCAATTAAAGGCTAATTCTGATTTTCCCAGCATGTAATGAAGGTTCACTCCTCTCATTCCCATCCAGACTCCTGATAACCAAATTAATATCTTAATAAATCCAGTATGAATGTCCCTGAGCAACTTGACAGGCCTGGGACTTTAAGCATGCATTCTATGACCTCATAATTTAAAGAGATTTGGAGGCCAGGGCTGGCACACACTGAGGCTGGGAGGAGAATTTCTCCTTGAGCCATTTCTGCTGGAACGGCCACCTAATCGGAAGAGGAAAAGGCCTCCTCAGATTCACTTTCTGGTGGCCTGTGAGACGCCACATCAAGGGACCGTCTTTAGCTCCATTTTTTTTGAGAAGACTTTTTGTTTGTCTTGAAGAGCGTCCTCCTGAAGCTGGCCCTCAGCGCTGCTGTCACTGCTGCGACCTCAGCACCTCACTGGCCTGCGTGTGTAGACAGGAGAACTGGACCGAGGCAAGGTCCCACCAGTTCTGCAGACGAGGGTCTGGAGTTCCACCCCCTGCTCAGATCCTCAGGGTGACTCTTCACACAGGGTATACTCTGTCCTGACTGGACATGTTTGCCACCCAGAGGAAGAGACAATGTTAAAACTTTGACTCACGCTTGTAAGGCCGAGGCGGGTGGATCACTTGAGGTCAGGAGTTTGAGAACAGTGTGACCAACATGGTGACACACTATCTCTACAAAAATACCAAAATCAGCCGAGTGCGGAGGTGGGTGCCTGTAATCCTAACTACACAGGAGGCTGTAGAATCACTTGAACCTGGGAGGCGGAAGTCGCAGTGAGCTGAGATCATGCCACTGTACTCCAGCCTGGGTGACAACCAAAATACCCCTTTGATTCAATAAAGGTAGGAAGTGAAAACCTTTAGTCATGTTAGGGAATTTCAGGTCACCTGGGTCTTACCATAATGCCTTGAGAAAACAGTTTTGGAACAGTGAACTGACTACAAGCTCAGGTCTGTGCTCCCTCATACTGTGTCCTCTCAAAACAGAACCCAGCGAAATGCATCCTTTACCAAACCACAAGGGGGCCTGTCACTGGGGCCAGATGATGAGAGCCAAAAATGAAGGCAAAATTAAGAACAACGGTTCACCCAAGGTGGTGGTTTCTGAAGAATGATCAAACCATACATCAAATCCGTCATTTCAGGTGACTGTTCTAACAAGTGCTGCCAAACGTTGAGAGTCTAGGAATCTTTGGTAACCCTATCATCTTAAACATCTGACCCATGAGACAGCTGGCCGACACGTATCAGGGAAGGCTCCTCAAATGGAAACCCTGACACCGGCCATGTGAACAGCAGCACCCGGGGCCCCTGGCCACAGCTGGCCGACGGGCGCACTTGGGCTCCCATGTTTTTCCATGCCTGGACCACACTCCAGGGCAGCTTGGAGCAAGAGTAAACAAGTTGATCAAGGGAAACCTTTTGGCCAAGTCCAAGTTTTTCTCCTGAAAACCGAAGCTACCGATGACTTTTCACTAGATGGAACTGGACTATGGAGACATGGGAAGAATCAGGCAGATTTAATCAGTGCCAGTGTGGACACGACTGATTCCAGCACGTTTCAGATGCTGTGCCACGTGTTCACACCCCAACCTCCCTGACTATCCACAGCCGTCCTGTGAGAGAAAAACTATTACCATTCCCATTTTAACAAACGAAGAACAATAACTCAACAGTTAAATACTTGCTTGACGTTCCCCAACTGCTAACTGTGTCACGTCACTGAGCAAAAGCAAAACAGTATGCAGAGAAAAGTGCAGGAAAGAAGGCGCATGACACACGGAGACTGGGCATGGTGGCGTGGACGAGGACACCGAGGGGTCACTCACAACTAGTTGCTGGAGTCTGGACCCTTCTGGCTGCGCAGTCCGGCTCCCCCCGCTCCTCTGTGTGGAGTCCCTCCGTGACTGTCTTAAAACCCTTGTCTTCGTTGGTGCAAGCCCGAGTGTGTCTCCACTGCTTATAACCCGAGAAAGAGACCGGAAGGTGTCTTCGGTACAGAGTCCTCAGGTGGAACCCAAAGTCGCCCACCGTGGGGTTTCCCATACTGCAGTCCTGCATGGACACCTTCAAGGTCTTCACCAATCTGTGTACAGTCATGCTGTTATTTCCTTGGTACTTTGTTTTATGAATACACTTTTTATTAAGCTGTGTCCTAAGCAATAAAAGCCCAAGAAACCAGGGATTTGATGCGCTAATTATGTATTTTCACATTCATCAATATATAATTATCAAAGTAAAATAATATTCAACTCTGAATCACTTAAAAGAACTGCCATGAGCAGTGGTGTGCACTCACCACACGGGGAGGAATCCTGGGCTAGCCCACGGTATAAAGAAAGAAAATAACAAGGAGTCCTCTATTTGGCCTAAGTTGTAGATTTCTGTGTTGACTATTATTGCTCAACAAATCTCCAATGATTATCCTGAATGAGGGGCCAGAAAATCATTTTACTTGTGTTCTGTTCTGTTCCTTTTCATTGTGAGGACAGACAGATCAATTGCTCTCAGCCTTTGCTAATCCCCTGTTAGTCTTTGGTTCTAGAAATGCAATACTATTTAGAAGTCCAGGATAGAATCTTTCCATGGATTCCAGGATATCCATTAATTCTTTTAAGTTTTGCCTTCAAATATGTATCATAATATTGCTACTTAAATAAGAATGTCTTTGGACAAGTTAAACTCAACTTTAAAGCCAACGTAAGTAACAGACGACAGCCGTCCACGTGGGGGACTGGTTCTAGGACCACCACGCTTACCCAAATCCATGCATATTCAAGTCCCACAGTCAGCCTGCAGAACCCGTGCATGTGAAAAGCTGGCCCTCTGTGTACACAGCTCTGAATCTTGTGCATTTGCAATCTGCATTTGGTTGAAAAAAATCCACACATAAGTGGACCTGTGCAGTTCAAACCTGGGACGTTCAAGGGTCAATTGCAATTCTTTTACTTATGAAACAATGTACTACGATAAGGAGCTGTGTCTCATCTTACAACTCAAACAGGGTGATAAGCATCTTCCTTTATGCATCTGCAATGGTTTTAGTACCACACACTAGAAGAAAGCGTACAAAGATGCTATGCCCACTGACCCTTTCGTAGTGTAAAACATTTTCTGAAACTGTTGAATAGCTCCATTCAAAAGCTGAACTGGTCCTCCTAACTGGCTTCTAGTTATTTGTTTCCTTTAATATACTCTTGCATATGTTTTCATAGTTTAAGCCTTATCAAATTCTTTCCTGGATGTATCCAAAAATAAACATAATGTCATATATAAATATAGGCATGTTTTATACATTAAGGTATCTATACCAACATATCACAGATAACATATTAAGAAGGATCAGATTTCATTTATGGTAAAACCAGTAAAAATAAAAAACCAAAACTCAACACATCTCTTTTCTCCCCAAGTGCGGAGTGAGGTGCCCTTTCGCTGGGCTCTATTAATGTCCCTGCAGAGCTGGCAGCCCTGCACATGCCACACGATGTTGTCATTTGCACGTAGGTTGTTAGTGTATAATTTTCCACCAGCTATGACAGGATTAGACAAAAAAGTGCTTGGAAGTGTTTGCTGAATGAAGAAACTTACAATACCCGTGAATGCTGCCATGACGGCAACTTACTTATCACTAACTGAAGGCCATCTTTGCATCCTCTCACCCCTTTAGCAATACTTCCATTTTATTTTAAATCATACATATTATGTTCTCTTAGACTGCAAGCTCCCTGAGAGCAGGCAGGCTCTCTTGCTGCTTCTCTGTATTCCTTGATGGATGAAAGTGAATTTTCTATTTACATCTTTATACTCAAGTATCTTTGCAACCCAAGCTGCAGGTTTAGGTAGAATGACATGTTAATCGTAACTAAGCACCACTGCTGGAATGGTACTTAAAATGGTCCAGATACACATTAGGATGAGTGCTTGGAGCAGAGACAGAAGCCGGCCTCAGGATGCATGCAGGTGCAGGCTGTGGACCTGCTGTCCACAGCACGTCCAATCCGGGGCTCTGCCTTGGGTGGATTTGCTGTTGCTCTGATTTATGCTGATTTGGGCCAACACTTGGCTATCGTCAGCCTCAAAGCAGGACTCAATCAAGTCACAACTACCGAGGGGAAAATGTAGCATCTGTTTACAGTTCTGAATGGATCATCCTTTGTTCACGTAAGTGAAACCCTGTGTCTTGTCTGGAGACAGCAGGAAAGAGTTCCCAACTTCTACTTGTGATAACAAGAGACTTCACTGAAATAAAACTTTACATGGGCTGTAAAATATGAGTTGGTAATGGGAACCCGAATTAATGAACTTGGAAATTCTCACTCTCCAATGGATTAGAACATATTTCAGTCTTTAAACATGAATGGGAGGACAATTTGGCTTTTCTAGGAATTATAATTCTGTTTTCCTTTGAGGCGTAAAGCTATTTAAGTAAGACCTACCTTGAATATAGATGCTTTTCTTTATGAAAATGGTATTTCACACACCCTGAGGGTTCAGAAAATACCATTCATGTCCTGATCTCGTTTCTGGCTCTTATAAGGCAAGAAAGCTAAACAACAACTTGGGTCACAAAGAACCAAATAGAAACAATTTTTGAAAACTTTTTTTTTTTTTGGCCACTATGGACACTAAAACCAGTATTTGGTCCCTAGGAGTAACATTTCAATACTTCAGAAAAGAAAAATGCGACCCGCAACAGAACAACCAAGGTAAGGCTAAGCAGCACCTTTGAAGACACTCAATCTGATGGTACCACCTAAGGATGATCTGGGGGCAGCAGGCCACCAATGTGGAGCTGGATGTCTGATCAGGAGCGCCTCACGCTGCCTGATCGGGGGCACCTCACACTGCCTGATGGGGAGCATCTCACGCTGCCTGTTGGGGAGCACCTTACGCTGCCTGATGGGGAGCACCTTACGCTGCCTGATCCGGAGCACCTTCCGCTGTCTGACAAAATATACCCACAAACACAGAGGCAAGGTTAAGAGGAAAAATCATCTTCCTCAAAAAAATATCCCACCTTATGTAAGATTATAAGAGGTCTGAATGTTTGGTTAAAAGTAAAGCACAGTCAGGATTTTCGCCGAAGTTAAGGCAATAAGCTCAATTACTTCAGGAAACTAAGAAGACTGTGTTCAGGCTGCCCAGAACCCCAAGTCCAGGTGAGACCCCAAGTCCAGGTGAGACCCCTCGCCAGCACTTCCCTGATGTAGGTTTCCTTCTGCTTGGCTTTCTTGCCTAGTAAGAGCTATCAATGAAATCAGGAAATGAATGGTGTTTGGAGATTGAAGAAGGAAGCAAGAGGGAGAGAAGAGTGTTAAGAAATGTTGTATTGAGAACTCGTAGTAAGGATTCTCACAAACTTAAAAATAATACATGGTGCTTTTTTTTCTCCTCCTTTTCTTTCTCTTTCTTGAAGGAATGGAGAAGGGGAAGGCAAGTCCCATGCTCTTATTTCAAGGTTTACAGATAGAACCCCACTAACCACCTCTGGCCTGTGTTCAGAGTTCCACCAAATACCAGGAGCACGTCGACCAGACTCAGCAGTAAGAGAAAAACACGATTCAGATTTATACTGGAGATATTTGCACAACTTCAACTTTCCAGTGTGAAACGCTGAAAAACATAGTTTCTGAGGTAAGACAAAGAGTATCTTTTAAGACTGGATGCGGTGGCTCATGTCTGTAATCCCAGCACTTTGGGAAGCCAAGGCAGGTGGATCATCTGAGGTCAGGACTTCAAGACCAGCTTGACCAACATGGAGAAACTCTGTCTCAACTAAAAATACAAAATTAGCTGGGCACAGTGATACATGCCTGTAATCCCAGCTACTCGGGAGGCTGAGGCAGGAGAATCGCTTGAACCCAGGAGGTGGAGGTTGCAGCGAGCTGAGATCACACAACAATGATTGAAACTCCGTATCAAAAGAAAAAAAAAAGGAATATCTTTTGAGGCTGGGCACCGTGGCTCATGCCTGTACTCCCAGTACTTTGAGAAGATGAGGCAGGTGGATCACTTGAGGCCAGGAATTCTAGAGCAGCCTGACCAGCACTGTGAAACCCCGTCCCTTCTAAAAATACAAAAAATTAGCCTGTAGTCTCAGCTACTCAGGAGGCTGAGGCAAGGGAATCGCTTGAACCCAGGAGGTGGCAGTTGCAGTGAGCCAAGACTGTGTCACTGCACTCCAGCCTGGGAGGCAGAGTGAGACCCTGTCTAAAAAACAAAAAAAGAGTATCTCTGAATTTCAGTTAAGTGTTAAATCTTTCTGCCTGCCCCAAAGCAGGACACTTACTTACCTAATCAGCTTCTAATGATCATATTTAGAAACAGAAATAACAGGTGTGCTCTTTGAGTATATGTAGTTGTGTGTGTGTACAAGCATACACAGTGTGCTTGCCTTGATGTCTATCATCTGAATACAACACTCCCCTACACCTTCCAGCCTTTTATATATCATTACACCACTGAATAAAATGGGCTTTTCAAAGAAATTGAAAATTCACATAACATACAATGAACCATTTTAAGCACACTTCAGGGTATGTTGTGCTTTTGCCCCTTGGTCTAGTTTCAAAATTTTTCATTACCCGAGAAGAACTCCCTGTGCCCTCTAAGTAATTACTCCCCATTCCTCCCTCCCCACAGCCCCTGGCAACCTCTAATCTGCTTTCTGTCTCTTTGGATTTGCCTATTCTGGACATTTCATATGAAAGGAATAAAAAAATGGGCTTTCAGGTTACATAAATCATTTGAAATATTATGTGGTAACTACAAATGTACACAAGGTAAAAATCTGGGATTTGTGGTCTAAATTGAAATTCTGGAGTTAGGATTTCACAGACTAGAAACATTTCACAAAGAATCCTGAGGACTGACACGGGGTTATCCTCCTGACATACAAATAAGATCAGTGAAAAAAGATCCTAACAGAAAAGACATCTTAACACCAAAAAGACAATCTCTCATTTCCAATATGAGGTTGCGGGGAACAAGACACTTTCAGAAGGAAAGATAATCCTGTACACGGAATAAATTTAGCTTAATGGAAAACTCACACCACATCACCCTGATCTTTGCCTTTGACAGGTAAGTCCTGTCACGGAGCAGCACACGTGTCTGGGGTGCCCTCCTTAGCATACCTGAGCCTGCACTTATGGCCAAGAACTGATTTCCCAAAACAAGACTTAATTTAGGAAAAAAATGGTTTCATCCTGTAAAAGTTCAATCTTTTTGACGGCCAAGATTGACAGGACGCAAATCTATTTTAAGAATCGGCAGCTTCGTGAGAGAAAGCAACAGCTGTGAGTGAGGTGAGGCCATCTTGCCCAGTGAAGACAGCAGCAGATGAGTGTTGTCTCTGCCCTTTAGTTCTGCTCGGCAGGCTGTGGTCTGGAGAGGCGAGAGGGCAGACAGTTAAGGAAACAACTTTTCAAGAACTCCAACAGGCAGGTTTCTCCCTAACTTGGCCTTTTATGCTGGAGTATGCATAAAGCCACAGGATAAACACAATACATATCCTAGAATGTCAGTTTTCCATGCAGTTAAAATGTTAAATAAGGCGAGGCAAGGTAGCTCATGCCTGTAATCCTAGCACTTTGGAGGGCCAAGGCCGGAAGATCACTTCAGGTCAAGAGTTCGAGACTAGCCTGGCCAACATGGTGAAAAAACCCTGTCTCTACTAAAAATACAAAAATTAGGTGGGTGTGTTGACACACGCCTGTAATCCCAGCTACTCGGGAAGCGAGACACAAGAATCGCTTGAACCTGGGAGGCGGAGGTTGCAGTGAGTCGAGAACGGTCCACTGCACTCCAGTCTAGGTGACACAGCAAGACTCCATCTCAAAAAAAAAAAAAAAAAAAAAAGCTAAACATTTTTACACTTAACTGTAATAGTCATGAAACAGAATACTAAAGTCAAATAGCTTTTTACAACAAAACCAAAAATTTCAGAAACTTAAACATTTCGGGGGTTCTTCGTGGACCATTTCAGACTAAGTGCCCAAGATGTCCTACAGGTTCTCTGCTCAGTCAGAGCAGCTCCTGGGGAGATTCTGGGGAGCACTGTCCAAATTTAACTGATTTTGACCCAAGAAAGGCTACAGTATTAGGAGAAAGAGACAACGAGCATTGCTAAGATGATCCTAAAATTCACATGGAAATGCATATATCATTATACCATTGAATAAAATGGACCCAATATACCAAAAGAGGCCCAAAATACCAAAACAATTTTGAAAAAAACAACAAAGTTGGAGAGCTCACACTTCCTGATTTTAATGCTTACAACAGAGCTACAGTAATCAAGACAGTGTGGTACAGACATAAGGACAGACATACAGACCAATGGAATAGAGAATCCAGGAATAAACCCTCCCATTTATGACCCACTGATTTTCAACAAGGGTGCCAAACCCATTCAATAGGGGAAATAACTTTTTTTTTTTTTTTTAAACAAATGATGCTGGGAAAACTGAATATTCACATGCAAATAATGAAGTTGGACCCTTACCTCACACCCTATATAAAAACTAACATGAAATGGAACAAAGACCAAAACATAAGAGAGCTAATATTAAAAAAACTCTTAGAAGAATGTGTAAGAGTAAGTCTGGATTCAACGATGGTTTCATAGCTATAACAACATAAGCATAGGTGAAAGAAGACAAATCAAGATAAACTTGTCTTCCTCCAAATTAAAAATGTGTGCTGCAAATGATGCCATCAAGACAGTGAAAAAACAACCCACAGTACGGAAAAATATCTGCAAAACATACATATGAACAAGGCTTGGTTCTCAGAGTACATGAAGGCTTTGCTGTGGCAGCCTTCATCGCCAACTCTGACCACGCCCTTTGGGCCACCCCATACTCTCACCAATCCTTGGTCAGTTCCCTCCTCATTCCTCATGCTTCCTGCTATGGTTTCCCCTCAATTCTCCAGAGGTCTCTTCTCCTGGACCACCAGAAAAACCAAAGCCATGAGGCCCTAGCTTCCCCAACTTCCTTCTTAAATTTCCCTTCCCACCCCAGAAATTTCTGACAATCCTCTCTGCCACAGATGACACTGAATGTTCTGGTTTTCAGCAGATCTGGTTTTGACAGCTTTACCGTTCACCTACAAAACCTGAACAGGGCTGCCCATGCAATCAGAGTATCTGAAATACAAGAAAACTGGTTCATTCAACTAAATGAAACGTGAACATGAAAGTTTAGTGAAACTGAATGATGGAATCGGAGTGAGGCCCTGGCCGGGGAGTCAAGTGGTTACTGAGCTGCACAGTTCCGCCTGCATCCTGTGCATGCATCCTAAACCCATGATCTTGGCCTGGCTAAAGTAATAGCAGTAACTTCTGAGACACAGGAAGAGAGCAATACCGGCTTCCACAATCAGCGTATGCCTCCCGCTTTTAATGCTATGCCTTCTTTATATTTTTTGAACAAGCAACACACACACACACACACACACACACACACAGAGAAAACCCTCTTAGCCTATCCCTCCGCCAAAAGTATCGCTTTTAGTTTCTTCTGTTATCTCTTGAGTTTCATCCTGGAACCAAAACAAATTTATTCTTAGCCCAACTTCCCCTTGAGTAGCGATGAAGGTGGGGTGAGACTGCTGCTATGTCTTGCCTTCCACTTCACTGCTCTCTGGGGCTCTCCTTTCCTCAGTCATAAAGGGATGCTACTTGCTTGATATCAGTGCTTTTCCAGGACTTCTCTCACCACACTGCGACAACCACCCCCAACACACACCCCAGCAGGCTGAATCATCCCACCTTCCCACTGCATCCCGGGACCACCAATTACTGTATTAAACTTCAGCTAAAGCATTGCTTCTTTGGGAAGGCCCTGCTGGGACCCACTGGGCCTGCTCCCTCCTCCTGAAGCCGGTGCAGACATGTACCCACAGCACCTGTAACACGACCAGTTCTCAGCACTAAGCACAGAGCCAACCGCCAAGTAGGCGATTTCTAAATGTTTGTGAATGAGAGACATACAACTTTAGGCGGACACAGGGCAGAAAGTCAAAACTGAATTTTGTTTTCTTCTGTGTTAGGTATAATGTCCTTCCATTTGAAATGAACTCAGACATTTTTTAAGTCTTAATTTTAACCTTGTTTGGGACAACAAAGGCCCCAGGGTTACCAACACTTCAATTAACCACAGTACAGAGGCAGAACAAAAAGCAGAGGAGGAGGAAGGAAATCTTCGCAGAGCTTTATCAAAATCAGGAACATGCGCTCATAGGAACACACAATGTAAACATCACCTCAGTTGTAAATATCAAGCAGTGTCTGTGCTGTCCCAGTGTTTCCCTTAAGACAAACGTCTACACCAAAACAGAACCAGTTTCCAGATGAATGCCTCTCTCCCCATCCTGCAACAACTCTGTGCTATATCATTATCAATAAAAAGAATATATCTAATTTTGTACTAAATCCTAAGAATTACTCATTAAGAATCTTTACCAACAGTAAGTTTATGTTTAGCACGAAAATACTCTCGCCAGCTACGTTCAAAATGCTTGAATGTGAGTCTCTCGGGATGTGCAAGCGCCTAAAATCAAGTGGGAAGTCAGTCCTGTCTCTTCAGCAGCAGCTCTGGGGCTGTGAGGGCGCAAGTGGGCACTACTGTGCCTGGCGAGATGATGTAGGGCTCAGATAAGTCAATTTCACCCATAACCACAAACCCTCAAAGTACAGCCTTACCTTCGTGACCCAGAATCTGCATCTCTTGTTTTTCTAGATGATACCATAAGATCAACTAACCTGGTTTCAGCTGCACTGCACTCTATACCACTGTAAAAAGCTGAGAGCAGAGAGAACCGTGTAGATAGATCCCCGTGATAAAAAAAAAACCTGCTCTTGCAGGCTCAGTGCATGCTCAGAGAGGTGTGAGCCCAGAACCGTGAGTCAGAAAACCCAAGTGCTGGTCCGGTCTCTGGTCTCTGTCACCAACCCGGTCTTGGACCTCAGGCAAGTTGGAGAACCTCTCTGCTCTGGTTTCCACAACTGTAAAAGTAGGACTAATAATCCTTGTTTACTGCCTCATAAGAAAGAGGGCGGCAGTTAATGAAGCCCTTTGCAAAGAGCTTTGAAGATTAAAAAGATTCCGGGGCGCTAATGACAAACAATAACAGATTCTCATTCTCATTTGAGCATCCATTAGGCGGTGGGGGAGGGGATACTGAACTGCTCCAAGTAAACTGGTCTTCTAGAATTCCTTTTCTGCTGGCTAAACTACCATTTTGAAAAACCCTAGAAGAGATGAATGAGGTAACGCTTGGAATATCAGATAATACAAAAGAAATCCAACCCTGCTGGTTGATGCTTTAATTTCCTTGTCCCGAACTGCTCTGCCTGGGTTCTGCGGCCCTGCTCGCTGGCATAAATATTTACATCCGCAGCATGTGTTAGGTGCTATGCATGCCATGGCTAAGGCTATTAGCTTGGCGAAGTCCCTGTCTGCTGCCAAAGAACCCTTAACTGAACATGCTTCTTAAACTTTGCTTTATTTTTTAAGAACATTTAAATATGAAGTAGTAATAAAATTATTTGGGGGGTTCCAAGTTTAGTTTGCATTTCGCTTAAAGAAAGGGTGAAAAGGCTCAAATAAGCAAATGTTTCAGCCCATATGTTACACTAAACAAGACTGAAAGACTGAACTGGTTTTGTTAAGTTGATATTTGGTTTTACATAAACATATGTGTGCATATACACACAGAGCCCACCAAAAGATATTTTTCTAATTTATGTAGGCAGTATGATTTATGTTCATTTAATTGAATAGTAATTCCAACTCACACAACAATGTGAAAATTCAGGATATTTTGAAAGTTAACATTTAAATGATGTATAAGATTTCATAGTAAAAATATGCAGAGTTCATTCCATTGATATTAGACTATTTGAATGAAAAGTCAGCCCCCACGAGTTTACATGTCTTCAAAAGGCCGGTTTCCATACCTGACAACCTCATCAGGATATAAATGAGAAAATAAGAACGAGGTTCTCAAGGGGAAGAAGTAGGGAAGAGAGAAACGAGAGGTAAAAAATTCCCCAAAATCATAAATTTAACTTTGGCTTAAATTTAAATGTTTAAGAGTAATATAAATACTTATCGACATGATGCCATTTGTGACTTTGTGTAAAAAGAAAAAGTATCTGAATTTATCAGATTCTTTCAAACAACTCTACCCATGGCCAGTCATTTAGGTTTTCTCCTGGCAGAGCATTGCTCTTAACTAAGAATAAAATCAGAGGAGAAATGTGCTCATTCTCAGTCCATGTTTTTTGTCTTCAGGGGTATTAGATTGGAATGCCGATCTAAGCTCCTTTCTTCCAACTTCCTTGAAAATCAGTAATTTAATCAAATGCATTTTTAATGTGATTTATTTGGAGACTGGGGAAAGTGTGGTGACTTAATCAAGAACCCCAGTAACTAGTGACACCCTTAGGCCTTCACCTTAGTGCTGACAGCGCCAGATTCCTGTATGATTTGATTTAATAATTTAGGAAGCGATATGTGTGTGTGTGTGGAGTGGTAGTAGTGGGGGGGGGGGTCCCTAAATTAGTAAGACCTCAATGTTTTCAACATCCAGTAAAATACTTTCAAAAGTGTCAATGATGTTTTCTAAAGGGAAACGTCTCCTCACGACCGGGTCCAAGAACTGAGAGACAGAATTCCACATTTCTAGCAGCTTGACGAAGCATAAGTGACCTCTGTTCTAAAATCAGACAACTTGAGGTTTCACTCTGGCCTGGTCATTTTGACACCTGTAAAGCCAGCCTAGAGCACGTATACACAAGGCTGTGGGGGCTGAGCATCTGTGACAGCTTCATGTCACACTCGCCTCAGCCTCCTAGATGGCTAGCTAGTCTGAAAGTTGAAGCCAAATTTACAGAAACACATGGGAGACCACCTGACGCACTTATGCAATGTATGTGTATATAGTATAATTCAGGGCGATACGATGGAACACCAGCTTGAAGCATTATGAACTGAGAGAGCTACCAAAATGCTAAAAACGTACAGAAGGTACTAAAACTACTCTTGTCAATTTTTTAAAGAAATGAAACAAAAAATGCTACATACTCTCTGAATAAATACAGACTTACATCATTGAGGTTGATAAATACACAACACACACACACACACACACACACACACACACACACCCTCCACAGGGAGAAAATGGTCTGGAATGACACACAGCAAACTCCAGGCCGCAGTCGCTCTGAGATGTGGGGATGGCAGACCCACCTCCGGGGTAAGCATAGGGAATTTCAGTTTTATCTGCAATGAAGAAAAAACGTAAAGGTGGCTGTATTCACATATTAACTGATCACCTGACGATGTCTTAAAAAGAAAAGATTTGAAAAACACAGAAGAAAACTGACCAAGGCAGGGGGCAGGCTCAGGGTTAGCTGGGCACCGGATGCTCTTGACTCTCACAGTCCCAGAGACCAGTTGAGATGATTCAGCTGACTACTTAAACTTATTTTTTTTTTTTAGAGAAAAAGAGAAAAAAACCACAGAAGCTTGAGGCTTGGTAAAAACAGGGTGGCGTGCACCTGTAGTCCCAGCTGCTCGGGAGGCTGAGGCAGGAGAATTGTTTGAACCCGGGAGGTGGAGGATGCAGTGAGCCGATATCGCCCCACTACACTCCTGCCCGGTGCCTGGTGATGAAGCAAAACTGTCTCAAAACCAAACCAAACCAAAACAAACAAACAAACAAACACAAGGTCAGAGTCACATCCGGCCCACTCTAGGGAGATTTCCTAGGCCAAGGGGTTTCCATGTTTTGGGAGTCAAGACATATTTACATTCTTAGAAAGTACACAGACCCCTAAAGAACTCTGGTTATGCAGGTGAGAGCCACTGTTATTGATGACATTTGAGAATTTAAAAAATATTTACTTATTCATTTAAATTAGCAACACATTCATTTCATATTAAATAACATTTTATGAAAATAATCTTATTTTCAAAAAGAAACCAGAAAGAAAATGGCCCCATTTTACATTTTTGCATGTATCTCCAACGCTCAACTTAACAGAAGACACACAGATCTGCCAATGTGCTTGTGTGTTTAACTCGCTGTGATATGCTATTTTGGTTCAGGTATAAGTAAAGAAACACCCCAGGCTCAGACAGACATGTCTGGTGGGAAAAGGGAGGTTTTCATAGCCTTTTCAACAAAATGGCCAATGGTTTTCTTTACCCAGATTAAAATTCAACAAGTGATGGCTCCTTAAAGATTACTTGCAATGTGGAATCTGAAACCATACTGACGAGCCTTTCGGTTACATCCACACCCGGCGTGTGTCCTACACTCTGCGTGGCTCTTCACCCACGCCTGTTTCGTAGCATCGTTTGTCGGTCACTGAGACACTGCTGCGTGTGTTGTGTGACCTTCCACTGTATACATCAAGAAACCCCACTTGCTGATGTCACCACCCCTCTCAGCAGAAGAGTTTGTGGCGCTGGGAGCTGCCATACTTAAACACTGGCAGATAAAAGTTCTCCAAAGTTCACATTTTGCTGGAAAGCTCAAATTTTATCATAGGTCAAAAATAGTGTCACAGTGGTTTTCCCCTGAATTAATAAGCTCACTTCACAGATTTTCTAGAAAATATTTCCCAAATACTCAAGTCTTAATAAACAGTTTGTCTGCTTTTTGTTCTGTCAAGTAAAAATGATTTTATATTACTAGTCTCATAATTTATAAGTTCCTGGAAAAAGTGTCTATTTTGGCTCATAACTCACACACCTGCATGGGTGCTTTTCTTTAAGACGGTAATCACACTCCAGCATGCTAGAAGGGCTTTATGTGAACTCTGCATTTCATCATGCAAAATTAAAAAGGAGGCCAGGTGCAGTGGCTCACACCACTAATCCCAGCACTCTGGGAGGCCGAGGCAAGAGGATCATTTGAGCCCAGGAGTTTGCGACCAGCCTGGGCAACATAGTGAGACCCCAGCTCTACCCCCCAAAAAAAGAAAGAAAGACAGAAAAGCTGAGGCTGCAGTGAGCTGTGATTGCGCCACTGCACTCCAGCCTGGGCAATAAAAAAAAACAAACCAAACCAAACCCAAACAAAAACAAAATTAAAAAGGTATACAGAAGAGCTGAGATTTAAGAAACTCGTAACTTCATGCTTCATCAAGGACATTCTTGGGTCAGACTGGCATGCCGCTAGCTGAACACCGCTCGTCTGCTCGATGAAAGAAAGGTGCCATGTTACTCACCTTTGCACAACCAGGGCAAAGTCCACACAGCGAAAGAGGTAGATTGGATTCTGGTAATCTCATGAGACAGTTATGGCCTTGCAAACCCTCCGGAAAGCAGCTCTGCAACCCCAGGGGCCACCGGCTGCCCAGGGTGAACAGTGCTCCATGCAGATTCTTCAGAGTTCTAAGACAGTGATTATCAAATGCTACCCTTTGATAAGCCTGACCAACTACATAAAGCTGGGGAAAAACCCAACAACCCATTCCTAATTATACATGTGTAGAAACTGTCTACAAATGTAAACACACATATACAGACACCCTCGCCACCCACCTCTTCCTTGAAGCCCACCAAGAATAAAGAACCAGCAACTTAGTTAGAAGTGGGGGATGTTTCTTTAGGGCTTTGGGGTCCTTCAGGACTTGTTTCCTAGAGTGAAACATTACTGTTGTCATAATTTATAAGTTAAAATACCGTAATTAGAACACACTGCTCATAAGCAACACAAGCAGCAGACAAAAACCCATGAGTATTATAACAAGGTCACATACATCTATGACAGAGACACTGAAAAATCCCCATCAGTGTTAACAGCTCAAATTCTACTGAAAACACCAAAATATTAACATTTAAAAACAATAAGATATAAGGTTATAGTTGAGATCTCACTTATTTCAAATATTAGTCAAAACAACATCTGCATTTAAAAACTAAAGGGAAATGACATGTAAAGTCACCCCATTTGAGATTAACCACAGATATCTTTTTTTTTTGAGACCGAGTCTCACCCTGTTGCCCAGACTGGAGCACAGTGGCGTGATCTCAGCTCACTGCAACCTCCACCTCTTGGGTTTAAGTGACTCTCCTGAGTCAACTTCCTGAGTAGCTGGGATTACAGGTGCACGCCACTACGCTGGCTAATTTTTGTATTTTCAGTAGGGCTGGGGTTTCGTCATGTTTGCCAAGGTAGTCTTGAACTCCTGACCTCAGGTGATCTGCCCTCCTTGGCCTCCCAAAGTGCTGGAATTACAAGTGTGACCTTCCAAAGTGCTGGTATTACAGGTGTGAGCCACTGTGCCTGTAATACTTTTTAAAGATGAAATTTCTTATGAATGTGATAAAACTTTTCTTCAAAAGAGTTAAAGCTGAGGAGGGAAGATGTATATAAATGCCAACGTCTTATTTTGCTCTAACTTCACGAACTGGACCATAGCAACAGAAAGGCTGAACAGGGAGGAGTAAGTATACTCTGAGCCGAGGTCGTGGACATGTGCTTACAACCACGTTAGGAGGTAATGACATACAATCTACAAGCAGAATGTAGTACCAACTGCAGAGGTAATGATGATACTGATTTCTTCCAAATGGTGAAATGCCAAGCAAACTACAAGAGACGAAAAGGCTGGGTAAAAGAGAGACAGACAGATGAGCTGTAGAAAAATAAAACGGATGACGGCTAAGTGGCAGGACTCCACAGTGCCGCGTACGACCTATGAAGGAGACAACCACCACTAACACTGAGTCTCACGACCCTCCAGGCGCCACTAACACTGAGTCTCACGACCCTCCAGGCGCCACGTTAAGCTCTTTACATGCATTCACTAGTTTAACTTTCAAAAAACCCCAAAGAGACAGGTTGTACTATTTTCCCATTTCACGTTCCATTTCTAGTCACAGAGAGTGAGTCACATGCCCAAGACCGTTTGGCTAACATGGGGTGGGCAGGCTGGCCGGTGGTGACCTGACCCTGGTGTGTGGCTCCAGGTCTTACCCTTGACCACCAAACACCCTCCCTCTTAAAGTGCAGAGGGAGCTCTGGTTTTATCTTAACTTCCAGTATGCCTTAAAAGTGGGTACACTCCATAAGACCAACAAAAATGCCGATAGACATCAAAAATGGTAATGTACCCCAAAAACACTGTGTGGTAAGACGGTGTGGACGTCTGTGCAGCTACCATGAGTCACAAGCAGAGCACCGACACTGGCTGGCAAACCCTCAAACACGAAAGGCCACTGCTCACTGCTTAGGAAACACTAGCTAAGTTATTATATTTCCTTTGTACATTTTTTCCAAAGCAGAACCTTTTTAAAAATATTTCCCTTACTGGTGAACGCTGAAGTAAGAGAGTAAAACAGCCTTATTGTTTACAAATATTTCTCTCAGATATTATGAAAAGTTAAAATCTCCAGAGAATTTCAGTGAATACTTGTATGTTGTATATCTGCTCCCCTAGACCCAACCACTGCTCATGCTTTGACAATCTGCCTGATACCCATGTTCCCTTTGTCATTTGAAGCTGCAGAGATCACGATCCTTCACTTATCAATACTTCAGTCTGCTTTCCCCAAGTCCCTCTCAAAACTGGACACCTTTTTACACCTAGAAAGTTAGCAATAATTCCATACATCCAACATCATTCTGCAAGCCACTTTCTCCAGCTGCCTTCAAAACATCTCTAATAGGTGTGATTTTACACTTTATAGAACAAGGATCTGCTCTAGAGTCACTCACTGCACTTAACTGTTACATCTTAGTCTTTTTTTTTACACTAGAAGAGTTTTTGATTTATGTGTAATTCAAGGGGCTAAAATAAAGCCAGATTTCTCCTTGCTGTAGGAGTACTGGTTTGTCCCCATGCATTTCAGCCAGTGTCTCTCCAAGATGTCAGTGAGAGGAACGATTTATCCCACGTTTAGAAGTTCTCCACTTGGCGGTCACATTTCCAGGGTGACAGGGAGAGGAAATGGTGCCTGGGCAAGGCCCAGAGTTAAGTGGCACCTGTGTCTGCTCTTTCAACCAGCCACCTGTGTCAGGTCTGTCACCCTTCTGGTGGTAGTCTTGAACTTGGGCATAATGCCTGCTCAGGAGGTTTTGCCTTGCAGCAAAAGCCGTCTCCTATAAGATTTTCATTGAAATACGTTAACTGTTGAGAGAAATAAAGTACAGCTTCTCATGAACTTCTGATTCCACCGATCTGGTATTTATATTAGCTAAGAAATATACCAGATAGGCTGGGCGCAGTGGCTCACACCCAAAGTTAAGTCCAGCACTTTGGGAGGCTGAGGCGGGCAGATCACCTGAGGTCAGGAGTTCGAGAGTAGCCTGGCCATCATGGTGAAACACCGTCTCTACTAAAAATACAAAAATTAGCCAGGTGTGGTGGTGGGCACTTGTAATCTCAGCTACTTAGGAAGCTGAGGCACGAGAATCACTTGAACCTGGGAGGTGGAGGTTGCAGTGAGCAAAGATCGTACCACTGCACTCCAGCCTGGGCAACAGAGTGAGACTCCATCTCAAAAAAGAAATATACTAGATAGCTATCTAGTATATTTTATTTTTCAGTCCACTGACAATGACTGATGCCTCTACTCTAGTAATAATGCTCAGTGTCACCAGAGAACAAGTTCTACAGGACTCTCCTCGGATACTACTGATTTTGTGGAGGAGATAAGTAAAGTCAACAATTACTACCTGACAGATTTGGTAAGAGAACTGCGACAACAGGTAAGAAGAATATCAACTTTCTCCCTGAACACCAAAAACGTATTCATGTAAACCTTTAACAAACTCCCATTCAACCCCGAAATGAGTTTTGAACTCCAGACACTCAAATATATTACCACTGTACAGAAAACAGTAAAAATCAAAAGTACATATGAGGCGGGAGCTTCCACCAGCATCTCTCAACATTCTGACGTCCGCAGAGCAAAGAACATGAGCTTCGCTATCAGACTGACTGAGGCTCAGATCTTGTTTCACTACATTCTCTGTGGCCCTGGGCAAGAGGCTCCCTTTTTTTTCTCTTCCAGAAAAAAAAAAAAAAAAGGCAGGGGCAGCGGTGAGTGGGGATGATTATAATACCTCACAGTGCTAGGCAGATTCAAAGAGAGAACAGAGATACAGGGTTTCTGCCATGACCCAGCACACTGAAGGTGCTCAACGCATGCTGCTTCTCCTTCTGGGACAGCCACCAGCAGCAGCTTCGGGACCACACAGCTGGTGTTGCCAACAGCCCTGGACTGGACCTTCTAGGCCGGGTGACCTTGGGGAGGAGAAATACCAGGGCTGTCCTGCTCACTTGACAGGCAGGAGTGCTGGGAGAAAGAAGCACGAGTGTTCATAAAAGCTTGACACAAAGTGTGTGGGCTCCAAAAAGAATCGCCTTGCAGTTCTGATGTGGAACCAGAAGTTAGGATGTACCCCAAACCGCTCTTGTCTCTGTGTTTCCGTCTATTCTTTTCCTGGGTTTAAAAACACACACCGTATTCTTGACTAATAACCTTACCTCTATTTTTCTTTCATTCCTCTACATACTTTCATAAAAAATTTTTTAGAAGATAGCTTTTGCTGCAAGGCAAAACCTCCTGAGCAGACGTTAGACCCAAGTTTATGGTAAGACTAACGAACAAAAAGGTGTACAGACTTTATACAAACATACCGTCCCTGTTTCCCCCAGAGAGTTACTGTCACTTTGGTTACCTCCCACACCACCAGGAGACAGAAGAAACAACTTTACATATAGGACACAGGATTGGACACACAGTGGGTTAAGGGTGTGTTTCTATAAAGTCACTTTGCAGAGAGCTACAGTTACACAGTAAATAGCTGTTTGTGAAGTAAGAATTTTGAGCTGAGGCACTATTCAGAGAATCACGTTATCATTTGAAGAATCTTTTTAGTTATCACTCAAACAGTTTTCCTTCCTAATTTTGAGGAATAAAGATAACAGGGGGTGCCCATTCTCACTAGTACTTAGGACTTCACATCATGCAGGTGTTACTAATTCAGTACCCTGTGTGCATTATGTATGCCTATTGTTATTATTACCATTAATATAGGTTAAGCCACCAGATTCAGTGCAGCAGGATATGAAAGCCATGGGTTTCAAGGCAAGGAAGCTAGGCTTGCTTCTTGCACGTTTTTTTAAATGAATTTTTATTGGAACCGTGAAGACCTTCAATGAATTGGGAAGTACTTGTGAGAAAATAAACTTTTCCACTGGACCTCCATTTCCCAAGAAAAAAAATGGGTTTACATCAAAAGAATGACTTATTCTCCAACGTCTCACCAGGCTGGAGCAACTTCTGGGTCTTTCAAAGACAGCCTCATCCACTGGATAAGTTTGCTAATCACCAGAACAGAATGACAGCAGTTAATAACCTTCTTGAAGCCCAGAATAAAGGCCAGCTGGAAGAGGCCCGAACTGCGTGCTTCCTTTGACCGTTACCATCTTTCCGGCTTGGCTGTCACTGCCCACTGCCTGAACCTGGCTGCTGAAGCCAGCATGCTCTGGAGGGTGGGAAGCAGGCCTGTCCGCCACGGCTTGCAGCGTCAGGGCTGGACCAGCTTCCCAGCATGGGGAGGAGGCAACAGACTGAAGGTCTGCAAGGAAACGGGCTTTACTATCCTTAACAGGCAATTCAAAAAGTCAAAGGACAGTCTGGTATCGGGTTGGTGAACCACGGCCCATGGGCCACATGCACCCTGTCACCTGTCTGTAAATAAAGCGTGACTGGCCCACAGTTAGGCCTATTCATTAACTGTCTATGGCTGCTTTCACCCACGAAGGCAACATTATTTACCATTTGGCCCTTTTCCAAAAAAGTTGAACAATTCCAGTCTAGAACGGTGCCATCCAGTATCGTGGCCACTAGACACGTGTGTCTACTTAAATTTCCAATAACTAAAGTTAAAAAATTCACTTTCTCAGCGCTACATCTTAAGTGCTCGGCAGTCACCGGCGGCAGTGGCCGCTGCAGAGACGGCACAGAACATCGCCACCACAGCAGCAGTTCTCCCGGACAGAGCTGACGGCGAGGATTTACATCACCAGCTGAATTCACAGCCGTCAAGTTCTGGGTGACTCTTCTTCCACAGACAGAAGGGCTTACTCTAAGTCTCAAAAATACGTCCCTTTCACACTTGAACTTTTTACGATATGCAAATTCGCCATTTCAATGGCAAACCTCAGACTACTTGGTAGACAATAATGGTCGGAGCGATCAGGACAACAAATCAGTTACATGGTCATTTTCTACTTGTTTACTTGGTCCCCACCCCAGCAGGTGGTAAACTGGGAAAGCTGGGCCATAGCCCCTGTTCATATCCACGTTAGAACCCTGCCTGGCCTGCGGTACAGATCAATAAATATTTGTAAAATGATTAAGAACTGAGACCAAGGTACGAAACTGTTACACGAAAAGAGGCCACCGAACCAAATAAATGATAAGGCATTGGGGGAACACTATTGTAATCCCGCAGCAAAATGGTCTTCGAGCAGCCAACATTCCTATTGTAAAGTGATTTTTAAAAATAGATCCAAAACAAAACAACCCAACCATCTGGGTTTGGACTCTGGCTCCAAAGCTTCCAGGATGTGTGATCTTGGCGATTTTTCCTTCAGTGGGAAAGACCCCTCCTCCCTAAACGGGAAGGACAGTATATCCCACCCATCCAAGTGGGCAGGGAAGCCCAAGGCACAGCCCTCCTGGGCTCCTTCTACTCCCGGGCATCACCAGCCCCTGCTCTCCGGGGCACCCTGCCGGTGTGTTCTGGCTCCAGCCCTCTCGTGGCAGAGCTCTTACACCGGGTCTCTCCATGTAACCATTCCTCCTTTGGGACAGGGGCTGCAACCTAATCATTTTAATGACCCTCAGCACTTGGCACACAGGAGCTGCTCAATGGATGTTAAGCTAAGACTCTAAAGTCCAATAAATAAACCAAATTTTGCTAAATCTCACCTTAATAGGCTGCTCCAAAAAGTCTTTATGAGTAAATCAAGTGTTCTTCAAATTCTGAAATTAGAAATTACCCCCACTGCTCGAGTCAGAAGTTACTCCTAAGTCTCTGAAAGTTATCCCTTCTTGAAAAACCTCGTCTCTTTCAGGTTAATACACTTTACCACCTTTCCCCTGCACAACTATATAGCAAGGAACTGGCAGCGACACATCCAAACCGGCCATAATAAGGCCTCGGAATCAAAAGCAAAAAAAATTAATGAGGTTTAAGACACAACATCAAATGATTCTATTTCAGTATAAGTTCATAATTTAAAAACTAAGTAATATGTTAGGTGTCTAATAAAAACCAGAAAACACAAACCACAAGGATTTATGTTATTTACAAGTGGGTACTTTAAAAGTATAAAAATTTATATTTTATATGCAGTCAAATTACCTTACTGCTAACTCGTTTTTAAGAACTAATTTGGCCGGGTACAGTGGCTCTTACCTGTAATCCCAGCACTTTGGGAGGCGAGGTGGGAGAATCGCTTGAGCCCAGGAGTTTGAGACCAACCTGGGCAACATGGCGAAACCCCACCTCTACAAAAAATATGAAAAATTAAAGGCTGGGGATGGTGGCTTATGCCTGTAATCCCAGCACTTTGGGAGGCCAAGATGGGCGGATCATGAGGCCAGGAGATTGAGACCATCCTGGCCAACATACTGAAACCCTGTCTCTACTAAAAAAAAAAAAAAAAAAAAATTAGCTCGGCATGGTAGTGCACGCCTGAAGTCTCAGCTACTCGAGAAACTGAGGTGGGAGAGTTACCTGAGCCCGGGATGTGGGAGCTGCAGTGGGCTGTGATCATACCACTGTACTCCAGCCTGGGTGACAATGTGAGACCCTGCCTCCAAACAAACCAACAAACAAACAAAGCCGTCTAACTTAAATCAAACAATTACATTTTGTTCTTGCCCACTTGGTTCTTGCAGGTAAAATACCTGAATGTTACCTGTAGGCAACCTTTGCTTTTTACTGGGTGCACTACCAAAACGGTAAATTCACAGCCCGTGCATACAATTTGGTCATTGAATGCTGATTGCCACCTTCATTAAAGATAGTTTGGAGAGCCGGGTTCGGTGGCTCAAGCCTGTAATCCCAGCACTTTGGGAGGCTGAGGCGGGTGGATCACGAGGTCAAGAGATCGAGACCATCCTGGTCAACATGGTGAAACCCCGTCTCTACTCAAAATACAAAAAATTAGCTGGGCATGGTGGCGCGTGCCTGCAATCCCAGCTTCTCAGGAGGCTGAGGCAGGAGAATTGCCTGAACCCAGGAGGCGGAGGTTGTGGTGAGCCGAGATCGCGCCATTGCACTCCAGCCTGGGTAACAAGCGAAACTCCGTCTCAAAAAAAAAAAAAAAAAACATAGTTTGGAGAGAAAAGCAACACCCATTTCGTTCCAGCAGATTGGATATTTGTGTGCTTTTATCGTCCCTGGGTACACCCTAGGATCTGAAAAGTTTAATGCCCTTAAAAGAGATTCCGAGAAACTGTTTTGTTGGGGTGCAGCTCATAAACTATAAATTCTAAAGTGATCTGATGAAGCTTAAAATCGTTTTTCTACTTCACCCAATTATGACCAAAAACATCATATATCTTAAAATACCAAGAATAAGTAAGCTACTACTCTGATACCTACAGTTTAATATACCACGAATTACTACAGTAACTGTGCTTTTAAGCTAAGTTTTGAATGCAAAATATACATAAAAAGAGACAGACTAATTATTAAAACAGTGATCTCTACACACCTTGAAAACTTGTTGCCATTTAAAATTTTTAAAGTCAAATGGCAATGCAGAGACTATTTAAATGCAAAATATTTCCTAACAGTCCATGAAAATGCTAACATTTCAAAAATTATGACCCACAATAGATTTCAATATTTCAATGCAGAGCATATTTCTCTTTCAGGCTCCCTGGCAAGAATGAAAACGATTCTTTCAAAGGAAGTTCTTTCCCAAGGAATTGTGCATATTTTCTGAGTGCAATTCATCTTCAATTCAGAGATGTGTCCTCGACAAAACCTTTGCAGCAGTAAGCAACCCAGATGTAACAGAAACTCTGCGTACCGACAACTTGGCCCGGCGCGACGGGCCCGCCTCTCCGTCCTACCCCCACCCAATACCTTCCCTGGGCAGTGACTTCACATCCTTTGACATCAGCACAGCTTTGAAAGGGGGATGGGAGAGCGAGCAGAAAGCAGAAAAACCAGCTTTGAACTATGCATGCAAGGCCTCTTCCGAGCCTCAAATTCTGTAAGTAGTTCGTAAAATGCCAAACTGCAGTGCCACACCCAGCCTCCTCCGGTTCAGTCTGCAGCGTAAAGGGTCAGTTCTGCTAGAAAGGACTTCCTGCTTTTCTTATCGGAAGCACAATAGCCATTTATTAACTACCCACGGAAGGCTCCGATTCAGTGAGACACACAATAACTTACCTCGAATATGGAGAAGGGCCACGGGCTGGAAAGGCCCATTGGAGTTGGCCGCATCCACCACCATCCTGCTGCCCGCTTTATTACATGTCAACATCTAGACTTCAGCGGGAAAGGCAATGGGCTCCTTAAGGCAAGAAACCAGCCTCCATTTTAGTTTTAAAAAAAAAGACAAACTGAAGCTCTCTGCAGCTGGAGGGAACTGGCTGGTTCGTGATGTCAGCAGGCATGAAGCTCGCTGATTGGCCGGAAGCTGCAACTTAAAATGACACTAAAAAAAAAAAAAAAAAAAAAAAACCTGCAAGCGGAAAGAGCGTTCTGTTTGGCTGTCAGCATGCATTAAAAGCTTGGGCATTTTCCGGCTTTTTGCAGTCTTCGTTTCTCAGTAACTTTCAGGCAAAGATCCCATCTCTTAGGGGAAAGGACTGGAGGCCACAACCCTGGCCAGACTATAAACAAATGACTCTGAGGGAGCTACCAAAAAAAAAAAAAAAGTGTGTGTACGTCTGCGTGAACTTCAGCATTTCCCAGTTAGGGAGCCCACAGTCCTTTTATACCCACCTGTGCGACTTCCACTGCCTAGTTCTAATTATCTTAATATCTGCATCTTATGTAGGATTCTGGCAACCAAGTTTTTTTTTTTTCCTTTACAAATGGCTATTCTAATATTACACAATTCTAATCCATTAGTTTGGACTCTTATTCAGCTTTCCTTACCTACAGGGCAAATTATTAACTTATGATCCCAAACACATTTTTTCTTGAGATCTGTTTTTTTTTTTCCCTGAAAAAATTAAGCTTAAAAACTTACATGGAAAATGAAAGGTGCTTTATATTCGATAGCTAGAAAGTGACACAAATTGAAGTATTTCTATCACTTGGCCGTGGGAGCAAAAGGCATAAAATAAAATGCAGCATGCTTATTTTTGTATTGCAAAGATGCTGACATATTAAATACTTTTTAAGTTTTAGATATTTTGTTTAAAGATATTTCACTTATTTTTATGGGGCTATTATTAAAAGCTACTATTCAGATCTTAATTTTCTATCTTCAAAAAAGGTTACTGTAAAAAGCTATTCCAAGGAGAAAAACATTCTGGAGTACTGTAGGATCCCATGAGGGGGTGTGGTGAGATGATTCCCTACAAAAATCAGTGTTATTAGTAGTTCCAAATGAAAACAAACTCTAAGATAAGCCTCTCTGGCAGGCAGAACTGAAAACATTCCTCCTTTCTTCACACCAACAAGAAAGTTTGTCCAAACGATGGCTCCCCGCACACAACTCCCCCACCCTCTTCCCCGCTTGTGAACAATGCAGAAGCCCTTTAGTTCCTAAACATAATTCATAGGCAAGTAAGAAACACCTGAAACACAGCTAGGGTTTGAGGTTACAGCTGCAGGTTCGGTGCCAGATGCATTCAACGAGTAAGGGAGCTGCTGCCACCTTTCAGGACTGCCTCACAAGAAGGAATGGAGCTCTCATTACGTGCACCAGTAGCAATTAAAGTAAATAAATAGATAAAAGCAAGCCAGATCCCACCCTTCCCTCTCTTTCCCCAGAGCTGACAGACACTGCTGGATTCCATGGCTGGCCAGGAGATGATCTGATTTCTAGCACGAGGGCAGCGGGCACCGCACCACCTGAGCAGGATGCCGGCCTCACACCTGCCCTGGCTTCGCTGCTATCTGAACGGCAAATGTAATTTTTTTTAAAAAAGGAGGGGGGGGCACATGCTTTCAGTTGGGTAACAGAAATTTAGATCTTAGCTGCCCTCTTGCCTCTGAGCCTTCACTGCTGACCTCTGGGTTGTCTGTCTGGAGGGGACACCAATGACCACTATGAAGCACTGACGCCGAACCTCACTGCCACACACCCCGGGCCTCCTCCTCCTCCGAGTGATGCCAGATGAACTCAGCCACAATTAGGAATGAGGCATTCAGGGGCTTAGGAAGGAGCCAGGAGCAGATGCTTATTGAAGATCTGGGCTTTAAAGAGACAGAGACCTGCCCTCCAATGATTTAATATTTCATACAAGATAAGATGAAAAAATGTGCCTGTCCTAAGACTGTGCTGATGAATGGGAACAGAGAAATAAGGGGAAGGATCCTAAGAGCTTTATATATATATATAATATACGGAATAGGAGAAGAAACAGTGAAGACACTTTTTGATGTATTTTTCCTAATGATCTCAGATCAAAGGATCTCGCCTTTATTAGTGATTTACCCCACGCTGTTTCGAAACCTTATGCATGTAAAGTGGTTCTTTAAAGAACTCCAAAGCTGTTCTGGCCATCACTGATAAAACAGACTCTAGGATAGAAATAAATAAACAAATAATATGAGGGAAGAAAAAAAGACTTGATTAAAGGTAAGGTATACTTCTGAATTGGAAATGTAAATACTGTAGATATGCTGATAATATTCCCCAAACTGATCTACAGGTTTAAAGTATTTCCAATTAAAGCTCAGGTGGACCTCTATTTTCCAGGTACTTAACAAAACGATTCTAAAGTTCACCTGCAAAAATAAAAGAACAAGAAGAATGAGAACACTACTAATGGGAAAGGCTGGTCCTACCAACTCTAAAGCTGTGGGATTACTGACAGTGTGACGGGGCAAAGAGGCAGCTGAATGGAACAGAAGCCACAGCCTCAAACTGGGAACTATGTTGACACAAATGTAATATTGTAATAAAGAATGTGTCTCAGATCAGTGGAAGGGGAAGAGTTAGGTAAGTGTTGGCAATCTTGGGGCAGACAACTGATTAACCACATGCAGAAAAAGGCAGTTTAAGCCTTTTAACATCACACCAAAAGAAAGTTTGAGATGGCTGAAACAGTTAAATAAAAATAAATCAAAACCATACGCCCCAAATCCTCTAACTCTTAGAAGAAAAGGAAAGTAAATAATCAATTCTCAAGCAAAACAAAAAAAAGGAACACTTAAATACCTCTGAACAAACCGCTCAGGAATAGCGCTCACATTAAAAACGACCAATTTCTGTGGTTTGGTTTTTTGGAGGCAGGGTCCTGCCCTGTCACCCAGGCTGGAGTGAAGCGGTATGATCTCCGCTCACTGCAGCCTCAGCCTCCTGGGCCCAAGTGACCCTCCTGCCTCAGCCTCCTGCAGAGCTGGTACCACAAGCTTATGGCACCACACTTGCTCATTTTTTTTCATTTTCAGTAGAGATGAGATTTCTACAATGTTGCCTGGAATAGTCTTTAACTCCTGGGCCCAAATGGTCCTCCAGCCTCGGCCTCCCAAAGTGCTGAGACTGCAGGCATGAGCCACCATGCCCAGCCTTAAAATCATAAATTTCTGTATGTTCCCTGCAAAAGCAAGCCAAAGGAAATATAAATGCTATACATACAAGGAGTTAATAATGTTATTATAATTGAGTAAAAAACAATCATTGAAAAATTGTGCCACTATCTGCAATAGCAAAGACTTGGAACCAACCCTAATGTCCATCAGTGATAGACTGAATAAAGTCTATCAGTCATGGGGCACATATACACCATGGAATACTATGCAGCCATAAAAAAGGATGAGTTCATGTCCTTTGCAGGGACATGGATGAAGCTGGAAACCATCATGCTCAGCAAACTAACACAGGAACAGTAAACCAAACACTGCGTGTTCTCACTCATAAGTGGGAGTTGAACAATGAGAACACATGGACACAGGGAGGGGAACATCACACACCGGGGACTGTCAGGGGGTGGAGGCAAGGGGTGGGAGAGCATTTGGACAAATATTGAATGCATGCCGGGCTTAAAAACTAGATGACGGATTGACGGGTGCAGCAGACCACTGTGGCACATGTATACCTATGTAACAAACCTGCACGTTTGGCACATGTATCCCAGGACTTAAAAACAAAAAATAAAATTGTGCGAAGATACACATGAACACAGAATTTGCCATCTTCACTGTTTTTCAGCATACAGCACGTTCAGTGTCACGCTGCCCTCACTGCCATCCAGCCACGGAACTCTTCATCTTGCAGAACTGACACTCCATTCCCCATCCTAGTCCCAGCAACCACCATTCTACTTTCAGTCTCCATCAACTTGTCTACTCTAGGGACTCCGTATAAGGGGATCTTACAGCATTTGTCCTTTTGGGACTGGCTTCTTTCATTTAGCATAATGTCTGCAAGGTTCATCCATGTTGTAGCAAGTGTCAGAATTTCCTTCCTTTAAAGGGCCAAATGATATTCCGCTGGTACAGACTAAAGTTGCTGTCCACTGTGAGTAGTGCTGCCATGAACGTGGGTCTACAAGTACCTGCTGATGCCCCTGTTTTCAGTTCTTTGAGGTGTATATCCAAGCTAATTCCATTTTTATTTCTTTCCCATTCTGTTTATTTATAATTGATGCATAATAACTATACATAGTTTTGAGGCATAGCTGTAATATTTTGAGGAACTGCCATACTGTTTTCCACAGTGGCTGCGCCATTTCACATTCCCACTGACAGTACCTGGGACTGGGCGTGGTGGCTCACACCTATAATCCCAGCACTTTCTTTGGGAGGCCGAAGCAGGCAGATCACTTGAGGTCAAGAGTTCGAGACCAGCCTGGCCAATATGGTGAAGGCCTATCTTTACTAAAAATAAAAAAATGAGCCGGGCCTGATGGTGTATGCCTGTAGTCCCAGCTACTTGGGAGGCTGAGGCAGGCTGCAGTGAGCCAAGATCACATCACTGCACACCAGCCTGGCTACAGAGTGAGACTCCATCTCAAACAGGAGACAAAACAGCACCCAACAGTTCCAATTTCTCCATGAGGATACTAACACTTATTTTTTAAAACTTATTTTTAATTTTTGTGGGTACATAGGTGTATATATTTAAGAGACACATCAGGTGTTTTGATACAGGCATGCAATATGAAAGAAGCACATCATGGACAATGGAGTATTTGTCCCCTCATGCATTTATCCTTTGAGTTACAAACAATCCCATTCCATTCTTCATGTTATTTGAAAATGTTCCATTAAATTATTGTTGACTATAGACACCCTGTTGTGCTATCAAGTAACAGGTCTTATTTATTCTAAATTTTTTTCTACCTATTGACCAGCCCCCCTACCCCCCACTATTCTTCCCAGTCTCTGGTAATCATTCTACTCTCTATGTCCGTAAGTTAACCTGTTTTGATTTTTAAATCCCAGGAATATGTGAGAACATGTGATGTTTGTCTTTGTGTGCTTGGCTTATCTCATTTAACATGAAGATCTCCAGTTCCATCCATGTTGCAAATGACTGGATCTCATTTTCTTGTTCATTCATCTGTTATTGCTTCCAAATCTTAGCTATTGTCCACAGTGCCACAGACACCTCTCTGATACACTGATTTTCTTTCTTCTGGGCGCGTGCCCAGCAGTGGGATCGCTAAATCATATGGTGGCTCAACTTTCTGTTTTTTGAGCAACATCCAAACGTTCTTCATGGTGATTATACTAATTTACATTCCCACCAACAGTGTACAAGGGTTCCCTTTTCCCCACATCCTCTCCAGCATTTGTTACTGTCTTTTGGATAAGCCATTTTAACTGGTATGAGATGATATCTCATTGTAGTTTTGATTTGCATTTCTCTAATGAACAATGATGCTGAGCACCTTTTCATATGCCTGTTTGCGATTTGTGTGTCTTCTGAGAAATGTCTACTCAAATCTTTTGCCCATCTTCTAATCAGATTTTTTTTTCCTATAGAGTTGTTTGAGCTCCCTATGTATTCTGGTTATTGATCTCTTGTCAGATGGGTAGTTTGCAGATATTTTCTCCCACTCTTCGGGTCGTCTCTTCACTTTACTGACTGCATCCTTTGCTGTGCCGAAGGTCTGTAACCTCATGTGATCCCATTTGTCCCTGCTTGCTGTGGTTGACTGTGCTTGCGGGGCATTGCTCAAGGAATTTTTGCCTGGACCAACGTCCTGCAGATTTCCTCCAGTGTTTTCTTATAGCAGCGTCATAGTTTGAGGTCTTAGATTTCCTTAATCCATTTTGATTTGATTTTTGTACATGGTGAGAGAGGTCTAGTTTCATCCTTCTGCATATGAATATCCAGTTTTCCCAACACCATTTCTTAAAAATATAGACGTGCTTCAGGAATTTGCATGTCGTCCTTGCGCAGGGGCCGTGCGGATCCTCTCTGGATCACTCCAATTTTGGTGTATGTGCTGCTGCTGAAGCAAGCACTGTTTTTATTTTTAGAGACAGGGAGGGTCTTGCTCTGTCACTGTGGCTGGGGTGTAGTGGCATGATCTTGGCTCACTGCAGCCTTGACCCTCTGGGCTCAAGCAATCCTCTCACCTCAGCCTCCCAAGTAGCTGGGACCACAGGCACGTGCTACCACACCCGGCTAGTTTTTGTATTTTTAGTAGAGACGGGGGATGGGGTTTTCACCATGTTGCCCAGGCTGGTCTCAAACTCTTGATCTCGAGTGATCCACCTGCCTTGGCTCCGTTTTCTTTTTTTAAATAGTAGCCATCCTAGTGGGAGTGAAGTATCTCATTGTAATTTTGATTTTCATTTTCCTAATGATAGAGATGTTGAGGGTATTTTCATGTGCTTATTGGTGATATGCAGAAATTATATACTTTGGAGAAATTTTTTTTTTTTTGAGACAGAGTTTTGCTCTTGTTACCCAGGCTGGAGTGCAATGGTGCGATCTCGGCTCACCGCAACCTCCGCCTCCTGGGTTCAGGCAATTCTCCTGCCTCAGCCTCCTGAGTAGCTGGGATTACAGGCACGCGCCACCATGCCCAGCTAATTTTTTGTATTTTTAGTAGAGACGGGGTTTCACCATGTTGACCAGGATGGTCTCGATCTCTTGACCTCGTGATCCACCCACCTCGGCCTCCCAAAGTGCTGGGATTACAGGCGTGAGCCACTGTGCCCGGCTCCTCTTTGGAGAAATTTCTAAGTATTTCACACGTTTAAAAAATCAAGCTGTTTGGCTGAGTTGTAGGAGTTCTCTATATATTCTGGATATTAAGCCCTTATCAGTTACATGATTTTTCAAGTATCTCCTCCCATTCTGTGGCCTGCCTTTTCACCTTGCTGACTTGGCCCTTTAATGCAGAGAAGTTTTACATTTTTATGTACTCCAATTTATTTTTATTTTTGTTGCCTTAGCTTTTGGTGTCATAGGCAAGAAATCATTGCCAAATCCAGTGTCATGAAATCTTTCCCCAATGTTTTCTTCTCAAACATTACAGTTTTAACTCTTTTTGTTTTTTCTTTTCTTTGAGATGGAGTCTTGCTCTGTTGTCCAGGCTAGAGTGCAGTGGCATGATCTTGGCTCACTGAAACCTCCGCCTCCTGGACTTAAGTGATTCTCCTGTCTCAGCCTCCCGAGTAGCTTAGATTACAGGCGTGTGCCACCACGCCCAGCTAATTTTTGTATTTTTAGTAGAGATGGGTTTTCATCATGTTGGCCAGGCTGGTCTTGAACTGCTGACCTCAAGTGATACACCTGCCACGGCTTCCCAAAGTACTGGGATTACAGGCATGAGCCGCCATGCCAGGCAGGTTTTAACTCTTACGTTTAGGTGTTTAGTCCATCTTGATTAATCTTTGTATGTGTTGTGAAGGTAAGCGTCTTGCTTCACTCTTCTGCATGTGAGTACCCAGTTTTCCCAACCCCATTTGTTGAAAAGACTGCGTTTTCCCCACTGAATGGTCTAGGCACCCTTGTCAAAACTCATTTGGCCCCCTCTATGAGGGTTTCTTTCTGGGCTCATCTTTATGCCAGTAGTACAGTCTCGATTACTGCAGTTTTGCTGTAAGTTTTAAAATCAGAGTATATGAGTTCTTTCTTTGGCCTTCTTTTTTGAGACTGCTTATCCCTTTGATACTCCCTGTGAATCTTAGGATGGACTTTGCTGTTCCTGGAAAAGAATGTTGTAAAAGTTTTAATAGGAATTGCACTGAATTTGTAGATTATTTGGGTACTACTGACATCTTAACTATATTAAGTCTTCCAATCCATAAACAAGAGAGGTTTTCCCATTGATTGGTGTATTTTTTCTTTCAGTAACATTTCATAGATTGCAGTGTACAAGTCTTACAAATCTTTTCTCTCCTTGATAACTTTATTTCTATCTTACTCTTTTTGAGAGCATCGTGCTTTATTTATGGTTCTAAAATATGGGAAACTAATGCCAAAGGGATTATCCCACATACCTAGTGAAATGTTACACTTGTAAATTTATAATGAAAATACAAGTGCAAGAGGCAGTATTTAATCAGAAATAGTACGATCGTAAGAAGAATCATTCTCAAAACATCCACAGTGTCATCACGGAGTAGCATGGGTATGAATTTTTCTTATTGAAAATGGACATATAACAGTTGTGCATATTTGGAAGGGACATGTGATATTTTGATACCTGTTAACAATGTGTAATGACCAGGTCAAGGTAACTGAGGTATCTATCACCGCCGCATGTATCTTTTCTTTGTGTTGGAAACATTACAATCCTTCTCGTCTAGCTACTTTGAAATATATAATCAATTCCTCTACAATTCCTCTTGAATTCTAGCACTTATTCCTTCTGACTGTATTTTTGTAGCCCTTAACCACCTCTCTTCCTCCTTTCCTCCCCACCTTCCCTTCCCAGCCTCTGCAACCACCATTCTCCACTCTACCTCCATGACATCCCTTTTTTTTTCACCTCCCACATGAGTAAGATCACATGGTATTTGTCTCTTTGTGCCTGGCTTATTTCATGTAATACAATCTCCTCTCGTGCCATCCATGTTGCTGCAAACGACAGGTTTCTATTCTTTTTCGTGGCTGAATAATATTCCACTGTGTATATGTCCTACATTTTGTTTGGTCATTCATCCATTGATGGACACTTAGGTCGATTCCATTTCTTGGCTATTGTGAGTGGTGCCGCAATAAACATGGCAGTGCATGTGCCCCTGTGAGACGCTGATTTCCTTTCTTTTGGATATATACCCAGCAGTGAGGTTGTAGGATCATATGGATGTTTTTTTATTTCTGAAACTTCCTTGTTTCTTTTTCAGTATTGCCAAAACAAGAACATATTACTTTCAGAGCAATTACAGGTAATCTGAAATTAAAAGTGATTGTTTTATTATTCTATTTTTGAGACAGAGTCTTGCTCTGTTGTCCAGGGTGAAGTGGAATGGCTGATCTTGGCTCACTGCAAACTCTGCCTCCTGGGTTCAAGTGATTCTTGTGCCTCAGCCTCTTGAGTAGCTGAGATTACAGGTACATGCCACCATGTCTGGCTAATTTTTTGTACTTTTAGTAGAGATGGGATTTTCACCATGTTGCCCAGGCTGGTCTCGAACTCCTGAGCTCAGGTGATTTGCGTGAGGATCTAGGATGATAGGTTCCAGGATTATAGGCGTGAACCACCATGCCTGGCCAAAAGTAACAATTTTTTAAAAACACATATTTTTTTGAGACAGGGTCTCACTCTACCACCCTGGAACCTAGTGGCATGATTACAGCTCACTGAAACCTCAACCTCCTGAGCTCAACTGATCCTCCCACCTCAGCCTCCCATGTAGCTGGGACTACAGGCGCTCACCAGCATGCCTGGCTCATTTTTAAATTTTTTTGCAGGGACAGGGTTGTCCAGGCTGGTCTCAAACTCCTAGACTCAAGGGATCCACCTGTTTTGGTCTCCCAAATTGCTGGGATTACAAGCATGAGCCACCACACCTGGCCTAAAAATAATTTTTAAAAAGAGATATAGATTAAGTCGCTGCAGGGAGAATCCCTTAGTGAATACTGTCTCTTAGGCACATACTAAGAACAGAGAAAGGGCTACAATGGGAACCAAGGAAATCTGCCCCATAGGACTGAATGTGATGGATAAACGAGATCAGGTGTGTAAAAGACACAAATAAAAGTTAGCTGAAATGAGGCATGAAAAATGGAACCAACAGATTAGAGGAGGTTGACTCCCTGCCTTAAATCAGTTCTGAACCACCTGAATCTTCTCCTGTAAGTCTGTCACCTTTGCATTGAGTCTGTACGCTCACTGAAGCTATCAGGGCTCAACTGGTCTCCAGAGTACTTTCCTCACCGATGAAACAAACTCTCAGTAAATGCAACCCCGAAGAGGCTCATAATGTAACCACGTCACTCGCACTGGGACATAGTTTCATCACCTGCTCAGGAAGAGGCTAGACAGAGGGGACAGCTCAGCATGGGGAGAGGGACTGCCTTCAATAAGCTCCTGCTGGCCCTTTCCTCACCTGTAAAAAGGCGTATATGTGATCTCCCTAACCCCTCACGTTACAAGAAGCCAGCATCATATATGGAGGGCACTCCCCACACTAAGTTGACGGGGAGAGCTTGGGAGGGACTGAGGCAGGACACAACTAAACGCAGCTCCGGCCATCACAGCAAAATGCAGTAAGCAGTGGGCACTGTCCCACTAGAAAACACAGGCCATCTGCCAACAGAAAGACCCCTTCAGCTGCGGTGTGGGGATGCAGCAGAGCCTCCTGAGCAATCTCTGCTTAGGCGACCCTCATCCTGGCAAGCTTCCTCTTCCCGCCTGGTTTGTGGCTAGGATCACAAGCTCTCCCTCGGTCCAGTTCCTAGAGAATGGCTGGCATGCTGTTCCATCGAATGTCTGAATGAATGAATCAAGCAGTCGCACCCAATGCTGATCTTACAAAACCACCTTGCCACCCTTTACGCCTCTTCCCTGGAGCACATAATCAAGAGGGACACACCGTGAAATCATCTCAAGAACAGCACTCCCCACTCTCCTGAACACAGACCCCTTCCCAGGCCTCCCGTGATGCACTTGCTAAGGAGTGGACGCCTTCCACTCACTACCTGTGATCACGCCTACCCGCCTTCTGCGCTGGGCTCACAGCAGTGTCCTGAAGCTCTCCTGAGGCTGCGGCTGCATGTGAAGGGCTTGAGCGAGGACGGAGGAAGGGCGCTCTGCTGGGCCTGGCCCACCTAGCGTGCCTTCCACAGTTCAATGGGCCAGCAAGCCCACAGTGCTCAGTGGTCTCCCGTCGAATGCTACAACTGCAATAATCTTTGGATTAGACAGTAATGAAGGTTTGAAAAGAAAGAATTCTTTATTTCATATTTTTTTGGAGACAAGGTCTCCCTATTTTGCCCAGGCTGGGCTTGAACTCATGATTCTCCCCCTCCTCAGCCTAGTGAGTAGCTGAGAAGTCAGGCGCAAGCCACCGTGCTTGGCTTTAAAAGGAGTTATTCTTTATTCTTTGATCCCTCTGTCAGTTTTATTCTTTACTTAAAAACAAACTGCCGGGCCAGGTGTGGTGGCTCACACCTGTAATCCAAGCACTTTGGAGGCCAAGGCAGGAGGATCACTTGAGGTCGGGAGTTCAAGACCTCAGTTCAAGACCTCACCAGCCTTTCCAACATGGTGAAATCCCATCTTAAAAAAAAAAAAAAATTAAAAAAAAAAAAAAAGAACTGCCTGTAAATACATCCCACTGATTTTATTTCTAGGTAGTATTTCTGAATAAAACTTTCAAATTTTCATTTCTACATTCAGGTGAAGGTTTTATTTTTTGTCTCTCCAAGCAATTTTGTAGGCAAATTAAATATGCTTCTATTTTAGTGAAGAAGTTTTATAGCAATTAACAGAAAGCTGGTGTTCTGAACCTAGAGAACTGTGACATCAAGACCACAGTGACAGGGCTGGGCGTGGTGGCTCATGCCTATAATCCCAGCACTTTGGGAGGCCGAGGCGGGTGGATCACGAGGTCAAGAGATCAAGACCATCCTGGTCAACAAGGTGAAACCCCGTCTCTACTAAAAATACAAAACTTAGCTGGGCGTGGTGGTGTGTGCCTGTAATCCCAGCTACTCAGGAGGCTGAGGCAGGAGAATTGCCTGAACCCAGGAGGTGGAGGTTGCGGTGAGCCGAGATTGCACCATTGCACTCCAGCCTGGGTAACAAGAGCGAAACTCCGTCTCAAAAAAAAAAAAAAAAAAAAAAAAAAAAAAATCACAGTGACTGACACTGTGCTAGCCAGCACTGTTTCTTTTTTTTTTTAAACTGAAAACTATATGAGCATAAAAGATATACGCTTTGTTGGGTAAGAATCTGACCTAAAAAAATTGGCTTCACTTCACAGTTTAAAATAGACTTTTTCCTTAGACAGATCAAAGATACCTAGCATTCAGCTATGTTCAAAGGCTGCCAGGGAACTTCTGGCTTGCCAACAGCAAGGACACGGGGACAGGCACTTGTTGCTGTGTGAGCGAGGCCTGTGAATGATTAAAGAGGACGGACGAGCTTGTCCACAGGGAAGCTCAGCGTAGGTGAGTGGAGCAGATGAAGCGAAATCTACCCAGAGCACTGGGCTGCATGTGAGACCTTGGCTTACTTTTGTACTTCCTACAGCTAGTCTGGAAAACCTTTCAGTCCAAAGTAAGTACTCACACTTCTTCCTTGTTCTAAGAACACGGGGAACCGACGTGAAGTGAAAGTACGCATACGTCGGACTGCTTTCGTGCTAATTTTGTTTTTAATTTGCTGACACCCTCAGAAACCTACACAGTAGGTCAAGTGAGTCAGAAGCCTCCTTTTGCTTCTGGAATTCTAAGGTGGAGGGAGGTGAAGGGAGGAGTGTGCCTGGCTGGGATTTTGGCCACCCCACGAGAGGTGGCAGCACAACCATCTCTGTGAAAGTGAAGGGGGCAGAGAAAGAGGGCCGAGGGGCTAGGAGGGCTTTTCATTCCTTTGCGGGACACACTGTATGTTTCCTGGGTCCTTGGCAGGTGCTCGAATGGACAACACAGGCAGACAAGCACACAACTGTTAACATGTGTACTGAGTGAATGTGTGTGACGTGCTCTGCAACCCACGCGCCCATCCACTCATGAGGGCACACACGTGTCCCGCTGGTTCCCTGAGGGCAAGGGCCACCTTGGGTCATCGATCTGAACACTTCCCCTTGCTCTGAGCAGCACAGATGTGAACTGCCTCACCAATCCAGGGACTGTGTCCTCTCATTATCACAGGTAATCATGAGAAGACACAAAAATCAAAAACATGTGAGAGAAGAAAAGACTAATGAAAGCAGAGGTTCATTTGGCTGTTTCTGAGACAACCAGAAGAGCAGCAAGCACTCCGGCAACTTCCACGCAGTCCATTTTTATTATTCTTCCACTAACAGGCAAGAAGCCAGAGCTCCTGTAAATATATGCATAATTCATTTGTAAGCAGTCAGACCTCTACTTTTATGGTAAGACTTCCAATTGTATCAAACAATAGGCAGGGCGCAGTGGGGCTCACGCCTGTAATCCTAGCACTTTGGGAGGTGGAGGTGGGTGGATCAGTTGAGCCCAGGAGAGTTCGAGACCAGCTTAGGCAACATGGCAAAACACTGTCTCCACTAAAAAATAGAAAAATTAGCTGTGCATGGTGGTGTTCACGTGTGGTCCCAGCTACTTGGAAGGCTGAGCTGGGAGGACCGCTTGAGCCTGGGAGGTCCAGGCTGCAGTGAGCTGACATCGTGCCATCACGGACCTAGTCTCAAAAAAAAGAAAATAAACTGCTTTGAATGAGGGCAAAGTATTGTATTTGCACAAGAAGAGAGCAAAACATATAAAATATTTAACTGTTATTCAAAAGCCAATTTTAAACAATTCAAGTAAATTCTAACAATAATATAACAACTTCTTTTACAAAAGGCCAACTCTTCTGCCCTGGGGTCTCTGGTTAATTGATAAGAAGCCCTACATGATTCCACTGTAACTGACTTCTCCCAGCCTTTTATTTCCTAAAAACGGCCTTAAAAATCCATGACTAATTCACTCCTCCGAGAAGTGTCTTTAAAAAGGGTCTCTTTCCTTAACACTTCACACTTCCACCTTATAGTCCAAACTGTTAAATGAAGGCATTAATTCAGAATAATCTTTCAATGAACAGGTCTGAAGGCTACATTCAACCTCACTGTTTTAAAAAGATAAAAATATGAAATACCATTTTCTACTTATCAAATAACTAAAACTTTTTTTTTTTTTTTTTTTTTTAAGACAGAGTCTCACTCTGTCGCAGCCTCCCGAGTAGCTGGGACTACAGGTGCACACCACCATACCCAGCTAATTTTTGTACTTTTTAGTAGAGATGCGGTTTCACCATATTGGCCACTGGTCTCTAACTCCTGACCTTGTGATCCTTCCGCCTCCGCCTCCTAAGGCACTGGGATTACAGGTGTGAGCCACCATGCTCGGCCGTCATAACTGAAACTTTTACATGATCTCAGCATTGAAGAGGTATGATGACAGGCATCTCATACACTCGCTGGGGAGAGTATGTGGTGCCACTCTCTGGAAAGTGTGAGGATAGTATCTGTTAAGGGTTTCTGAAAATGCCTGCTTTTTGATCCAGTACTTCCTCAATCAGGCTTAAGGAAAAGTTCAAAGATGTGACCAGCAATAACGAAAGATGAACAGAACACCACATTTATATTGGCTGAAAACTAGGGTACCCACAGAGTGAACTTGTGAATAGTTGCTAAAAATCATGCCTCCTATTCCCACGAATGTCAGAAACAAGACAAGTATGCTCACTCTCACTGCTACCATGTAACATTTTACTGAAATTATTTTACTGAGTTATTTGTCAGATGGAGAGAAAGACATGGGAGTTTACAATTAGGAACAGAGGTGAAATTATGTGCAGTGCTCTAATTAATCCACTGAAAAACTGATGCAGACAATGAGGTAATTCGGTAAGTGCAGGTTATGAAAGCAAGTCCCAAATCTACAGCCCTCACAGAAACAACTAGTAACTAGAACGCAATGGAAGAAAAGGCCCCATTTACAACAGCAGTGATAATTAATCATCTACGCACTAACTAAGTAAGAGATGTGCAAAGTCTACAAGGGAAACTTAAAAACAGCCTCAAAGGACACGAGAGTGGCCCTGGAAACAGTCATGGCATACTCTTGCAGGAGGCAAACATCACAAGCTGCCAGCCCTCTCTCAGATATTTTCAAAATGTAACAGGATCCCAATAAAAATGCCAGCCGTAGCCGGGCATGGTGGTGCATGCCTGCAATCCCAGCTACTTGGGAGGCTGAGGCAGGAGGATCATTTAAGCCCAGGAGTTCAAGACCAGCTTCGGCAACATCGTGAGGCCCTCTAAAATACATACATGAATAAAAATGTCACCAGCTGTTTCTGTGATGATTAGGGTTCAAATCAAAGTTCCAACTGTTTGCAATAATATCAACACTGTTTTTGGGAACTGTTTAAGAGAATGTACCCATAATTACATGAGTGCTGCTAGAAATCAACATTTTCCATGTAAGACAGAGATAAAACTATGAAAACCACGCATGGCCTGCCCTGCACCCCCATCCTGTGCCCATTAAAACCCCAGGCTCAGCTGGCAGACAGAGGAGAAACAACTGGACATTAGAGACTACAGTTGGATGTTGGAAAGCAGCAGCTTGACTTCAGAGGGAGAGCTTGATGGCTTAATTTCAGAGAAGAATCTGATTGGAGACCAGCCAGACTTCAGGGGAAGACCTTTCTACTCTATCCCCTTTTTAGCTTCCCTTTCTACTGAGAGCCACTTTCATTGGCAATAAAATCTCCTGCAATAAAATACCATCTTAAATTCGTTTGTGCAACCTCATTCCTCTTGGACGCTGGACAACACCTCGGGTGCCCTGAGTGCAGGTATAAAAGGCTGTCACACTGCCCCCTTCACTGAGCTGTTAACACTTAAGCTGTCCACAGACGGCAGAGCTGAAAGAATAGTGTAACATTTCCTCTGGGGCTTCAGGGATCACAGGGACCCCCCAAGATGCTGCCATGGGGCCGATATGGGGTTTGCTCCTGCTGGTGCCCAAAAGTGCTCACCCTGGCTCCTGTACCAGCTCACCTGCACTCCCTATCCCATGACAGGTGGAGCAGTGAATAAGTGGAGTTTGCTCCTGCTGGTGCTGAAGAGGCCAGCTCGTTTCAGCACCCATGCACTCTAGTTCCCGCCCATGAAGGGGTCAGGGAAATATCCTGCTTCAAAAACACTATAATGTTAAAATTAAATTTAAAATTTCAATATGAATGCATAATTCAGAAAATTTATATATTAGCTCCCTCCATTGAAAGCATTTAAAAGTAATGTCAGACCAGTAGCAATTAAGCATTCCTGTCACCGAGATTTTGGTTGCTAAAATTTCTGTAAAGAACCAAGACTCTTTGAAAAATGGCTGATTTGTCCAGGTGTGGTGGCTCATGCCTATAATTTCGGCACTCTGGAAGGCCAAGGTGGGTGCATCACTTGAGGTCAGGAGTTTGAGACCAGCCAGGCCAACATGGTGAAACTCCATCTCTACTAAAAATACAATTAGCTGGGCATGGTGGCAGGTGCCTGTAATCCCAGCTACTTGGGAGGCTGAGGCAGGAGAATCACTTAAACCTGGGAGGTGGAGGTTGCAGCAAGCTGAGACTGCACCACTGCACTCCAGCCTGGATGAGACAGCAAGACTGTCTCAAAAAAAGAAAAGAAAAGAAAAGAAAAATGGCTGATTTAAAGTCGAGGGAAGAGAAGATACACTGTGTCAGAAATCAAGGAATCAAAAATAAATGAGGCTACATAAAAAAACACAGAGTATCGACCCTAAAGGGCACTCCATGATTGAAATTATGCCGTCTGAACACACGACTAATGATTTTACATGATTTCAGTACACAAAAACACATTGAAATCAACAATAATACATTAGTCCACAATGACATTAAAACAAAGAGAAAGCTAGAAAAAGCTTCGGCTGTTGCCTTTAGAGGGAACTGGTAATAAAAGACAGAGAATGAAGCTTATCCTTCTTTTTCGGTAGGAGCTACATTTCAAGATAACCAAGTACCTGTGGTTGGTAAGAAAAATCACTGCTTTCAGAAGAATGTCGGAGTTAAATGCTGAATTCTCTAGTGAAACTACTGACTCAGGCAAAGATTATCAACTGTTTTTCAAGACATTAGCATATGGTTGATAGGGAATACACATTGGCAGGACGCCAAAATATACATTGTAGATTATTACTAGTACTTTTTGAATTCTAAGGGAAATATGTAATTGTTCAATAGAGATATCGATCTGTCATCAACTGAATTCACTAGTAAAATTGAAAATTTAGTATCACTTCTAATGATGGGCAACCAGAGTTATGTGTCTCTCACAATGACACGATCGCCTAAGTTATAAAGCATTGCCTCTGATGTATTTCAGCCAAAAAAAGGTTTCTGTTTTCAGGAACCGCAGGGGGCTAAGTGGGATATATTGCAGAATAAGTGGCTGATTTAGGAAACCAGGGTTGAGGTTGAACGCACTCCCAGATTGGCAGTGCCTCCAGGTGTAAGGCAGATTAAAACAGATCCCTACTCAAGAAGACACTTTGATTCTAGGTTTTGATGTATTTCAAACACTGGAATGCAATGACCAGTACACAATTAAAACAAAATCAGGTACAGTAGGAAATAAGACGTTATGAACAAAATGTGACAAACACCTCAGATGGTGGCGTGACCTGACACAGGCTATAAAACAGCTGCGTTTACTTAAAGCAATGACATTTTGATGGTATGTTCAAGAGAATAGGAAAATATTTTTAAATGGCACTGCAGACTGAAGAAAGAACCAAACAGAACTTTCACAAATGAAAAAAAAAAACCCTCAAATTAAAAGCTCAGAAGAAGGTTTAACACATAGAGACAAACCTGAAGGGTTATTCTGAATAACAGAAATCGAGAAAACCCGTTTTGAAACTTTCATGTCAACTTAACAGGGTAATCAAACGTCTACTGACTGTGATAATCAAAACAGTGTGGTGTATTTGGGGCTTCACTTCTATAATAATTTATTTTTGTTGTATTTTATTTTACGATAAAGGACTCATATCTGGGATGACATACTGTTAGCAATTCCACAAGACGACAACCAACTTAAAAATAGACAAAAGACACAAACAGACATCTCATCGAAGAAGACAGACGAATGGCCAGCAGCCATATGAAAAGATGCTTAACATTTCCAGTCACTGGGAATGCAAATTGAAACCACAGTGAGACACCCTTACACACCCACGAGCGTTAAGCTAGCATCAAAATGACAGTAATAACTATTGGCAAGAATATTCCAGACACACCGGAACCCTCATACATTGCTGGTGGGAATGCAAAATAGTGCAACCACTTTGGAAAACGGTTTGGCAGTTTCTTGTTTTTGTTTTTTTTTTCTTTGAGATGGAGTCTCACTCTGTCGCCCAGGCTGGAGGAGTGCAATGGTGCCATCTTGGCTCACTGCAACCTCCCCCTCCCGGGTTCAAGCAATTCTCCTACCTCAGCCTCCTGAGTAGCTGGGACTACAGGCACGTGTCAACACACCTGCCTAATTTTTTTGTATTTTTAGTAGAGACGTGGCTTCACCATATTAGCCAGGATGGTCTTCTTTTTCTTTTTTTGGCCAGGATGGTCTTGATCTCCTGACCTTGTGATCTTCTTTCCTTGGCCTCCCAAAGTGCTGGGATTACAGGCTTGAGTCATTGTGCCCTGCTGGCAGTTTCTTAAAAAACTAAACATGGCCGGGTGCTGTGGCTCACACCGGTAATACCAGCACTTTGGAGGGCGGAGGCAGGCGGATCACGTGATCAGAAGATGGAGACCATCCTGGCCAACATGGTGAGACCCCGTCTCTACTGAAAATACAAAAATTATCTGGGTGTGGTGGCACATGCCTGTAATCCCAGCTACTTGGGAGGCTGAGGCAGGAGAATCGCTTGAACCCAGGAGGCAGAGGTTGCTGCGAGCCGAGATCATCACGCCACTGTACTCCAGCCTGGGCGAAAGAGACTCCATTTAAAAAAACCAAACAAACAAAAGCTAAACATAAACTTACCATACAAACTAGGAATTCAACTCCTAGGTATCTACTCAAGAGAAACGAAATACATGCTCACACAGACCTCTATGCAAATGTTCACAGCAGCACTGTTATTCGTACTAGGTAAGAAACCGCCCAAAATGGTGAACGGATAAACGAAATGTGGTATATCCAGCTGACCATGATTCAGCATTAAAAAAAACAATTACTCAACACAGATGAACCTCAAAAACGTTACACCAGATGTAAAAGACCACCTATTGTCTGATTCCACTGAGGGGAAATGTCGGGAAGAAAGTCAGTCTAGAGACAGGAAACAGATCAGGTGCTTTCTGCAGGGTGCCTGCAGCTGGGCTGGGCGCGGAAATCCATGTGAATGGGCACGGGGCAACCTTTGGAGGACGATGGAAACATTCTAAAACAACTGTGGTGACGGTTGCACAACGCTATATATTTGCTAAAATAATTAAATGTTCCAGTTACAATGAGTGAATTTTAAGATATGTAAATTATGCCTCAATTAACTCTAACAAAGAGAAGTCTATGACTTGAAAAGTCAGAGAAAAAAAAAAACCAAAGGATAGGGCTGGAAGTGATACTTAGAATGAATATGTGGCTTTAAATTCTTTTACTATTAAAAAGCAAACTAAAAATAAGTGAACTCTCTATTCAACTTAATAAATGAGGAAAAGGTTGAAATAAAAGACATGGGATAATTAAAGGTAAAAGTGGAGATGAATAATGTTGAAGACAAACAGTAACAGTCACAAGAATACATGAACTTATAAGGAGACATAACAGCACAGACGGGAAGAGATGAAAAGGCCCATTAAACAGTTGCCATGTACTACTTAACACACCCCTCTTTCTTTTTTGTTTGTTTGTTTTTGAGACGGAGTCTAACTGTCACCAGGCTGGAGTGCACTGGCGTGATCTCGGCTCACTGCAACCTCTGCCTCCCAGCTTCAAGCAGTTCTGCCTCCGCCTCCCTGATGGCTGGGTCTACATGTGTGAGCCACCACGCCTGGCTAGTTTTTGTATTTCTAGTAGAGATGAGGTTTTTCACCATGTTGGCCAGGATGGTAACAGACCCCACTTTCAAACGGACCCACTATGGAAAGAAGCTACAGATGTTTCACAGAGAAAAGCAACAGGCCCAGTGAGTTCCAAGTCATCCTTTGAACCCTGTTTCATGGACACACTCCACATTTCATTGTTTCTGAAATCCGGGTCCATCTCATCATCCCTGTCGTGAGCTGGCAGTGTGAGAGAGCTGCGGGGAAAGCTTCTGCAGACCACCCCAGAATCATCGCAAAGTGCTGGTGACAGCAAATCTTAGATGGGACAAAATACAGTCTTATGAAAAAGAAGAAAACTACAGACCAGCTCCATGTAGTAAATATGGAAGCAAATATTCTAAAGAAATTCATGTTCTAAACACTATGAAAATACACTGTGGCAAAATTGAAAAAATGCAAAGATATTTCAAAACCAGAAAAATCTGTCTACACAGCAATTATAATAGTAACATCTTAAAGAGAAAAATCATATGGCATTTGACCAAATTCAGCAGCAGTACACACCCAGCAGGCACTGGCAGAGCACCAACCAGCCTGCATGGGGTCCAGGAAGAGTCCTGTGAATGTGGACTCCAGAGCACGCAGCCTCGCAAAGACTGCTCACCAGAAACCAAGAGCCATTTTCCCATTAAATTAGGAAACGCTGAAGCCAATTACTAAAATGGGAGAAACAGGAGCACTTACTATCACCTCTGTTCTAGCTTTCATTGGTCCTACTTTGTGGCAGAAGAAAATTAAAATAACTAGTCTGTGTTGGCATAAATAGTGGAAGAAAGGTAAAAGAATCGATTGCAAGCGGACTCTAGTGGAAACATTAATTACTAAGACTGATACGAAAATGTTGGTAAGGTGATGGCAAAAGAAAATATTTAAAAACTAATCACTCTGCATGATATTAGCAAGAACCAATCAGAAGAGTGGAAATGGGAAGAAGTATAACCCAGTCACAAGAGTGACAAACAAGAGCTATAGAGTATTTAGAAATAAATGTACTGGAAAGGTAGAGATTTATAAGAAAACCATAAAATTTTACAGGAAGTCAGAAAACAAGACTCAGGGCTGGGCGCAGTGGCTCACATCTATAATCTCAGCACTTTGGGAGGCCGAGGCGGGTGGATTACCTGAGATTGGGTCGGACCAACATGGAGAAACCCTGTCTCTACTAAAAGTATAAAATTAGCTGGGAGTGGCGGCACATGCCTGTAATCCAAGCTACTTAGGAGGCTGGGGCAGGAAAATGGCTTGAACCTGGGAGGTGAGCCGAGATCTCTCCGTTGCACTCCAGCCTGGGCAACGAGAGCAAAACTCCGTCTCAAAAAAAAAAAAAAAAAAAAGAAGAAGAAGAAGAAGAAAAGAAAACAAGACCCAGAAAAATGGGGGATATGATTTCTACCATCTTCCTAGATGGATAAAAGATATCCGATTAATATGTAACTTTAATTAATTCCAATCAATTATTATTTTCCTGAACTAGATGAAATTATTTTAGTATATATACAGAAGCATTAATGTTTTAGAACAGCCAAGAAAGAATCAGAAAACAGGACCAGTGAGGAGAACTGGCTTGATCCATATGAAATTCTCCTGGATATGTGGATTTACCGTGGAGAATTTGCCCTTTTGGGGGATAGTGAAAATGTGTCACTGGAAGTATACTGCAAACATTCTTACCAGGCATAACAAGAAACGAAGGAAATGGAGGTTGAGAATAGAAAACAGACGTAGAACAGATGGAGAAAGAGGCTTGTGCAGACTCTCCTCAGAAGAGATGAAGTATGCTGGAGGCCTGCATACAGTGGTACTGGCATGGGCTCTGCCCCACCCATGGAATCATCACAGACTGTGACGAAGCTGACAATGCAAAGGTGGTTCAAAACCAGAAAGCTCTATCAACACAGCAATTATAATCTTAACATCTTGAGGAGAAAAATCGTGTGGCATTTGACCAAATTCAGCAGGAGTGCACACCCAGCATGCACTGGCTGAGGCGGGGCGGGCATGGAAAGGTGGGGCGCACGGCAGATCAAAGCCCCGGCTGTGACGGGCATTAGGGACAGGGCCAACAATGGGTAAACAAAGCCTTTTCCTTCCCTCTGACTCCGGGCCTCCCGAGGGTACCTACCTCTCTCCTTCCTGTCTCACCGATGGGTTGCTCACTCCAGAATATGGGCTTGGTTCTGTTTCTGTACCCCCAGTACCTAGAACAGCTTTCATAGACACTCAACACATATTTGCTGAATGAATGAATAGTATGAGAAAGGCGTATCCTATTTGGGAAGAGGAAGACTGATCAAAAATGACCTGGTATGCATATTATCTACCAAAAGTATAAGCCAAATACAAGCTGTATAAGAAACCAATTATCAGCCAAATACAAGCTCTATAAAATGCATGTGAGAACCTGGATTTCTAGCAAGTGGGGGGCAGAAAAATTCATCCACCCATCAATCCACCCACCCATAAATCCACCATCCACCCAGCCTCCCCTCCTCCCTCCCCGCTTCCACCTGGTACATCTGCTATCTGCTCCATAGTGTGGAAAGCATGAGAATACAGCTGTAAAGATGACAGACTGCCTGCTCTTATTGAATTCATATTCACTTTTTTTTTTTCCCTGAAATAGGATCTCACTCTGTCATCTAGACTGACACGCAGTAGCACGATCATGGCTCACTGTAGCCTTGGCCTCCCAGGCTCAAGCAATCCTCCCACCTCGGCCTTCCAAGTAGCTGGGACCACAGGTGTGTGCCACCGTGCCCAGCAAACTTTTTAATTTTTTTTGTAGAGATGGCATCTCCCTATGTTGCCTAGGCTGGTCTTGAATTCCTGGGCTCAGGTGATCCTTCTGTCTCAGCCTCCCAAAGTGCTGGGATTATAAGTGCAGGCCACTGGACTGGTCACTGAATTAATATTCAGTGCAAATTAACTGTAAACGATCCATTATTCTAAATTTAAGGTATGAAAAATGATGTTTGGTTTAGTATATCTGTCTTATATTTCAGTAGTTATAAAGGTTTTAAGAGGCTGACATTGGACTCTAGGGTCCTTACTCTGTTTTCCTTGATGGGGTTTTTTTAAGCACCTCAACCTCATAATCTAAAGGAAGACTTTCAGGGATTAAACAGCCTGAGATGGAAAGGAATGGCTGTGTCAACTGGGGGGAAATTCAGAAGTAAGAGCACGTTTTCCTGCCTAATTCCACATAAGGAACGCTTGCGTAGAGGTAATCCCCAGATGAATCACAACAAACCAAGTTCATAATGCACTGCAGCTACAGTCCTTACTCTAGAAACGCGAAGAACTTCCACTCTAATTTCTGCAGTTACCCTACTTGGAGTAATTCCTTTTGGAGCTGCTGCAGTTCTAAGACAAACGAATGACAACTTAAAAGAAAAACTGACGAACTGAACACCATAAATAAAACGGTGCTTAGTGTTTGATGCCTACACTGTGTGGTTAAACTTTTATCTTTACCTGGAATTTAAAACGTTAGTTGAGTAACTAAGTTAATGACATTCAACCTAAACAAACAAAAAACCTCAGTACAGAAAAGGACACGCTGCGAGATACAGACACAGCAAGGGAATAAGTTAGCAAGCCACCGAAACACGGCTCCTTCACTCCGACCGCCACGACTGAACTTTTAAAAGACAAATAGAAATTACCTTTTAAGGACGGAAGTTTCTGGAGTTCTCTATTATTGCTGGTGCTAAACCTTGAAGAGTTCTGCCGTTTGTCTTTCTTCACTGTGGGCTGAGAGACGGGTACTTTTATTTTAGCAGATACGGTAGACGGGACAGCAACAAGGCTGTTTTTCCTGACGGAAATTTGCTTCCAAAACAAAAACAAAAACAAATGAATATGTACAATGGTTGTATTTTATAACACTATTAAAAAGTAGAAAAAACATACACATGAGTGTTACTCTGGGGCATTCCCCTGCACATCATTCCTTAGAGTGGCTGGAGCATGGGGCTTACATCCCATCTTCAGCAATGCTAGACTGAGAGATTCAAGGTATGCCTAATTTCTTGTATTGTCCTTCAAACTATTGATTGCTAAATATTTACCACATAGGTTGATATGGCAGACTCAATAATGACCCCTAAAGATGTCAACATCCTAATTTCTGGAACTGGTGAACATGTGACCTTCCTCGGCAACAGGGACTCTGCAGATAGGATTTAGTTAAGAATCTTGAGATGGGAAGATGATCCTGGATCATCCAGGTGGGCCCAAGGGAATCACACAGGCCATTACATTACAAGAGGGAGGCAGGAGGGAGACAAGAGAAGGCAATGGGATGATGAAAGCAGAGGTCAGAGAGAGATGGAAAGATGCTACATGGCTGGGTTGGAAGATGTAGGGAAGTGGCTTCGAGCCAAGGCAGGCAGGCGGCTTCTAGAAGGTGGGAAGGGCAGGAAATGGATTCTCCTCTAGAACCTCCAGAGGCAGCACAACCCTGCTGACACCTGCATTTTGACCCCATTTCAAACTGCATGCCAGAACTGTAAGATAGTAAGTTTACACTCTTCAAAGGAGACGAAGGCAGCCGAGTAGCTCAGAAAATGACGGGTGCTCCCTGCTGGCTCAGCACTCAGCCTGGAACTCGCGGAGCAGGCCATCTAAGTACTTCCCCTGGAGCCCCAGGAAACGCTCTGCCCGAGCTGCTCTGCTGCCACTGTCCTCGGCTCCTGGTGTGTGTGCTCACCCTCAGGCTGCACTGCAGCTCCAGGGTTGGCCAACAACCCTGCGGCCAACCTGCAATGCTGCCATCTGAACTACCCAGCAGAGGTGGATAAGAGTGTGAGGATGCACGAAGCAGAGGAACCAGGGGTCCCCTGTCATTCGCACAGGCCAAAGGAGCTCACTGAGGGAGCCCGTGGAACTCAGCTGCGCTCTGGGCCCCCCAGCTGAAGGGCTCTCTGGGCAGCAAGCAGTGACCTGGCCCACAGCTGTTTGCTTTCACCACTGTCCAGCAGTGAGAGTCAACAGCTGCTGTGTCAACCATCAAGATGCTTCACATAGGCCAGACGCGGTGGATCACACCTGTAATCCCAGCCCTTTGGGAGGCTGAGGCAGGCAGATCACGAGGTCAAGAGATCGAGACCATCCTGGCCAACATGGTGAAACCCCGTCTCTATTAAAAATACAAAAAAAATTAGCTGGGCATGGTGGCACTCGCCTGTGGTCCCAGCTACTTGGGAGGCTGAGGCGGAAGAATTGCTTGAACCCAGGAGGTGGAGGTTGCCGTGAGCTGAGATTGTCACTCCAGCCTGGTGACAGAGCAAGACTCTGTCTCAAAAAAAAAAAAAAAAAGATGCTTCACATAATGCACTCACTGCTCACCCTTCTTGTCTGCCCGAAGAAAGGGAGTCTGTGTCTGCATATGTGCTCTTTAAAAAGGTGGGTGTGGTGGCACACACCTGTAATCCCAGCTATTTGCGAGGCTGGGGCAGGAGAATCACTTGAACCCAGGAGGCAGAGGTTGCAGTGAGCTGAGATTGCGCCACTACATTCCAGCCTGGGCAACAGAGCGAGACTCCATCTCAGAAAAAAAAAAAAAAAAAAAAAAGGCTGTCACAGTCTGATACGGTTTGCTTCTGTGTCCACACCCAAATCTCATCTCAAATTGTAATCCCCACATGTTGAGGGAGGGGCCTCATGGAACACGACTGGATCATGGGGCAGTTTCCCCCATGCTGTTCTTGTGACGGCGAGTGAGTTTTCACGCGATCTGATGGCTTAGAAGCGTCTGGTAGTTCCCCCTCTCTCTCTCTCTCTCCTGCTGCCAGTAAGAAGTGCCTTGCTTCCCCTTCGCCTTCTGCCATGATTATAAGTTTCTTGAGGCCTCCCCAGCTATGCAAAACTCTGAGTCGATTAAACATGTTTTGTCTATAAGTTACCCAATCTCAGGTTTTTTTTATAGCAGTGTGAAAATGGACTAATACACACTCCATCCTGGAGATACAAACCCACCCAGTTTAGGGCCAAGGAGAGCAGACACACCAGCTCCAGCCCCAAACTGATTTGTCCTTATGACGGAATAAAATTTTCACAAGCAGCAGGACCTGCTTTACTTTCTAATACTGTGCTAGGGATGCCCGGAAGCCTTGTCTGACGTGACGGCCTGCCCAGAACAGCAGGCGGACTCTGACCTGGGAGGCAGGGGCCCCGTTTCCCTTCTCTTTCTCAGTCCGGGGCTTTTCCTCAAAATGTGCTTTCTTGGGCTATGAGCTGGACATGTGTCAGTCCTTTATCATGAAGGTCTGCGTCTTTCTTCGCTAAAAGCCCCTCCATTACCAGCTCCTCCGCAGAATCCCCGTTAGATGGTGTCTGCTCCACCCTCTCTGGGCGGCCCTGGCATTGATTTCAGTCTGGAGGAGCTGCTCCCAGGAACTGTCCTGGTTTGAGGTGTTCAGTCACATATGTGCGTGTCCCACCTCCTATTTATTTCACTATAGTGCCAGCCTAGAACTCACACTGAGGACCTTGGGTAGAGGCCAATGACAGGACTCCCCTGTGGCTTCTGACCCAGCAGGAAGGTCAGTGCATGGAAGATGACCCGGCCTGGGGGGCTGGGAGGCAAGCCGGTGGGTCCTGACTGCCACGGGGACATACCGAGGATAGGCTTCTACCCCCGAGAAAATAAGAAGTCGCCCCGGGGCACAGTTCCGCAGGAGCTCTTGGCCCTTTGGCCACTATGCCCCACTCCGGTCACGGTCACGGCCAAAGCCAGAGCAAGGAGCCACTCCGCCTGCCCCGCCCAGCCCAGTGGCCACTGCCGGCCCCACAACACCGTGACCTGGTGCTCCCACCAACTCTGAGGAGACTTATTCCATCCTGAGGGGACATCAGCTCAGGAGGGCAGGGCCTGTCTGCAGGAGACATTGTCTGTCCCTGGGAAGGTGAGGTGACCTCCCTGAGGAAGGAGCTGCCGAGCTGCCCAAAGCAGATGCCACCAAGAACCTGGGCTCAGAGAGGGAAAGAGGGAGAGAGAGAGGTGGAGGGGAAGAGAAAGGGAGAGAGGGAGGAAGGCGGAGGGAAGAAAGGAGAGAGGGAGGGAAGGAGGAACAAGGGGAAAAGACAGGAAGGGAGGGAGGGAGGGAGAGAGGGAAGGAGGGAAGGAAGGAGGAAGACAGGGAGGGAGGGAGGGAAGGAGGAAGACAGGGAGGGAGGGAGGGCAGGAAGAAGACTGGGAAAGAGACAGGGAGAGAGCGGAGGAGAGAGGGAGGGTGCCCTTGGGAGCAGCTGCCAGGGCGGGTGGGCACAGGCGAGGGTGGGAGTGGGAGTGGGAGTGGGTGCTGGGATCCAGGGGGCCGCTCCGGGATGCCTGGCCACCGCCATGGCCAGAGGACGAAGCCCCCGAGGCGAGATGGAAAGGAAACAAGAGAGCGTAGTTCGCACGTGGCGAAGCAGAAGCTTAGAGCGAGCAGCGCAGGAGGCCGGATCCGCGTACTCCGCTTCTTCCTCCGGCTCCAGGGCAGAGGCGGGACCGTGGCCTGCGGCCCCTGCGGGAGGCTCCCGAGGCCGCGCCAGCGGGAGCTGAGGATCTCCTTGGACCTGGGACCGAAGACACTCTTGAGAAAACGTGCTTGGGGCAGAGGGGAGAGTCAGATGCCCAGGAAGGCGCAGGTTCATAAAGTGGGAGCGGGGAGGCTGGGGGACAGCGGGGTGGCAGGAGGGCCCGGGGGCGCCGACAACAGGAGTGAAGCGAGCCTGGCCCCACGCACACGGCGCGCGCGCCAGCCCAGCAGCTCTGGGGCTAAAGCCGCCAAGGTCGCGCGGTGCTACCGGGAGGCGCAGGGCGGGTGGAGGCTTGGGAAGGTCTGAAGAGGTCTCTGGGCAGAGGACAGAAGCCAGGGACCCGGGAAATACGGCGGCTGTACACGAGCCCTCCTCCTGGGCGCCAGACACCCGTGGCCAGGCCAGCAGCACAGCCCGGACCCCACCAGCACTGACACTGCTGGTTCTCGGACAGCCGGCGGGGACCCTGCCTCAGCCCCGACACCCTTCTCCCTTCCTGCTCCTGCAAAGACTCCTCCGGTGATGGCACCGCAAGGTGCCTGTAGTTAGAGGGAAACGGCTGGAGAGGAAGCAGTGGCTGCGCCACACGTCATTTCATCGTCCAGGCTGCGCTGGCCCATCCTTAGCTCACAGAGAGGAGAGAGGAAAGCAGGGCTCAGGCTGTGGGGTGGGCGCCTGAAATCATCCAGTCAGTGCTGCAGCCAAGCCCAAGCCTCAGTCCCAGGACTCTGGCTCTGGGGTTGAGCCTAACGCTGGGCCCCAGCTCCCCCTTACACCCCATACCCCAGTAATTCCATGCTCCAGCCTCTCTCAAAATCCTCCCCTTCTGCAATTTGATCCTCAACGGAACGAACTGCCGCCACTTATGTGCCAAGGACTAGGTGATGTGCCACGTAAAAGTATCTTTACTGCCAGGAAGTCCAGTCTGAATCTGATCAAGCCCTGAGGTTCAAGCACCAGTTGGTAGAAAAATACAAGAGAGAGGGGAGCGCGTTAACCAACAGCAATGCCATCTGCACGCAGGGAATGTGGGGAACGGGAGGCAGCATGAGGCAGTGGCACCACCACACTTCAGCCCAGGTGAGACTCACTGTGGGCCCTGGCTGCTACAGGCAAGCTGCAACAGCCAACCTCCGCAAACATGTCCCGTGGGGATGCAGAATCGCCCCTGGTTGACTATCATATCCCTCGATTGTATGGGAACAGCCTGATTTAACCATTAAGTTGCAAGAAGAAAAAGGAGAGAAAGAACCACCACATTCCACAACCTAGCATAATGTATGAACCTGGTTTGGATGTCAGGAGTCAATTCAATTCAGGACCCAAACCAAGCAACTGAAAAAGGACAGGGAATGGAGACTCAATGCTTACTTCAGTTAATGTTTATATGGTGGCAAGCACATTCTGGTCTGTCTTAGAGTCCTTGTTGGAGGACATCACAGGTGGAATGTACAAATAAAATATGACTGAGATCTGCTTCAAAATAATGTAATGTGAGGAGAGGGCCATGCTTGTGGAGGGGATACCTGGGTAAGACAAGACTGGCTGCATGTGGATGACCCCAAGGCTGGGCAACGGGGACCTGGGGCTTCCCTGTACAATTCCCTCAACTACTGTGTATGTGAAAATGGTCCAAATGAACATTACCCCTCCCTGCATTAGCCCCATCCCCTATAGACCAGACAATCAGAATGTCACTTCCTTCATCTTTCTCCCATTAAATTTTCAGTGTTGGTGGTACGGTGGTGGGCACAGCTGCCTTCCAATCAGTTTCATACTGTCACTGGATTGACCTTTCTAAAGGCGCATCAGACCATTCCCCTGCTCAGAAGATGCCAGGCTCCCCACTGCCTGCAGGAGAAAGTCCAGACTCCTTAGCAGGGTGCTGGAGCTCAGCCACTGTCTCCCTACACTCATTTTTCCAGGCTCATCTCAACACACACCCTTTACTCCAGGAATGTCAGGGCACTCTCAGATTCCCAAGTGTTTTTGACCGCGCCCTGTTTCAATGCCTGTTTCTTCAGCATGAAGTGCCCTCTTCCCTCCCAAACTCCCACCCCCACACGAAGCCTTTGATCTGCTCAGCCTACAGTTCTGGCTCAAAAGCCATTCCCTTTGATGTTTGCCCCACTCCTCACACACGCAGCCAGACTCCACCATCTCCCCAGTGTTCTCAAGGCAGTTCCCTGACACTTCGGCTTGGAATCCCATGTCTGCTTCTAGAAAGAGATTTTGAGCTTGCTGAGAGCATGGACACGTCCCATGTACCCATTATCCGCCAACACTCAGGCAGGCCCTGGAGCTTGCTGAGTCTCCCTCATACGATCACCGTCTCTCAAGTCCTTAATTCCAGCCTTCACACAGCCATCTCCATGCACAAATACACACCTGGCGTTCCAGCAACACCAAACTGCTTGTCCTCCCAGACAAAACCCAGTTTTCTATGTTTCTCCACTGCAGCCTCAAACTGCCGGGCTCAAGTGATCCTCCTCCCTCAGCCTCCTGAGTAGCTTAGTCTGCAGACACTCGCCACTATGTCCAGCTAATTTTTGTATTTTTTGTAGAGGCAAGGTCTCACTACATTGCCCAGGCTGGTCTTGAACTCCTGAGCTCAAGCATGCCTCCTGCTGTGGTCTCCCTAAGTGCTGGGATCACAGGCGTGGTAAGCCTCCACTCCCAGCCTCAGATCTTTTAAAAGTACATTTGGATTGAGCTAGTATGATACTGGCATAAGGACAGACATACAGACTGATGGAGTAAAACTGAGAGCCAAGCCCATTCATTCACTGGGGAAAGAACAGTCTCTTCGACAAATGACGCTGGGACAACTGGAGAGCCACAAGCACAAGAATGAAGGAGGATGCCCCCTCACACCACAGGGAAAGACCAATTCAATGTGGATCACAAACCTAAAGAGAAGAGCTGAGACCACACAGCTCTTAGAAGAGATGCAAAGGTAAAGCATGCTGACTTAGGATTTGACAGTGGTTTCTAGGTGACACCGAAGAAAGCAGATCAATCAGACTTCATAAAAATTAAACGTTTTTGTGCAAAGGACACTATCAAGAAAGTGAAAAATAAACCCACAGAATGGGAGAACATATTTGCAAATTATACAAGGGTCTAGTATTCAGAATATAAAAAGAACTCAACTCAATAACAAAAAGACAACCCGATTAAAAAATGGGCAAAGGACTTGAACAGACTTTTCACCAAAGAAGATATACAAATGGCCAAACGAGCACATGAAAAGATACTCACCACCTTTAGATGCCAGGGAAATGTACATGAAAGTTAAAACGACATACCACTTCGCACCCGCTGGGATACCTATCCTTTTTCTTTTTTCTAAGATGGGGTCACCTGTCACCCGGACTGGAGTGCAGTGGCACAATCTCAGCTCACTGCAACCTCCACCTCCTGGGTTCAAGCGATTTTTCTGCCTTGGCCTCCTGAGTAGTTGGGACTACAGGTGCCCGCCACCACACCCGGCTAATTCTTGCATTTTAGTATAGACGGGTTTTTGCCATGTGAATCAGGTTGGTCTCGAACTCCTGACCTTGTGATCCGCCCACCTTGGCCTCCCAAAGTGCTGGGATTACAGGTGTGAGCCACCGTGCCTGGCCCCCTATCCTTTTTCAAACTGAAAAATTACATTAGCATGGCTGGGCACTGTGGCTTATGCCTCTAACCCCAGCACTTTGGGAGGCTGAGGCAGGAGGACAGCTTGAGCCCATGAGTCCAAGACCAGCCTGGACAACATAGCAAGACCCCTTTTCTAAAAAAAAAAAAAAAAATAGCGAGATGTGGTGGCAGGCACCTGTAGCCCAGCTACTCAGGAAGCTGAGGTGAGAGGACAGCTTGCGCCCAGGAGTTCAAGGCTGCGGTGAGATATTGTGCCATCACACTCCAGCCTGGGTTGACAGAGGGAGACCCTGTCTCATCAAAAGCAAGTGTCATAAAGGATGTGGAACAAGTGGAACCCCTGTATATTGCTGGTGAGAATATAAAATGGGGCAGCTGATACGGAAAGCAGTTCGTGGGTCTTCAGCAAGTTAAACATAAAATTGCCATCCAAAGCTGGGCGTGGCGGCCCATGCCTGCTAGCACTCTGGGAGGCCGAGACAGGTGGACGACCTGAGGTCAGAAGTTTGAGACCAGCCTGGCCAACATGGTGAAACCCCATCTCTACTAAAAATACAAACATTAGCCGAGCGTGGTGGTGGGCGCCTGTAGTCCCAGCTACTTGGAAGGCTGAGGCAGGAGAATCTCTTGAACCCAGGAGGTAGAGGTTACAGTGAGCTGAGATGATGCCACTGCACTCCAGCCTCAGTGACAGAGTGAAGTCTCTCTCTTTCTCTCTCTCTCTCTCTCACACACACACACACACACACACACACGACCATCCATATGACACAGCAATCTCACTCCTAGGCATATACACAAAAGAACTGGAAACAGGTGTTCAAACAGAAATCTGTACACAATGTTCACAGCAGCATTATTCGCAATAGCCAAAAGGCAGAAACAACGCAAATATACATCAACTGATGAAAAGAAATGTGCTATCCGAACAACAGGGTAGCAGCTATAAAAAGGAATGAGGTACGACACATGCTACAACATGGGTGGGCCTTGAGAACATTACGCCAAGTAAAAGAAGCCAGACACAGAAGGACAAAGACTGCACGATCCCATTTCCATCAACTATTCAGAGTCGGCAAATCCATAGAGAGCAGACTGGCGGCTGGCACAGGATGGCGGAAGGCCAATGAGGACTGAGTGCTAGTGGGAATGGGGCTTCCTCTTGGGGCGAGGAGGCTTTTCTGGAATAGACGGTGGTGAGGGCTGCACCACCCTCTGAGCACCCCTGAGTCCTCCAGGCTGACAGTGGCAACAGCAAGGGTCCCACAAAGCCAGGGAGACACACTCGCTTTGGGAGGGTCAGCTGTTCCCGATACAAAGAAGGCATCAGCGTTGGCTGAATGTGAAGTGAGAACCAACAGGTGTGCTTCCTCAGTTTAAGTGTTTACTCCTAAAACAAAAACTGGGTGTCTATCTTAAAATCCTAAGAGATCGCTGTGAAGGAGCATGATACTGTTTAGTGGCCCGGCTTGGGCAACCTGGACTTGATTCTTCCCTGTTGGTTTCTCACTTCACACTCAGCCAACGCTGATGCCTTCTCTGTATCGAGAACAGCTGACCCCCTCCCAAAGCGAGTGTGTCTCCCTGGCTTTGTGGGACCCTTGCTGTTGCCACTGTCAACCTGGAGGACTCAGGGGTGCTCAGAGGGTAGTGCAGCCGTCACCACCGTCTATTCCAGAAAACCCTCCTCGCCCCAAGAGGAAGCCCCATTCTGGAATGCTGGTTACAGGGATTCTGTTTTTATCTACTCATTCAGTGAGGGGAGAGAGGACCTAGAATTTACTTTAGCCTCCTGATGTCTGGCTTAACGATGGGAAATTATTTCTCCAACTATTATTTGTCAAACCCAAATCAAAACAGTCAGCCCTTCCCTTCAGTAGAAGCCACTGAAAGTCAGTGGTCCCAGAGGCTTCTGAGCCAGCACTGCGGCCCCCACCTGTCTGAGCAGTGGTGCACACGAGCAGCAGCTGCACGTTCTAGAAGGAAGGCTGGGGGGCACAGTCTGAAATGCTGTTGAAATGCTACTTGAGACACTTGTCAGCCACTCAAATGGAAGCTACGGGAATAAAGAGGAAGCCATTCCCTCCCCTCCCCTCCCCTCCCCTTCTCAGGTCTCTCCGATGAAGAGACATGGAGCCCCTGGGGAGGATGTGTCTCCTGAGGTTTTGGGATTCTGGGGTCTCTGGCTCGGGGAGGAGGTGGTGGGGCTGTCTGCAGAGGAGGGAAGATGAGGCGCCCAGACGGTCCTTGAAATCGTGCTGGGGTTCAGGTGCCCAGCCAGGGTAGGTCCCCGCTGCCAGGCCCACAGGGAGGTACGGGGGCAAAGGGCGTTACCTGCCTCAGTGGTGCGTGGCCCTCTCCCAAGTGTTCCCAACAAGCATGGCTTCACTTCCTCAGGAAGAGGAAACAAGACACCAGAGCCATCCCTCGTGCTCAGGGAGAGCACCCCTTTAGCTCCTAACATAGACACAGCAAGCCCGAATGTCCAAGTGCCCTCACACCCCACAACCTCCCGTGCAGCCAGGCAACAGCACCCCAATATATCTGAAGTAAAAAAACAATCTGGGCAACAGATACATGGATGTCTGTTAGTCTCTCTACTTTAAAATATTTCACTGAAACAGCAAAAATGGCAACTGGATTTGTGACAAAGCCTCTCTCCTAGATTTTTATCATATAGGGGATTACCAAATGAAACAGGCAGCTCTTTCCCTTCATTTAAACACTGCAGTTCTAAAAATTCACAACTAGATATGTGAGAGTCATTGTTCAGTTGGGCAGGGCCAAATCACTGGTGTCCAGTAACTCTTAGATGATGAATAGAAGTAAACACAAAGGTACTTTTTCACAGAACATAATCAGTGCTGGTTTCGGATACAGGCCCAGGGACAAAGACCCACAGGCAGCAGCTTCTCCAGCTGCTGAACCTGATTTGGATTCCTGTAGGCCAGGGCTGGAAAGCCACAGCCCACGAGCCACATCTGGCCTCCTGGTTATTTTTATAAATAAAGTTTGCTGGACACACAGCCAAGTCTGTTTATCCACCTACTGTCTATGGCTGCTCTCTGGCTGCGACAGCAGAGTTAATTAGCTGCAGGAGAGACCACACGGCCGCTAAAGCCTAGAAATATTTGCTGTTTGGCCCTTTACAGAAAAAAGGTTTTACTAATTCTTGTGCTAGGCCAACAATTTCTGGATAAGAAATAAAGGAAAACAGGACAGATTTTCCTGATCAAGGTCGACGATGCACTCGCAGTCAGCAAACCTCATGAGCCTGCCTTACAAGTGAGAGTGAAGGAAGAGGCAAGTTACAACCGCCAGTAATAAAAAGGTCTGTGGAGGCAGTGACTGGTGCATCTCGGCCTAGGAACATTCACTGGTGCATCTCGGCAACTTCCTTCCATCTGGCAACCACAGAGCAGGGGGGGCCCGGAGGGAGAAAGCAGGTGCTGTCCCTACAGAATCGCCCCCACCCCCCGAGGGACTGGGTACAGCAGAGGACAGGAGTGAGATACGCGGCTGACGAGGAGATGAATGTTAGCTCTGAAAACTGACCTGTCCATGCCCACCTTATCCCCGGCACCTTCTCTGCAGAAGGTTGGCAAACAGTGGCTATGACAAGGAAAGAAGATTCTCCAAAGAAACCAGTCTGTCTAGGAGAAACTACGGCTGCTAATGTGGAAGCCAGCCGCTCTAAGCACACTCTCTGCACTTCAGTCTCTAGGGGCCAAAAGTCACAAGAGCCAGCTCCCAGCCAAGGCCGCTACAGCAAGTGGTCAGCTGACAAGCCCACCCACGGCCAGCTGTGCCAGTGCCGCATCTTTGCCTGTGTGAACAAAGAAACCCTTCATCTGAGAAGCACAGTCTCCTGTTCCCACACCGCAGCTAGGAAGATCCTCTTACATCCCTGCTCAAAACACACCAGTGGCTTCCCATTATCCATCCAGACTCAGTGGTTCATGCCTGTAGTCCCAGCACTTTGGGAGGCTAAGGTAGGAGGACTGCTTGAGGCCAGGAGTTTCAGATTAACCTGAGTGACATAGTGAGACCCCCTTGTCTACAAAAAATTACAAAAGTCAGCTGGGCATGGTGGTGCACACCTGTAGTCTCAGCCACTTGGGAGGCTGAGGTGGGAGGATGGCTTGAGCCCAGTAGTTCAAGGCTGCAGTGAGCTAGGATTGCACCACTGCACTCCAGCCTGGGCAACAGAGTGAGACCCTGTCTCTAAAACCAAAAAACCAAATCACCCCCACCTCCCTGCCAAAATCCCAAAACCCTGTTTAGGCAGGCTGTTTATAAAACCCTGCCCTCCCTTCGGTGCCTGGCTCCCTACCTCCATCCCTCCCCCCACATCCTCACTTCTCCTTAGCCAACTGGTGGACACCTGGCGGTGGACATGGCAAACCCACTTCCTCCATGCGGCCTTCGCACTAGCTGCTGCCTCTGGCTGAATGAGGATCTTTCCCTTATCTCTGTACCGTGGCCTCCTTCTTGACATTCACATTTTATTTTTCGTGTCATCTGCTTGGTGAGACCATCCCTGACCTCCTGAAGCAGCCTCCCAATCTCAGCAGAGGGGCTGCCAGAGGGTCCTGTCACCAGAGATGTGTGGAGCCATGTGAGTAGTTCTGGTTGTCACTATGGGGTTGAGATCCCCAGGGCCATTGCACTGCAAAGGTGACATGCTCTCATATCCAATGTCACTCATGCCCTGCAGAAAACACCTGTGGCACTGCACTCCACTTTTGTGCCATCACTGGAAGCAAACTCCATGAGTACGGGAACTCTGCACTTGCAGTGGTGCTCAGCACGTGCTGGGTCTCACAGTGAACCTGCTGGTTGACTGAGAACGAAGGGATAGCCTGGAGGAAAGCCACAACGTCACACAGAACGGCCCAGATAAAGAACATGGTACCGAGAGGGTACGGTCCCTCCAGGGAACAGAAGGGGGACCTGACTCCAGAACCCAGCCTCTGTCACACCGCACAACTTCCCTGAGCTGGACAGTGGCCCAGTTCATAATCAGCAAGACAGCTGAGTGGCTGTGTCCTGTGAAGCAGTCTGAGAATGGGAGGAAGATGAAGGGAAACCTTGATTTCTGTATTACTTTATTTTTCAACCATGTGTATTTTAACCCCTAAATAAATAAATAAGAGAAAATGTCTATAAAGACAGACTGGGAGGACAAAAGGTCATGACTGCTCCCGGGTCTCACTCCTGCGGGCAATGGAGTCTTTCTTGTGTGGGCATCAGGTGCGGGCCAAGCACAGACCAAGTGGCAGACAGGGCCCCCCTCCTGTCTCACCACGCACTCCATTTTCCTGCACTCCTCCTTCTCTAATTTTATCTACTGCCTTCTCTTTTGCCAATATATGTCTTCTCTTCCTTTAAATTCAACCTTAAATTTCATATTAAGGAGAGTGAGAGCTAACAAAATAAATTAAATACACTTACATTGGAATTATTTTGGAAAATACTGTTAGGGTCTGAGACAGCTCTGCCCAACAGAACTTTCTGTGAAGCTACGAATGTCCCACCTCTGCTGGTCAGTAGAGTAGCTGCTGGCCACATGAAGCTACTGAGCACTTGAAATGTGGCCCGTGCAACCGAGGGACTGAATTTTTTATATAATTTGAATTTTCATTAATTTCTATTTCTATTTAAATTAAAAATAGCCTCCCCAGACTTTAGAATGTTTGACTAAAAAAAAAAAATAGCCATATGTGGCAAATAATGACCATGCTGGCCAGGGCAGGTCTAATCACTTCAGAGCCCTCTGTCCTTCAATATTACCATCCGGCGAAGCCAGTCCTTGGTCAGAGCCAACACCTGCAGGATGCACAATGTCTGAAATTAATCTCTTTAGGGCCATGTTTATTTATTTATTTATTTTTTTGAGATGGAGTCTCAGTCTATTGCCCAGGCTGGAGTGCAGTGGTGCGATCTTAGCTCACTGCAACCTTGCCGCCCAAATTCAGGCGATTCTCCTGCCTCAGCCTCTCGAGTAGCTGGGATTATAGGTGCCTGCCACTGTGTCTGGCTAATTTTTATAGTTTTAGTAGAGATAGGGTTTCACCATCTTGGCCAGGCTGGTCTTGAACTCCTGACTACATGATCCGCCTGCCTTGGCCTCCCAAAGTGCTGGGATCACAGGCATGAGCCACAGCACTGGGCCACTCAATCTTATATTTTAAAAATATATAAAAGATAGTGTGATGGTGCATGCCTGTAATCCCAGCTACTTGAGAGGCTGTGGCAGGAGAATTGCTTGCACCTGGGTGGCAGAGATTGCAGTGAGCTGAGAGTGTACCACTGCGTTCCAGCCCAGGCGACAGAGTGAGACTCCGTCACACACACAAGATGAAGAAAAGTCTATATCCTTAATAAAGCAGTTTTCCCCCTTCCGGAGACCTTCATTTCTAGGCTTGCTCTCTCACTCCCCCAGGCGGAGAACATGAAGATGACAACGTTGGCTGGATTTGGAAGCAGCACTGACTTCACTGCAGGGGCACTGGGAAGTCTCTGCTTAACACAACCTGCTGATAGGAACTAGATGATTAGACAGGATGCTGTGCTAAACCAGACACCGCTGTGCCTTGACCTTTGGCAGGTACCCAACATTTAAGGAAACACTGGAGGCCCGTTTTAGAACTGACATATTCCAGATGACTCTTCCCTGTGATTTAGGAAAACATCACAGCGTTTTATGGTGGCAGCCTGACTCACTCGGCTGCGCTAAGGATGCAGGTAGAAGCCTTTCCACCATCATTTGGCAGGGCTAGAAGCTGCCATTTGCCCTGCCGTTGCTTCAATGTTGGAACTTTGAGCTTCTTTCTTGAACCAGAAAACTTTAGATTTCATATCATTTGCTTGATGAGCTCCTTCTGGAATTGCATATAGTGCAGTGAAGCTTTTACTGAAGAGGGAGAGAAACGCTGACTGATCTTATCTACTGGCTTTAACCATAAAATGCACCCTAGGGTCCAGTGTGCTTTCTGGAACTCCATAATTTAATGGTGAGCCTGTGTCTGCTTAGATGCCTTAAAGTGTCTGATTTTTCTAACCCAAAGCTCCAGGTGGCTCTTTACATGAAATGGGTTCCATCTTGTCCCATCCACTCAGGGACTACAAGATCTAACTGAATGGGGGCCAAGTTACTCCCAAATACACTGGATGTCCAGAAGCAACAGGTGCTACACTTCAAAGATGACAGCCAGCACTTCAGTTCCGGACAGGTCAATACTACGTTCTTCTTTATCTCCTCCATCCTCAACACAGTGCTCGCACAGAACAAGAGGTGCTCAAAACAAAACCTATCTTATAAAGCACATGAAATATATATGTAACTTATGCTCTACTGAGAAATGTTCCCCAAATAAGGAAAGACAGAGTTTGGGAGGCCGAGGAGGGTGGATCATGAGGTCAAGACCAGGCTGGCCAAGTTCGTGAAACCCCATCTCTACTAAAAATACAAAAATTAGCCAGGTGTGGTGGCAGGCGCCTGTAATCCCAGCTACTCAGGAGGCTGAGGCAGAGAATTGTTTAAACCCGGGAGGCAGAGGTTGCAGTGAGCCAAGACTGTGCCACTACATCCCAGCCTGGGTGACACAGTGAGACTCTGTCTCAAAAAAATAAAATAAACACAAAGCACAGAAGATCACAGGGAAACTTTATACAGTCATGCCACATAACAACATTTAACAGACTGCACATATGATGATGGTACCGTATTTTATGGTATCTTTTCTGTGTTTGGATACGTGAATTCTTGCTGTATTACAGGTACCTACAGCGTTCAGCACAATGACACCCTGTACAGGTGTGTAGCCTGGAGTGAGAGGCTATTCCGTATGGGCTAGGTGTGTAGCAGGCTGTACCACCTAGATTTGTGTTAAGTACATGCCTGTAATCCCAGCTTGAGAGGCTGTGGTAGGAAAATTTGTTGTCACAAAACGACATGGCCTAACAACACAGCTCTCAGCATGCACCCCCCTCATTAAGCGATGCATAACTGTATTTAAATGGAAATCCTACTCTGAAATGCTTTAATTAAAATAAGATCGTATGAGACTATACTTTTTACCACTGACCTTTGAACCAAGATCTGATGAGACTACACTTTTTTCCACTGAATATGTAAAAAACTAAGAAAAAACCCAAAATATCTACTTTTAAAAAATTTCACAAGACATTAGAAGACCGAAGTACCATAATCTTCTGCTTTAGTGTAGTGTTATTTATTTAAAACAAATTACATTGAATGAAAATTCTACACTACAATTCCCTTGCCGAATCAAAAAAGTGACAAAGAAATAAGCCTCTTAATAACAAGATTGTTTTTATTATTGTTGCTAATTTACAGTATCAGAAAACTCAGCAACCTGATTTGAAGCTCTCCTTTTCAGCACCTTTAAATCCCACCAACCGAACACTTCTTGACTCTAGGTCCTAATATATCTGGCAAGGTCAAATAAGAAACAAGCTCAACCGACGCCTTCGAGGACAATCTAGCTAGGAAGGCAAGTGACAGGGAACAAAGGTCACCTAGCACAGTAAACATGGCAGACGACTGTACAGCCAGCCACTGGTCTACCAAGTAACTGTCATACACATTTAAAAGATGGAAAACGTGCAATCCAAGCTGGTGAGAAGCAGCTTCACTGAAGTTTCTGGATAGATGAACTTGAGTTGGAGCTAAAAAGATGAAAATATTCATTCAGACGGCCAGCAGAGGATGGGGAGAGTATTCTAAAACAGTGGTACTTTTTTCTTTTTTTTTTTTTTTTTTTTTGAGATGGAGTTTCGCTGCTGTTACTCAGGCTGGAGTGCAATGGTGTGATCTCGGCTCACCACAACCTCCGCCTTCTGGGTTCAGGCAACTCTCCTGCCTTAGCCTCCCGAGTAGCTGGGACTACAGGTGCGTGGACCACCATGCCCAGCTAATTTTTGTATTTTTAGTAGAGACGGGGTTTCACCTTGTTGACCAGGATGGTCTGGATCTCTTGACCTCGTGATCCACCCGCCTCAACCTCCCAAAGTGCTGGGATTATAGGTATGAACCACTGTACCCGGCCTAAAACATTGGTTCTTAAAGTGTGGTCTGGGGACCCTGGGGCGGCAGCAGGGAGGTGTCCCTTGACCCTTTCAGGGGTCCACGAGGTCAAAACTGTTTTTATGATAACATGAAGACACATGATTTGCCCTTTAAAGTGTCATTATGGGGAGTTTTTCACAGGCTACTCATGAACTCAAAACAGCCTGCATGCAGGAGCCGCCAGCTACCTTCCGTGGAGCCAGATGTTAAAGAGATCTGCAAAAACAGAGCCACGCCACTTTCTTCAGCAAATTCAAAACAGTTTCCGCATAAATGTTTTTTCATGTCAACATTTAATGGGTGTTACTGTTATTAATAGATGAACTATTTTAAAACTTTCAGCTTGAATTTAGTTTCTAATGAAAAATTTCAGTAGATACAACCCACTAATAAGAGCTCTTTGGGATGCTTGGTAATTTTGAAGAGTATAAAGCAGTGACCCCCCTCTGTGTAAGCACTGCTCTTCTAAAGGAAATATCATGCTCATGTGAGTATGTGCCAGCTGTGGTTTGTAAGCAAACGCACATATTTTGGAGGTGTCTTTACAGTGCAGCGGCTCAACTGGGGGCAATCTGATCTGCCACGTCTGGAGGGATCCTGGTTGTCTCAGCTGGTGGGGGCGGTGGGCCACTGGCATCTAGGGGTAAGGCCAGGGACGCTGGTGAATGTCCTACAAAGTACAGGGCCACTGGGCAGCAGGGCCACTGGGCAGCCCCACACCAAAACATCTGGCCCCACAGTCAAGTGCTGAGATTGGAACCCTTGGTCTAGAGTGGTGGAGGTCACACAGGAGGCACCTGGCGTCCACCAACCTTGCAGCTTGTGATGCAGGACAGAATGGGGGCTAGAGAAGGGGGCTGCTTAAGGAAGAACCACCACTCCCAGCCCCCAAGGGCAGCAAGCTCAGGACAGCTGCCTCCTAACAACCCCAAAGCTCAGGAGCTGCAGCCGTGGAGGACGGATCCTCCCTGCCGGGCCTCTTTCCCATTCCCCTGGGCTCGAAGGAAAGACCATGGTGAGGTGCTGGGAAGAGTGAGCCAAGACATGACAATTAAAAGCAAGTGATTCTACTTACTCCATAATCATTACATATGAATTTCATAAAGATTTTGAAAGTATTACTTCTCTTTGTCTTCTCTGGGTTTCACTGAAGTTCAGCTGAGGGTATGGAAAAAAGTTGGGAAGAGACTGATGGAAACTAAGGCATGGGAGGTTCTAGAGAAAGCCCCAAGCTCAGAAGTGAGCCTACAGGGGTGTCAGGGGCTTTCCTTGGAGGGGTCGCACCAAACTAAACGACTGTCCCTGTCCTTCTCACACTTACTCAGGTGAAAACTCTTGCTACAGAAACTGTGAAAAGAAGGAGTTATTTCTTGAAAAAATATTTTTTCATGGCCCGGTGTGATGGCTCATGCCTGTAATCCCAGCACTCTGGGAGGCCAAGGCAAGTGGATCACCTGAGGTTGGGAGTTCAAGACTGGCCTGACCAACATGAAGAAACACCGTCTCTACTAAAAATACAAAATTAGCCAGGCGTGGTGGCACATGCCTATAATCCCAGCTACTCGGGAGGCTGAGGCAGGACAATCACTTGAGCCTGGGAGGTTGAGGGTGCAGTGAGCCAAGATTGCGCCATTGCACTCCAGCTTGGGCAACAAAAGCGAAACTCTGTTCCCCCCACCCCCCCCCAAAAAAAAAGAAAGAAAAGAAAAGGTATTTTTCATAAAAAATGTTATTTGTTAACATTATCTAATGGGTGTATTACTAAATATTTTTTAAATTTCAGCTTTAATTTCTAAAAAATTACTCCTCTGCCTAGCACCTATGTGGCCTGAGGTGACTGTCAGTCTCACTAGCTCTAGAACAGGGAGTGGTGGCAGTGGAATGTAAGGGGAGAGATTCTAACAGGAAAAAGGCTCTTACTACAGTGGAAGGTGTCAAGCCAGCTAACAAGTTGGAGAGAGGACTGTTCCTTCTTTTCAGCAGCAGATACTAGGTAAGAGTTGCTGTAGAGACTTTCAAACAAAACTAAGCTGAAGCAGGTGTAAAACACAAACAACACTCAAACAACCTTTAATGTGCTTAAAACAAATCACTTTACAAAAATCATGAACGCTTTTAAAAATGTGACGTTGGACAGAGTACACAAGCTTAAGAGAACACCAACCTATGGTCTGATCTTACAAAACCAACTTTAGAAATCTTGGAGCAATTTATTAAGCTTCTAAATCATCATAAAATGTGCCTAATTATGTTTCCACAGATTTGAATGTTATGCTGAGAACAGATGCTGAAAAGTGAGTTTCCTTGTCAATCTCCACAGAATTTTCCAACTTCAAGTGGCCCATGAGCCCATGTGCTGCCTCATCCCTTAAGACTTCCTAGGAATAAATCAGAAGTACTGGGAAGAAACTTTTATTTCCAGGACAGATATGCAAAAGCAACAAGTCAAAATTAACCATTCTATCTGAAAGAGAAGAAACATGTACCAACACATTCATTCAAAGAGAAGTTTCTAGAATTAGGCAAAAGTTACATGGCAGCATTTATGACCTTTAACAGAATTTTGTGACAATGAAAGATACATCCTGCCATATCTCTTGCAGGGAAAATGTCTCTCAAGAAGGGTACCATCCAATCTGTCCTATACATTAAAAAATGGCCTCATCTTAAACTCACCAAATCATTTGAAGCATGAGAAAACAGCGTCACACAAGTTAGGTGACATCGTTTATGGCAAAGCAAGAATCCGCATGTTTACTTTCTAACTCCCAGGCTGAAACATTTTCCACTCTATCAGTCTATCCTCTACTCCAGGACTTCATCTTTCTTAAGGAAAAACCCAAACCATCAAATGTCCCCTTGTTCTACCCAAGAATAGTTCTGCAACATATGCCGCCGGCTTCCTTGCTTTCTATGGCTAAATAGCCAGGCAGGATTTTATTATAAGGACCTGCCATATACTTGAAGGAGGGGGTTAAGTCATTGAGAGGCCAGGTTCTTGAGTGCTTTCTCTGTTGGGATTATTTCCACACCATCTGGCTCTCTGCCCTGGACAGGTCCCTGCTCTGTACGTCTTTCAAGGCTGTGAAGCCCCAGGTGGGGTAACTGTCCAATTAGAAGGTGAGTTCACTGGGTAATGGGAGCAACTGCTCATTGTGAAGGCGACATGATTGTAAAAGGCTTGAAAGGGGCTGGACGCCGTGGCTTGCACCTGTAATCCCAGGACTTTGGGAGGTCAAGGTGGGCAGATCACCTGAGGTCAGGAGTTAGAGACCAGCCTGGCCAACATGGTGAAACCCTGTCTCTACTAAAAATACAAAAAAAATTAGCTGGGCATAGTGACGGGCACCTGTAATCGCAGCTACTTGGGAGGCTGAGGCAGGAGAAACCCTTGAACCCGGGAGGTGGAGGTTGCAGTGAGCAGAGACCACACCATTGCACTCCAGCCTGGGAGCAAGAGCAAAACTCTGTATCGAAAAAAAAAAAGAGAGGCTTGAAAGCAGCATGGGAATATCAAACCTATTTAAATTGTTCAGGTTAAAATATTCAAGTTAAGAGTAATACTGAGAGAGAGGAGAGGGAAAAAGTGTGCAATAATGGTTTAATTTACCTGCATGAGTCAATCATATTTGGTAAGTGGGTGGAACTAGGAGTGAAGCAGTGAGCTGAAGACCGAGGGGAAAAAAACAATAATAAAAAAGTTAAGGGTCAACTCAAAGGTCAAAAGAACAGAAGTGTCCCAATTTGTATTCCTGAAAAACAGTTTACACAGTGATCTGCCAAGTGTCGTGCTTAACATGCCATGTTGCCTCTGGTATCCTTATGAGGAAGCAGTGAAGGACCCAACATTTCAGTATTTTTCAGTGGTAATTTCAAGCTCTGTAGCTCCAGCTCTAGAAAAAATACAAAAAGACAAGCGGGGCATCATACTCAGGCACTGCAGGCCACACCACGAGTCTTACACGACTGGGAGTCTAGAAACCCAAACCACTTTAAAAAAACACATTTTACATAGCAGTGGTTTTGGTATTTTGAATTACTGACAGATTTTTCAGGTTTAAACTTAACATTATTCGTCCTTATAGCCAGGATCTTCCTACTAAAAATAGGAATAAATGAAATATACACATTGATGCTCCTTTGTATAAGGAATAGCCCTAAGCTGGGTGCAGTGGCTCAAGCCTGTAATCCCAGCACTTTGGGAGGCCGAGGCGGGTGGATCACGAGGTCAAGAGATCAACACCATCCTGGTCAACATGGTGAAACCCTGTCTATACTAAAAATACAAAAAAATTAGCTGGGCATGGTGGCACGTGCCTGTAATCCCAGCTACTCAGGAGGCTGAGACAGGAGAATTGCCTGAACCCAGGAGGCGGAGGTTGCGGTGAGCCGAGATCGCGCCATTGCACTCCAGCCTGGGTAACAAGAGCGAAACTCCATCTCTCAAAAAAAAAAAAAAAAAAAAAAAAAAAGGAATAGCCCTAAAATAAGAAGATATAGGTACACTAGCAAGAGAGGTCTAAGGAGAAGAAATCTTAGTAGTTTTAATGAAAGATCAAAAAACCAAAAGAAAAAAAAGGCATATAGCATACACCTCCATAAAGCACCTACATTTCATCTTCGGCTAAATGAATTTAGTTAAAAGGGTGACAGGGAAGAAATAAGCAAGTCAAATCCAAGCACGGCATAGTAAACCTTGACTGTGCTATAAAGACAGGGAGGGACAGACTGGCACAAATGATCCTAACTACTGACATTTAAGGAACCTTTTGGATTTCTGCTTTTTGCTTTGGGGAGGGCAACAGATTTGCTGGAATAAACCACCTGCTGAAGAGGAGGGAGGTTCAGAATACACCAAAGGATAGAAAAGAGAGAACGCAGGGCTAAAAAAAAGTGCACTGCAGATCATCGCCAGTCAACTGTGTTTCCCAGACGGAATTTAACTCATTCTAATTTGGTTTCCGGGAAGAATTCTGACACTCACAAATAAATGTCATTTGTCATAAGACTGGGACCTCAATGATCCAGCTCTGGAGAACTGACAGTCTCTTAAGCCGATTCTCTGCTGCCCATGGATTCAAAAGGACCTACTGGCTCTGCTTGGGTCCACACTGCTCCTGGACCCTTGGCCCTAGGAGCTCTCTAGTTCAACAGTTAGGCAAAGGAAAGTGGTGACTGTGCAAATCCTCTGAAGGCACAACTGTGTGAAGCACCAGCATCACGGCTGCTCAAGTACATGCAATCCTCACTTGGCATTCCAGCTGCTCCTCAACGAGCCCAAAGCCAAGCAGCAGAGAAATTCACAAGTGGCCAATGTGCACACGTGCACGCACGCAAGCACACACACTCACACACACACTCATACACACACACTCACACACACTCTCACTCATACACACACACTCACACACTCATACACACACACACAGAGAATGAATAAGAACATGAATGATGATAAAATACCAAAACTAGGTGAGTTTTTCAAATACCAACATTATTGGGGAAAGAGGCCAAGGGACCAGACATCCACAGAAATAGGGAGCTAGCCCAGGACGTCAGTAGCAGAGACGGCATGAAGGAAAACAAAGGTGATAAAAGAAAAAGAACCAACCACAGAGTCACCTGGCAGCTTGCAAAGGAAGTAGCAGTGGGGGATGGCCCTAAAGCTAAAAGCAACATAGCTATATACACCACAGAATCCATAAGACCAAGCCATACGGGATGGTTGCTGGGTTTGAAGTATGGGAAATGAACTTAAAAATACCAGTTCCAGGCTGGGCGAAGTGGCTCAGGCCTGTAATTCCAGCACTTTGGGAGACTGAGGCAGGGGGATCACAAGGTCAGGAGTTCGAGATCAGCCTGACCAACATGGTGAAACCCTGTCTCTACTAACAATACAAAAATTAGCCAGGTGTGGTGGCTGTAATCCCAGCTACTCAGGAGGCTGAGGCAGGAGAATCGCTTGAACTCAGGAGGTGGAGGTTGCAGTGAGCCAAGATGGTGCCATTGCACTCCAGCCTGGGTGACAGAGCAAAATTTTGTCTAAAAAAAAAAATCAGCTAAGAGTAGTGGCATGTGCCTGTGGTCCCAGCTACTCGGAGGCTGCGGTGAGAGGATCACTTGAGCCTGGGAGGCAGGGGTCATAGAGAGCAGAGATTGAGCCACTGCACTCCAGCCTGGGTGACAAAGTGAGACTCCATCTCAAAAAAAAACCAAAACCAAAAAAAACCCACAAACCAAAAAAACCCCAAAGATCCACAAACCAGTTCCATAGGCAAGCACGATTTTCATAAAATCGTAAATAGTTTTCCAAAGCAGAACGGTAAATACCTAAACAACTAAAATGGAGGGTTATGAAAGGCACCACAAAGAAAACTTCATACAGGGAAGCATTTTAGGAGATCCTAGGTTTTCTCATTCTCAGTTCTTCTACCCTAAGTTAAAAGCTGTGTATGAAAAACAAAGTCTGTATTTGATGCCAGTTACCTCTGATTCTACCGTGTCTTGTCCTTCTTTTGAACTTTTCCCACTCTTCCCTGCTTTTGGAGATTCCTGGGAAACATGAAGCAAAGTCAATTAGTCTTCTCACTTTTTAGACAGGTAAACCAAACGCAGTTTTAAAAAGGATTGATACAACTCTACCAGCGCTTTTGATAGTTTTAACCCACACCATTAGGAAATTCTAGATCATATTGTTTAGGAATCCAATAGAGCAACAATCCTCCCTTTCAGATTCCTTTCGTTTTATCTCCACTTGAGGTTGAAAACTTTAAGCAGAAAACAGATACATCTAATTTTATACAGCGCTTTTGGCATTTTGAAGATCCACATCACATTCCTTTCTTCACTCCCACCCTAAACCCTATGAGTGAGTATTTCTGGGGTGATGCCGAAACGCTACAGAGCCTCACCTGAAGCAGAAACATTCCCGCTCCCCCACCCCCCGCAATGCAAACGCAGCACCCTCGTTCGCAGCCCTCACTGCCGCCGCCACCCAGGATAATAACAGCGTTTTGAGAGCCCCAGAGCGTCCCTCCGGGGCGGCAAAGAATTCCTTACTAGCGTTCAGCGGGGTCCCTCCCCAGGCGTCTACAGCCCCCATCCCTGAAGCTCCTTCCGGGGGACTGCGAGGCTGCGAACCCCCTCGGCGGCCGCACCTGCCCGCCCAGGCCCACGGCGCGCTGTCGGGGGCGGGCGCCCCTCCAACCCCCTCCCCCGGACGCGCCTCTCTCCACGCCCGGCACGGGTCCGGCACGAAGGTCCCCGCTGCCCGGGCCCGGGCCCCGCGGCTCCGGCGCAATTCCCGGGCTCCCCGCCCCCACCAGCCGTGAGGGCGAGAGAAGCCCCGGGATGCCCGGCCCGGCCGCCCTCGGGGACGCGGAGCCCGCAGCAGGCGGCGAGGCTGAGCCGGGGCCCGGGAGCAGGACCCCAGCGCCCCGGCGCCCTCCCCCGGCGCTCTCTCCCGCCCCCGGCGTCCCGCGGCCGGGCCCGAACTCACTTTCTCCTTCTTGTTTTTATTCGGCATGGCTGGAGCGAGCCGCCGCCGCCGCCGCCGCCCCTGCCGCCGCCTGCCTCCGCAGCAGCAGCGCCCCCGCCCCGGCCGTCGCGCCCCCACGGCCACGGCCGCCGCCGCCGCCGCCGCGGGACTGAATCGTTCGCTCGCTCTCGTTTCCCCTTTTTCAGGCTCCCAGAGGCAGCGGCGGCCGCGGCGGCGGCGGCGGCAACGGCGGCGGCGTCTCTCCGCCCCTCTCCCGGCCGGCCCGCCCCGCCCCGGGCCGCCCGCCGCTCGCCCCGCCCCCGCCCCCGGCCCCGCCTAGCCGCCCTCGAAGGCGCCCTGCCATTGGTCGACGCGCCCTCACGTGTCCTAACGCTCCCCGCTTCCCTGACTCCCTCCGCCCGTCCCGTTCACACCCCCGCCCTCCGTCACCAGTCGCCGCGTCCCGGCATGGGGTTGGCCGAATTCTCATGGCTGGGGCTGACGGCTGGGCTGAGCCGGGTGAGGGGAGGAAGCGTGTAGCGGCCACTGCGGTAACAAGGCCGTGACCGCCTATGGAGGTGCAAGACAGAGCGTGAGACGTAGGAAATGCACATTTGAAATGTATGGCAACAACTTCTGCAGCCGGCGAGGCGCGAACAGTGGCCTCGTGGTCTTGTCCCCTCACCGCCGCCGCTCTCGCTGCAGACAAGGGCGCCCAGTACGCTGTGCACTGAGGCGCACGGGGAGGCCCCGCAGCCAAGTGAGCGGTAGTTTCGCGGGCCTCCTCTAGGCCCCGCCTCCCTGCCAGCCCCTCCCCTCGACCGGTCCTTTCTCTGGATCAGCCCCTTCTTCCCCTCGATCAGCCCCTCCCCTTGATCAGTCCCTCCCCTCGATTAGCTCCTCCCCTCGATCAGCTCCTCTTACTCGACCAGCTTCTCCCCTCGACCAGCTCCGCCTTCCGCAGCTCCTCCCACCCTATAGCCCCTCCCTCCCTGGTCGGTCCCGCCCTCCTCAGTTTCTCCCGCGAGGTCACCCCTGTACGACAGCCACGCCCTTCCCTAGTCGGTCCCGTCCTACTCAGTTCCTCCGTGAGGTCCCGCCCACCCGACAGTCCCGCCTTTCCCCGGTCGCAGCTCCTCCCGCGAGGTCACGCCCACTTGTGTAGTCGCTCTCCTAGGCCTCGGCCCCGCCCACCGAGGCCAGGCCTCGAAGACTTGGTGGCCGCTGCGCCAATAGGATTTTATTTTTATTTTTTAATTTGTCTTGATGATAAGTGGTGAGGAAACCGCTGCATGATGACTGGGAGTCACCTGATTTCTCTCACCTCGTTAATAGCTGTGGGGAGAGGGCATCCAAGGGAAAAACGTTAACTTTTTTTTTCTTTAAACGTTAACTTTTTAATACACTACTTTCTCAGTCCACCTCCTGCCCAAAACTATTGGAGAGGCTAATGACAGGCGTCCGAGATTGCAGAAATGCATTAGGTAGTAAGACTGGGAGAGAACGGATTTCACATGTGAGAGGCATTGGTGCTTCACCTGTGATGATGAGGGAGCTGCATCTTTTTTCTTTTTCTTTTTTTTTTTTTTTGAGACAGAGTTTCACTCTTGTTACCCAGGCTGGAGTGCAATGGCGCGATCTCGGCTCACCGCAACCTCCGCCTCCTGGGTTCAGGCAATTCTGCCTCAGCCTCCTGAGTAGCTGGGATTACAGGCACGCGCCACCATGCCCAGCTAATTTTTTGTATTTTTAGTAGAGACGGGGTTTCACCATGTTGACCAGGATGATCTTGATCTGTTGACCTCGTGATCCACCTGCCTCGGCCTCCCAAACTGCTGGGATTACAGGCTTGAGCCACCGCGCCCGACCAGGAGCTGCATCTTAAACTGGCAGCTTACAAATTATTTGTTCTCTTAGCCCCTGGGTGCTTGTTCTTGGAAGTTGCCAGGCAAAGCATTTTCGGTTGTTCTCAGAGGTCTGCAGTAGGAAAGCTGAAAGACAGGGGGTAAGAAAAAAAATCTTACCGCATGTCTGCGGGTGTCTGAATGACTGTGGGCCCTTAGACGAGTATCTGTAGTTAAGCAGGACAGCTTCAAACAGCTATTTGTGCAGAATATTATGGCTTTTTAATGAATCATTTAAGTGCGTTAATGGTTTCTCTAAAACAAATAGTTAAAAAAAAACTTTTGGGGGTGGAGCGATGCCCCTAGTTAATAACATTTTAAAAATAAAATAGATGCTTTCAATTTAGTAAGCCCAGAATCTATCCATATCAAAAAGGAGTAACTTTGAAACTATTGGTTTATGGCCATGAACTCTAAGAGAGGCTGAGAGGCTTCTCTGAGACAAGCCTGTGCCACTAAAATCCTTCTATCCCAGCTCCTGATCGGGGTTGCATACAATTCACTCATTCGACACATGCTTGTTGGATAACTACTATGTGCAAAGCATGATGCCGGAAATTCCAAGGCACTACCCTTATCCTCAAGCAATTCACATGTTTGGATGGAAACAGAAGAAAACCAGCAATCAGAAGGACATGACATGTGATGAGTCTACAGGACTGGGGTGAGGGGCATCAGGCTTGGAAGCATGACGGAGCACTGCACAGGGCGTTTTTTTATGGCCGGAGATGAGACTGAAGGAACAGCGACACTGAATTAAGACTGCTATGCCTCGCCAAGATATTGTACTTCTATTTGAATGCATTTCAGGGTCACTGACAGATATTAAAGTGGAGAGTGATGTACTCACATTTGCATGTTAGAAGACATCAGTGGCAGGAGGATGGAGAAGGAGGTGAGGGTGGGAGTAAAAGCAGGAGGCAGAAGGAGCAGTCAGATCCAGCTACGGTTCAGGTGCGTGCCGGGGAGGCATCTCCACAGCAACAGGGGGAAGGATCGCTGACACGGCAGAGAGCCAGGATTGAGGATAAAAGGCAAATGCTCATGGCTATGGTTTGGGCAGCCCAGTGAATGATGAGGAAGGGGTGCAAGTGGAGGGCGTGTCTGCAAGGGAACATGATTTCGGTTTGGGACACGTTGCTGTCCCTGCAAAATGTAGGTAGAGGTGTCCAAGATGGCAACTGGAAATAGAGCATAGAGACCTAGTTGCACGTCAGATTAGGGGTTTCTCAGGTCAGTTTAGAGTTTGAGGGAAAGCCTAGGGACAAAGTACCAGCAAAGCTGCATAGTTACCATCCAGTGACCTTGAAACCATAGCAACCAGAGAAATCTGACTCAACACCAGTACCTGTATGTAGGGCACCCACATGTTGGGCACCAGATATAGGGCTGTGGAGGCCCCACAGGGTCATGGGGTGTCCTTTATGCTGTGTTGGGGTGCAGAATCCAAGAGGTAAAGAGGACACTGAAGAACTGGTGAAGAGCATCTGAACTCTGGGGGCCACACCACCTGTGAGCGGAGATCAGCGGCGGCCCCCAAATGCCTGAGAGCATCTGTATTTATTAGGTACAAGCAGGGGGCAGGGTTGTAAGTGAGGTCTCATCTAAAGGCTTAGTAATAGGGCATACATAATCACGTGAGTTACAAGTGAGTGGACCACTCCATTATGTCACCTGGGCAGAGAGGTGGGCCATGCACAGCAGGGGGCTATACTGTGTGCAGTAGTAGAGGGTCGTGTACAGAAAAGGGGTCCACCCCCATTAGGTCACTGAGGCAAGGAGGTGGGCTGTGTGCAACAGGTGTCGTGTGCCACACTTCTTATCTGGGGACTAGAGACTTCAAGAAGGGTACTGTAGCTTAATGCAGTGGGAGCTGACAGACTTGTGCTCTTCTCTTAAGATATTTATGGGAGGATTCTTTGAGCTAGCACAGAATCAAAAAAAGACTGACAGGGTATACAGCCACTGTGACTGGTCACACCAGAAGGGTTCTTCTCCCTCGGTTACTTCCTGGATCTCAGGCCTGAGGCCAACTTTCCACAGGAACTGAATGCAAGGTACTACAACTCCTTTATCAGGAGGAGAGGCTCTTGCTCCAAGCCTGCTGTACAGCGTATGCCCTTTCAGGCAGGGACGCCACCGCCTGGGTCTTTGGTTCTTATCCTGGTCTGGCTGGTTTCCCATGTACTGCTTCTGTTCTGTGACTGCTCCAGACATTCCTCCTACTACAAACTACTATATGGTTATATAGAAGGATAATATAAATCAGCACTAACTGTGTCAGTACAGCTCCGACTACAATACCTACATGATTATATAGAAAGATTATACAGAACTAAGTATGCTAGATATATGTAAGCAGTAAGTTATACTTCAAGCATGAATTCTATAAACTAATATATGATATATATGAAGGATTATATAAAGGAAACAGCTGAGCAATAACACTATGAATTAAGATATTCTTCAGGCACTAGTTGGGCCTGGGGTCTGGACAGTTCTCCTTCCTCAGCGCCCATGGGGTGTGTTGCCCATACCTGTACACCTGCATAAGATCAGAGAACAAGTCTGAGATGCAACAGTGTCACCCAGGCTGGAGTTCAGTGTCATGATCATGGCTCACTGCAGCCTCCATCTGCAGTGATGGCTCAAGCAATCCTCCCACCTCAGCTTCCTGAGTGGCTGGGACCACAGGTGCATCCCAATACGACGAGGCTAGTCTTGAACGTCTGGCCTCAAGCAATCCTCCCGCCTTGGCCTCCCAAAGTGCTGGGATTATAGGCGTGAACTACCGCATCCAGCTAGAATTATTTTCTTCAAATGCTAGGCGCTGAGAACACAGAATGCCTGAGACACCATCATCGCCCCTCGGAAGCTCAGCTGAAAATCCAAGTATGCAAGATTGCCTGGATGCCCAGAAGGCCTAGGAACAACATGATGAAACCTAAGCCCGCAGACCGGGGTCTGTGAGCACCAAGAGAAGGCTTTCTGGGCAGGGTGAACACAGCTGCAGCCTGGGCGGCAGGGAGCTCAACACCAGCCTCAGAGGGACAGGCAGGGCCAGCTGTGCTGCAGGCGCTTCACAGAGAAGATGCAGGAAGGGCAGATGCAGGGAAGGGTGTGGGCTGATTCTGAGTCAAGGGCCTCCTTCTCACTGGCCTGCTCATATGCGCCACCTGTGTTATCCAGGGCAGTGGATAGTGTAGGGCTGTGGCTGGTGGCTGCAGTGAGGCCAAAGACCCCAATCCTCTGAGAACCTCTCTGATCCTCCAGAGACCCCAGGGACACAAATAAAGCAACCCAAGGTACAGAGAAGACAGACTTTGAAAAGGTATGTTTGGATTTGAGAGGCTGTGTTAGTCCATTCTTGCATCACTATATACAAATATCTGAGATTGGGTAATTTATAAAGAAAAGAGGTTTAAATGGCTCATGGTTCTGCAGGCTGTGCAGGAAGCCTGGTGCTGGCATCTGCTCAGCTTCCGGTGAGGCCTCAGGGAGTTTCCACTCATGGTGGAAGGCACTTCACATGGCAAAACCGGGCTCAAGGTGAGGGGAGATGCCACATACTTTTAAACAGCTAGATCTCATATGAACTCCAAGGAAGAGCTCACTCATCACCGAGGGATGGCCCAAACTGTTCATGAGGCATCTGCCTCCATGATCCAAATGCCTCCCAGCAGGCCCCAACTCCAACACTGGGGATTACATTCCAACATGGGATTTGGGTGGGGATAAATATCCTCACTATATCAGGGACCATCTCAAAAAAGTGTCCCAGAAGGAGTTTTGTGTGATGCCAGCAGTGCCTTCATGAATATGGAAGGTGGGGTCATCCTGGAAGAGGTAACCCTCTGCTACACAAACACACACACACACACACACAAACACACACACATGCAGACCCACATACTGGCTTTATATGTCATCTTGATAGCCTGTCCTGAATCCCTTCTTTTGGGAGCAGGGACTATGTCTATCTTTAGCGTTCCTATAAATACCACAGCACACAGGACACTTCATGAAACCCAGTGCCCTCTACGAGCAATCAGTAACTGTCATTAGAGATGGTCCTCCCTGATGTGGGCAAATGAAACCCCTCCAGTGGCCTGCATCTTCTCTGCATCTTCTCTGCATCTTCCCTGCATCTTCCCTGCATCTTCTCTGCATCTTCTCTGCATCTTCTCTGCATCTTCTCTGCATCTTCTCTGCATCTTCCCTACATCTTCCCTGCATCTTCCCTGCATCTTCCCTGCATCTTCCCTGCATCTTCTCTACATCTTCTCTGCATCTTCCCTGCATCTTCCCTGCATCTTCTCTGCATCTTCTCTACATCTTCTCTGCATCTTCCCTGCATCTTCTCTGCATCTTCTCTGCATCTTCCCTGCATCTTCTCTGCATCTTCCCTACATCTTCCCTGCATCTTCTCTGCATCTTCTCTGCATCTTCTCTGCATCTTCTCTGCATCTTCCCTGCATCTTCCCTGCATCTTCCCTGCATCTTCTCTGCATCTTCTCTGCATCTTCCCTGCATCTTCCCTGCATCTTCTCTGCATCTTCTCTACATCTTCTCTGCATCTTCTCTACATCTTCCCTGCATCTTCCCTGCATCTTTCCTGCATCTTCTCTACATCTTCTCTGCATCTTCTCTGCATCTTCTCTGCATCTTCTCTGCATCTTCCCTGCATCTTCTCTGCATCTTCTCTGCATCTTCTCTGCATCTTCCCTGCATCTTCCCTGCATCTTCTCTGCATCTTCTCTGCATCTTCTCTGCATCTTCTCTGCATCTTCTCTGCATCTTCCCTGCATCTTCCCTGCATCTTCTCTGCATCTTCTCTACATCTTCCCTGCATCTTCCCTGCATCTTCTCTGCATCTTCCCTGCATCTTCCCTGCATCTTCCCTGCATCTTCTCTACATCTTCCCTGCATCTTCTCTGCATCTTCCCTGCATCTTCTCTGCATCTTCTCTGCATCTTCTCTGCATCATCTCTGCATCTTCCCTGCATCTTCCCTGCATCTTCTCTACATCTTCCCTGCATCTTCTCTACATCTTCCCTGCATCTTCCCTGCATCTTCTCTGCATCTTCTCTGCATCTTCTCTACATCTTCTCTGTGAAGCGCCTGCAGCACAGCTGGCCCTGCCTGTCCCTCTGAGGCTGGTGTTGAGCTCCCTGCCGCCCAGGCTACAGCTGTGTTCACCCTGCCCAGAAAGCCTTCTCTTCGTGCTCACAGACCCCGGTCTGCGGGCTTAGGTTTCATCATATTGTTCCTAGGCCTTCTGGGCATCCAGGCAATCTTGCATACTTGGATTTTCAGCTGAGCTTCCGAGGGGCGATGATGGTGTCTCAGGCATTCTGTGTTCTCAGCGCCTAGCATTTGAAGAAAATAATTCTAGCTGGATGCGGTAGTTCACGCCTATAATCCCAGCACTTTGGGAGGCCAAGGTGGGAGGATTGCTTGAGGCCAGACGTTCAAGACCAGCCTCGTCGTACTGGGATGCACCTGTGGTCCCAGCCACTCAGGAAGCTGAGGTGGGAGGATTGCTTGAGCCATCACTGCAGATGGAGGCTGCAGTGAGCCATGATCACGACACTGAACTCCAGGCTGGGTGACAGAGCAAGACACTGTTGCATCTCAGACTTGTTCCCTGACCTACGCCACCTTTCATTAACTGTTGTCTTTCTCCAGCTTTGTGGTGTGCCGATGGGCCCTCCTCTGTCTGTGCCACTAGCTCCCCTAGGCGCCCAGCTCCCACCTCCTCACCTTTTCTGGCCCAGGGCTACCTGGATTGGGTAGTGACTTCCTTTCAGGCCATCCCTGAGGCCTCCCCTAAAACTAGCTGTCATCACATCTACTGCTCCCACCTTTCCTCACTTCCTTTTCATGGAAATGTCATGAAACACGCATTTCATACTGAATTTGTATCTATTTTTTCATGCACCAGACTCCTTCCACTATAAATTTGCCTGCAGAGTTGGAGTAGAGAGTATGTTAAGTCAGATCACATTTAAATTAATTATGCATATATCAAGAGGGTGGATCACACCCTGGGCGTGTATCAGGCACTCAGTAAGTTTAACAAGTGGACCATGATTTGAAGCGAGGTGCCATTCGGTTCCCAGGAGTCCAAGAAAATACCCGAAAGTGGTGCTTTCAGGCCCAGGGGCACCCGGGGAGCTTGTTACACTAAGCCAAGCACCTTCATCGGCCCCTGTAGAGCTTTGATAAATGCCAGAGCCAGTCAGGCCCAACAGCTGGGAATAAATGCCCCGGGAGCTGTAGTAATGTGCCTGGAGTACTTTCCCGATGAGATCCAAAAGGCAGAAATTTGTGAAAGTTTCAAAAACTGAAAATGTCATAGATTATTCTAAAAACGATGAAAATTCAGAAAAATTCTGAAAATATCTTAATAAAATTTTGTATCCAAGTATGGAAGAAAGATGGAAAACAACAGAAAATAATCCATTTTCATATAAATGGAGTGAAATACAATCCCTTTCTTTTTTCCAATCCCTAAGCCCAGTGGAGGTAAGATGGGACAGAAATAACTTAGCCCAAGGTGGCGGGAGCAGCACACGGTAAGAGCCTTAGCCAGCGGGATTAGGGGCTTTCAGAGAGAGGAGATGCATTCAGTGGAGCAGCAGAGAGCTCGCTGGAAGGGAGGGCGCGGATAATCAGCTGCAGTGTATTCAAGTGCTGACTTTTAGTTCTTGTCTTAAGTTCAGGGTGATTGGTTTTAACAGGCTGGAACAGACGGCCCAGTCAGAAGGGTTTAATTGGAAATCAGTGAATGAAAGGTCCATGCACAGAGGCATGCAGGGGCCATGCCAGGGACGAGTGAGTGGGAAGCAGGCAGGGGCCGCAGCTGTGGGAGCTGCCCTTGTTCCCAGGCCTCGCTGGGCAGAGGGAGGCAGAGGTCATAGCAGAACCTGGTGTAGCCGACTCCTTGTCATAGTCCCCATCATTGTGCAAGGAGGGGGGCCAGGACAGGTGAAAACACACCCCACCCATTGTGCTGACGCACCTGAGCCAGAGGGCCAGGAAGCCCAGTGAGGCATCCCTTGATGTCCTGCTGTAGGGTGGAGAAGGGTGGGGAGTGGCTGCAAGGGGGCCTTAGGTGGAGAATAACCCGGTGTCATGGCGGAATGGGAGAGCTGGAATTAGAAGGTGTGGGTTTGTGTAGACTCTGTGTGAGTCTCAAAATCCTTAACCTAATGGTTCTGAAACGGGTGATTCTGCCCCGCACGGGACATTGGTGAGGCCTGGAGATATTTTTGGTTGTCACCACTGGGTGGGTGGGGAGAGCTACTGGCATCTAGTGGGTAGAAGCCAGGGAGGCCGCTGCACATCCAACAGTGCACAGGATGGCCACACACAACAGAGCCCCATGGCCCAGAAGACAGTAGTGCTGGGGTAAAGAACCCCTGTTCTAAACTCATGAAAAATGGGTACGACACAACCCGCCCTGCCCTCTCTGGTGGTTACCAAGAGCATCGCAGAAAACAGTGGGCGTGAAAGCCAGAACCGTGCCACCGACTTCATTTAAAGAGAATTTCTTTATCTGGGCGGAACTCTGCAGTCTGCTGAATACACTTCGCCCCTCTCCCCCGACCCCCTGCATTTTCATCTTTCCTGCCCTTTGTGTGGAGAAAGAGAAAGCCTCCACTGCATCTTTGAAAGAGAGCAGCCCCCTGCTCCAGTGAGCAGGATTCTCTTCCAGGTCACTTCTCCATCCCGGGAGACCTGAAGAGACTGCCTTTCTGCACGAACTGGCATCCAAGTTATAACAGAGAAGGAACGAGACTGCCTTTAATTGTTTAAAATCACGACAAAATACAGCATCGAGTTTACCATCTGAGCATTTTTAAGTGTTCGGGTCTAAGACAGGAAGTGCATTCACAATGTTGTGCAATCTTCACCACCGTCCATCCGCAGAGCTTTCCATCTTCCCAAACTGATACCTGCTCCCACCCAAGCACTCCCCTTCCCGACTCTCCAGCCCCTGGCAACCGCCATTCCACTTTCTGTCTCAATGACTTTGGCTACGCTAGTGCCTCAAAGAAGTGGAATTATGCAGCATTTGTCCTTTTGCGATTGGCTTATTCCACTCAGCATAATATCCTCAAGTTTTATCCATGCTGTGGCATGTGTTAGAATTTCTTTCCTTTTTAAGGCTGATATTCCATTGTACGAATGTTCATGTATTGCATTGTTTATTCATTCATCTGTAGGTGAACACTTGGGATGCTTCCACCTCTTGGCTTTGTGAATAATTCTGCTAATAACGTGGGTGTGCAAATATCTCTTTGAGACCCTGCTTTCGATTCTTTTGGGTATATACCCTGTATTAGTTCATTCTCACACTGCTGTAAAAAACTGGCCAGATATAGGTGAGGGTGGATGAAGCAAACCACCTCGCCATGTATGTACCTATGCAACAATCCCGTATGCTCTGCACATGCACCCTAGAACCCAAAGTATAATAATAAAAAAAAACTAGCTGAGACTGGGTACTTTGTAAAGAAAATAGATTTAATTGACTCACACCTCTGCAGGCTGTACAGAAGGCATGGCAGAGGTGGGCAGCTCACAAAACTTACAATCATGGCAGAAGGGTGAAGGAAAAGCAAGCACGACTTCACATGGTGGCAGGAGAGAGAGAGAAGGGGGAAGTGCTACACACTTTTAAACAACCAGACCTCATGAAAACTCACTATCACAGGAACAACAAGGGGGGAATACAACCCCATGATCACCTCCCACCAGGCTCCTCCTTAAACCTGTGGGGATTGCAATTTGACATGAGATTTGGGTAGGGGCACAGAGCTAAACCGTACCATACCCAGAAGTGGAATTGCTGAATCATATGGTAATTCTATTTTAAGTTTTTGCGGAGTCTCCACACTATTTTCTATAGAGCCTGCCCCATTTTGTACTGCTACCAACCATATCCAAGTTTCCATTTTCTCCACGTCCTCACCAACACTTGTTATTTTTTGTTTTTTCAACAGTAACCAAACTAATAGGTGTGAGATGATACCCCGTTGTGGTTTTGATTTGTATTTCCATAATGATTAGTGTACATCCTCTTTGGAGGAATGTTTATTCAAGTCCTTTGCCTATTTTTAAATTAGGTTATTTGTTTTTTCTTCTTGCTGTTTTAGTTGTAGTAATTCTTTATATATTCTGGATATTAATCCCTTATCAGATATATTATCTACAAATATTTTCTCTCATACTCCATAGGTTGCCTTTCACTCTGTTAATTACATCCTTTGATGCACAGAAATTTTAAATTTTGATGTAGTCCAATTTATCTATTTTTATTTTTGTTACCTGTGCTTTTGGTGTCAAGTCCAAGAAATCATTGCCAAATCCAAGGTCATGAGGCTTTTCCCCGTTTTCTTCTAAGAGTTTTACAGTTTTAGCTCTTATATTTAGGTCTTTGGTTCATCTTGGATTAATTTTTGTGTATGGTATAGGATAAGTGTTCATTTTGGGTTAATTTTTGTCTATGGTATAGGGTAAGGGTTCATTTTGGATTAAGTTTTGTGTATGGTATAAGGTAAGGGTTCATTTTGGGTTAATTTTTGTGTATGGTATAGGGTAAGGGTTCATTTTTGGTTAATTTTTGTGTATGGTATAGGGTAAGGGTTCATTTTTGGTTAATTTTTGTGTATGGTATAGGGTAAGTGTTCTTTTTGGGTTAATTTTTGTGTATGGTATAGGGTAGGCATTTATTTTGGATTAATTTTTTTGTATGGTATAGGGTAAGAGTTCATTTTGGATTAATTTATGTGTATGGTATAGAGTAAGTGTTCACTTGGGGTTAATTTTGTGTATGGCGCAGGGTAAGGGTACAACTGCATTCTTTTGCATGTGCATATTCGGTTTTCACAGCACCATTGTTAAAAAGACTGTCCTTTCCTTATCGATTGGTCTTGGCACCTGTTTCAAAAATCATTTGCCATTTCATTTCTGGCCTCTCTATTCTATGACATTGGTTGATATATCTGTCTTTATCCCCGTACCACACTGTTTGGATTTCCATAGTATGTTTTGAAATCAGGAAGTGTGAGTTCTTCAACTTTGGTCTTTTCCAAGACCGTTGTGGCTATTCAGCATCCCTTGAGATTCCATATGAATTTTAAGATGGAGTTTACTCTGCAACAATTGCCATTGGGATTCTCGTATGGGTTGCATTCAAGTTGCAGGTCACATCGGGCAGCATGAGCATCTTAACTATTAAGCTTTCCAAATTCATGAACGCACGATGTATTTCCACTTAGTTGTCTTTAGTTTTTTCTAGCAACACTTTGCAGTTTCCAGTGTAAAAGTCTTTTGCCTCCTTGGTTAAGTTTATTCCTGATAATTTTATTCTTTTTGCTGCTATTGTAAATGGAATTGTTTTCTTAATTTCCCTTTTAGATTCTTCATTTTTAGTGTAAGAAACACAATTGATTTTGTGGGTTGATTTAGTATCCTGCAACTTTGCTGAACTCATAGATTAGTTCTAACAGGATGTGTGTGTGTGTGTGTGTGTGTGTGTGTGTGTAATCTTATCTGCAAATGGAAACAATCTTACTTCTTCCTTTCCAGTTTGGATGGCTTCATTTCTTTTTCTTGTTTAATTTTTCTGTGTGGGATTTCCAGTGCTGTGTTGCATAAAGGTGGCAAAATGAGCATCTTTGCCTCATTTGTAGTCTTAGAGGAAAAACTTTCAGTCTTTCACCATTGAGTATGATGTCAGTTGTTGGCTGTTTATATACAACCTTCATTATATTGAGATAGTTGCCTTCTAATCCTAGTTTATTGAGTGTTTTTATCATGAAAGTATGTTGAATTTTATCAAATGCTTTTTATGCATCAATGGAGATAATCGTGGGATTTTTCTTCATTCTGTTAATGTGGTGTGTTACATTGATTGATTTTTGTATGTTGAACCATTCTTGCATTCCAAGAATAAATCGCGTTTGGTCACAGGGTATAATCCTTTTAATGTGCTGTTGAATTCTGGTGGCTAGTATTTTATTGAGACTTCTTGCATTGATATTCATCAGGGATATTGGTCTGTAATTTTCTTTCCGTAGAAAGTCTTTGTCTGGCTTTAGTATCATGCTAGCTTCATAGAATGAGCTAGGAAGTGTTCCCTCCTCTTTGATTTTTTGAAAGAGTTTGAGGAGGGTTGGTGTAAATTCCTTAAATGTTTGGTAGAATTCACCAATGTTGTCACCTAAGCCTGGGCTTTTTATTGTTGTGAGGCTTTTCATTACTGATTCATTGAGGCTGCCTTTTTAGAATGAATGTTACAAATTTATGGCCAAACAATTTTTTTTTTTTTGAGATGGAGTTTCGCTCTTGTTACCCAGGCTGGACTGCAATGGCGCGATCTCGGCTCACCGCAACCTCCGCCTCCTGGGTTCAGGCAATTCTCCTGCCTCAGCCTCCCAAGTAGCTGGGATTACAGGCACGCACCACCATGCCCAGCTAATTATTTGTATTTTTAGTAGAGACGGGGTTTCACTATGTTGACCTGGATGGTCTCGATCTCTTGACCTCGTGATCCACCCGCCTCGGCCTCCCAAAGTGCTGGGATTACAGGCTTGAGCCACCGCGCCCGGCCCAAACAAATATTTTTAAAAAGGAGTAGTTCTTTACTTTGGAAGGTGATATACCTTTTATAACGATGTGCTTTTCTCAGATTTTTAGAATACCTTTTTGGAATAGTAAGTTTTGATGACTTTATTGCCCGAATTTGTTACTATTACTCCACTTTATTGCCATAGTTTGCTTTTTTCTTTCTTTCTTTCTTTTGTTTTTTTTTAGACAGAGTCTTGCTCTGTCACCCAGGCTGGATTGCAGCGGAGTGATTTTGGCTCACTACAGCCTCCGCCTCATGGGTTCAAGTGATTCTTGTGCCTCAGCCTCCTGCGTAGCTGAGATTACAGGTGTGCCCACCATGCCCGGCTAATTTTTGTATTTTTAGTAGAGATGGAGTTTCGCCATGTTGGCCAGGCTGGTCTCAAACTCCTGGGCTCAAGCAATCCACCTGCCTCGGCCTCCCAATGTGCTGGGATTACAGGCGTGAGCTCTGCGTCCAGTGCTGCTCTCTTCTTAAACAGAAAAAACCCAAGTAAACCCAGATATTACTCTCCACCTTATGCATCTTGACACACATTACTCTCGGCTCTCATAGATAGCAAATCCACACTTGAAGATGAAAATTTGCTACAATTTCAGGTACATAACAGCATGAGCTACAGGCTTGTAAATGAGTTCTAACTCACAGTAAAGTAACTTATGACTAACAATAGATGGGTCCTTTAAATGGCAAGCACTTAGGTAAGGGTGTCCACAGGCCCTGGCAGCTGTGACTTCACGGGAAGGGCAGGGAATCAGCTGAGGGGGCCCTGCACTAATCCAGGTTCTGCCACTTGCTGCCTGTGCCAACTTGAGCAGGTTTGCAGGGCGCGGAGTTTCTGTGGTTTCCCAGAGCTGTGCCAGCCTGGACAAAGCAATATCAGAAAAAAACGGTCAGACCCATTCCACAGATTCTAGCCCAGCTACCTTCTAGAGTTCTCAGGGGTTCCCCTCATGTGAACTTGCAAAGTGAACAGAACACTGGCTTTGAAGTTAGGGCTCCACTTTCATTCATTCATCTACTCATTTGTCCATTCATTTGTCACTGAGCTCTGCCACCTGGGTCTTGTTCACTTAATCACCTGGAGGCTCAGCGTTGTCATCTATTCAATAGAGATAGAAACGTCTCCCTCCAGGGGCTTTGCAAGGTGAGAAGTAACATATATACAGTTCCCAGCACAGTGTCTGCTCCGGGTCTGTTTTAGGGTCCTGGGCCCTGTAAAGTCACACCGGGCACTGTGCTCAGAAGGGCTCTACACTTCAGTGTTCAGATATGACCATCTTGAAATTCTTTTTTTTTTTTTTTGAGATGGAGTCTCGCTCTGTCACCCAGGCCGGAGTGCAGTGGCGCGATCTCAGCTCACTGCAACCTCCGCCTCCCAGGTTCAAGCGATTCTCCTGACTCAGCCTTCTGAGTAGCTGAGACTACAGGCACACACCAGCATGCCCAGCTACTTGTTATATTTTTAGTAGAGACGGGGTTTCACTACATTGACCAGGCTGTTCCCAAACTCCTGACCTCAGGTGATCTGCCAGCCTTAGCCTCCCAAAAGTGCTGGGATTACATGCATGAGCCACGGCACCCAGCCTTGAAATTCTTAAGATTTTTAAAACAAGGGGCCCTGCATGCTCATTTTGTACTGGGCCCCCCAAATCATGTAGCAGTCCTGTGTCTGGGCATGGCAGAAGCTGCACTGTGGTGGAGGGGTCATTGGCACAGCCCTCTCTGTACCATCTAGCAGGATCTGCCTCTCCTTTTCCCCTCCCCTCTGTACTCACTGAGTTCTGTGAAGTGTCTGGAGAGTCCACGGGGCCTGCTTCAGCCCCATGGCCTGCAGAGGTATGTCGTGGCCTATAGCTGTTCCCTGAGTCTCAGTGTGTGCACCCCCCGGGTGTCGGAGGCTGTGGGGCCCTAGAGCCCACCCGCTCTCTGCTGGGCTCTGCTTCCAAGTTTCAGGACAGGGTGCCTCTCTGCCTTGAGCTCCTAGGGCCTCACAAAGATTTCAGGGAGGAAGTGTTTCTGACTGTTACTTTGCTTGGGCTGTGGACACGTATCCACCAGAGCACATCTGAACCATGGCATGACAGCAGCGTGTACCAAAGCAGGGCCTCCTGCCCACAGGCAGGATGGAGATGACCATCGTCAGCCTCAGACAGCCGTCAGCCTTGAATGAAAATGCCTGGCGTGTGGTTAGAAGGTACGCAAAGAACACTGTCACGAGATCAATCAAATCAGCTGCATTTCATCAACGATTAGTGTGTCCATGTGTGTGCATGTGCAGTCACTTATGCCGAAAACAAGAGAAAAATATTAAAAGCTAGTTCTGTTTTAATCCACCGAAGCCATTCTAGAAACATCTCGCTAGCCTTTTCCTTTAAATGTGCGTTGGAACTGCTTTCCAATGTACAAAAAGTTGCCAAGATAAAAACAGTATAGCGAACACCGCACACCTTTGACTCAGATTCACCTGCCGACCTTTCACCTGTTTGATCACTTTCCATCTCTCCGTCGCCTGTATCTGTCTGTCTGCCTCTCTGTCTACAATTTGTTTCCGAGCCATTATTGAGTAATTACCTATATGAGGCCCTTTCTCCCTAAATACTTGAGTTTATATTTTGTAAGAAAAGCGCTCTTTTACATAAGCACATAACTGTGCATTGATACAAAACTTCAATTGACTGCCCCAGTTCCAGTTTCATCAGTTTAGATCCAATCTAAGGCCGGGCATTGTAGTAAATTTACATCGCTTTGGTGGCCTTCAATTTGAAACATTTCTACAGCCTTTGTCTTTTATGATACCAACGTTTTAAAGGAGAACTCCCGCCAGGAGTGGTGGCTCATGTCTGGAATCCCGGCACTTTGGGAGGTTGAGGTGGGTGGATTACCTGAGGTCAGGAGTTTGAGACCAGCCTGGCCAATATGATGAAACCTTGTTTCTACTAAAAATACAAAAATTCTCTGGGCGTGGTGGCCGGCATCTGTAAATCCCAACTACTTGGAAGCTGAGGCAGAAGAATCGCTTGAACCCAGGAGGTGGAGGCTGCAGTGAGCTGAGATGATGCCACTACACTCCAGCCTGGGCAACAGAGCAAAAACGCCACCTCAAAAAAAAAAAAGAACCCCCCCCGCCGCCACCACTTTTGCATAGAACATTGTTCATTTTTGCTGTCTGAGTTTTTTTCAATTGGCTCAAGGTGATGCGTTCTTATGCTTTTTCAGGGTAACCGGAGGCACATGGTGCCCCCCTCAGCTTTCTCAGGGTAGCCGGAGGCACATGGTGCCCCCCTCAGCTTTCTCAGGGTAGCCGGAGGCATATGGTGCCCCCCTCAGCTTTCTCAGGGTAGCCGGAGGCACATGGTGCCCCCCTCAGCTTTCTCAGGGTAGCCGGAGGCACATGGTGCCCTCCTCAGCTTTTTCAGTACTGCCTCCAGATGCTGGCCCAATGCCAGGTTATGAAGTGAGAGTCTGGGTGAGCCTCATGTGTCTTGGCACATTTCTTTCCTGCCTAAGTGCCCTAATGTGACCCTGAGAGACGAGGAAGATCTGTAACCCAGGCATCCTATCACAGAAATAGGACAGTTGGAAATGTGATTTCTGTCTCCATCCTTTGCCCCTTTCCTTCTAAGTGAACTCCGCCCCAAGCATGCCCATACTATTGCTTAGGGTTCTTTGCTTCCAAGGAACAAGGACCACTCTATCCCCACTTAGGTGAAAAATGTAGGCTTGTTCAAAGGGTGCCGGTAGTGAAAACAACCAGGTTTTGCAAAAGACAGAAGTGACTGGGGCGGGATCTCCGCGGGAGGAGTCCAGAGCGCTGTTCCAACCCATTTCTCTCTGAAGGACTGACTCCAGCAGCTCCACCCTAGGTGTTCTGGCTTGGGGTTCAGACTCCCTAGAGAGCTGGAGAAGAAAGGGGAATGGGAGCCATGTTTGACAGCCCCCCAGCCCCTGAATTACACACAATTAGGGAAGGACAGTTTCCTAAACAAATTGGGGCAAGGCAAAGAAAATAATCATGGCTACCAGGGCCGGAACTTCACCACTCTCTCAGCCTTCGGGATCCGGGGTATGCGGCGCTGGCACATTGGTGGCTCTGCTGTTGACGACTGTGGGGCACGTCCACCATGAGGCCTGCCTTGTTCTCAGGGACGTTTGGCTCCACATCGTCCTGCAGCCATAGCTCATTGGCCCAGAGCTAAGAACCTGAATTTAAGAGGAGCCAATCTGTGGCCTGGGCAGCAATTTAGGACAGGTCCTGGTGTGAGAAGGCGTGCTGAACCCATCACAACAGAGACATTGGGAGAGAATGTGGCAGCCAGCCAAAGGAGCTAGAGAGAAGAATCCATCTGGGAGTGGGAGAGGCCACGTCAGCTAAATCCAAGTTAGGAGGCCAGAAGGGAAGAGAGGAGGCATGGAGAGGAGAGGGTAGGGAGGCCAGGTGGGAGGGGGACTGGGAAACCCCTGACACGTGGGAAAGCAGTCTAGCTGCACTGGTTTCCAGAGCTGTCTAAGCCTGACCGCGGCTGTCTAGTCCCCGGGGCTCCCAGAGGCCAGGCCTCGTTCTAGCCTCTGTCCTCGGCTTCTCCCGAGCTTCCCTCCTGCACAGGTCTTTGCAATGGACTACACTTTTTCGAGCTAGTCAGACTGGTTTCCATCCTGGTAACTAAAAAGCAAATGGTAGACTGCATTACCGGCCCAATTCCTCTTTCCCGCCTGTGCCCACACCTGTTACCACGTGATTTTGCAGGGCCCTGTGACTTTGGGCTCAGCTGTGGACTCGCAAGGGCCGGTAGAATGAGGCAGAAGTGTTGGGGTATCAGCTCCAAGCCTGAGCTTTGAGAGTCCTTGGGGCTCTGGATGCCTCTTGTGTTTCTGCCACTGCCCTGGGGAGATCACGCCTGGCCTGCTGCTGGTCTTTGGAGCAGGGCCAGTCCCGCCACGCCTCATTAGCCACCTCCAGGCAGCTATGCATGTGCAAGTGGTCCCAGCTGAGCCAGCCTGGGGGGTGGGGGGTCTGCTGGCCATCAGGTGACCCAGACATCTGTAAGATTAAAAGAGGTTTCTTTGAAGTTACTGAGTTCTGGGTGGTTTTTGTCACACAGTGTATTTGGTAATAGCTATGTGATACAAGGCCTGACCAAACTACGGAAGTCAAGAGGATAGCCTGCAAAGCCCGTCTTTTCTCCTACCTTTCATTTATCATTTGTGGCCTTCCTACTGTGTGTTTTGGAGCTGGGATTATAGCAGTGGAAAAACAAGCCCCTTACCCTGTAGAACCTACATTCTGATGGGGGAAGACAAACCGTAAATTTGTAAACAGTTGAGAAAGATCATTTTAGACAGTGACATGCTAAGAAAACAGAAGTAAGTGGGTAATGGTTTACCTGTGCTGTCCATTATGGTAGCCACCTGCCACATAGACCTTCCCTTTTAAATTAGTGACAATGAAATAAGATGTGTAATTCCGCGTTTCATTAACACTAGCCATATTTCAAGCAGTTACAGCTCCATGTGGCGAGTGGCGACTGCATTGGACGGCATAGAGACAGAAGAGTCTCATTGCCACAGAAAGTTCTATGGACAGGGCTGGATTAGACTCTATGGGGTGCCTGCCAGGGGGTGTTGGCTGTGTTAGCTACAATGGTCAGGGAAGGTTGCTCTGAGAAGGTCAATTTGAACTGGGACCTGACGAGGGAGTCAGCCGTGTGAGACACTGAGAGAGAGCGCCGCCACCTGAGGACCGGCTGGTGCACAGGCCCTGGGGCACAGACAACACCTGATTTAGGCCATCAAAGGAGTGCTCTGGCTAATGGGTGGGGGTGGATGTATATGAAGGTGGGGTGGGGTGGGGTGGGCAGAGGCAGCAGGGATACTAGTTTTCAGCTTTCAAGTGGTCTTGGCTGGACACAAATTTGTCTTGGGCTATTTTCTCTGCTACACACTCCTATCGCCCTGAATGATTTTGTGTTCTCATTCTGCTACCAAGACGATACCAACCAGCATGATGCTCCTGTGTTCAAGAACTGCTGTTTGAATCAGCTTTGCTGCGGAGGGGAAGAACTTGTTACACTTGTGGGCTTTTTCTGCTTTTTTCAAAACTTAACTGACTCCAAAAGTAAGCTATTTACTGCACAAGCCTTAGCAAGGGCAGGTATACAAGAGAAAGGAAAGTTAAACAAAATTCATAATTCTATCTGTAAGGTTTATTGCCAAGTTTAAAATGAGGAAACTGAGGCCAGTATAAGAGAATGAAAATCCAATTTATTCAGCTCCCGGGCAAGGTTCTATGGTCCCAGGGAAAGGGGCCAGGGAAGTTGAGCCAACTTCCTGGGGCGTGGGGTTTTTATGGCTAGAAGGAACGAGCAACAGCTGGGTGCTCTGATTAACTCCAGGGGAGCGGGATTGAGACGGGACAGGCCGCTATTGGTTGACGGGTTGTTGGACAGGTTTTCCAGTGGGAGAGCCGCCCAGGAGCCTTGCGTCAGCTGGAGCCTTCCAGGGGAGCCATTGGCAGAGCTAGGTGCCGAGTGCAGAGCCTGGTGCCGGGTGCAGGGGTGGGTGTGTCCAACCTCCCGGCGAGGCAACCGGCCTTACGCTATCTCCTAAAGGCAATCATTGTTCTCATTTTCTGTACCTGTTTCCACTTTTTGCTATGCATTTTTAAATTTATTTTTTGTTTTGTTTTTGAGACAGAGTCTAGCTCTGTTGCCCAGGCTGGAGGACAGTGGCATGATCTTGGCTCACTGCAACCTCCACCTCCTGGTTTCAAGTGATTCTCAGGTCTCAGCCTCCTGAGTAGCTGGAATTACAGGTGTGTGGCACTATTCCGGCTAATTTTTTGTATTTTAAATAGAGATGGGGTTTTACCATGTTGACCAAGCTGGTCTTGAACTCCTGACCTCAAATGATCCACCCGGCTCAGCCTCCCAGAGTGCTGGGATTACAGGTGTGAGCCACCTTGCTCAGTCTCTATGCATTTTTTCATTGACACATACGTAACTATACTAAACCTAGTTTTGCATCTGAGTTTCACTGAACATACTGTGAGCAAGTGGTGGCGCCCTTAGCTCGCTGCCATGAATGCTCATGGACCTTACGGACGCTTCTACTGGGGAAGTTGGTTTTTTGGCTTCATCCTCCTCCCTCATGGCATCGTCCCAGTTACCCTTTTGATTCTCCCCCCCATTTGTGTCCTTCTCTCTCTCTGTTGGACTCCTGAAGGGCCTCCCTAAGGCCTTTTGCCCCACTCAGCCATCCACCAACATGTTGCGAGTGGCAGTAAACAGAAGGCAAAGACCTTGAGTGCACATGAGGTTCTCATCCAGGATTGCCTTCCTGCTCAATCTTGTTTCTTCCCAGGGTCTCCCTATTTGCCTTGGGCTGCGGGATGTGGAATCCCAGACTAAACTCTTGGAGGCCTCTCAGAGCCTCGCCTCCGACCCTTTATCAAAATCTGTTCACCTCTGGCTGCCTCGGGTAGACCCTCTGTCCTTATCTTGGCCCCTGGGGCCCAGCCCCAGCCTTCTTGGCCAGTGTCCTGGTTTGGTCATCTTACTCCTTATGAAAAGGACTTGGAGAATCAACAGTTTTTAAAAATGGCCCCAGATCTCTGATTTTCACCTGATACCCATCTTAAGGAATTCTGCCTGTGGTTACCAGTTACTGTCCTCTACATGGCCTAGGTCCCTCTACATGTGACATTCCCTCCTCAGGTACCTTCGATGGCACCTGATATGGGTTGGCTCTGTGTCCCCACACAAATCTCATCTTGAATTGTAATCCCCACATGTGAAGGGAGGGACCTGGTGCGAGGTGATTGGATCATGAGGGTGCCTTCCCCCGTGCTGTTCTCGTGATACTGAGGGAGTTCTCACAAGATCTGAGGTTTTAAAAGTGGCAGTTTTTCCTGCTCTCCTTCTTCTTCTTTGCTGTGGCAAGGCATGCCTTACTCCCCTTTTGCCTTCTCTTGTGATCGTAAGTTTCCAGAGGCCTCCCCAGCCATGTGGAACTGTGAGTCAATTAAACCTCTTTTGTTTATAAATTACCCAGTCTCAGGTAGTGTTTTCATAGCAGTGTGAAAATGGACTGATATACATAATTGGTACTGGGAAGTGGGGCATTGCTATAAAGATAACCTGAGGATGGGCACAGTGGCTCATGCCTGTAATCCTAGCACTTTGGGAGGCCAAGGTGGATGGAATGCCTGAAGTCAGGAGTTTGAGACCAGCCTGGGCAATATGGTGAGAACCTGTCTCTACTAAAACTACAAAAAAAGTTAGCTGGGGGTGGTGGCCTATGCCTGTATGCCCAGCTATTTGGGAGGTGGAGGTTATAGTGAGCCAAGATTGCACCAGTGCACTCCAGCCTGGGTGACAGAGTGAGACTCTGTCTGAACAAAAAAAGATGGCCTGAAAACATGTAAATAACTTAGGAACTGGGTAATGGGCAGACGTTGGAACAGTTTGGACGGCTCAGAAGAAGACAGGAAGAGGTGGGAAAGTTTGGAACTTCCTAGAGACTGGTTGAATGGTTTTGACCAAAACGTTGATAGTGATATGTACAGTGAAGTTCAGGCTGAGGTGTTCTCAGATGGAGAAGAGGACCCTATTGGGAACGGGAATAAAGGTCACTCATGCTATGTTTTAGCAAAGAGACTGGTGGCATTTTGCCCCTGCCTTAAAGATCTGTGGAACTTTGAACTTGAGAGAGATGATTTAGGATATCTGGTGGAAGAAATTTCTTAGCAGCAAAGCATTCAAGATGTGACCTGGCTTATTCTGAAAGAGTTCATTTATATGCATTCACAAAGAGATGGTTTGAAATGGGAACTTTTGTTTAAAAGGGAAGCAGAGCATAAAGATTTGGAAAATTTGCAGCCTGACTATGTAAAAAAGAAAAATGCATTTTCTGAGGAGGAATTCAAGTGAGATACAGAAATTTGCAAAAGCAATGAGGAGCTGAATGTTAATAGCCAAGACAATGGGGAAGATGTCTCCAGGGCTTGTCAGAGATTTTCATGGCATCGCCTCCCATCAAAACCCGGAGATCCGGGAGGGAAAAATGGTTTCCTGGGCTGGGCCCAGGGCCCTGCTGCTCTGTGCAGCCTCAGGAGTTGGTGTCCTATGTCCCAACGACTCCAGCTCTGGCTGTGGTTAGAAGGGACCAAGGTGCAGTTTGGGCTGTGGCCTCAGAGGTTGCAAGCCCCAAGCCTTGTCAGCTTCCACATGGTGTTGGGTCTTTGGTTGTGCAGAAGACAAGAGTTGAGCTTTGGGAGACTCTGCCTAAATTTCAGGGGATTTGAAATGCCTGGATGTCCAGGCAGAAGTCTGCTGGAGGGAGGAGCCTCATGGAGAACCTCTATCAGGGCAATGCAGAGGGGAAATGTGGGGTTGAAGCCCCTACACAGAGGCCCCATTGGGGCACCATCTCTGGAGCTATGAGAAGAGAGCCACTGTCCTCCAACTCCAGAATGGTAGATCCACTGACAGCTTGCACTGTGTGTCTGGAAAAGCTGCAGGCACTCAATGCCAGCCTGTAAAAGCAGCCATGGGGGCTGTACCCTGTCGAGCTACAGGGGTGGAGTGGCCCAAGACTTTGGGAGGCCACTCCTTGCATGAGCGTGCCCTAGATTTGAGACAAGGAGTCAAAGAATGTCCTTCAGGAGCTTTAAGATTTAACAAGTGCTCTGCCTGGTTTTGGACTTGCATGGGGCCTGTGGCCCCTTAGTTTTGGCGAATTTCTCCTATTTGGAATGGAAACATTTACCCAATGCCTGTACCCTGATTGTACCTTGGAAGCAACTAAATTGTTTTTTGACTATACAGGCTCATGAAGGTAAGGCAGAAGGGACTTGCATTATCTTAGATGAGACTTTGGACTTGGACTTTTGAGTTAATGCTGGAATGAGTTAAGACTTTGGGGGAACTGTTGGGAAGACATGATTAGTTTTGAAATGTGAAAAGGGCATGAGATTTGGGAGGGGCCGGGGTGGAATGACATGGTTTGGCTCTGTGTCCCCACCCAAATCTCATCTCAAATTGTAATCTCCACATGCTGAGGAAGGCATCTGGTGGGAGGTGGTTGGATCATGGGGACAGTTTCCCCCATGCTGTTCTCATGATAGTGCGGGAGTTCTCATGAGACCTGATTGTTTAAAAGTGGAAGTTTCTCCTGCATGCTGTCTCTCTCCTGCTGCGTGTGATAAGACATGCCTTGGTTCCTCTTCACCTTCTGCCATGATTGTTAGTTTCCTGAGGCCTCCCCAGCCATGTGGAACTGTGAGTCAATTAAACCTCTTTTGTTTATAAATTACCCAGTCCCCAGTAGTGTCTTTACAGCAGTGTGAAACTGACTAAGACAGCACAAATAAGATGTACTCAGCTCCTCAGCAGGCCAGCAGGGCCCTCTGAGCTCCGACTTTGCCTCCAATCCCTCTGCATCCTGCAGGGCCCCTCGTCCTCCCTGGCATCCCCAGCCCACATGGGCCTGCCTCCGCGCTAGCCTGTCCGACTTCCTCAGCTACTGAAATTCCACCACATTCCAGGTGCCTCTGCCAGTCTTCCTGTTGGAGTCATTCCCTCCTCTGGGTTCCAAGGACAGCATCTACGCACCTCTGGGAAGTGTTTTCTGTGTCCTCTGCTGCATCCCTGAAGGCTGCTTGCCTGTGTATACCCCTCACCTCTTGCTCCATTGTGCTGAGACGACCATGCCAGCCCAGTGCGCACAGCCTGGCTACGTTCACACCACCTCCTCCACTTCCTAGTCCCCTTTGCCAGGAAGTGACTGAAACTGCATGCCACAGTTGCTGCATCTGCAAGGTGGGCGAGCGATTGTGCTGTCTTTGTAGACTGCTAGGAGAATGAAAGAGAAAAGACGTGATTCATTATGAATCTCCCTTTTCATGAATCTATAATCCTTTTTGGGGGCAGGAATCATGGAATATTCATCTTGGTGCCTCCATCTGTACCCCCAACCTAGCACAGCACCTGGTGTACAGTAGTCACTCAATAAATGATTGTGGTGCTGGGCTGTCGGTTAAGGTTGTACACTCCTTGTGTGATGAGCCCTTCCTGTATTTCCATAGGACCTGGCATATTTTAGGTACTCAGTAAATATGTTTGGAATCAAACATGGATGTGTGCTTCCCTGGAAATTGAAAACATGCCCTTATTTTTTTCCTCACAGGTCAGGATACTGTGGCCAGGTGCTAATTCATGCTGGCTTCTTTGCCCTGAAGGAGCAAAGAAAAGTGGCCTGGAGGCAAAAAGGGGCCATATGCCCAGCAGATTTCACTGAGACACTTGGCATCTATGACTGTTCACTGTTTGCGGGGAAGAGGCGGCATTATAATTTATGCGCTTGGCATTCTCATTCTCGTGCTGAAAACCGTCTGCCCAGCTCACACAATGTCCACATGCCGCGGGGACTGATTTTGCCCCAAATATGCTGCCTTTCTTTCTCTCCTCCTCTTTCCTTTTATCCCTCTCCCCTCTCTGTTCTCTTCTTTTCCCACTTCCCATCCCGCTTTCCACTTCCCCCTCTCCTCTCCCTTTCTTTCTAACAATGAGGAACTCTCAAAAGGCCAATTTAAAAGGACTTTCAAATAAGCTCCTGGAATCATTAAGTTCCTGCATGATGCATTACGGAAAACACCTTTGTCTGCAGTTGGCTACACCCAGAAAATGTAGCCTCACCTCAAAAATTGTCTAAAGCCGTGATCTGTATCCATACAGGTGGGGAGGAAGCCGTGAAAGCAAGCGAGAGACCATCCCTTCGGGCTCAATATTCTACACCCTACAGAACAGGGCAAGCCTGTCGTGGTGCTAAATAAATGAGGTTATTTTGGACCCAAACTATGATTAGTTCTTCTGAATGTTGCTGAAGACTATAAAATATTCAGCACGCCCAAGTTCAGACTTATACACTGAATGATTTGTAGCCATTACAAATCTGTATTAAATCAATTATTTAGGCATTTATTAAGCACCTACTGTGTGCTTAATGATTAGCTAGGAGCTGTGAGGACTGTAACAGTCTGAGACGATTCCACTTACATGGTGGCTGGGAGAATAACTTAGTAAAGGAAGCGAGTAAAGGACTTTATATAAGTTGGTGGGGCAGACCCCTAGCGCTCCGGCGTGGTTCCTTGCATACTGTCGGTGCTCAATGATTGCTCACAGCATGAATGAATCTGCAGCACTTGCCCTTTCCACAGCACTGCCGTGTGGCTCTCTCATTTCAGGAAGTCAACGGGGCAGGTGGGTTTGTTGCTAGGGCTGCCTTAACAAAGTCCCAGGGACAGGGATTGAAACGGCAGACGCTTATTGTCTCACAGCTCTGGAGGCTGGGAGTCCGAGATTGAGGCATCGGCAGGGCTGGCTCCTTCTGAGGGCAGTGAGGCAGAGTCAGCTTTGAGCCTCTCTCTGTGGCTTGTAGATGACGTCTTCTCCCCGTGTCTCTTCACATCATCTTCCCTCAGTGCCTGTTTCCATGTTCAAATTTCCCCTTTTTGTAGGGATACCAATCAGATTGCACTAGGGCCCGTCCTAATGACCTCACTTTACCTTGATTACCTCTATAAAGACCGTATGCCCAAATATGGTCACATTTTCAGGTCCTGGGGGTTAGGACTGCAGCAACTCAACCCGTAACAGCAGGGGAGGTTACTTGTGCCGTGGGGTCCAGGAAAGTGGGAAGCTTATCAAAGTTCACATGACTAGGCTGAGCCCACATTGGAAACCTGTGCTTTCCACACTGTCTCCTGAGGGCCCCCTACAGGTGCAGAGTGGAAGTGCGGAGCAAAGGCTGGCTCTGCCAGGAGGGAGCAGGAACTGCTGGGAGGAGACCCCCAGTGCGACCCATGCGGCTCTCAATACCCTTTCCAGACTCATGTTGAAATCGAGATTTTTGGACCAGTTTCTTTCTTTCTTTTCTTTTTTTTTTTGTGTGACAGTCTTGCTCTGTCACCAGGCGCCAGGCTGGAGTGTAGTGGCACGATCTCAGCTCACTGCAACCTCCGCCTCCCAGGTTCAAGCAATTCTCCTGTTTCAGCCTCCCGAGTAGCTGGGACTACAGGCGCCTGCCACCATGCCCAGCTAATTTATGTATTTTTAGTAGAGAGGGGTTTCACCATGTGGCCAGGATGGTTTCGATCTCTTGACCTCATGATCCGCCCGCCTCAGCCTCCCAAAGTGCTGGGATTACAGGCGTGAGCCACCCTACCCGGCCTGGACCAGTTTCTTTTAAGGATGAAACCCTTTTATGATTAGGTTCTAAAATTAGGGCTATCATTTGGGGGTGAGGAATTTCAGGATACTAGATACTGGTGTGGGCTCCAGGTGGTCTTATGCCCTTGGCCTTCCCAGCTAAGTGGCTCTGTTGGAGGTGGTGGGCTACAGTGAAGCTCTCAAAGGGGCTGATGTGATTTGGGGGCTGAGGGAGAAGAACTGAGCAGTCAGAGTTTTTTTACAGGGGAAAAATGAGAGAGGGAGATTGGGAATCCAAAAGTGGGTTCGGGGAGTAACACATTGAGAAAAGAGGTCAGTCCTGAGTCTCTAGTGCTGGAAGTCTTGGAAAGGTTCAAAGTCATAAATTTGGACTGCAGAGAGAGGTTTTCCGGAGGGAGAAAATAGGTGACAGAAGGGACCTCTCATGCACAATGAAAGCTCTGGGGAGAAGTGAATCCTGAGGTGTCTCTCTAGGAAGGTGAGAGTCAGGCTAAGGAAGACCTAGGTGTGTTCCCAGTGTCCAGGTTGGCATATGGGCCTTTTGGGAGAGGTTCCACCCAGTGGGCCCGGAGCACCTCCTGCCCACCGAGGTGTGGGTGCCCCTGGTAAGAGCCTCAGAGTCCTGCTTCCCCTGCTCTCTCCTCTCTCCCACCCGCAGATGTGAGTGGGGACGCAAGCAGAAGATGATGAGTTGCAGCTTCTTGCAAAGTGCTTGTGACCTGTTAGGGAAGTGGCAGTTTGGAGGCAGGCAGTGTTCTGAGCAGCCTTTGGCAAAGTGCTCACCTGGAGAACCTCATCAGTTTCCCAGCTGGGTCCCAGCCAGGCCCCTGCATTCGTTAGACTCAGGACCAAGCATCTCATGGGTCTCCACAAAGGTCAGGGGCCGGAAAAAACACACACGGGCTTAGCTGATTTTATGTTGATTTCACTAATTGGTCAAATTGAGTATTAACATAAAGCTATTGAAAACAATCACTGGGTTAAATTTTCCTACTTTGCAAGGATTTTTGAGGATAAAGTATCACCCTGAAACTTGAGGATTTGGGGGGTCTTGGCCAGGGCTATGTGCCTTTGAGGGTCCCACTCTGGTCTGCCTCCTCCAGCAGAGCCACTTAGCTGGGAGAGCCAAGGGCATCAGCCCACATGAAGCTCACATCAGGTATCTGGGATCCTGGAATTCCTCACCCTCAAACCCTACGCCTTTTTCCAAGGACTGTGTAGGCCTCTTCCCCGGATCTCCCCTGTGGGCAGGCCACATTGCTGGAATGGTCACCCTGGACCTGAAGCAGGGTGTTGGGAGCGCTGTTTAGGGGCAGGGTGGATAGAACTTGCACATGAGGTCCCCGACGTCCATAGCCCTGCATGTGAGGCCTTTAGAGATGTGGGGCCAGCCTCACGAAGATGGGGAGTGAGTCCGTAGGTGTGCACAGTCGTCATCAACAGAGCACAGCCAAGAGTGAATGAAATGTATTACGGCCAGGCAACTTCAGAAAAAATTTTCAATAAAATTGATTTTTCCCTCAAATACACATTCTAGCATGGAAGAATGACATTTGAAATACAGATTGCAGTGTTGATCTAAAGGAAGAAACTGAAGCGAAATTAATGTAGGGAGAGAGTTTATTTGGGCCACTCTTGAGGACTGCAGTTTAGGAAACACTCCCAAGTTACCTTGGAAAGTGCTCTAGAGAAGAGAGGCTGGAGCTTTTAAAGAAAAGAAGACAAATCAGGAAAGGGGCAATTGCAAAATTGTTTTTCAGGAATTCTCATCGGTTTATGGAAACAACACTGATTAGTGATTGTCTACACATTGTTGAACTACAGGACATGAGTTATGGTGTCCAGGGCGTGACATTGTTAGGTTGATGCATAGCTACTGGTACCAGTCAGCCTAGAGTGGCTTCAGGAGATTTCTTTTCTCAGGTGGGACAGTGAGATGTGACATTGTCTCGTTCCAGTGCCTCTCTGGACCCGATCATTGAAAGAGGGCTCACTTTCCCCGGATAAAAAATTGTCAGTGGGTATATTTTAACATGCTGAGTCTGAGGCACACTGGGCCTTCTAAAACTCTGAATCCTGCAGCCTCTGATGTGGCCTCCATGCCCTCCCCAGAATCCACTTCTTTCTCCTTCAATTCCACTGTGCAGTCAGGCCCACCTTTTGAAAACCCAAATCTTAGCTCGGCAAGGTGACTCACACCTATAATCCCAGCACTTTGAGAGACTGAGGCAGGCAGGTTGCCTGAGGTCAGGAGTTCAAGACCAGCTGGGCCAACAGGGCAAGACCTCGTCTCTACTTAAAAATATAAAAATTAGGCAGGTGTGGGCGCCTGTAGTCCCAGCAACACAAGAGGCTGAGGCAGAGGGGTCGCTTGAACCCAGGAGCTAGAGGTTGTAGTGAGCCAAGATTGCACCACTGCACTTCAGCCTGGGGGATGGAGCAAGACTCTGTGTCAGAAAAGACCCCTGAAACAAAAAAAAAAAACCCAAAAACTAAAACCCCCAGTATCTTATGGTGCTACTGCCCTCCTGAAATCCCTTTAGTAGCTCGCCACATCCCTCAGGATGAAGTTCCACCCCTGGCTCAGCTCCCCAGGCCTTCGGCCATCTGGTTTCCACTAATTTCAGCCTCATCTCTTCCCCTCCCCACCCAGCCTTAGTCACACTGCTTGCAGCTCTCCTTGGGTTTCCATAAGCTGCAACCCCGCTGGAGGCCTCTCATCCCCTCGCATCCTCCCTACGTCCCCCCACTGCGTCCCCTCGCATTCCCCCACATCCCCTCACAGCCCCTCATGTCCCCCCGCCTCAGCCCACTCTGGCTGCTTCCTTCTCTAACACCTGACTCAGGGCCTTTCCTAGGTTCCCTGAGCCCCTGTTCTTCCCTTTTCCCTGTTACCACCTGTCCCTGTGGGCAGGGATGACTCTTCTCTACCCACCTGTGGCCTGCGGAGGGCCAGCTGTGTCTGAATCATCTCCCTGCCCTGGGCACAGCTCAGAGCCCACTCAGAAGTGGGCCTTCAGTGCTCAGGATGGGAGTTTAAAAATGCATGAATTCCAACCCAGCCCAGTTGCTACAAGCTAGAAACTAGCCTAAAAAAACGATCTTGCATGAGTTTCCGCTGGGAGGGAATGGCCTTGGCATGGAGCCCTGTGCTGGTTATGGGAGGACCCTCCCCGTCATGCTGGGCCACACCCTGCAGAGCCCGCCCCCCAGGCAGAGGCCTTGTTACCTTCTGCGTCTGGTTCGGCTCCAGCTCCGAGGAGCAGAGTGACCCGAAAGCTCCCAGCCTGCCGTGCACTGGCCTTCTTTCCTTTCATGCCACATCTCTGCCGATGTGAGTCTCAAATAGCCCAAGGCTGACGCATGTGAATCTCAACTGCAGTCTGTTTCCCATGCTTACAGAGGGCCGTGGGAAAATCAATCTGCGCCCCTGGGAAAATGTGATTTTCTGAGGCCACTCGGCTTCAGGAGTAGCAAGGTTACTTGGAGGATGAATCTGCCCCGAAATACGGCAAAATCACTCTGACTGGGAAAGTGGGAAGAAGATTAATCTGAACAGTAAGAAGTCAGAATTATGGATTATTATCTACAAGAAAATGCATGCTCATTAACTGTAAGTTCATAACACAGATGGCGACGACCGCTAGATTCACAAAGAATCATCCAGCAGGTCTCCTTAGAGACGAAGTTTAAGGAAAACAATGATTTACTATTCACACTTGGAAGGTGTGAACAGTGTGGCAGGTTTCACTTTCCAAGTGGCCAGAATAAGGCCTCCCCTCCTGCATGCTCTGTTTACGAAGTGGACTCTGTTTACGAGGTAGGACTCTGTTCCCTTCCTTGAAACTGGGCTGGACTGTGAGTATCGTAAAAGTTACACAACTGCCAAGACTAGACACTAAAAGGCAACACACTTTCTGCCCACCTATCTCAGGATGTTGGGCCTCAGAACCCAGCCGCCATGCTAGGAGGAAGCCCAGTCCACACGCAGAGGCCAGCCCTCCCAGCTGGGATCCCAGCCGACAGGCAACACCAATGCTAGCTGTGTGAGTGAGGAAGCCTTCAGATGGCTCAAACACAAGCCACTGACTGCAACTGGATGACAGACCCAGATAAGCTGAGCCTACTCAGCCCCCAGGGTTGAGGGAAAGAATTACAAAACATTCATGGCTGTTTTAAGCCACTTGGTTCTGAGGTGATTTATTAGCCAGCAAGAAGTAATTAGAAGGCCGGGAACGGTGACTCATACCTGTACTCCCAGCACTTTGGGAGGCCAAGGTGGGCAGATCACCTGAAATCAGGAGTTCGAGACCGGCCAACACATGGCAAAACTCCATCTCTACTAAAAGGCTGCAAATTAGCCAGGCGTGGTGGTGTGTGCCTGTAATCCTAGCTACTTGGGAGGCTGAGGCACGAGAATTGCTTGAACCAGGGAGGTTGCGGTGAGCCAAGATTCTGCCACTGCACTCCAGCCTGGGGAACAGAGTAACGCTCTGTTTCAAAAAAAAAAAAAAAAAAAGAAGTAACTGGAATAAAATGAAAATGGGGCTGGTAGGATGTGAGCCAACCAGACACACGCAGTTGATTTTGTCACCCGCCTCGGCCTCCCAAAGTGCTGGGACTACAGGCGTGAGCCACCGCGCCCGGCCCCCAGTGCGCACTTCTACATGCGCGGGTGCCTTGCTTATTAGACGCAGCATTTCATCTGCCCCACTTAATTGTCAGACGCTCTGTGAGAGGGGTGGGGGTGTGATGGCTCAGAAATGCATTATGTCGTCAGAGTCGAGGCCCCACAGACAATGCGGTGCTCATTAGTTAAGCAGTTATTATTAGGCACGTTTACCTGAGAGGAGAGGAACATTCTGTGAAATAATAAGTCTGCTGGTTTCTATTCTTCTCTCTTTGCAGACTGAGTTTTTATTATTTTGATCCCGGTACCCATTAGAAACACACAGTGTCTAAATATTGAACTGCTTCAAAAGCTGCTAAGATGCACTAGCAAAGGTCGCCTTGCAACGAGGTTTTGTCTCCAGAGTCCCAAGTTTTGGAAGCAGATCCAGTGGTGCCGGTCTTGTGGTTGAGGGTGATGCGGTGGCGCTCCGGGAACAATCTCAGGCTCTGTGACTCGGGTGCCTTCTGTGTGTGCAGTGGACTGTTTCCGGTCTGGCAATCCGTAGAACAGCCCTACCAGCCGGTAATTACTATTCTCGTGCTGGAGGTGATATCGCCCACCTCCCAGGCGGACTCAGGTCTCGTAGGGCTTAACACTTTCAAATGTAGGCTGCCTTTTGAAGGGAAAAGCTTACAAAATTATGAATACAAAATTAGGTCAAGATCTTGGGAGGGGCTTGTGCAAGCCGGGCTCTGCAGGTAAGCTCGTTTCGCTTCCCAGCAAATCCACTTCTGAGCTTGCAAATCATAAAGCTGGAATTTGAACTCACATCTGCGGGATGCAAAGTCCGAGGTCTTTCTGCGACATGCCGCTCTTCCTCTGTGATGAGAAACATCAGGCCGTCAAGGCCAAATGGTGGGCGTGCCACTTTCTAGTGAGGCAGGTGTGCAGGGCAGGAAGTGGGACGTGCTCCTTGCAGGGGGCAGCTGCTGCCAACTTTGCAGCTGGTGCCTGTCCCTGAGAATGGTTTGGCAAGTGGGGGCCACTTGGAGTTTCTGCTCCTGCACCGGCTCTCCCCCTCACCCCTCCCAGGCTGCTTTCAGAGGAGGGCAAAGGGCATTCGTTTCAGCCTCCGATTTCCTCCTCCCACTCCTCGAAAGCATTTAAGTTATGAAGGCAGGGAAAACGTAGAAGATTCTGCTATTGACAGGCCTTTTTTTCCTGCAGGAAGTCAAGGCAGGCATTCTAGCCGGGCAGCCGGCCCCACTCTCCAGGTCTCCATCTGGCCTGGCTGAGGCTGGCCAGCCCCTGCTGTGCTCAGAGGGGTGCTGGGAAGCCTACCTTTCTTCACGCTTTCCTCTTCAACACCCGGCCCATGACTCATGCCTGAAATGGCATGAAACGCCTCCGTTCAAGCAATTCTTCCTTTTATTGTGAAGCACTCCTCTCTTCCGGCTCCTCCTCTAAGTCACCATGTAGGGGAGATTTCAGGGAAAAGTTATTTCTACACTGTGTTCAGGGACAAGCTGTGATCATGGTTTTGGTCACAGAGCTTCCAAGTGAGTGTTGTACGAACGTTTGCTAGGATCTCCTGGGGAGCTTCTTAGAATAGAAACCCCTGAGCCTGCTCCAGAGCTTCTGTGCAGCAGGCCTGAGGTGGGAACAGACACCTGCCTCTTCAGCAAGCCTCCCCCTCCTTTGAGGATGTGCTCCAAAGCTCTGAGCCATCACTGAAAGCACCAAGAGCCAGGTTTGGGTGTTTTTGGAATTACACCCAGACCTGGGACCCTGAGCAATTGCTGTCTCTGGAAGCGATGCAGAACCTCAGACGGACTGCAAGGAGGGGAGTGCTTGGCTCTAACCCATGCAGCCTCCCCATTGCCCACATCCACCCCCAGACCATCTTCCTGCAACCAACCACGAGCTTTGCAGAGGGCAGGCATGCCCCAGGGGCTCTCAGCATTGCCCCCTGCCCCCACCTGTGACCAGTGTTTCCCTGGATTGAGGAGCTGGCCAGGCTCCACCTGGGTATCCCTTTCCCTGCTGTGGTCTGGAAACCCTCTGAAGAAAGTAAGCTGGACTAATTGCAGGCTCATTTTATTTTTCACATTCTCATTTTATATTTCACATCCTTGTGCCTAGTTGGGTGACATCCGGTGTATTAGTTCATTCTCATGCTGCTGATAGAGACATACCCGAGACTAGGTAATTTATAGAGAAAAAGAGGTTTAATAGGTTTAATGGAATCACAGTTCCATGATGCTGGGGAAGTCTTGCAATCCTGACAGAAGGGGAAAGGCACATCTTACATGGCGGTGGACAAGAGAGAATGGAACAAGTGAAAAGGAAACGCCTTATAAAACCACCAGATCTCGTGAGACTCATTCACTACCACGAGAACAGTATGGGGAAAACTGCCTCCAGGATTCAAGTATCTCCCACCAGGCCCCTTTCACAACACATGGGAATTATGGGAGTGACAATTCAAGATGAGATTTGGGTGGGGACACAGCCAAACCACATCATCCAGTGTCTTGAGAACTCCTGTTTTATATATTTGGTTCAATTTATTTTGGTTGTTTCAGGCAGGAGAGAAAATCCAGTGTCTATGATTCTGTCTTATTTGGGAGTGAACGTGTTCATTTTCTTTTAAAATAGACAATATGCTTCCAATTTTAGAGTCAGTCCACTCATCCATCATGCATCCATAACCACTGTTAATATTTTGGTCTGTATTCTAGCTTTTTTTTTTGAGACAGAGTTTTGCTCTTGTTACCCAGGCTGGAGTGCAATGGCGCAATCTCGGCTCACTGCAACCTCCGCCTCCTGGGTTCAGGCAATTCTCCTGCCTCAGCCTCCTGAGTAGCTGGGATTACAGGCATGCACCACCGTGCCCAGCTAATTTTTTGTATTTTTAGTAGAGACGGGGTTTACACGATGTTGACCAGGATGGTCTCGATCTCTTGACCTAGTGATCCACCTGCCTCAGCCCCCCAAAGTGCTGGGATTACAGGCGTGAGCCACCGCGCCCAGCTGCGTTTTTTTTTTCCTGTGCGTATGTGTGCATGTAGGGGGTCAAAAAGTCACAATACATCAGATGTGCAAAGAAAATACAGTGTCTTCATTATCCTACTTAATTAATGTGATCTTTCTTGAAAGGATGGGGGAAACATTCATTCTAGTAACCTTAGTCTAATACAAACATTTAACCAGCTGTTCAAGCAGCTCAGCATTCTGAGGCTTCTGACCGCGGCTACTGCCTATTCCTCTACTGCATATCACGTCTGGGCACACAACGGGGGTTCTTTTGGTAGCCATGTTCTCCAGGTTTCCCTGACTTTGGCTTCAGAATAGTTGGCCTGGGCTACTCCATGGAATGGAGTGGTGGCTGTTGAGGAGCAATGGATCATGGGAGATCACGTCATGTAGGGTCTTGTGGCCACTGTGAAGACTTTGGCTTTCTTTTTTGTTTTTTGAGACAGAGTCTCACTCTGTCACCCAGGCTGGAGTGCAGTGGCATGATCTTGGCTCACTGCTGCCTCGATCTCCTGAGTCCAAGCGATTCTCCTGTCTCAGTCCCTCAGATAGTTGGGATTACAGGCATGTGCCACTGCGCTTGACTAATTTTTATATTTTTACTCCATATTTGTATTTTTAGTAGAGATGGGGTTTCACCATGTTGTCCAGGCTGGTCTTGAACACCTGAGCTCGAGTGATCTGCCCACCTTGGCCTCCCCAAGTGGGGAGGTGTGAGCCACCTAGGCTTACAGGTGTGAGCCACCGTGCCCGGCCAAGACTTGGCTTTTATCCCAAGTGCAATAGGGAAGCCACCGGAGGGTTTCAGTGTGGGGTTAGGAGGCAAATACTGATTGAAAAGCTTCAAGAGAAAATGGGAGGGGAGAAATTGAAGACAGTAAGAATTGATTCTTCCAGCTGGGCACGGTGGCTCCCACCTGTAAGCCTAGCACTTCGGGAGGCTGAGATGGGATGATTGCTTGAGCCCAAGAGTTCCAGGACAGCCTGGGCAACATAGCAAGACTGTCTCTACAAAAAAAAAATTTTTTTTTGAGCTCAGGCTGGAGTGCAGTGGTATGATCTGAGCTCACTGCAGCCTCTGCCTCCCAGATTCATGCGATTCTCCTACCCCAGTTTACCAAGTAGCTGGGATTACAGGCGCCCGCCACCACACCCAGCTGAATTTTTTTTTTTTTTTTAGTAGAGATGGGGTTTCACCATGTTGGCCAGGTTGGTCTTGAACTCCTGATCTCAGCTTATCTGCCCAGCTTGACCTCCCAAAGTGCTGGGATTAAAGGCATGAGCGACCTTGCCCAGCCTACAAAAATTTTTTAAAAGTTAGCTGGGTGTGGTGGTGCAGCTACTCAGAGGCTGAGGTGAGAGAATTGCTTGGGTTCAGGAGATCAAGGCTGCAGTGAGCTGTGAGTGTGCCGCTGCACTCTGGCCCAGATGGATACTTTCAAAGAGTCTTGCTATATAGGAGAGCAGAAAGGGAGAGAAATATTTTATTAGTTTGTTCTCATGCTGCCAATAAAGACACACCTGAGACTGAGTAATTTATAAAGGAAGGAGGTTTAATTGACTCACAATTCAGGATGGCTTGAGAGGTCTCAGGAAACTTCCAATCATGGCAAAAGGGGAGGCAAATATTTCCTTGTTCACATGGCAGCAGCAAGGAGAAGCGCCCAGCCAAGAGGCGGAAAAGCCTCTTATTGAACGGTCAGATCTTGTGAGAACCATTCACTATCTGAGAATAGCAGCATGGGGGTAACTGCCCCCACGATTCAATTACCTCCCATGACACGTGGGGATGATGGTAACTACAATTCAAGATGAGATTTGGTTGGGGACACAGCCAAAGCAAATCAGCGGTCAAGTTTTAAATTATTTAAGGAATTAATTATTATAATGGGAGATGATGGGAGTGCTCCAATAGGGAGGAGAAGTCAGCAAGTGGTGGTGGCGGTGGAGCGCGGCTGAAATGGGGGAAGCGAGCGCCTGCATGGAGGGTTGGCATCCTTGCATGTTTGCTATCAACCTGGCTCAGCTCAACAGGTGCAGACTTGGTGTTGTAATTGACCAGGTTGGAGGATTTTCCAGGTGAGTATGAGGAAATGAGGGAAAGGTGAGGGGCTGAAGGTGCACAGGTGAGGGGCTGCACAGTGGACTATGGAGTCCACATGGGAAGAAGGGGAGTGAAGGCAGAGGTGGAGAATGGACAATTATATTCTATTTAACCCAACTGAATCCCAAATGTCACCTCAACGTGTAATCAACATTCAGAATTATTAGTACTTTACATTTTTCCCAACATTACGGCTTTGAAACCTTGCATGTAGTTTACACAGAAAGTGCCTCTTGTTTTGGACCGGGCTCATTTTGAGGGGTTTGTGGCCACTCTGTTGGATGGCATGTAGGGGTCTAGAGAAGCAGGATGGGAGAGGTGGCCGAGCACAGGTGGAAGGGAAGATCGCTGGAGGAGCAAAGGTCAGGGAAAGAAGAGATCATCTCTGTGGAGACTTAAATTGACAAGAATTCAGACAGGGATTTAGAGAGAGTGACAATGAGCTGGGAGCAGGAATCTTCTAGGAACAAGGCGGAGGCGGCTAAGGTCTGCAGAGAACCAGATGGGAAGGGTGGCACAGATCACAGTGCCGTGGCACCAGCTTCAAGGCTGGCGGGTTTGGGGAAGGTGAGGGGTGATCTGGAAGTAACCTCAATGGAGGATGCTCCAGGGGCCCGGGTTCCAGTCAGAGCATACAGGTGAGGGAAGCTGTGGGAAGGAGGAGCTTTGCTCATGGCGTGTCTCAAGCCCCAGAGGAAACAGTGAGGGTTTTGAGAGGAAGGAGGCCTGGTGGTGGGGTTGGATTAGGAGGTGAGCACGGCCTTACGGGGATTAGGGCCAGGTGTGAAGTGATGACCTGGGCATCCTGGGTCTTTGGTGAGCAAGAACAGGGTGTGCAGCTGTGCCCTGAGGCTGAGTGAGCAGTGCGCTCTTTGGCCTGATGCGGAGCCTTTGCCACTTTCCATGGTGTAAATATTCTCACCATGGCTCCTGTCAAGCCCCCAGTGGTTTAACCTCAGGATCTCAGAATATTTAAACGTTTAACAACGGGCTCTTGCAAGCTGGTACAAGCCAGTTTCTGCAGCAGACAGCTGGGTACGGGGCACCACGGGGTAGGTCCTAGAGGTCTCCGCAGCAGAAAGGGGGAGGGATGTGAGAGCTGGGGGTGTGAGTGGGAGGAGGGAAGCATGGGGATCTTGTCAGAATTACTAGAACTCTAATGCTCGTTCTTCTGTCGGGCCAGTGTGTTGCTTTGTTACGCAGGCTGGACTGCCGTGGCACAATCACGGCTTACTGCCGCCTTGACCTCCCTGGCTCCAGTGATTCCCCTGCCTCAGCCTCACACAATTCTGGGATCACAGGTGCGTGCCATCATGCCTGGCTAATTAACATTTTTTTGTGTGAGTTGGGGTCTCGCTATGTTACCCAGGCTGATCTCAAACTCTTGAGCTCAAGCGATCCTCTTGCCTGGGCCTTCCAAAGCTCTGGGGTTACAGGTGTGAGCCGCCACGTCTGGCCTTCTGACATCCATTTGGTCCCTGTCAGGGAGTTTGGAGAAATGGGCTGCACGTCACAATGACTGCTTTTTTTTTTCCTAATTTTTTTTTGTTTTTTATTTTATTTTCGTTATTTGTTAATGGCTGCTTTTTTCAATTTTTTTTTGTTGTAGTAAACTATACATAACAAAACATTTACCATCGTAACCCTTTTTAAGCCCTACAGTTCATAATGTGCAAGCCTCACCACCGGCATCTCCCTAACTCTTCTCGTCTTGCAAAGCGGAAACTCCATACCGTTAAGCACTAACTCCCCCAGCCCCTCCCCAGTCCCGGCCCCACCATTCTCTCTCTGTCTCTGTGCTTTTGACTACTCTGGGTACCTCCTATAAGGCAACTGTCTGGTATTTGTGTTTCTGTGGCTGGGTTACTTCATGGGACATAGTGTCTTCAAGGTCCGTCCGTGTTGTAGCACATTGCAGGATGCCCTTCTTTTTTGAAGGCTGACTCATATTCCCTTTTCTGGATGGGCGACTTCTCACTTATCCACTCCTCCATCTGTAGACAGCTTGGGTTGCTTCTGTGTTTTAGATATTGTGAATAATGTTATAAACATGGGTGTGTAAATATCTCTTTGCCTGCCTGCTTTTAATACTTTAGGGTATATTTAAAGCAGAAGTGGAATTGCTGGATCTTATTCTACTTTTAAATTTTTGAGGGATACCTTTGTATTAGTCAGGGTTCTCTAGAGGGACAGAACTAATAGGATAGATGGATAAAGGACAGTTTATTAAGGAGTATTAGCTCACACAGTCACAAGGTCCCACAATAGGCCGTGTGCAGACTGAGGAGCGAGGAAGCCAGCCTGAGCTCCAAAGCTGAAGAACTTGGAGTCTGACGTTCAAGGACAGGAAGCTCCAGCACAGGGGAGAGACAGAGGCTGGGAGGCTAGGCCAGTCTAATCTTTTCATGTGTGTTTTTTTTTCTGCCTGCTTTATATTCTGGCTGCACCAGCAGCTGATTAGATTTAAGGGTGGGTGTGCCGTTCCCAACCCCCTGACTCAAATGTGAGTCTCTTGGCACAGCCTCACAGACACACCCAGGAACGCTACTTTGCATGCTTCAATCCAGTCAGGCTGACACTCATATTGACCCTCACACGTGTGTTGTTTCCACAGCAGCTGCACCCTTGTCATTCCCACCAACAGCGTACAAGGGGCCCGATTTCTCCACATCCTCCCCAGCACTTACTTTCTGTGTGTTTCGATAGTACACTTTAACGAATGAGCTGGTCTCTCCTTGTAGTTTTGATATGCATTTCCCTAATCTCAATGACTTCTAATTTCTATTTTTATTATTATTATTTTTGATTTTTTTCTTTTGTAGAGACAGGGTTTCACCACGTTGCCGAGGCTGGTCGCAAACTCCTGGACTCGAGAGATCCTCCTTCCTCGGCCTCCAAAGTTCTGGGGTCACAGGCATGAGCCACCGTGTCTCTGGCTTCTAATACATATTTTTCTATAACTTCACTTTGATGAACCACCCAGATCCCTCTTCCAGGAAGGACCTGTCACCTCAGCTGCTTGGGGTGCCTTCAACTCTCAGTCCCTTCAGAGACTGTTCAGCTGCAAAGCCACCCAGTCCAAAGCCGGGACTCTTCCTGGGCAGCTGTGTCCAGTGATAGCTCAACATGGGGGTCATCTCTGCCCAGTCAGGAAGGGCTTCCGGGACCACGCTAGCTCGGTGGCTCCTGTGGGATGTTTGCGGCTACCACCGGGTCTGCGTGGACGTTTCCCTTCTCCCTCATCCAATCCTGCCTCTCTCTCTTCCACCGATGCCAAGGCGAGCCCCTGGTAAACTTCCTGTGGAGCGTCCCTAAGAACCCAACTGGCAAGGCTCACTTGATGTAGAATGGGGACTGGAGACTGATGCTTGGGCACCGTGTCAGCTTGACGGGTGGGAAGATGTCTGTTTTAATTTGCATCTCTTTGTTAACCGTCGAGGTTGAACTTTTTTTTTTTTTTTTTTTTGAGACGGAGTTTTGCTCTTGTTACCCAGGCTGGAGTGCAATGGCGTGATCTCGGCTCACCGCAACCTCCGCCTCCTGGGTTCAGGCAATTCTCCTGCCTCAGCCTCCCGAGTACCTGGGATTACAGGCACGCGCCACCGTGCCCAGCTAATTTTTTGTATTTTTAGTAGAGACGGGGTTTACACCATGTTGACCAGGATGGTCTCGATCTCTTGACCTCGTGATCCACCCGCCTCAGCCTCCCAAAGTGCTGGGATTACAGGCTTGAGCCACCACGCCCGGCCGAGGCACCGCGCCTGGCCTTTTTTTTTTTTTTTTTGCAAGCATTGACTGAATGACTTCCTCTGCCTGTTTTTCTACTGATGTGTTTGTCTTTTGCTCATGGCTAAGACTGCACATACATATTACCGTCATAAAGATATCATCTTTGCGTTTCGGATATGGTTTACAAGATGTTCTCACGCCCCCCCAGTCTCCGTGTGCCTGTTCCTTTTGTGGTTCTGGGCATAGGCGTAGTCACTCTGCCCCACCACTTCCTAACCCTCACTTTGGGTGCGTTTCTTCGCTTACCAGAGGCTTCGTAGTACCTTGGAGGTTTGTTGTGGAAAGTAGGTGAGTTAATAAAGTACTTATAACAGGGCCTGGAATACAGTGAGTAGGAGGTCATTATTTGCTATTTTTTTTAGTGTCCATATCATTTTTTCTTTCTTTTGAGGTGCAGTTTCTCTCTTGTTACCCAGGCTGGAGTGCAATGGTGCCATCTCGACTCACCACAACCTCCGCCTCCTGGGTTCAAGCGATTTTCCTGCCTCAGCCTCCTGAGTAGCTGGGATTACAGGTATGCCCACCAGGCCTGGCTAATTTTGTATTTTTAGTAGAGATGGGGTTTCTCCATGTTGGTCCGGCTGGTCTTGAACTCCCGACCTCAGGTGATATGACCGCCTCAGCCTCCTACAGTGCTGGGATTACAGGCATGAGCCACCGTGCCTGGCCTATATTATTTTTTCTTATTGGCCGTATATGTAGTATTATATTTCATGTAGTTAAAGCTATCTTTTGTGGTTTTTGTCTTTGGAGTGATATGTAGAAAGAACTTATTTTTATTTTATTTTTGTAGAGACAGAGTCTTCCCATGCTGCCCATGCTGGTCTCAAACTCCCTGACTCAAGTGATCCTCCTACCTCAGCCTCCCGAAGTGCTGGGCTTACAGGCGTGAGCCACCGTGGCCAGCCAGCTTCTTTATTTTAAAATCATATACCTGGCAGGGCAGATACCATGATCACGAAGGTGGTTTTCCCAGGGCGAGGCTTATCCGTTGCACGCTGGATGTGCGGACCCCGGCGATTTCCTCAAGTGTGGGAAAGTCGACTGCACAATTTGTGGTAGTGGGGGACTTCGCGCTTTCTCCTGGTTATTCAAAAAAAAGATCACGTAAGTATTTACCTCCATCTTCTTTTTAGTACCTTTGTTACTGGTAGAAGGTGTCCAGGTTCTTGGTGTGTTGAACAAAGAAGTGGACAAAACGCACAAGCAAAGCAGGGAAGGAACGAAGAGATTTATGGAAGATGAAAGTGCCCTCCACAGTGTGGGAGCGGCCTGAGCATAGGGGCTCAAGGCCCCGGGACAGAATTTTTGGGAATGAAAATACCCTCTAGGGCATCCCTTTGGTTACTTGGGGTATGCCTGGTGCAAATGGAGAGGATGAAGGAAAGTTACAAAGTCATTGAAGGCGTGTGCCCTCAGGAGAGGATGTTTCCTATGATAGCTGAAGTGTGAATCAGCCTTACGTTCCCTGCTTCCAGACCCTATTTTCCTGCCTCGAAACCTTCAGGGTTTCATTAAAAAAATAATGTATACATATCATATATGTATGATATATATGTCTGCATATATACCTATAAGATTGGTACATACGGTGCATTTCTCACCATTACCACACTGTTATTGACACCTTAAGTCCACACGTTATTCAGACCCCTTAGTTTTTCCCTAATGTCCTCTCCGTGTTCCACGATTTCACTCAGGATCCCACGTGACATTCAGGTGACATGCCTCCTTAGGCTTCTCTCAGATGACAGTTTGAATGTGACAGTTTTGTGGATAAGTGGCAGAATGCTCCATATATATATTTATGGAGAGAGTGAGAGAGAGAGAGCGACAGAAAGAAAGAAACAGGGTCAGGGTCTAGCTCTGTCACTCAGGCTGGAGTGCAGTGGTGTGATCTCAGCTCACTGCAACCTCCACCTCCCAGGCTCAAGTGGTCCTCCCACCTCAGCCTCTCAAGTAGCTGGGACAACAGGTGCACACCAGCATGCCTGGCTAATGATTATTTATTTATTTTTTTTGGTAGAGACAGGATTTTATCATGTTGCCTAGGCTGGTCCCAAATTCCTGGGCTCAAGCCATCCACCAGCCTCAGCCTCTCAAAGTGCTGGGATTAGAGGCATGAGCCACTGCACGTGGCCTAAAAATACGTATGTTTGGATCTTATATCCATCTGGAATTCAGAATGTAGTTTGATGTGAATTTTAGTAGATACAGGTTTCTTGAGTATCCACCATTCTTTTTTGGCCCCAACTGGCCCCGTCTTTTTTTTTTTTAATTGATACTTTTAAATAAACCTTTTCTTTGAGGGCAGCTTTGCAGCCACAGAGTTATTGCGAAGCGAGTACAGAGAGTTCCTGTGCACCTCATGTGATTTCCCTTATGAGGAAGATCTTACAGCATATGGTGCATCTGTCACCATCACGGCACTGTTACTGACACCTCAAGTCCACACTTTATTCAGATCCCTTTAGCGTTTCCCTAATGTTCTCTTCCTGTTCTACGATTCCACTCAGACCCCACGTGACATTCAGGCCACAGGCCTCCGTAGGCCTCTCTCGACAGTGACAGTGTGAACGTGGCAGTTTTGAGGATAAGTGGCTGAGTGCTTTGCAAGACGTCCCTCAGGTGGGATTTGCCTGATGTTCTCACGGTTAGATTGGGGTTATAGGAGGCCATTTCATCACTTCGAGGCCAAGGGTCTGTCCATCAGTGCCACTTATCCCTGTTGATGCTGGCCGTGACTACCTAGTGGAGATCATGCGTATCGGGTTTCCCCAGACAAAAAAAAAAGAGGAGCTCCTCCCGCTGCCCCACTCCACCATGCTGTCCTCTCGGGATGCCTCTCAGTGCAGCCCAGGCTCCAGCAGCCGGGACTTCTGCTGCACCGCCTTGAGGGAGGTGTTTCTCCCTGCATGAGGCGGGATTCTTCTGCGGGACAGTCACCTCTTCTCCCTCTTCCGTTGTTTATCCAGTCATTTATCTGATCCCTACAGACCCGGGGACGTTCGCTTTCTGCTTTGTGTCATAACCCACGACTGTTGCCTGTTTTGTGGCTCCATTGTCCCAGCCTTGGCCATCGGGAGCTCCGTCAGGGGCCTGCTGGGTCCTTTGTCATCACTGTGGGTTCCTTCTGAGCTGCCAGTTTCATGTGCAGCCCCTGAAATCTGCTGTGTCCTATGTCCTTTTGTCCTTGTGTCCTGTGTCCATTGTCACTGTGTCTTATGTCCTGTCATCCCTGTGTCCTGTTGTCACTGTGTCCTGTTGTCCTGTTATCACTGTGTCCTGTCATCATTATGTCCTGTTATCACTGTGTCCTGTTGTCACTGTGTCCTATTGTCACTGTTACTATGTCCTATCCTGTTATCACTGTGTCCTGTCCTGTTATCACTATGTCCTGTTGTCACTGTGTCCTGTTGTCACTGTTATTACTATGTCCTATCCTATTATCACTGTGTCCTGTCCTGTTATCACTGTGTCCTGTTGTCACTGTATCCTGTTATCACTGTGTCCTGTTGTCACTGTATCCTGTTATCACTGTGTCCTGTTGTCACTGTTGTCCTGTTATCACTGTATCCTGTTATTACTGTGTCCTGTTGTCACTGTATCCTGTTATCACTGTGTCCTGTTGTCACTGTATCCTGTTATCACTGTGTCCTGTTGTCACTGTGTCCTGTTATCACTGTGTCCTGTTGTCACTGTATCCTGTTATCACTGTGTCCTGTTGTCACTGTTGTCCTGTTATCACTGTATCCTGTTATTACTGTGTCCTGTTGTCACTGTATCCTGTTATCACTGTGTCCTGTTGTCACTGTATCCTGTTATCACTGTATCCTGTTGTCACTGTGTCCTATTGTCCTGTTATCACTGTGTCCTCTTCTGTTGTCACTGTGTCCTGTTGTCCTGTTATCACTGTGTCCTGTCATCATTATGTCCTGTTATCACTGTGTCCTGTTGTCACTGTGTCCTGTTGTCACTGTTACTCTGTCCTATCCTGTTATCACTGTGTCCTGTCCTGTTATCACTATGTCCTGTTGTCCTGTTATCACTGTGTCCTGTTGTCACTGTATCCTGTTATCACTGTGTCCTGTTGTCACTGTTGTCCTGTTATCACTGTATCCTGTTATTACTGTGTCCTGTTGTCACTGTATCCTGTTATCACTGTGTCCTGTTGTCACTGTATCCTGTTATCACTGTATCCTGTTGTCACTGTGTCCTATTGTCCTGTTATCACTGTGTCCTCTTCTGTTGTCACTGTGTCCTGTTGTCCTGTTATCACTGTGTCCTGTCATCATTATGTCCTGTTATCACTGTGTCCTGTTGTCACTGTGTCCTGTTGTCACTGTTACTCTGTCCTATCCTGTTATCACTGTGTCCTGTCCTGTTATCACTATGTCCTGTTGTCACTGTGTCCTGTTGTCACTGTTATTACTATGTCCTATCCTATTATCACTGTGTCCTGTCCTGTCATCCCTGTGTCCTGTTGTCCTGTTATCACTGTGTCCTGTCCTGTTATCATTATGTCCTGTTATCACTGTGTCCTGTTGTCACTGTTACTCTGTCCTATCCTGTTATCACTGTGTCCTGTCCTGTTATCACTATGTCCTGTTGTCACTGTGTCCTGTTGTCACTGTTATTACTATGTCCTATCCTATTATCACTGTGTCCTGTCCTGTCATCCCTGTGTCCTGTTGTCCTGTTATCACTGTGTCCTGTCCTGTTATCATTATGTCCTGTTATCACTGTGTCCTGTTGTCACTGTTACTCTGTCCTATCCTGTTATCACTGTGTCCTGTCCTGTTATCACTATGTCCTGTTGTCACTGTGTCCTGTTGTCACTGTTACTATGTCCTATCCTGTTATCACTGTGTCCTGTCCTGTTATCACTATGTCCTGTTGTCACTGTGTCCTGTTGTCACTGTTATTACTATGTCCTATCCTATTATCACTGTGTCCTGTCCTGTCATCCCTGTGTCCTGTTGTCCTGTTATCACTGTGTCCTGTCCTGTTATCATTATGTCCTGTTATCACTGTGTCCTGTTGTCACTGTTACTCTGTCCTATCCTGTTATCACTGTGTCCTGTCCTGTTATCACTATGTCCTGTTGTCACTGTGTCCTGTTGTCACTGTTATTACTATGTCCTATCCTATTATCACTGTGTCCTGTCCTGTCATCCCTGTGTCCTGTTGTCCTGTTATCACTGTGTCCTGTCCTGTTATCATTATGTCCTGTTATCACTGTGTCCTGTTGTCACTGTTACTCTGTCCTATCCTGTTATCACTGTGTCCTGTTGTCCTGTTATCACTGTGTCCTGTTGTCCTGTTATCACTGTGTCCTACCCTGTTGTCACTGTGTCCTGTTGTCACTGTTACTATGTCCTATTCTGTTATCACTGTGTCCTGTCCTGTTATCACTGTGTCCTGTTGTCACTGTTGTCCTGTTATCACTGTGTCCTGTTGTCACTGTGTCCTGTTGTCACTGTGTCCTGTTGTCACTGTTGTCCTGTTATCACTGTGTCCTGTTATCACTGTGTCCTGTTATCACTGTGTCCTGTTGTCACTGTTGTCCTGTTATCACTGTGTCCTGTTATCACTGTGTCCTGTTGTCACTGTGTCCTGTTGTCACTGTGTCCTGTTATCACTGTGTCCTGTTGTCCTGTTATCACTGTGTCCTACCCTGTTGTCACTGTGTCCTGTTGTCACTGTGTCCTGTTATCACTGTGTCCTGTTGTCCTGTTATCACTGTGTCCTACCCTGTTGTCACTGTTACTATGTCCTATTCTGTTATCACTGTGTCCTGTCCTGTTATCACTGTGTCCTGTTGTCACTGTTGTCCTGTTATCACTGTGTCCTGTTATCACTGTGTCCTGTTGTCACTGTGCCCTGTTGTCCTGTTATCACTGTGTCCTGTTGTCACTGTGTCCTGTTGTCACTGTGTCCTGTTGTCACTGTATCCTGTTATCACTGTGTCCTGTTGTCACTGTTGTCCTGTTATCACTGTGTCCTGTTATCACTGTGTCCTGTTGTCACTGTGTCCTGTTGTCACTGTATCCTGTTATCACTGTGTCCTGTTGTCACTGTGTCCTATTGTCCTGTTATCACTGTGTCCTCTTCTGTTGTCACTGTGTCCTGTTGTCACTGTGTCCTGTTATCACTGTGTCCTGTTGTCACTGTGTCCTGTTGTCACTGTGTCCTGTTATCACTGTGTCCTGTTGTCCTGTTATCACTGTGTCCTACCCTGTTGTCACTGTGTCCTGTTGTCACTGTTACTATGTCCTATTCTGTTATCACTGTGTCCTGTCCTGTTATCACTGTGTCCTGTTGTCACTGTTGTCCTGTTATCACTGTGTCCTGTTATCACTGTGTCCTGTTGTCACTGTGCCCTGTTGTCCTGTTATCACTGTGTCCTGTTGTTACTGCGTCCTGTTATCACTACGTTCTGTCCTGTTGTCACTGTGTCCTGTTGTCACTGTGTCCTGTTATCACTGTGTCCTGTTGTCACTGTGTCCTGTTGTCACTGTGTCCTGTTGTCACTGTTGTCCTGTTATCACTGTGTCCTGTTATCACTGTGTCCTGTTGTCACTGTGTCCTGTTGTCACTGTTGTCCTGTTATCACTGTGTCCTGTTATCACTGTGTCCTGTTGTCCTGTTATCACTGTGTCCTACCCTGTTGTCACTGTGTCCTGTTGTCACTGTTACTATGTCCTATTCTGTTATCACTGTGTCCTGTCCTGTTATCACTGTGTCCTGTTGTCACTGTTGTCCTGTTATCACTGTGTCCTGTTATCACTGTGTCCTGTTGTCACTGTGTCCTGTTGTCACTGTATCCTGTTATCACTGTGTCCTGTTGTCACTGTGTCCTATTGTCCTGTTATCACTGTGTCCTCTTCTGTTGTCACTGTGCCCTGTTGTCCTGTTATCACTGTGTCCTGTTGTCACTGTGTCCTGTCCTGTTATCACTGTGTCCTGTCCTGTTGTCACTGCGTCTGTTGTCCTGTTATCACTGTGTCCTGTCCTGTTATCACTGTGTCCTGTCCTATTGTCACTGTGTCCTGTTGTCACTGTGTCCTGTTGTCCTGTTATCACTGCATCCCATTGTCATTGTGCCCTGTTGTCCTGTTATCACTGTGTCCTCTTCTGTTGTCACTGTGTCCTGTTATCACTGTGTCCTCTTCTGTTGTCACTGTATCCTGTTATCACTGTGTCCTGTTGTCCTGTTATCACTGTGTCCTGTTGTCATTGTGTCCTGTCCTGTTATCATTGTGTCCTGTTGTCACTGTGTCCTGTCCTGTTATCAGTGTCCTGTTGTCACTGTATCTGTGTCTTGTTGTCACTGTGTCCCATCCTGTTATTACTGTGTCCTGTCCTGTTGTCACTGTGTTCTGTCCTGTTATCACTGTGTCCTGTTGTCATTGTGTCCTGTTGTCACTGTGTCCTGTCCTGTTGTCACTGTGTTCTGTCCTGTTATCACTGTGTCCTGTTGTCATTGTGTCCTGTTGTCACTGTGTCCTGTCCTGTTGTCACTGTGTTCTGTCCTGTTATCACTGTGTCCTGTTGTCATTGTGTCCTGTTGTCACTGTGTCCCATCCTGTTATCACTGTGTCCTGTCCTGTTGTCACTGTGTCCTGTCCTGTTATCACTGTGTCCTGTCCTGTTGTCAGTGTCCTGCCCTGTTGTCACTGTGTCCTCTTGTCACTGTGTCCTGTTGTCCTGTTATCACTGTGTCCTGTTGTCACTGTGTCCTGTCCTGTTATCACTGTGTCCTGTTGTCACTGTGTCCTGTGTCTTGTTGTCACTGTGTCCCATTGTCACTGTGTCCTGTGTCCCATTGTCACTGTGTCCTGTGTCCCATTGTCACTGTGTCCTGTGTCTTGTTGTCACTGTGTCCTGTGTCCCATTGTCACTGTGTCCTGTGTCCCGTTGTCACTGTGTCCTGTGTCCTGTTGTCACTGTGTCCTGTGTCTTGTTGTCACTGTGTCCCATTGTCACTGTGTCCTTTTGTCACTGTGTCCTGTGTAAGCTGCTGCCTGGCCTCTGTGAGTCTCTCAATACCTTAGCCTTGAGCTCCTGGAGGGAGTGCTTCCTGTCTATGGAAGTTGCTGAAGGGACAGGCACACACCTGAAGAGTCACTCCAGGACAGAACCAGGGAGGAGAGGGCCACTGGGAGAGGCATTCGTAGAAACAGAGAGAGATGGGACTTGAAACATCTGGAGACTGCTGTGCCTAGATCTATGTTTGGATTGTTCAGTTGTTTAGCTAAGAACCTCCCCTCTCCTCCCATCCACCCACCCTCTCCTCCCATCCCCCTCCCCTCTCCTCCCATCCCCCTCCCCTCTCCTCCCATCCCCCTCCCCTCTCCTCCCCTCCTCTCCCCTCCCCTCCCCACCCCCTTCCTCTTTCTTGCCCTCTCCTCCCATCCCCCTCCCCTCTCCTCCCATCCCCCTCCCCTCTCCTCCCATCCACCCACCCTCTCCTCCCATCCCCCTCCCCTCTCCTCCCATCCCCCTCCCCTCTCCTCCCATCCACCCACCCTCTCCTCCCCTCCTCTCCCCTCCCCTCCCCACCCCCTTCCTCTTTCTTGCCCTCTCCTCCCCTTCCCTCTCCTCCCTTTTCCTCTATTCTCCTTTTTTTTTTTGAGACAGGGTCTCACTCTACCACCCAGGCTGGAGCACAGTGGCACTATCTTGGTTCTAGCCTCAACCTCCCAGGCTCAAACAATCCTCCCACCCTCAGCTTCCTGAGTAGCTGAGACCATAGGCATGTGCCAGCACATCAAGCTATTTTTTGGTATTTTTTTGTACAGACGGATTTTACCATGTTGCCAAGGCTGGTCTCAAACTCCTAAGGTCAAGGGATCTGCCCACCTTGGCCTCCCAGAGTGCTGGGATTAGAGGTGTGAGCTACCATGCCCAGCTAGAGATTTTCCCGTGGTTAAAGTGGTTTAATTTGGGTTTATGTCATTTGCAACCAAATGACAGTAGATAAAGCTCTGGGTGGCATTTTCTTCTGCTCAGGTTGCTATAAGAAGTGCCACAGACTGGGTGGCTTAAAGAGCAGAAATTGGTTTTTCATAATTCTGGAGGCTGGAAGTCCACAGCAAGGTGCCCGTGAGGTTGGTTTCTGGGAAGGCCTCGCTCCCTGGCCTGTGGGTAGGACACCTTCTCAGAGTGTCCTCGCGTGGCCTCCACACTTAGACGGGGGTGGTCTCTTGTGTCTCTCCTCTCCTTGTAAGGACACCAACCCTATCGGGGTGAGTCCCCACCCCGTGGCCTCATAATCTCAGTTACCTCCCGAGTGGTCCTGTCTTCAACTGTGGTCGCATTGGAGGACAGGGCTTCAGGATGGGAATTTCTTGGGGACCGTTCAGTCCGCAACAGGTTGAATCGTGTCTGCCAAAATCCACGTGTTGAATCCTAACTCCCAGCATCTCAGAATGTGAACTTTCGGAGCAGGTTCATGCAGATGTGTTTAAGTGAAGATGTGGTTGTTGTGGGGGTCCTAGGCCACCTGACGTGTGTCTTTATCCAAAAGGGGACATTTGGACACAGGCACGCACGCAGGGAGAGGGCTACGTGTGGACCGGAGCTCTGCCGCCCCGAGCCAGGAAGCCAGGTCCTCCCCAGCGCCCGGGGGAGCATGGCCCCGCCTGCACCGTGCTCTCAGACTTCTGGCCTCCAGAACTGCGAAGGGGTTGTGTCTAGTCCAAGCCATGATATTAGTCAGCCAGTGCTGCTCTAACAGATGCCACTGACCGCGGGGCTTAAGCCACAGAACTGTGTCCTGCCCCGGCTCTGGAGGCCGGAAGTCTGAGAGGAAGATTCTCCGGAGGCCTCTCCCCTCGGCCTGCAGGCGGCCGCCTGCTCACGGCACCCGCACAGCCTCTATTTTTATGCACTCACACCTCCCTCATGTCTCTTTGTGTGTCTGAATAGTCTCTTTTTTTTAGGACATCAGCCAGGTTGGATGAGGGCCAACCTAAGGGCCTCATTTTAACTCAGTCACCTCTTTAAAGACCCAGCCTCCAAATACAGCCACATTCTGAGGTGCTGGGGATTAGGGCTTCAACATAGGAATTGGGGGTGAGGGGTGACTGGGGGACAGCCGGCAAGCTTTGTTACAGCAGACCCCTCGGGCCGGCTCTGTGCAGTCCCAGGGTGGTCTCCTCTGCTCTCACCCTCTAATGCAGACCCTCAAAGCTGTGGCCTGGCCTGTGACCCTGGTGCTACAGCCCCTCCCATCCTTCCCAGCTCCTCTGCACTCCCTGCCCTCATTAATGTCTCCCCGGCTGCGGGTTCCCAGGCGCCTCCTGTACTGTGCCCTCGGCATAACTGCACCTGTCCATTCATTGGGTGTCTAGGGATCTGCCCTGGCAGTGCCCATGGTCTAAAAGGGAAGTCAGACAAGTAAAGACAGCAGGTTGTGAGATAATTACAACTGGGCACTGTCTGGGGCAGACACTTCCCTTCACAAGCCCCCGCCCTGCGGCCAGCAGGGGAGCCTTTTCCGTGTTGGCGCAGAGACTCCTTGCAGGCCAGCCAAAGAGGGGGCACAGGGTGGGCATTCTGGGAGCTGAGGGTGGCTCCACTGAGGAGTGGACACTGAGCTAGGTATTGGCTAAACTCTCCTGTTGAGATGCTGCTCAGGTGGTATCAGGCAACAGGGGGCTCCAACATGGGAATTTAGGTAGGTGCAGCGGTGGGAGAGCCGAGAGGTGCGGAGATGGGTCAAGGGCCCGGGAGAGTGCAAGGGAGAAACATGTGAAGGCATGAGTAGAGGCAGCCATGGTGGGAACGAGAGGTTGACATGGGTGCCAGAGGAGTGGAGAGCTGTCGTCCTGCAGGGGCACCTGGGGCAGGAAGCGACCCCCTGGCAGGCCTGCTGAGAGGCTGGGATGGGTAAGGTTAGTGCCTGGGTCAGTGGTTCCACTGCAGTCTGTGTCAATTCCAAAATTCTGTGCCGCAGAAGAGAGCGAGCCTCAGAATCTTCAACACTGCAGCCATCTGGCAGTCCCTGGTTGCCATCCTGACTTGGGGTGTGGCAGGCAGGGGGCGTTGCTCAGGCCCAGCAGACAGACCTCAATGAGTTCTCTCCAGCGTGACTGTCCACGTTGCCGCCCACGGCCCCTGTCTGGCCATGTCCTGTTCTATACTCATGACCCTGACCCCAGGGTATGGTTTGCATCTGTGCCTCTGCCCAAGTCTCATGTGGAATTGCAATCCCCAGTGCTGGAGATAGGCCTGGTGGGAGGCAGCTTTGCTAGGTCTTGAGGTCACCACCTGGTCAGCCATGTGACTTATTCATCCCCAAGGGGGCTCTTGGCTTAGCGTGGGGTGAAGGTCCACAGGTCCCAGATGACCGAAGAGCCGAGGCTGGAAGTGGAGCTGCCCCTGCAGAGAGCCGGGTGCTGGAGTGTAGTCCGTTCTCGCACTGCGGTACAGAAATGCCCAGCCTGGGTAATTGATAAAGAAAGGAGGTGTCATTGGCTCGTGGTTCCCAGGCTGAACGGACAGCATGGCAACTTCTGCCTCTGGGGACGCCCCAGGGAGCTTTGACTTATGGCGGAAGGCGAAGCAGGAGCACCAAGGGGGGTGCCGTTAAACCATAAGACACAGCCCCACGATCCGACCGCCTCCCACCACGCCCCACCTCCAGCACTGGGCTTTGCAACTGCAGTATTCCCAGCTCTCCCCAGGCCTTCCCAGACAAACCCCTGAAGACCTGGAAGACAGAGAACCAGAAGCCCCGAAGCTCCCACTCACCGCCCTGCAACACCTGGGCCGCCTGCCTCCCTCCACAGCATCACACACATTTAACTCATCAGCCCAAGAGTGACAGCAAGATCCTCTTCACCGCTTCTGCACCCCGGAGGGGAGAGCACGTATGACTCAGACAATCCGAGGCTCAGAATCCTCCAGACCAGCTCCGCCCAGTAGGAACGTCACGTGAGCCACAAGTGCGAACCACACAGGTGATTAAGAAATTCTTAGTGGCCACATTTCAAAAGTTAAACGAAAAAGGTGACACTGATTTTAGTAATTTATTTAATGTCATTCAAAATATGCTCAAAACATTATCATCTCAAAATGCCGTCAAAATGAAACTTAATAAGATGTTTTGCCTTCATCCTTTTTTCCTACTAAATCCTTTTTTAAAATTTATTTTATTTATTTATTATTTATTATTATTATTATTTTTTGAGACAGAGTCTTGCTGTTGTTACCCAGGCTGGAGTGCAATGGCACAATCTTGGCTCACCGCAACCTCCGCCTCCTGGGTTCAAGCAATTCTCCTGCCTCAGTCTCCCGAGTAGCTGGGATTACAGGCACGCACCACCATGCCCATCTGATTTTTGTATTTTTAGTAGAGACGGGGTTTCACCTTGTTGACCAGGATGGTCTCGATCTCTTGGCCTCGTGATCCACCTGCCTCGCACTCCCAAAGTGCTGGGATTAAAAGCGTGAGCCACTTTGCCTGGCCAAATCCTTTTTTTTTTTTAAATTGAGAACAGAGACTCACTCTGTAACCCAGGCTGGAGTGCAGTGGCAGGATCATAGTTCACTGAAGCCTTCACCTCCTAGGCTCAAAGGTATCCTCCCACCTCAGCCTCCTGAGTAGCTGGGACTACAGGTGCCAGCACCATGCCTGGTTAATTTTAAAAAATTTTCTATAGAGACAAGGTCTCACTATGTTGCCCAGACTGGGAAATTTTTTTCTAGAGATGGGGTCTTCCTATGTTGCCCAGGCTGGTCTTGAACTCCTGGGCTCAAAGGATCTTCCCACCTCAGCCTCCCAGTGTTGGGATTATAGGCGTGAGGCACTGTGCCCAGTCTTTACACTAAATCTTTACACTCCAGTATCTACCTTGCATTTTATAGCACATCTCAATTCATACTGGCTCAGTAGCCACATGTGGCTCGTGCCTGTGTCTCGGATGTCATAGGTGTCATGGACTAAATGTTTGTCTCCCCCAAATTCACATGTTGAATTCGTAACCTTCAACACAAGGATATTCAAAGGTGGGGCCTTTGGGATGTAGATAGGTCATAAGGGGTCAGCCCTCATGAATGTGATGAGTGCTCTTATAAGAAGAGACAACAGTTTGCTCCTCCTCCCTCTGCTGTCACACACAATGAGAAGGCGTCTGTCTGCAGACCTGGAAGTGAGCCCATATCAGACAGTGGATCTGCCAACACCTTGATCTTGGACTCCCCAGACCCTAGACTCTAAGGAATAAATCTGTTTTTAAGCCACCCATTTAATGGTAGTTTGTTACTGCAGCCTGTCTTAGTCCATTTACTGTGGCTTCTAACAGAATACCTGAAACTGGGTAATTCATAAGGAAACAAAATTCATTTCTTACAGTGCTGAAGGCTGGGAAGTCCAAGGTCAAGAGGCTGCATCTGGTGAGGGTCTTCATGCTGGCAGGAGCTTTCTGCAAAGTCCCAAGGCAGCCCTGGGCATCTCAAGGTAAGGGGCCGAGTGTGTGAGCTCAGTTCTCTCTTCTCGTAGAGCCGAAAGTCCCACTCCCAAGAACACCCATGAACCCATTACTCCCTGAATGGAGTAATCTACTCACGAGGGAAGGGGACATATGACACAATCACCTCTTAAACGCCCACCTCCTGATACTGCCACATTGGAGATTAAATTTCAACTTGAGGAGGGGACAAATATTCAGACCATGGCACAGTGCAAGATGGGGAAGACGGTAGGTCTGGTATGTCCTGGGATGAGGAGGAACTGCTAAAACCATGCGTGAGCCGTCAGCAGTGAGACACTAGAGCCAGGCTTTGTAACCACCGTGAGCCGTCAGGGAGGCACTAGAACCAGGCTTTGTAACCACCGTGAGCCGTCAGGGAGACACTAGGACCAGGCTTTGTAACCACCGTGAGCCGTCAGGGAGACACTAGAACCAGGCTTTGTAACCACCGTGAGCCGTCAGGGAGACACTAGAACCAGGCTTTGTAACCACCGTGAGCCGTCAGGGAGACACTAGAACCAGGCTTTGTAACCACCGGGAGCCGTCAGGGAGACACTAGAACCAGGCTTTGTAACCACCGGGAGCCGTCAGGGAGGCACTAGAACCAGGCTTTGTAACCACCGTGAGCCGTCAGGGAGACACTAGGACCAGGCTTTGTAACCACCGTGAGCCGTCAGGGAGACACTAGAACCAGGCTTTGTAACCACCGTGAGCCGTCAGGGAGACACTAGAGCCAGGCTTTGTAACCACCGTGAGCCGTCAGGGAGACACTAGAGCCAGGCTTTGTAACCACCGTGAGCCGTCAGGGAGACACTAGAACCAGGCTTTGTAACCACCGTGAGCCGTCAGGGAGACACTAGAGCCAGGCTTTGTAACCACCGTGAGCCGTCAGGGAGACACTAGAGCCAGGCTTTGTAACCACCGTGAGCCGTCAGGGAGGCACTAGAACCAGGCTTTGTAACCACCGTGAGCCGTCAGGGAGGCACTAGAACCAGGCTTTGTAACCACATCAGTGGCCCAAGAACACCCAGCATCTTCTCACCTGCTTGGTTAAGACATTAGAAAAAAAATCAGTGCTGCAAGATTACAGTTGGGTGGGGTCCGATGACAGTAGGTGCGGTGAAATGACAGTGGGCGGGGTGAAATGACAGTGGTGGCGGGGAGATGACAGTGGGGCAGGTGAGTTGACAGTGGGGCATGGTGAGATGACAGTGGGGCGGGGTGAGGTGACAGTGGGGCAGGGTGAGGTGACAGTGGGGCGGGGTGAGGTGACAGTGGGGGGGGTGAGGTGACAGTGGGAGGGGTGAGATGACAGTGGGCGGGGGGAGACGACAGTGGCCGGGGGGGGGGAGATGACAGTGGGGCATGGTGAGATGGCAGTGGGGCGTGGTGAGATGACAGTGGGTGGGTGAGATGACAGTGGGTGGGTGAGATGACAGTGGGTGGGTGAGATGACAGTGGGTGGGTGAGATGACAGTGGGCGGGGGGGAGATGACAGTGGGGCTGGGAGAGATGACAGTGGGTGGGGGGAGATGACAGTGGGCATGGGGAGATGACAGTGGGCGGGGTGAGATGACAGTGGGCGGGTGAGATGACAGTGGGCGGGTGAGATGACAGTGGGCAGGGTGAGATGACAGTGGGCGGGGTGAGATGACAGTGGGCGGGGTGAGATGACAGTGGGTGGGTGAGATGACAGTGGGTGGGTGAGATGACAGTGGGCGGGGGGGAGATGACAGTGGGGCTGGGAGAGATGACAGTGGGCGGGGGGAGATGACAGTGGGCATGGGGAGATGACAGTGGGCAGGGTGAGATGACAGTGGGCAGGGTGAGATGACAGTGGGTGGGGGGGAGATGACAGTGGGGCTGGGAGAGATGACAGTGGGCGGGGGGAGATGACAGTGGGCATGGGGAGATGACAGTGGGCGGGGTGAGATGACAGTGGGTGGGTGAGATGACAGTGGGTGGGTGAGATGACAGTGGGCGGGGGGGAGATGACAGTGGGGCTGGGAGAGATGACAGTGGGTGGGGGGAGATGACAGTGGGCATGGGGAGATGACAGTGGGCAGGGTGAGATGACAGTGGGCGGGGGTGAGATGACAGTGGGCGGGGGGGAGATGACAGTGGGCGGGGGGAGATGACAGTGGGCATGGGGAGATGACAGTGGGCGGGGTGAGATGACAGTGGGTGGGTGAGATGACAGTGGGCGGGGGGGAGATGACAGTGGGGCTGGGAGAGATGACAGTGGGGCTGGGAGAGATGACAGTGGGTGGGGGGAGATGACAGTGGGCATGGGGAGATGACAGTGGGCAGGGTGAGATGACAGTGGGTGGGTGAGATGACAGTGGGCGGGGGGGAGATGACAGTGGGCGGGGGGAGATGACAGTGGGCATGGGGAGATGACAGTGGGCGGGGTGAGATGACAGTGGGTGGGTGAGATGACAGTGGGCGGGGGGGAGATGACAGTGGGGCTGGGAGAGATGACAGTGGGTGGGGGGAGATGACAGTGGGCATGGGGAGATGACAGTGGGCGGGGTGAGATGACAGTGGGTGGGTGAGATGACAGTGGGCGGGGGGGAGATGACAGTGGGGCTGGGAGAGATGACAGTGGGTGGGGGGAGATGACAGTGGGCGGGGGGAGATGACAGTGGGCGGGGTGAGATGACAGTGGGTGGGTGAGATGACAGTGGGCGGGGTGAGATGACAGTGGGTGGGTGAGATGACAGTGGGCAGGGTGAGATGACAGTGGGCGGGGGGAGATGACAGTGGGGCTGGGAGAGATGACAGTGGGTGGGGGGAGATGACAGTGGGCATGGGGAGATGACAGTGGGCGGGGTGAGATAACAGTGGGTGGGTGAGATGACAGTGGGCGGGTGAGATGACAGTGGGTGGGTGAGATGACAGTGGGTGGGGGGGAGATGACAGTGGAGTGGGGTGAGATGACAGTGGGCCTGGGGGAGATGACAGTGGGGTGGGTGAGATGACAGTGGGCGGGTGAGATGACAGTGGGTGGGGGGAGATGACAGTGGGCCGGGGGGGGGAGATTGCAGTCGGGAAGTGCTGAGTTCTGTCCTCTGTCTTTCCTCTGAAGACTTGGCCTGTGAGGGGACAAGGCAGGAGTGGCTGCCCCTTAGCCACAGTGGAAGCTTCCTGCTGAGTGTCTGGACTCTGCTCTAGCTGCTGCTCCCTGTGGCGGTCCTTTGGTGGACACGCTCCCCACACAGGCTGCCTCCCTTCTCGGCCCTGCAGCTGGGGCATTCATGCTGTGTGGGCCAACCTCATGCTGCCCCTCTGCCTGCCTCCTCCTTTCCAGGAGTGAGTGTGGGTCTGCGGCAGGGGTTCCACCGGGAACACGGTGCTGCAAAGAGCCTGTCTGGTGTCTGTCGTGGAGAATGGAGGCAGTGGGTAAAGGAGGAATGCTGTTTCTTGTCCTGGAGCCACATGAAGTGGGAAGGGAGATGAAGCCTGGGAGGGGAGCAGGGTGAGATTCTCAATGGAGTGGCCACGAAGGCTTCTGAGACATTCACACAAAGACTTCCTTGCACTTCAACATGGGTGAGAGCAGGTGACCAGATGGGGCTCCGCAGGTGGGCAGGGGCCTGGCTGTTTTCTCATCCGCAGCACTGCTGGCCCGGTGGCTGAGTGAGGGGCAGACGGGAGGCCCCTGGGAACATGGTCTGTGGGGGTTTCTGAGCCTCTTGTCTTTCTGAGCCCTCCCCAGAATCTCCCTTAATGGTTCGTTCATGGCAGTGTAGGTGCTTTCTGGCAGGTACCCCCAAACCCTTCCAGTTCCAAAGCTGCTTCCACAGTTTTAGGTATTTCTTACAGTAGCACCCCCATCTTGGTATCCATATCCTCGAATACCATTGCCTGGGAGTTAGGATTTCAACACAGGAACTTTGGGGGAGCATATCCAGACCGCAGCACCCCCTTCCTTCGAGTTACTGGCATCTTTTTGAGATCCATTGAGAGGCAGGTGGAGCTGATCCTGGGGTGCCTGTCTTAGCCTCATGCCTGGCATCCCTAACCAGGGAGTCACTGGAGGTGGACAAGCCCAGCGACGGAGGCCCATGAGGTTGCTACAAAACCGCTGTGTGCCGCTGGGTGTGTCATGGACCTCTCTGAACCTCAGTGTCTTCTGCTGTACAAGGATGGTAGTGATTCTGGCCTCACAGAGTGGTTTTAAGGAGTGGTTGGGCTCCCCATGTTCTCACAGTGTGCCCTGGCTCCTAGTGAGGTGAAGATGCCTGCTTCTTGGTGTTTGGGTCCCCTGAGATGTTTGTTGGAGAGGAGTCTCCTGGACCCCAGCTCACCTCTGAGCCTACTCCCTCTCCAAACGCCTCCCATGAGGGAACAGATGCTGATTGAATTGGTGGAAGCTGAGTCACTGCTTGGGCTGTGTTTAGCAGTGGGTGTGGCCAGCAGGTGTGGTCGGTGGGCAGGGTCATCATGTAAAAGGCCCCGCCTGCCCACTTCTCGCTTCCTGGACCCCTGTGCTGACAGGCAGACAGTCCCGTGTGCTGGCCTGGGCTCAGGCAGGGCCTAGGGGACCAGGCGGGCCCACCTAGGATACATCTGGGGCTGATGTAGCCTTCATTTCCTTCTCGCGGAAGCCATGATCTCTCTCCGGTAGCCTCAGGTGGTCTAGGAGAGGTTGGGGAATGTTCGTGGTGGGTTGTGTTGAGCAGTTGGGGCCGATGTGAGATTACGGTGTCACGTCATTCTAATAAAGGCAGAACTCAGATGTGACTGTGTGTTGGTGATAGACCGTTTTGTCACAGAGGCTTTTTTTTTAAACCTCTATACCCTTTCTCTTCCAGGACTGTGGCCTTTGGCGCCTAAGATCCCAAGACCCCAAGCTTTTGGAGCCTAAGTGTAGGGCACTGCCAGGTGGCACTCATTTGGCCTCCTCCAACTAAGGCCTCCTCCTTCTGTTTGGCACATCTCCAGCCAGGGAGTATGCTGTGTCGGGGGTCCGTTGCCTCCACCAATGCCCCCACCACATGTTCTCAGCTCCCCTCTGACCTCAGCTCTTCCCTTTATCTCCACTGGCCCCCGTGGAGCCCCCACCTGCCTGCCAGCAATGCCCAAATACCTCTCCCGCCCACCTCCGGCTGTCTACTAGATGTGGCTAACAATATTGAAAATGCCTGTTGGAAACAGTTGCTCCGTGCCACAAAGGATCTTTCAGCAACACAATTTTTACTTCCTGGACTGCAGGAAGGGTATTCTCACACTAGCAATCTAGCCATGAGAGTACAATGAACAAAGGAAAACACACATTTATCCCTTATGTATTTGGGGTCGTCCTTACTGCCGTGTCTGATCTCCACTGGCTGGAGCCAGACCTCACAATCTAAACAAAAACCCGATTGGCTAAGAACTTAAAACTTTTCTAAACACGTGAAAGCAATGGAAAGCTGGGACATGTCTGTGAGCATGTCCAGCACAGATATCTTGGTTAAAGTACAAGGACACAGAATGTACTATGTGCCTGTAAGCGTGGCATGTCTAACAGCTGCATAGGATAGGGCTTTACAAAGAGTTATTAGCCCATATTCTTTAACAAGAAAGGAAGCTTTAAAAAAGGAAGCTTTCTATTTCCTACATGCCCAAAACTTCAATCCTCACCTCTGTCCCCACCCCCCCACTGCCCACCTCTGTCCCCACCCCCCCCGCCGCCCACCTCTGTCCCCACCCCACCACCACCATCCACCTCTGTCCCCACCCCGCCGCCGCTCACCCCCCACCCAGTTTTCCTGCAGCTTCTTAATCTGAGAACAAAGGTGACTGTGAGGCTGGTGTCCAACACAGCTGCCAGCCCCTCCCTGCTGCATCTGGGCGGTGAAAGGAGGCACTGGCAGGCAGGCCTCCTCTCCAAACATCTGCAAAGCTGCGGGGTGACAGAAGCAGCAAACAGACAGCCCAGGGCAGGCTGGGATCCAGGGCAGTGGGGGTGTGTCCCAGTGGGGATTATCTTCCTGACTGTTTAAAGCTGAACCGGCTGGCCAGACCACGGTCCTCCGCACTCAACGAGAGGGCTCATTCGGGGTGGATTTGTCTTTGTGTCTGGACATCACCCAGTGGCTACGCTAAGGTACTTGGGCTTCCGACGTGTCCTGGTCCAAGTTGCTAAATGCCCTTATGCGGGGTGACAGAGGGCTTAGAGCATCTTGCCTTAGGATCACTTTGTTCACAGTGTCACCTCAGTTCCATCCTTCACAACCTGACAGTCATTAGTAAAATTAAAGGCTATATTGAGTATATATCTTTATAATTATAAGTAACTATAAGATTATATATGATTAGATAAAGGAATAACAATGTGCTTATATTTCTAATTCTTTTCTAAATCAATATTTATATGGGAACGGCCTGAGGCTTCAGATTCATGCCTCGGCACTTGTGGGGTTCCCCCCAACAGCTAAACAGCGTCATGCTCTGATTCTTCACTCCTTTGCTGGAACGCCTCTGGGTTCCCCTGCCCTCAAGATGTTTTAAAAGTGCAGTTTGACTGTCCCTGTGGACCATAGTGCACTTATGTGTAAATGTTTAACGACCGATCTGGATAAAAAGCCCTGATTAGCAGTGTTTGCCAATTACCGTGGTGTAAATCTGCCCGTCATGGCCAATTTCAAACTACCAACCAGAAGGCACTGACTATGCCATGGGGAAGAGGTCACAGTAGCACATTGTCACCCAGGCTCTTCTATACAGACGTAATCTCAATGGCAGAGAGAACAGTACAGTATAGTCAAATGTTAGAAAGTTTTGAGTATTTATCTTTTTTCGAGTATAATTTTATTTTTAATAATGGCTGTGCTTAACAACTGATCTACAAAATTCCTGAAAATGTAATAGTCTGTGGGAGCTGGCACAAGCACACCCTGCTACAGGGACAGACCCAGACTCCTGGGACGAAGCCTACACCGATGGCCTCTGCCATGCAGACTCACCACCCTCCACAAGCCATGCCCCATGCCAGCTGCCTGGGTCCACTTGCTGGACCCTGCTGATCTCAGCCCCTTCCATCCCATCTGAGCCTCCCTCCCTCCATCCTTCCCTTTCCCTTTCGCACTCTCCCTCTTTCCCGCTGAGTGTTTATGGAGCCCACTGCTATGTGGCACGGCCTTGCAAACCCGGGGATGCAAATGTGGCCCCCGCCCTCTGGAGCTGGGGTCTTCTCAGAGCTGGGTCTCCAGGACCATATGAAGCTTCCAGATTTGGGTGAACAGGGAGCTCAACTTTTGGCTGGAGCCGCACGGCCCTTCCTCAGCTGCTAACCCTACAGCAGCCCCCAGATTGGTCCCTTCAGTTACCTGGATAATACCCTGTGTGTTTGCCCCCCGCCCCCAGCCCACCCTGGGACATGCACTTCCAAGAGCTCAGAGGCGGAATTCTTTTCCTAGATGGCCTGCGTGATGGCTTCGGGAGGTCCAGGAGGCTGCCTTGGTGATCAGGAGCATGCGAGCACTGGTGGGGATGAGGGAGCCCGGAGTGTCCTACTATGCACCCCGCACAGAGGGGACTTTCCTCTCTGCTGTGCTGTGCATGCTCCTGGCATTTCAAGTTAAAGTTTGGCACCTTATACAGGGAGGCGTTTTGCTGGAAGATGAACTTAAATGCAGGCAGTATCACAGGGGTGGAACAGGAAGCAGTGCAGGGGGTGCCCAGTGCAGCCTCTGGGGACGAGACCTGGGCTCGTTCCTGCCTCTAAGAGTCACAGCTGCGTGACCTCAGGAAAATTACTCAAATACTCTGAACCTCAGATTCTTCGGCTGTGTAAGGGCAACAACAAATACTTCATGGTTGGTCGTGAGAATTAAGTTGACACAATGAACACGCAACAGTGGCTCGTGTGTGCTGAATGGGCAGGAAGTTTTCTGCTGCGTAATTTGAGATACTAAAAGCAAAGATGATTATTGAGCGTCACCTGGTGGCCAGATGTTACCATTACACCTTAGATTGCGCCCAGCTGGGTCATTTTTTCTGCAGGCCCCGAGGACTCACAGGCCCTGCTGGTGCATTGCCTGCGGCCCCTTCCTGCTTCTGTCAGCTCCTAGACCGCTGTGCTTGGCAGCCTCCTCGGAAAAGGGGAGGATTTCACTGGACAGGCATCTTCACCACACCTGTCCCGGACTCTTCAGAACTAGCTCCTGCTCTGATGCCTCCAGCTAAGGAAGCTGGTCCCTGCTGCAGCTGGGCTGGGGACTGCCAGGGATTCAGGGGCCTTGGAAAAGGAGACGGCAGCCCCTGCTCTCTGTGTGTGAGGGGTGTGTGTGTGTGTGTGTGTGCGCGCGTGCGTGCGGCGCCAGACCCAGCCCTCGTGTCTCCAGGTGAACCATAGGGCCTCATTCTGGATTTTAAAACCTGAGTTGTGAGTGTGTGTGGTTGTGTGTGTGTGTGTGTGTGTGGTGCAGGCCCAGCCCTTGTGTCTCCAGGTGAACCGTAGGGCCGCATTCTGGATTTTAAAACCCGAGGGATGTGTGTGTGTGTGTGTGTGTGTGGTGCAGGCCCAGCCCTCGTGTCTCCAGGTGAACCGTAGGCCTCATTCTGGATTTAAAAACCAGAGTTGTGACTGGGCCTGGGCTGCATCCCTGCGGGTTCTCTGCAGTCCTCGCCTCTGTGGGCAGCCCTGCTGTGTGCCAGGCACCGTATTGGCTGCTGGGGATGCGGGATGGCACCTGCGGCTTAGGTTGGAGTGGGGAGGTGGAAGGGGATTTGGGTGGGGACTTCTGGAGCCCTGTTCCAGGGTGTTCCTGGGTTCAGGGGGGAGCCTCCATCTCCCCCAGGCGGTGGGTGTAGCGGTCTTCTTCCCTTCCCCCAGCATTTCCTCATGCACAAGGCCTGTGCTGACATCTGGGTCACTCTGCCATGTCACCTGTGACCTTGAATTTAGTGACAGCCAATATTTACCAGCTCTGTCCAAGGGCCACGTGTGGTAACGCGTTTCCTCGGGCCCTGGAGATGGCCTTGTGAGGTCGGTACAAGCTCCTGCCAGCACCATCCCCTCCACTTTGCAGAGGAGGAATCTGACCTGGAGAGGTCATGTCCACGGGACAAGGGAAGGCAGGGTCAGGCTCTCGGAGCCCAGAAGCTCTCGCCCCTCCTGTCGTGAGGCCTCATGATTTTCCACCTGAAGCGGGTTAGGGGCAGGAATCCGGCACCAGCAGCTTCTCACTCCACCCAGGGCGGCACATCAGGTTCAGGCAGGAAGAGGAGGCCCTCGCCGCACGTGCCTCCAGCGTCCACCTGCACACGCGGCACCCAGGAGGTGAGGCTAGGTGGGAGTGGCCTCTGTCCCTGCCTCCGGGGCTCTGCCGCCATAGCCTGGGAAGGAGGCCGAGCCCGTGCTGCCGCGCCCGTGATCCCTGCACAGGTGAGGGCGTCCCCAGGCCCCGGCTGAGACTAGGTTCTGGCCTTTTCAACAGAGCGCTGCATAGAGCCCTTCACGCGCGTCCTTTCCCTGAGGTGCTCAGCGGGTCCTGGCTCCTCCTGCGCTGGGGACAAGCGGCCCCGCACCCCCAGTCACCGCACAGCGACCTTCACTATCCCGGTCCTGTTCACGGCCGACACGGGGAGCTAGGGGCGGGCTGCAGAGGAGGCTGGGGGTACGGGGTGGGCCCAGGGCCGGGCTCCAGGGAGGCTGAGGAAAGTGGACCCCCTTCCCACCCCACGCCGTCCCCGCCGCCGGCTGCGGACCCAGCCCCTTGCCCAGGTGCAGGAGTTGGCTGCTCCCAGAAGCCTGGGGAGGGTGTGTGGGAGCGGCCGCTTGCGCCCCCTCTGCGGGGCTGCGTGTGGACACCTGGGCCTGCGCCTCCTCCAGTCCCGGCCCGCAGGGTCCTGCCTTGGGCACCGCCCTGTCTCCCCAGGGCCCAGCTGGAGGTGCTCACCCATGGCGAATACACGCAGGCCGCCGGGCAGGCATTGAGGCCACACTGTCATCTCTGGGGACTGGACGAAAATGTCCAAATCTACGGAAAAATGAGATGCGGAAATCTCTCCTAACTCTTCACAGTTGTTAACGTTTTGCCTCCTTTTGTCACGTTCGTTCTCTGTCCCTCTTTATATATATGTACGTTCCCCCCATCCCACTGGAAAGTAATATTCAGACAATGTGACGCTTCATTTCTCTATACATTTCCCCCAAGCACTTCTAGCATTGAATAAAGACCATTACAGATAGAACGTTAAAGCTCTGTATTAGAAACAAAGGCATCCCATCGATGACCTAAGCTCCCACATTAAGAAACTGGGAAAAGAAGAGCAACAGAAATCCAAGGCGAACAAAGCAGGCCATAAAACACAGAAGGCCGGTGGCTCACACCTGTGATCCCAGCGCTTTGGGAGGCTTGAGGAGGGCGGGTCACCTGAGGTCAGGAGTTCAAGATCAGCCTGGCCAACATGGCGAAACCCCATCTCTAATAAGAATGCAAAAATTAGCCAGGCGTGGTGGTGCGCGCCTGTAATCCCAGCTATTTGGGAGACTGAGGCAGGAAAATCACTTGAACCCAGGAGGCAGAGGTTGCAGTGAGCTGAGATTGTGGCACTGCCCTCCAGCCTGCGCAACAGAGTGAGACAAAACAAAAAACAAAAAAGGAGCAACAACAACGAAAACAAAAATATTAGCTGGGCATGGTGGCGTGCTTCTGTAACCCCGGCTACCCAGCTGCCTGAGGCAGAGAATCGCGGGAAGCTGTGAGGCGGAGGTTGCAGTGAGCCGCACTCCAGCCTGCACGACAGGGCAAGACCCTGTCTCAGATGAAGGAAAAAAAACACCCTGAAACAAACAATCACATGAGAGCAGAAACTAACTCAATTGAAAACAGAAAAGAGAAAAATGTTCTAAAAACAGTTTTACTATTTCGTTCTGCAGTCTGTCTAGACTAGATTGTGATGCACGACAAGCAAGCCCCTGAACTGGGGCTTACTCCTGTGCGGGGGGCGGTTCCTGGCTTCTGCCAGGTAAGAGTTCAAGGGTGAGCCGGTGGAGGTAGCCCCCAACGTTTACTGAGGCGGCAAAGCACGGCACTGTGGAGGGACTGCCCCTTGAAGATGCAGAGCAGGGCCAGGGAGACCCCAAGACAGTGAGCCCAGAGCAGCAGCTCAGAGGCACATCTGCATGATGTTTACACCCATGCTTAATTATATGCAAATTAAGGGATAGTTTATACAGAGATTTCCAGGTCGAGGGCGGTAGCTTGTGGGTTATCAGGTTGTTGCTGTGGAGAGGGGTGGTCAATCCCTGGTGTTGCCCCGGCACTGGTGCCCTGGCAGAGCACACTGGTGCTGTGCCTCATGTGAGGTGCTTTGGCCCCAGACCTGTTTAGCTAGTCCTCAGTTTGGTCTGGTGTCTGAGCCTCCCCTCTGGAGTAATCCCGCTTCCTACCTCAATTCTTAGACATGATCTGAAATAGCAATTAACACCATTTACTGACAAGACCCTCACATTTCCAGCACTCTCCTGCGTCACCTTGTCATAAATCGGGGGACTGTGTATTTTCGAATCCATTTCTAAACTCTTTTTCTGTTGGTTTATATTTCTGTCTTTGTGCCTGTACCATGGCGCCTTAATCACCTCCTGTCTTCTCCTTCTCATCCTCATCCTCCACCTCCTCCTCCTTCAAGATCGCCTCGGTTATTCTCAGCCCTTTGCATTTTCATACACATTTTACAGTTAGGTTATCATTTTCCACCAAAAACGAATTCTTCTGGGATTTGGATGTGATTATATGAAATATTTAAATGATTTTGGGGGGACTTTCTCATCTAAAAATGTTGAGCCTTTCAATAATTAACATAGTATATATTTATTTGTTTAGGGTTTAATCTCCCTTAATAGTGTTTGGTAGCTTTCGGTTTAGAAGTCTTATACATCTTTCAGTATATTCATTCACCTGAGTGTTTTATGTTTTTCAAAAGCTTTCCTAAATTTCTAACGTATGTTGCAGGCATATAGAAGCACAAGTGATTCTTGTATATTGACCTTGTATACAGCAGCCTTGCTAAATGCGCTTACTGCTTAAAATCATTTATTGGTAGATTCATTTGGATTTTCTAACACACAATCACGTTATTTGCAAATAATAACAGTTTTGTAGTTTTCTATCTGGATGCCTTTCGTCTCCATCCTTGCCCTTCCACCCTAAGACAGTCAATACAATTTTGAATAGAAGAAGTGAGAATGGATATCTTTGTCTTGTTCTTGGTATTAGGTGGAAAACTTCAACATTTTACCAATTCATGTGATGGCTTCTCTAGACTTTTTTTTCAGGTTATGGAAGTGTTATTTTATGCTCAGTTTGCTAAGAGTTTAATCATTAATTTTGTTAAATGCCTTTTTTGCATCTATTGAGATAATCATGGGAGTTTTCTCCTTTTTTTTCCTTTCTGTGAATGTGGTGTATTAGGGCTTTTCAGAGAGAAACAGAACTAATAGGATAAATAGATAGCATATTGGTCCATTTTCACGCTGCTGATAAAGACATACCTGAGACTGAGCAATTTTCAAAAGAAAGAGGTTTATTGGGCTTACAGTTCCACATGGCTGGAGAGGACTCACAAACATGGCAGAAGGCGAGGAGGAGCAAGTCACAGCTTATGTGGATGGCAGCAGGCAAAGAGAGAGCTTGTGCGGGGAAACCCCTGTTTTCAAAACCGTCGGATCTTATGAGACGTATTCATTATCATGACGACAGCATGGAAAAGACCTACCCTATAATTCAGTTATTTCCCATTGGGTACCTTCCACAACCTGTGGGGATTATGGGAGTTACAAGATGAGATTTGGGTGGGGACACAGAGCCAAACCATATCATTCCACCCCTAGATGCAATGGGGGTACAGGCATTGGGTAAATGCAGCCATTTCAAATGGGAGAAATTGGCCAAAACAAAGGGGCTAGAGGCCCCATGCAAGTCTGAAATCCAGCACGGCGGTCAAAACTTAAAGCTCCAAAATGATTTCCTTTGACTCCAGGTCTCACATCCAGGTCACACTGATGCAAGAGGTAGGTTCCCATAGTCTTGGGCAGCTCTGCCCCTTTGGCTTTGCAGGGTACAGCCTCCCTCATGGCTGCCTTTGTGGGCTGGTATTGAGTGTCTGCAGCTTTTCCAGGCACATGGTGCAGCTGTCAGTGGATCTGCCATTCTGGGGTCTGGAGGATGGCGGCCCTCTTCTCGCTCCTCCACTAGGCAGTGCCCCAGTAGGGCTATTAGATGACATTTGGGTGGGGACACAGAGGCAAACCATATTCGATAGATAGATGTAGATTTGCTGTAAGAAACTGGCTCATGTGATAATGGAGGCTGATAAATCCCAAGATTTGCAGTGGGCAAGGTGGAGACCCAGGAGAGCTGCTGATTCAAAGGCCAGCAGCCTCAAGACCCGAGAAGAGTTGATGTGTCTGAGTCTGAAAGCCTGAAAAACCAATGTCTCAGGTCAAGTAGTCTGGCAGGAGGCCTTCCCTCTTTCTCTATCTTTTTATTCTGCTCAAGCCTTCAGTTGGTTGGGTGAGCGCCACCCACACTGGGGAGGGCAATCTGTTGTGCTCAGTCTATTGATTCATGAATAGGACTTCAATGTTAATCTCATCCAGAAACACCCTCACCGACGTCCTCAGAATAATGTTTGGCCAAATGTCTTAGCAACCTGTGACTCAGTCAAGTTGATACATAAAATGGACCCTCATAAGTGGTGAAGTATTCTGACTTTATTTTAGATTTACAGAAAAGTTGCAAAGATGACACAGAGAATTTCTCATATGCCCTTCATTCAGTGTCCCCTATCACTTTTAATGTTCTATTTATTTATTTTATTTTTAATGTTTGTGGGTTCATAATAGGTTTGTATATTTATGGGGCGATGAGATATTTTGATAAAGGCATGCAGTCTGTAATAATTCCGTCAGGGGAAATGGTGTATTCATCTCAAGGATTTATCATTTTTTGGTGTTACGAAGAATCCAATTAGACCCTTTTAGTTATTAAAAAAATGTTCACTACATGGTTGTTATTGAACAACCTGTATTCACCCTGCTGTGCTGTCAAATACTATATCTTATTCATTCTATCCAAGTACGTCTTTGTACCCCGTAACCATCCCTGCCATTCACCCTTCTACCCTTACCAGACTCCGGTAACATTCATTTTCCTCTCTATCTCCATGAATGCCATGCTTTTCATTTTTAGGTCCCACAAATGAGTGAGAACATGTAAAACTTGTCTTTCTGTGCCTGCCTTATTTACTTAACATGATGTCCTCCATTTCCATCCACGTGGTCACAAATGACAGCATCTCATTCTTTTTTATAGCTGATTCAGCCATCAAAAAGAATGAGATGCTGTCATTTGTGACCACGTGGATGGAAATGTGCATATGTACATTTTATTTATTCTTTTGTCTGTTGCTGGACAACTAGGTTCCAAATCTTGGATATTGTGAACAGGGCTGCAATACATAGGAGTGCAGACATCTCTTTGATTTACTGATTTATTTTCTTTTAGGTAGATCCCTATCAGCAGGATTGTTGGATCACACAGTAGTTCTATTCTTCATTTTGTTTGTTTTTTGATTTGTTTTCCCGAAATGGAGTCCCGCTCTATTGCCCAGGCTGGAGTGCAGTGGTGCGATCTCGGCTCACTGCAGCCTCTACCTCCTGGGTTCAAGTGATTCTCCTGCCTCAGCCTCCCAAATAGCTGGGATCACAGGCGTGCACCACCACGCCTGGCTAATTTTTGTATTTTTTGTAGAGATGGGGTTTCACTCAGTTGGCCAGGCTGGTCTCGAACTCCTGACCTCAGGTGATCTGCCCGCCTTGGCCTGCCAAAGTGCTGGGATTACAGGTGTGAGCCACCGTGCCCAGCCAATTCTTAGTTTTTTGAGGAACCTCCATGTTTTTTTCCAAGTGACTGTACTAATTTACATTCTCACCAACAGTGTATGAGGGTTCCCTTTCTCCACATTCCAGCATTCATTATTTTCTGCCTTTTGGATAAAAGCCATTTTACCTAGTATGAGATGATGTCCCATTGGAGTTTTGATTTGTGTTTCCCTGATGATCAGTGATGTTGAGCACCTGTTCCTATACCTGTTTGCCATTTGGATGTATTCTTTTGAGAAATATCTATTCAATCTTTTGCCTATTTTAAATCAAATTATTAGATTTATTTTCCTATTGAGTTGTTTGAGCTCCTTATATATTCTGGTTATTAATCCCTTGTCAGATGGATAGTTTTCGAATATTTTCTTTCTTTCTGTGGATTGCCTCTTCACTTTGTTGATTGTTTCCTTTGCTATGCAGAAATGACGTTATTTTAAAAAATGTGATTCCATTTGTCCATTTTTTTGCTTTGGTTCCCTGTGCCCGTGAAGTATTACTCAAGAAATCTTTGCCCAGACCAATGTCCTGGAGAGTTTCTCCTGTATTTTCTTTTAGTAGTTTCATAGTTTCAGGTCTTAGATTTAAGTCTTCAATCCATTTTGATTTGATTTTTGTGTATGGTGAGAGGTAGCGGTCTGATTTCATTCTTCTGCATATGCACACCCAAGGCTGCACAATTTACTGACAAGACTATCCTTTTCTCAATATGTGTTCTTGGAAGCTTTGTTGAAAAGGAGTCCACTGCGGCTGTATGGATTTATTTCTGGATTCTCTATCCTGTTCTATTGGTCTATGTGTCTGTTTTTATGTCAGTACCATCCTGTTTTGGTTACTGTAGTTCTGTTCTGGCTCTTTTGTGGTCCCACATACATTTTAGGATTGTTTTTTCTATTTCTGTGAGGAATTTTATTAGTACTTTAAGAGGGATGGCATTGAATCTGTAGATTGCTTTGGGTAGCATGGACATTTTAATAATATTGATTCTTCTAATCCACGAACATGGAATATCTTTCCATTTTTTGATGTCCTCTTCAATATCTTGCACAAAAGTTTATATTGTAAAGATCTTTCACTTCCTTGGTTACGTTTATTTCTGGGTATTTTGTTTAATTTGTAGCTATTGTAAATGGGATTCATTTCTTGATTGCTTTTTCAGGTTGTTTACTGAGTTTTAAATGTTGATTTTGTACTCTGCAACTTTACTAAAGTTGTCTATTAGTTTTAATAATCTTTTGGTGGAGTATTTAGTTTTTTTCAAGTATAAGGATCATATTATCTGCAAACAAACATAATTTTACTTTTTCCTTTCCATTTTGAATGCCTTTTACTTCTCTTGTCTGACTACTCTAGCTAGGACTTCCTGCACTACGTTGAAGAACAGTGGTGAAAGTGGGCATCCTTGTCTTGTTCCAGATCTTAGAGGAAAGGCTTTCAGTTTTTCCCCATTCAGTATGATACTAGTATGCTCAATTTATGCATATATATATTTATATATGTATATATAATCTTATGTATGTATATATAATCTTATGTGTGTGTATATATATGTGTATACACATACACACACACACACACACACACAAAAGTTGCAGGATGCAAAAACTGGGTATAGAAGGAATCATGCCTCAATACAAAAGGCATGCTTTTTATTGTGTTGAGGCATGATTCCTTCTATACCCAGTTTTTGAGTTTTTAAAAAATATTATGAAAGGATGTAGAATTTTATCAAAAGCTTTTCCAGCATCAATTGGAATGATCATATGGTATTTTTCCTTTATTATGCTGATACGGTCTATCACATTGATTGACTTGTGTATGTTGAACATGCATGCAGTCTTGGGATAAATCCCACTTGGTCACGATGAATGTTTTTTTTAACGTGTTGTTGAATTTGGTTTGCTAGTATTTCGTGGAGGATTCTTGCATCAATGTTCACTGGGGATATTGGCCTGTAGTTTTCTTTTTTTGACGTGTCTTTGTCTGGTTTTCATATCAGGGCAGTTCTGGCCTCATAGAATGAGTTGGAAGTATTGTCTCCTCTCTTTTTCGGAATACTTTTTTGAGTAGGATTGGCATTAGTTCTTCTTTAAATGTTTGGTAAAATTTAGCAGTGAAGCCATTGGGTCCTGGGCCTTGCTTTGCTGGGAGATGTTTTATCATGATCTCATTACTTGTTATTGGTATATTCGCATTTTGGATTTCTTCACAGCTCAATCTTTGTAGATTGTATGTGTCTACAAACTTATTTATTTTCTCTGTTTTCCAATTTATTGGCATGAGTTGGTCATACATAATAGTTTCCAACTGAATTTCTGAGATATCAGTTGTCATGTCTTCTTTTTCATCTCTGATTTTATTTATTTGGATTTTTTTTTTCTTAGTCTGGTTAAAGGTTTATTGATGTTATCTTTTCAAAAAGCCAACTACTTGTTTCATTGATCTTTTGTACTTTTTCATTTCGATTTCATTTATTTCTGTTTTGATTTTTATTATTTCTTTTCTCTAATTTTGCGTTTGTAGTTCTTTAAGATGAAATATTAGGTTGTTTATTTGAAATTTTTCTACTTTTTTGATGTAGGCACTTTTGCTGTAAACTTTCCTCTGAGTATTGTTTTGGCTGTATCCCATGGGTGTTGGTATGTTGTGTTTCCATTTTCATTTGTTTCAAGAAAATTTTCAGTTTTCATCTTAATTTCTTCCTTGACTTACTGGTCATTCAGAAACATATTGTCTAATTTCCATGTGATTGTATAGTTTCCAAAGTTTCTCTTGTTATGATTTCCAGTTTTATTCCATTGTGGGCAGAGAAGATACTTGATGTAATTTCAGGTTTTATTTTTTTTGAAATTTTAAAGATTTGTTTTGTAACCTAACATATGGTCTATCATTGAGAATGATCCACATGATGAGGAGAAGAATGTGTATTTTGCAGCCATTCGATGATATGTTCTGTAAATATCTGTTAAGTCCTTCTGTTCTATAGTGCAGATTAAGTCTGATGTTTCTTTGTTGATTTTCTCTCTGGATGATCTGGTCAATGCTGAAAGTGGGGCATTAAAATCTCCACCTATTATTGTACTGGTATCTATCTCTCTCTGTAGATCTAACAATATGCGCTTTGTATATCTGGAAGCTCCAGTGTTGGGTGTATGTATATTTGCGACTGTTATATCTTCATGCTGAATTGACCCCTTATCATTACATAGTAAACTTCTTTGTCTCTTTTTATAACTTTTGTCTTGAAATTACTTAATCTGATATAAGTATAGCTACTGCTGCCCTTTTCTGGTTTCCGTTTGCATGGAATATCTTTTCCTATCCCTTTATTTTCAGTCTATAGGTGTCTTTATAGGTAAAGTGTGTTTCTCGTAGGCAACACATTACTGGGTCTTGTTTTCATAAAATCCGTTCAGCTACTCTTTGTCTTTAATGGTGAGTTTAGTCCATTTACACGAAATGGTATTATTGATAAGTAAGGACTTACTACTGCTATTTTGTCACTTGTTTTCTGGTTGTTTTGTGGTTTTCTCTTCCTTCTTGTTTTCCTTTTTGTGAAGGTAATTTTCTCTGGTGGTATGTTTTAACTTCTTGATTTTTGTGTATTTGTTGTAGGTGTTTTGATTTGAGTTTACCATGAAGCTTGCAAATAGTATCTTTAAAGTCATTATTTTAAACTGATAGCAACTTAACACTAATTGCAAAAACAAGCTAACAAATAAGCAAAGAGAAAACTAATAAAAACTACACTTCAACTTCATCCCCCCTACTTTTGAACTTTTTGTTTTTCCCATTTTATTATACTGTCTGTATCTTAAAAAGTTGTAGTTATTATGTTTGATATGTTCATCTTTTTGTCTTTCTACTCAAGATATGAGTAGTTTACATACCGTAATTACAGTGTTATAATATTGTGTGTTTGTGTACTTACTATTACCAGTGAGTTTTGTACATTCAGGTAATGTCTTGTTGTTAATGTCCTCTTCTTTCGGACTGAAGAACTCCCCTTAACATTTCTGGTAGGACAGGTCTGGTATTGATGACATTCCTTTGCTCTTGTTTGCCTGGGAAAGTATTTCTCCTTATGTTTGAAGGATATTTTTTGCTGGATTTACTATTCTGAGATGAAAGTTTTTTTCCTTCAGCACTTTAAATATGTCATGCCACTCTCTTCTGGCCTGTAAATTTTCCACTGAGAAGTCTGCTGCCAGATGTATTGGAGCGCCTTTGTATGTTCTTTCTTTCTTTTCTTTTGCTGCTTTTAGAATCCTTTCTTTATCCTTCACCTTTGGGAGCTTGATTTTTTTTTATTTTTTGAGACGGAGTTTAGCTCTTGTTACCCAGGCTGGAGTGCAATGATGCGATCTCCGTTCACCGCAACCTCCACCTCCTGGGTTCAGGCAATTCTCCTGCCTCAGCCTCCCGAGTAGTTGGGATTACAGGCACGCGCCACCATGCCCAGCTAATTTTTTGTATTTTTAGTAGAGACGGGGCTTCACCATGTTGACCAGGATGGTCTCGATCTCTTGACTTTGTGATCCACCCGCCTCAGCCTCCCAAAGTGCTGGGATTACAGGCTTGAGCCACCACGCCCGGCCTCAGGAGCTTGATTATTAAATGTCTTGAAGTAGTCTAATTTTGGCTAAATCTCATTGGTGTTTCATTACCTTCTTGTACTTGAATATTGATATATTAAGGTATATTGGGAAAGTTCTTTGTTATTATCCCTTTGAATAAACTTTCTATCCTAATCTCTCTCTACCTCCTTTTTAAGGTCAATAACTTAGATTTTCCCTTTTAAGGCTATCTTCTACATCTTGTAAGCATGCTTCATTCTTTTTTTATTCTTTTTTCTCCTCTATTTTCAAACAGCCTGTCTTCAAGTTCACTAATTCTTCCTTCTGCTTGATCAGTTCTGCTTTTGAGAGACTCTGATGCACTCTGTAGTATGTCAGTTGATTTTTTCATCTTCAGGATATCTGATTGATTTAAAAAAATTATTTCAATTTCTTGGTTACACTTATGATAGGATTCTGAATTCCTTCTGTGGGTAAATCCCCTTCTGGGCACCAAGGAAGGAGAGCTAAGCAGACCCCTGGCACAATTAGTGCCTGAAGAATAACTTATTGTTCATGTATTTCCTTTTATATAATCATATCTTAGTTTGTAGTTGGAGGAGTGTCAAGAGCAGACATGCACAGAGCATGAACTAAGGAAAGACTGCCATACCAGGACAAGAATCAATGACCCAGGTGGTGGGGCCACTGCCTAAAAAGGCAGGCGCTACATTGCAGGGCAGTCCAGGCAGCAGCGTTCAGTATTGTAAAGATACCTGCTGTATGGCAGCTCGGAGCAAGAGTCACTCCTCCTGTAAGGGAGTTGTAGTATCTTGCGTCCAGTTCTTGTGGAAAGCTGGCCTCAGGCCGGCAATCCCACTAACGTCCACGGGCTTAAAACTCCTCTGGTATAATCGTGCCTCGCTGGCTGGGAACCCTGGCAGCTCTCTTGCTACTGGGCTGACTCAAAGCATCCTCCTATAGAAAACCTTAGACGTTGCCTGCCACTAGATAAGAGTTGTTGCACACTGCACCCTTTGTGCTGCGCACTGCCCACCTCCTTGCCTCGGTGACCTAATGGGAGCGGGCCCCTCGTTTATTACTCATGTGATTGTCTTAACCTAACTATCACTGTCCTTAAGATGACCTCACTCACTGCCCTTTCCCCCCATACCTAAGAAATACAGACTCTCCTGGACACTCAGGGGCCTCGTCTGTCTCCACTTGTAAGTGGCATTGGCCCCCCAAGCCCAGCTGCTCTTACCCAGTCCTTTGGTGCTTTGTCTCCTTATTGCTCAGATCCAGTGCCTCAGCACAGTGATAGGGGACACCCATGACCCTAGCAGGGCTGGACCCTACACCTTCTTCGTGTTATCTTGACTTTTGTTATGTTTCCTCAAAACAACTATTTTTAATTCTCTGTTACATATCTCTGTTCCTCGAGAATTGGTCATTGGGATCTTGTTGAGGTCATTTGGTAATGTCATGTTTTCCTAGATGTTCACTGATGTCCACCTCGGCCTCCCAAAGTGCTAAGATTTCAGACATGAGCTACCATGCCCACCAGCCCCTCTCCCTTTTTCCTATTGGGAATATCCAAAACTCATTGTAGAAATAATTATCTTTTAACATAAACAAATATGCACCTGGTATCATTCAGATCACTTACCCTAATTTTTTTTTTTTTTTCACTTTTCTTTTTTATTGCATTTTAGGTTTTGGACTTACCCTAATTTTTGAACAATGTTTGAGGTATGAGAAAACTGTAAGATTAAAGAAATCAGACAGAGTTTCAGATCTTCCACAGTGACATGGCCAGACAGGCAGAATACAGGTTTCCAAATACAGATGCTAGCCCTAAAGTGTATCCTCTTAACCACTGCATTAGGCTACCTCTCCTGAATTCAGTACACTTTTAAATAAAGTATTCTAGAGGTAATATAGAGCCTCTCCCTCTAAAACAGTTTTTGTCCAAGTGTTACATACATAAAGCTATACAAGATATAGGTATACAGTTTGATGGATTTTTACTAGGTAAACACATTTCTGCAACCAGCATGCAGCAGAGAAAGATAATAATGACCAAACCACCAGGGGCCCTCCTTATGCCATCTTCTGGTTTTTAAACCTCCCAAAGGCTGATCTCTCTATAGATGTCCAACACTACAGATTATTATATAATCGTTTTGTCTGTTTGAATTTTACGTGAGTAGAATCATTTTGTATGTACCCTCTGTCTGGCTTCTTCTCTCCACACCATTGGTTTGAGATCTGTCCATATTGTATGGTTGCATTTTGTTTGTTCTCTTTGCCCGATAGTATTGCATTGTGCAAATAGAATACTATTTATTCATCCTTCTGCAGAGAGACACCTGTTCAGTGAGCGGTTACTAGGGCTAACATGCAGAGTTTTATATATACGTCATGTAAGGTAAGCTTTTGTTTAGCTCTCTTATATCTTTGCTGATTTTTGTTTTAGTAGTTATAGCAGTTTTTTTTTTTGAGACAGGGTCTTACTCTGTTGCCCAGGCTGCAGTGTGGTGGCATGATCTTGGCTCACTGCAGCACACGACTCCCGGGTTTGAGCGATTCTCATGCCTCAGCCCTCGAGGAGCTGGAGATGTGTGCCACCACAGCCAGCTAGTTTTTTGTATTTTTAGTAGAGTTGGGGTTTCACCACATTGCCCAGGCTGATCTCGAACTCCTGACCTCAAGTGATCTGCCATCTTTTGCCTCCCAAAGTGCTGGGATTACAGGTGTGAGCTACCGCACCTGGCCATTATAGCAGTTTAAAAATCTCATACTCTGATAAGGATTTGTCTTTATTTCATATTATGCCAATTTTTGGTTCACTTTTTCCAAGTTATGTTCTTTAGGGCCTCTAGAATTAGGGCGTTGATATACTCTCGGGGGATTGACCCTTTTGTTTTGGTGAAAAGTCCTTGTTTTCCTCTAGGAATGGTTCCCGCCTTAACTGGTACTTGTGTGGTATTGGCATAGTTGTACCTGCTCTTTCTGTCTTGTGTTTGCCTACTGGCCCTTTTCTCATCCCTTTTTTTCGACCTATTTGTGATCTTAAATTTACATTAAAGTTGTACCTCTTCTTCTTTTTTTTTTTTTTTCTGAGACAGAGTTTCACTCTCGTTACCCAGGCTGGAGTGCAATGGCGCGATCTCAGCTCACCACAACCTCCGCCTCCTGGGTTCAGGCAATTCTCCTGCCTCAGCCTCCTGAGTAGCTGGGATTACAGGCATGCGCCACCATGCCCAGCTAATTCAGACAAAAATTTTTTTGTAGAGATGGGGTCTTGCTGTGTTGCCCAGGCTGGTCGCAAACTGCTGGCCTCAAGCTATCCTCTCACCTCAATGTGAGGATGAGTTGCTGGGATTACAGGCCACGATGCTCAGCTGTGTCTCTTTAACATAATGTATGTTTGGGTTGTTTCTTTATCATGTCTGACATTCTTAATATTTTTCTTGAAATTACTAATGTAATTAGGTTTATATCTATGATGCGATTATTCATTTTGTATTTTACTCATCTGTTTTTATGTTCTTTTGTCTCCTCTCTGGCTTTTTTTCCCCAATTTTTACAATTATTCTATTTTTTCCTTCTATTTGCTTGTAAGTTATATATTCTCTTACTAGCCTTTTAAAAGTCACCCTAGAGAGATTACAGCACTTTTTTTTTTGAGACAGAGTCTTGCTCTTTTTGCCCAGGCTGGAGAGCAATGGCACAATCTTGGCTCACTGCAACCTCCGCCTCCTGGGTTCAAGCGATTTTCCTGTCCCAACCTCCACAGTAACTGGGACTACAGGCGACCACTACCATGCCCAACTAATTTTTTTGTATTTTTAGTAGAGATGAGGTTTCACCATGTTGGTCAGGCTGGTCTCGAACTCCTGACCTCATGATCCACCCACCTTGGCCTCCCAAAGGTGTGGGATTACAGGTGTGAGCCACTGCACCCGGCCACAGCACATATTCTTGACTTGTGATCTAGTACAGATTTTTACCTCTTTCATGTCACCCATAAAATGCTGCGCCATCAGAATTTTTTTTTTTTTTTTTTTTGAGACGGGGTTTTGCTCTTGTTACCCAGGCTGGAGTGCAATGGTGCGATCTCGGCTCACCGCAACCTCCACCTCCTGGGTTCAGGCAATTCTCCTGCCTCAGCCTCCTGAGTAGCTGGGATTACAGTCACGTGCCACCATGCCCAGCTAATTTTTTGTATTTTTAGTAGAGACGGGGTTTCACCATGTTGACCAGGATGGTCTTGATCTCTTGACTTCGTGATCCACCCGCCTCGGCCTCCCAAAGTGGGATTATCCCTCCCAAAGCTGGGATTACAGGCGTGAGCCACTGCACCCGGCCCAGAATATTTTTAACTATGATTCCTCCTCACCTTTTGCTTTATTACCGTAATGTATTTTCTTTCTGCATGGATTTAAAACCTCACACAGTATTTCTAGTTTTGCTTGGCACAGTCAATATTCGTGTAGATGTGACCGTGTAATTACTGTCTCCAGTGCTCTTCATTCCTGCCCGAGTTTCCATGTGGTTTGCATCATTTGCATCTGTCTGGAGAACTCAGTTTCCTTTAATGCAGACCTACTGACAACAGATCCCCTTAGGTTTTAACAATCTTTTTGTCTAGAAGTGTCTTTATTTATCAGCCCTTAGTTGCACCCAGCTTGGCAAGTGCACCCGGGAAAAAGCGGCTGCGGCTTGTTAGTATCAGCTCATAACTCTCACCTGTCCTCTGGGGCCTTCTCCAGGAGGTCTTTGTCAGTCAAGCTCCACGAGGTTGAAGGATGTTCTGAGGGAATCTGTGGGGATCACTCCCGTGTGAGACCCCTGGGAAATGGGCCTTGCCATACGGTGAGCTTGAGCCCGGACACAGATCCCTGGTTGGGGGAGTCGAGCTGAGGGAAAGCAGGAACCGAGAGAGGGACTATGTTATTCTAAATAATGAACAGACATTACTTTATGGATATGAGGACTTGGGAGGCAATGTGTCCACTTTTGGCTCCTTATGGTTTATTGCTTGATTGTGTTCATTTTGGACCCTTGTTACCTTCATTGTAAAATATTAACTTAAGTATTTACACTTGGTAACTTGCTTACAGGGCGTAACTGTAACTTATTTACCGTAGCTTACAGGGCATGGCTGTAACTTACTTACCATAGCTTACAGGGTGTAACTGTAACTTACTTACCATAGCTTACAGGGCATGGCTGTAACTTACTTACCATAGCTTACAGGGTGTAACTGTAACTTACTTACCATAGCTTACAGGGTGTAACTGTAACTTACTTACCATAGCTTACAGGGTGTAACTGTAACTTACTTGCCATAGCTTACAGGGCATGGCTGTAACTTACTTACCATAGCTTACAGGGTGTAACTGTAACTTACTTACCATAGCTTACAGGGCATGGCTGTAACTTACTTACCATAGCTTACAGGGCATGGCTGTAACTTACTTACCATAGCTTACAGGGTGTAACTGTAACTTACTTACCATAGCTTACAGGGCATAACTGTAACTTACTTACCATAGCTTACAGGGCGTAACTGTAACTTACTTACCATAGCTTACAGGGCGTAACTGTAACTTACTTACCATAGCTTACAGGGTGTAACTGTAACTTATTTACCATAGCTTACAGGGCATGGCTGTAACTTACTTACCATAGCTTACAGGGTGTAACTGTAACTTACTTACCATAGCTTACAGGGCATGGCTGTAACTTACTTACCATAGCTTACAGGGTGTAACTGTAACTTACTTACCATAGCTTACAGGGCATAACTGTAACTTACTTACCATAGCTTACAGGGCATGGCTGTAACTTACTTACCATAGCTTACAGGGCGTGACTGTAACTTACTTCCCATAGCTTACAGGGTGTAACTGTAACTTACTTACCATAGCTTACAGGGCATGGCTGTAACTTACTTACCATAGCTTACAGGGTGTAACTGTAACTTATTTACCATAGCTTACAGGGTGTAACTGTAACTTACTTACCATAGCTTACAGGGCATGGCTGTAACTTACTTACCATAGCTTACAGGGTGTAACTGTAACTTACTTACCATAGCTTACAGGGCATGGCTGTAACTTACTTACCATAGCTTACAGGGTGTAACTGTAACTTACTTACCATAGCTTACAGGGCATGGCTGTAACTTACTTACCATAGCTTACAGGGTGTAACTGTAACTTACTTACCATAGCTTACAGGGCATGGCTGTAACTTACTTACCATAGCTTACAGGGTGTAACTGTAACTTACTTACCATAGCTTACAGGGCGTAACTGTAACTTACTTACCATAGCTTACAGGGCATGGCTGTAACTTACTTACCATAGCTTACAGGGTGTAACTGTAACTTACTTACCATAGCTTACAGGGTGTAACTGTAACTTACTTACCATAGCTTACAGGGCATGGCTGTAACTTACTTACCATAGCTTACAGGGTGTAACTGTAACTTACTTACCATAGCTTACAGGGTGTAACTGTAACTTACTTACCATAGCTTACAGGGCATGGCTGTAACTTACTTACCATAGCTTACAGGGCGTAACTATAACTTGCTTACAATTGTTAAGTACTTACTGGGCATAACTTACTTGCTGGGTGTAACTGACTTACTGGGCTTAACTTACTTACTGGGTGTAACTTAGTGGGCGTAACTTGCTTACTGTAACTTAAGTATGTTGATCTGGCATAAACAACTTTGACTTCAGAAAAGTATATAATGAGACGTATTGCAAAAATAAAATTGCTGCTTGCACATAGCCTAAGCCAGCCCTCCAGACTCCGCTTTCCTTTATTCTTTCACTTCCGCACACTCTCTCCCTCAGGTTGAACGAGACATCTACGTTGGCGGTCTCGGGGACTCCTGCAGGTCGGTAGTCCCCCGGCAGATGTGCCGGACCCCAACAATGTTCCACTTTGTTTTTCTAAACATGGTGAATTATTTAGCCTCTCACTGTGAAGCTGCAGGATCTAGCCTTTTTGAGGCCCCTCGTCTTGGATTTTGTTATTCCTGCCTCCCATGACCACCTGCATCTCTGACAGTTTTGCTTTTTGCCACAGTTGACCTGCTTCCTGGGTCAATCTAAGGTGGGCCAAGTTGAGATTTTACCTTACCTATTGTCCTAGAGGCTGTGAGGGGAGGAAGCTGTTCAGATCTTGAGGGAGGCAAGAACCGTCATGCAAAGCATTTGCCTTGGGAGTGGGCTTTGAAGGCCGTTAGGCAAGGGACGGTCGCTGCCCTTTAACAAGGGTGTGCATGATTTCCACAGGACTAGTGGATACGGGGGACTCTGAGTATTCAAGTTTCCCAAGTGCACCCATCAGATGTCCCTATGGCAGGTTTTAGGGTCCCACATCTCCCCCAGCAGAGCCTTGCATGTAGCAGAGATTTGCCAGGGATATGAGGTTGGGCTTCTCCGTAATTCTGTCCCCCTCAGCATCAGGTCTTCCTCCATCGACAGGAGAAGAGGTCACTTTCTGTGTTTTCACAAAGGCCTCTGCCTTTTACATCATCCCGTGTTAGTGGTTGGTTGACTTCAGCCATCTTTTTTTCTCCTGTAGCAGATTTCAGGCAGTTCACAGCAAGGAGACAGCTCCACTGCGCTTAAAATTCCCCATACCCTCTGCATCTCTCACATGCTGTGGACATTTCCCAATGGGAAGGGATAGGGTTTGGCTTTGCATCCGCACCCAAGTCTCATGTTGAATTGTAATCCCCAGTGTTGGCAGAGGGGTTTGGTGGGAGGCACTTGGCTCGTGGGGGTGAGTTCCCCCCTTGCTGTTCTTGTGATGGTGAGTGAGTTCTCAGGAGATTTGGTTGTTTGAAAGCGGGTAGACCTACACCTTTGCTCTCTTCCTCCTGCTCCCACCATGTGAAGACATGCCTGCTGCCCCTTCACCTCCCCAGCCACGCTTCCTGTACAGCCTATGGAACCATGAGTCAATTAAACCTCTTTTTTAAACAAATTACCCAGTCTTTCTTTATAGCAGTGCAAGAACTGACTAATACAGGAAGGCACAACCTTTACACCCTGTGTCTTCTCCCAGTTCAGCATAGGTGACAGCCTTTTGAAGGCAGTGCTGTGACATACCCCACAGACTGATGACAACCCCAATCACACCAGCAGCCCTGTGGCTACTGGTCTCATTCCAGGGTCCCACTAGAGGATCTGCCTCCTACTCCTGGCTCTAAGAGTTGAAGAAGGAAGAAAGAAACATGAAAGGTAGCTGAGTAGTCAAATACAAGTTTAGTTCAGAGAATAAACCTGAGAGGGGTTTCTTGCCACGTTAGGTCAGGAGCACTTTCTCTTACAGATGAAGAGTATTTAAGGATTCAGGGTGGGAGAGCTTATCACAGGCTTGAAATGTTTCTGTGTCTCTTTGTCTTGCTTGTCTGGGAGGGAGAGTTTTGCATCTGTTCCCATACATCTGCCTGCAGCTGCAGGCATATCCCCTGAGTTTACATTTAGCTTTGCTGTCTTAATGCACCTAAAGGGAAAGGCATGTGCTTACTAGGGCCCACGGTTTTTGTGGGGCTCACTGTATAAGTGTGAACTAATACAGGAAGATACAACCTTTACTCCCTGTATCTTCTCCCAGTTCAGCATAGGCGACAGCCCAAGAGACTTTCCCCCTGCCTCCTTGCCTGGGCTGTCTTATCTGTGTTTTACTGTCTGCTCTTTCTGGCTGCTTGTTGTTAGAAGAGAAGGGATTTCCTTGAAATGCATGAGGCTCAAAAGGGAGCTGGAACTTAAAATGGCAGTGTCTGTCTGAGATGACGGTGCTCCTGCTCTGGCACTGACACCAACGCTTGTAGATTGCATTCTTCCCAAAGTTGATCCTGAGATGAAAATTTGAGAGAAGGATGTTTATTTGGGTGAAGAAGTGACACCTGGAAGGGGATACAGCCAAGCAAAGTTGTGTCATTAAGCTAGCCACCACAGGGGAAACCAGAGCTTAGCACTGTTGGGCGATGCTGGGAAGTTGTGTAACACACAGGCCTTAGAATTATCTCATTTGGAGGAGGGCCAAGGGAGCTGGAATATTTATGCACCAACTCTCATCAGTCATTGGCGCAAGCTGCTTCAGAGGATTGTTAATACCCCAGCACTCCTGCTTCTCCTACGGGTGGGCAAAAAGCCCCCAGGGTAGAGGTGCTGAAATGGCAATGGGAAGTCACGTGGAGCATAGTGAGTGGAGAGTCTGAGGCAGGTGGGACAATGATTCTTCTCCATCCAACCATCTTTCACTAATGACCCTCCCCTGAATCAGTTATTACATTGGTGGTTGCAAAATTGTGATTTTTCTAAATCCCTGACTTCTAGATGAATTAGCTGGCATTCTTTCACAAAAAGCTCCCCACCATTTTTTCTTTTTCTTTTTATGAGAAAAAGTTCACTGCTATGGATGAACTTTTCTTTTCTTTTTTGAGACAGAGTTTCACTCTTGTTGTCCAGGCTGGAATGCACTGGCACAATCTCACCTCACCGTAACTTCTGTCTCCCCTGTTTAAGCGATTCTTCTGCCTCAACCTCCTGAGTGGCTGGGATTACAGGCCTGGCTAATTTTGTATTTTTAGTAGAGACAGGGGTTTTCCATGTTGGTCAGGCTGTTCTCAAACTCCGGACCTCGGGCGATCCGCTGCTTCAGCCTCCCAAAGTGCTGGGATTACAGGCGTGAGCCATCGTGCCTGGCCAAATGAACTTTTCTTTTTGCAATGTGTTCATTAAATGTGGTGTCAAGCTGGCTTCTGTGTCTTTTTCCTTTTTGTCTTGAGACAGAGTCTCATGCTATTACCCAGGCTGGAGTGCAATGGCGCAATCTTGGCTCACTGGGTTCCAGTGATTCTCCTGCCTCAGCCTCCTGAGTAGCTGGGATTACAGGTACATGCTACCACATCTGGCTAATTTTTGTATTTTTAGTAGTGACAGGGTTTCACTATGTTGACCAGGCTAGTCTTGAACTCCTGACCTCAGGTGATCCACCTGCCTTGGCCTCCCAAAGTGTTGGGATTACAGGCATGAGCCACCACGCCTGGCCAGTTTTGGTGTCTTTTTGGCAAGAAACAAATAGTCTTTGGCTTATTCCTTGATTTTAGCACAGATGCCCTGACTTATCTTAGGCATCCCCTGTCCTGCACCTTGAATCAGCCACTTCTCTAAAGAGCTAATGGCTGGAGGGATTCAGCATTTAAAATCTGATGCTCACTGTGTTCGCTGGAAGTGAGGCATTGTTGCTTGTGGTCCTTTTCTTGCTATTTTCCCAGTGATCTCTGTTAGTTGTAACAGTGGCCTTTATTCCTTTAAACATTTTGCACATCTTTTCTTTTGTTTTGACAATGTTATTATTTTGAATAATATAGGATAAATTAAGACTTTTAGGCTGGGCTTGGTGGCTCACACCTGTAATTCTAGCACTTTGGGAGGCCAAAGAATGTGGATTGCCTGAGCTCAGGAGTTTGAGACCAGCCTGGCCAACATGGTAAAACCCTGTCTCTACTAAAAATACAAAAAAATTAGCTGGGTGTGGTGGCGTGTGCCTGTAGTCTCCACTACTTGGGAGGCTGAGGCAGGAGAATTGCTTGAACCCAGGAGGTGGAGGTTGCAGTGAGTTGAGATCACGCCACAGCACTCCAGCCTGGGCAACAGAGCGAGACTCCGTCTCCACAAAGAGAAAAAAAAAAAGACACTTAAGGAGCTTAAGTACATATTTCCTGTGTCAATAATTTTGTTTAGTTTTTAATTGACAAGCAGAAATGGAACGTATTTGTGGTGTATGACATGATGCTGTGATACACTGTGGAATGGCCAAGCATTAACATACACATGTATCACCTCACACACTTACCATTTTTCTGTGGTGAAAACACTTAAAATCTACCGTCTTAGGAACCGTCAAGTATATAATGCATTGTTACCAACTGTAGTCACCATGAGGTACAAGAGATCTCTTAAATTTACTCCTCCTACTTAACAGAAATTTTGTGTCCTTTGACCAATATCTTCCCTATCCCCCCACCCCCGGCATCTGGTAACCACGGTGGTTTTATTCTCTGTTCCTATAAGTTTGACTTTTTTACACTATACATACAAGTGAGATGACATGTTTATCTTTCTGTGCCTGGCTTATTTTACTTAATATGATTTCCTCCAGGTTCATCCACGTTGTTGCAAATGACAGGATTTCATTATTTTTAAAGCTGAATAATATTTCATGTGTACACACACTGCATTTCCTTTCTTTGTTCATCTATCATGGACCTTTAGGTTGATTCCTAGCTTGATTCTTGTGAGTAATGCTGTAGAGCCTGGGAGCGCAGATATCTCTGACACACCGAGTCCACATCCTTTGGATTCATGCTCGGCGTTGGGATTGCTGGATCATATGGTAGTTCTAGTTTTAATTTTTTGAGGCACCTCCATGCTGTTTTCCACAGTGGATGCACCAATGTACCTTCTTGTGTATTGTACCTGTATGACAGCGTACAAGGTTCCTCTTTTCTCCACGTCCTTGCCAACATTTATCTTTTGTCTTTTTGGTAAGATCCATTCTAACAGGTGTGAGGGGATATCTCGCTGTGGTTTTAATTTGTGATTTCCTGATGTTTAGTGATGTCGAGCATATTTTCATACACCGTTGGCCACTGGTACGTCTTCTCTTGTAAAACCTCTATTCAGGCCCTTTGTTCATTTTCATATCAGGTTATTTGTTTTCTTACTACTGAGTTGAGTTTCTTATGTATTTTGGATCTTAACCGCTTACCACATGTATGGTTTGCAAATATATTCTCCCATTCTGTAGATTATCTCTTCACTCTGTGAAAGGAAAATAAATCTTGGGGCCCCCAAATCACTAACTAAGCGAAAGGGAAAAGTCAAGCTGGGAACTGCTTAGGGTGAACCTGCCTCCCATTCTATTCAGTCATCCCTCTGTTCACGGAGATAAATGCATATCTGATTGCTTCCTTTTGGAAAGGCTAACCAGAAACTCAAAACTATGCAACCATTTTTCTCTCACCTACCTGTGACCTGAAAGCTCCCTCCCTGCTTCCAGTTGCCTTGACTTTCTGAATGGAGCCAACTGTACATCCTACATATATTGATTGATGTCTCATGTCTCCCTAAAATATGTAAAACCAAGCTGTGCCTTGGCCACCTTGGGCACATGTTGTCAGGACTTCCTGAGGCTGTGTCAGAGGCATGCATCCTCAACCTTGGCAAAATAAACTTTCTAAATTAACTGAGACCTGACTCAGTTCTGGGTTCACATTTTGGTAACCACGAAGGGATTCTGAGTGGAGGTGCCCCTGACCTTGGACAAATCTCCTATTTGTGCTTGGTACCAGCTTGAGCTATTTTTATGGCTCAAACCAATAGGACAATTTGCTGAGTAAGCACCCCCTCCAGAAAATCCCTGATCTCCCAAAATTTGGTGGAGATTTAAAGTTAATTTTGAGGTACAACTCCTTTTCTGGAGTTTTACTTGTTTCAAACACAAGGAAGGCAAGTTTTTCCCGCTTCCATCATGATGGAAGGGAGGCAACTTTTTTATGGAGTTTGAACTCGCTCCCAACAGGGAAGGTGAGCTCAAGTTTGTTCCTGCTTCCAGGATAGTAGAGAGCAGTCTTCAGCCTGAAGCCCACCCCTGGCTAAGTAACTGAGTGGAGGCTTGTTTGGCTAAAGTTAAGATTAACAACAAGCTGATCTTAATTTCTTCTCACTATTAGAGAGCACTGAGTACTCCTATACATTGTGTGATTATTTGTTTCACTTAGTTTTTTGTTGTTTGTTTGTTTTTTCCTGTTTTCGTTGTTATTTGGGTCTTTTTCCTTGATCAGATCTGAAGGAAGGTTCCAAATTATGGGGAACAAGGTCTCTCAACTGGCTAACTTCTGCCCCCCACCAAAAGGTGATGTGGTGGGGGAGAGAAAGATAGCCATCACAAGGAAAAGAAAAATGGAAAGAGTTTTGATTGACTACGTAAGGGGCTTTATTTATTTACAGAACAGGGCTAGGTTTCTGCTAGCCAGTCCACACAGAAAGAGCAATGCCTGTCGCCCCATGCTGCAGTTCCATAGCTAAGGTTCTGCCTTCTTTTTTGCCATTAGGACAGTCTGGGTTTGGTTCCTAGATCAAGCCCTTTCTGGTTTGATATTTGGTACTTCTGCAACAGCAGCAATTTGTTCTAGCTGAAATACGGTAATGAGATTTTAAAAGTTTTTTTATAGGAGTTAAATGGTTAGCTCCTATTAAAACCTTGATTGTAGCTAACATCCAATATATGTGTGTGTATGTGTGCATGTGTGTGTGTGCATGTGTGCACATGTGCACGTGTGTATGGGTACATGTATGCTTATATGCATGTGTGTATGTGTGCATGTGTGTTCGTGTATGTGTGCATGTGTGTATATGTGTGCATGTGTTTGCATGTGTGTGCATGCATGTGTATGTGTTTGTATTTAACAGGCTTTCGTGTTTTTTTTTTCCCCTCTCCTAGGACCTTGTCTTTTTTTGAGCAAATTTTTTTCTTCTTAGTTGATTGAATTATATTTTCTCCAGTTACTCCTGCTGTCTCTCCTTCCTCTTGCACCCTCTGCTGCAGGAGGGACCTAAAATAGTTTTCAATAGCCTGGGGTTACTTAAGGAAAATAAGGAAGGCACCAGGCTCCCTGTTTTTCCTTATGGAATTCCAAAAGTTTAAACAGACAAGTTTGTCTCAGCTCTTAAACCACTTCCTTTTGTGTTGTGTTACGTGACTTTTTGACTAAAATAGCTATTGTAACAGAGGCTACTCTTGGGTTTTTAAGGAATATTGTAGTTTAGACACTTAGAAATGCCTTTGATTAAAAGTATATATTTTTAAATGTACTGTAAAAGCACCAAATGTTCTAGCCTCATAATAATTCTTTTTTGGAGATGCAGGATTCAGTGTGGGCTCTGCCCAGAGCTCAGAGATTCAGTTAAAACATAGGTAGTTCCCATCTAAATAAAATTGGGCTCTTTACACAATCCTATGATAGATTTCTATAATTTCATGTTTGATTTGGCATCCATCTTTATCTCCCTCTAGCTCCACCAGACTTTCTCTCTATATCTTGAGATGTAAATTTTGCTGTCTGATTTTTCTTCTAAGAGTTGTTTCCTTCAATATGCAGACTTAGGGCTATTTAGCTGACAACTTCCAGGGTAATGAAACAGGTTATCAAAAGTTTGCAAGCCTAATGTAGGAAAAAAAAAAAGGAGGTCTTAGGAACCTATAAGATGTAGTTCTATCGGTATGCCTAATACATCTATGTACTTATGTGTTGTGTACCCATTTCACTACTAAAAATATATAAAGGAGCTTAAATTAATTGGCTTAAAGGAAAATAAAAGCACTTAAATCAAATACTTCATCAGAAAAAAGGAAATACTAGTGAAATATTTTTTCAAGTTTATATGACTTAAGTAAAATCTTTAATAAGTAAGCTAGCTTTCAAATTATAGGTAATGTAATATTAGAAATGTCTTAAGAATTTCCAGCATACATTTTTGTTTCCATTTATTGATTAAGCAATTTCATACTTATTCCTGCCAAATACTATAAAGTGTCAAAGTTTGACGTTGGGGTTATGAAACTATAAACCCAGCCCCAAACAGAATAATCTTTACTTGTGTAGTTTTTAATAAATAAGACATTGTTATTGGTTTAGGGAAAATAGCATCATCTTGAATTATTTAGTAAATACTATAACTTCTAATCTTGTGGCTGTAGCAGCCTAGTCCACAGGCATAAAAGAGATTTGCTTTGGGTAAGGACAGTTATCATCTTTGTTTCAAACCTCAGCTATAAACTAAGTTCCTCCCAAAATTAGTTCAGCCTATGCCCAGGAATAAATAAAGAGATGAGAAGCAAGATGGAGTCAGTTAGCTCAGATCTTTTTCACTGTCTCAGTTATGGTGTTTTCATAATTTTAAATGATGACTATTACAGTTTTCACAAATAATCTAGATAAATGATTAAAATAAAATAATTAGGTAAATTTAATGAAATAAATACTTGTAGATAAACTTGTCATAATTTACAATCTAAAGTTAAAATAAATAGTAGATATTTTATTATTTGGGTATTTTCCAATAAAAATATATTGTAGGAAAACATTCTTTCCAAAAAAAAAAATGTCCTTTTAAAAAGGTGAATTACTTTTGTCTAATTCAAAGCTTATTTAGAGGTTATATAAAAATAAGGTAAAAGAAACCAGGAAATAAGAGAGATGTAAAGAAAGTTATAGAAATAAGCAGGTATTTTTTTGGTAAGAAAGCTTAAAGAGAAATAATTTTATGTGAGAAAGAGTCTTGTATGGTAAATTTTGTCCTAAAATAAAATGACTTGTTGTTTAAGAAAGAGTGATATTCAGGACAAACAAGAAAGTCCAAGCATGTCATGAATGGTCTGTGCAAGTCACAATAAGATAATTTATTTAAAAAAAACCGTTGAATGAGTTCATGTCCTTTGCAGGGTCATGGATGAAGCTGGAAGCCATCATTTTCAGCAAACTAACACAGGAACAGAAAACCAAACACCCCATGTTCTCACTCATAAGTGGGAGCTGAACAATGAGAACACATGAACACAAGGAGGGAAACATCAGACACTGGGGCCTGTCAAGGGGTGCAGAGCAAGGGGAGGAAGGGCATTAGGTCAAATACCTAATGAACGTGGGGCTTGAAACCTAGATGACAGGTTGATAGGTGTAGCAAACCACCATGGAACATGTACACCTATGTAACAAACCTGCAGATTCTGCTCATGTATCCCAGAACTCAAAGTAAAATAAAAACAGAATTAATTCAATGAACTAATAAATGTACCAAAAAGCTTGAAACAAACAAACAAAAACCCCAGAAAGTTTTATATGATCAGGTTGTCTATAACTGAAGGAAAATTATAAAGACCTTTCTAGAGATTGAATTTGATGTAAAAAATCACTTATACACTAAATAATTGTTTAGAACAATGAAATTTTCTTAAGGGGTTGATTTACTCTTAATAAATTATAAGAAATTTTAATTTTTAAAAATTTAACCAAAAATTAAACTTTTATTGCATTTCACCATTTTTGGTTTACTCTCCCCTTTTAAAAGGTGCAAAATGACTCTCCTTCACCTCATTTTCAGCTCATATAAGTTTTTTTTCCCCTTGGATTCTGTGGCCTGATGTTAACCATGTTTTCTTTTCTTTTTCTTTCTTTCTTTCTTTCTTGAGATGGAGTTTCACTCTTGTTGTCTGGGCTGGAGTGCAATGGCATGATCTCAGCTCACTGCAACCTCCATCTCCCAGGTTCAAGTGATTCCCCTGACTCAGTCTCCCAAATAGCTGGGATTAAAGGCATGCACCACCATGCCTGGCTAATTTTTTGTATTTTTAGTAGAGACAGGGTTTCTCCATGTTGGTCAGGCTGGTCTCAAACTCTTGACCTCAGGTGATCCACCCACCTCAGCCTCCCAAAGTGCTGGGATTACAGGTGTGAGCCACCACACCCAGCCAACAATGTTTTCCTAAGGGTCTAAAGAAAATGTTTTCTTCCAACATAATATTCTGTGCACTGTAGAAGGTCTTTTCTTTTGCCTTTTGTTAACTGGCTTACATTTTATCAAAATAATTCCTATGCCATTATTATTAAGATTTTATATGCTTGGGAAAAAAACTGAGATTAAAAAATTTTTAAAAAAATTATGGTTATTACATCTCTGTATTTTTCTGTATGTAGTTTTAAAGTCCTTGTGACATTGAATTATGTGGCTTTGACTCCTGGGTCCAAAAAGGACATCAAGTCCCACTAAATCTTTTTTTTTTTTTTGAGACGGAGTTTCGCTCTTGTTATCCAGGCTGGAGTGCAATGGTGCAATCTCGGCTCACCGCACCTCCGCCTCCTGGGTTCAGGCAATTCTCCTGCCTCAGCCTCCTGAGTAGCTGGGATTACAGGCCCGCACCACCGTGCCCAGCTATTTTTTTGTATTTTTAGTAGAGATGGGGTTTCATCATGTTGACCGGGATGGTCTCGATCTCTTGACCTCGTGATCCACCCGCCTCGGCCTCCCAAAGTGCTGGGATTACAGGCTTGAGCATGGACTGAACTAATAGAAGGCTGAAGTAATCTTTTTGACTTTTTGCTTAAAATGTTGCTGATCCTTTGTTTTGTTTTTCAGAGTCAAGGAGACTTTTCTTTTGAGCTACTGACAATTAAATATACTCCTATGAACAAAATTCGAAGCATATTTGTTTCTCTCCACCTGATTCTCCAGAGTTTGGAAACTGTGAGTATTCTTAACTTATGCCTATATAGTTATTTGCAAAAGAGCAATAAGAATCTGACAATAGCAAAGACCTGGAATCAACCCAAATGCCCATTGATGATAGACTGGATTGGAAAAATGTGGCACATATACACCATGGAATATTATGCAGCAATCAGAAATGATGAGTTTGTGTCGTTTGTAGGGACATGGATGAATCTGGAAAACATCATCCTCAGCAAACTGACACAAGAACAGAAAATGAAACACTGCATATTCTCACTCATAGGCGGGTGATGAAAAATGAGAACACATGGACACAGGGAGGGGAGTACTAAACACTGAGGTCTATTGGGGGGAAAAGGGGAGGGCCAGCGGGAGGGGGAGGTGGGGAGGGATAGACTGGGGAGAAATGCCAAATGTGGGTCAAGGGGAGAAAGGAAGCAAAACACACTGCCATGTGTGTACCTACGCAACTGTCTTGCATGTTCTGCTCATGTACCCCAAAACCTAAAATGCAATAAAAAATTAAAAAAAAAAAAAGAATCTGTTTTCATTTGTAACAGGACACAACTGGAGAAACCGGTTATTTTACCAAGACTTTGAATGGAATGGTGTACTTTCCTTTAAGGAATAAAACTTGACTTGTAGAGCCAATAAAAGCCTCTTGGGAAAACTGTCCTTATACCTCATCTACACAGTCCCTGTACAGGGTTCCTGAACCTGTGGTAAGTAAAGAATGTCACTTTCTGAGAGGCCCAGGAGCCCCAGGTTATCTTGGGACCTCAAGAGGTGAGGAACTCACCCAGCTCATAGGTATTTGATGGCTGAGATCAGCTTTAAAAAAAGTCTAATCTGAGATTCTTCTATGGAACAAAGTTCTATCAAAGACAATTTAAAAAGCCTATGTGAAAAATCATTATTCTTGCTGTAGTTTATACAGATAATCTGGCCAAGTATAATAAAGCAAATCAGTCAAATGATGATTTGCCTTTAGTAAAAAGACAAATGTGGAAACTGGAGAGGGAAAAATTATGTTTCAAAAACTATAGTACACCTGTTAGATTCTAGTCTTGCCTCATGTTTTTCAATTTTTATTACTTTCTACAGTCTGGATTGAATTCTAATTTTTCCTGGCTACAAGTCTCCAAGATAATGTTTTAAATTTTTTTTTTCTTCCTTTTCCTTATTTTCCCCATTTTTCTAATTTGAAATCACTGAAAACTAAGCTATGCTTTTTAAAAGCCCTGCAAACTGAAACTAAACAGCTTAAACTTTGGAAGAAAATAACAGCGACCTTTTGCATACATAAGCCACTTTTACACTTGCCTATTGATGGATGGACTTCAGAGTAATGTGGCCTATATTGATTTTCCAGGATTATTATTTTGTTTATTGTTGTTTTTCTTCCTTCCTCCCCCTATTTTCTCTTCATAGGACATGAGACTTTACAACCTGCTAAAAATGAGCTTTCTTTATTATTTTTTTTTTTTTTGCCAATCAGTTTGAGCTTATGAGGTTGCTCAGGTTAGCCTTGAACTGATGACCTCGCCTTCGCGAGCGCCATGACCTCCGGCGGGAGCCACTTTGGACCCCAAAATGAGCTTTCCTAATAACTTGGGACCCCACCCATCTAGGAATAAACTGTCCTAACCATGAGAGATCAGATGAAACCTGAGACCAGAGACTGATTTTCTTCTAAAATGCTTTCTCCAAAAGATTTTAAGGAGAAAAGAGGAGAAATATGAAAGAAAAATAAATCCTGGGGCCCCCAATCTCTGAGCTGAAGGGTAAAGTCAAGCTGGGAACTGCTTAGGGCAAACCTGCCTCCCATTCTATTCCAAGTCCTTCCTCTGCTCACTGAGTTAAATGCATACCTCATTGCCTCTATTGGAAAGGCTAATCAGAATCTCAAAAGAATGCAACTGTTTGTCTCTCAGCTACTTGTGACCTGGAAGCCCCCTCCCTGCTTTGAGTTGTCCCGCCTTTCTGAATGGAACCAGTGTACACTAAAATGTATAAAACCTAGCAGTGCCCTGACCACCTTGGACACATATAGTCAGGACCTCCCAAGGCTTGTCATGGGCTCGTGTCCTCAACCTTGGCAAAATAAACTTTCTAAATTATAATTATTAAGTAGCTGTCTCAGATATTCTGGCTTCCCAACTCTGTTGGGTGCTTTCTTTTTTTTTGTTGTGCAGAAGCTTTATAGTTTGATATAGTCCCACTTGTTTATTTTTGCAAATGTTGCCTCTGCTTTTGGGGTCATATCGAAAAAATCATTGCCCAGACCAATATTATGTAGCTTCCCCTCTATGTTTTCTTTTAGTAGTCTTAGAGTTTTAGGTCTTATGTTTAAGTCTTTAAGAATCCTTTATGAATTGATTTTTTATATGGTGTGAGGTGACGGTCTAATTTCATTCTTCTGCATATCAATCTCTAGTTTTACTGTTACCATTTATTGAGGAGATTGTCCTTTCTATTTTTTAAAATTTATTTAGTTTACTTTAGGTGCATACTATATCTGGCATTTCTCCCCATGTTATCTCTCCCCACCCTCCCCTCCCTCCCCACCTCCTATTGTCTCTCCCCTACACCCCCAAACTGTCCCCTGTGTGTGATGCTCCTCTCTCTGAGTCCACATATTCTCGTTGTTCAACACCCACCTATAAGCGAGAACATACGGTGCTTGGCTTTCTGTCCTTGGGTCAGTTTGCTGAGAATGATGGTTTCCAGATTCATCCAAGTCCCTACAAAGGACGCAAATTCATCGTTTTTTATGGCTAGGTAGTATTCCTTGGTGTATATGTACCACATTTTCTTTGTCCAGTCTATCATTGATGGGCATTTGGGTTGGTTCCAGGTCTTTGCTATTGTACACAGGGCTGCAATGAACATACGTGTGCATGTGTCTTATAGTAGAATGATTTATAGTTCTTTGGGTATATACCCAATAGGGGATTGCTGGGTCAAATGGAATTTCTATTTCTAGATCCTTGAGAAATCACCACACTGTCTTCCACAATGGCTGAACTAATTTACACTCCCACCAACTGTGTAAGAGTGTTCCTATTTCTCCACATCCTCTCCAGCATCTGTTGTCTCCTGATTTTTTAATGAGATGATATCTCAGTGTGGTTTTGATTTGCATTTCTCTAATGACCAGTGATGATGAGCATTTTTTCCTATGTTTGTTGGCCTCATATATATGTCCTCTTTTGAAAAGTGTCTGTTCATATCCTTTGCCCACTTTTGAATGGGGTTGTTTTTTTCTTGTTTATCTGTTTTAGTTCTTTATAGACTGTCCTTTCTTTATTGTGTTTTTTTTGAATCTTTGTTGAAATGCTGTTCTGATTATTATAACTTTAAAAATTCAAGGGCTGGGCGCGGTGGCTCATGCCTGTAATCTCAGCACTTTGGGAGGCCAAGGCGGGTGGATCATGAGGTCAAGAGATCGAGACCATCCTGGTCAACAAGGTGAAACCCCGTCTCTATTAAAAATACAAAAAATTAGCTGGGCATGGTGGTGCGTGCCTGTAATCCCAGCTACTCAGGAGGCTGAGGCAGGAGAATTGCCTGAACCCAGGAGACAGAGGTTGCGGTGAGCTGAGATCGCGCCATTGTACTCCAACCTGGGTAACAAGAGCAAAACTCCATCTCAAAAAAAAAAAAAAATTCAAAACAGGCCAGGTGCAGTGGCTCATACCTGTAATCCCAGCACTTTGGGAGGCTGAGATGGGCATTTCATGAGGTCAGGAAATCGAGACCATCCTGGCCAACATAGTGAAACCCTGTCTCTACTAAAAATACAAAAGATTAGCTGGGTATGGTGGCACACACTTGTAATCCCAGCTATTAGGGAGGCTGAGGCAGGAGAATCACTTTAACCCAGGAGGTGGAGGTTGCAGTGAGCTGAGATCATGCCACTGCACTTCAGCCTGGTGACAGAGCAAGACTATGTCTCAAAAAAAATTAATTAAAAAAATTGAAAAAAAATCTACTGGGTTTACTATAACTTTTTAGTAGATTTTAAAATCAGATGGTGAGATACCTTTAACTTTATTCTTTTTGCTCAAGATTGCTTTGGATATTCAATGATTTTTGTGGTTCTATGTGTATTTTAGGATTTTTTTCTAGTTTTGTGAAAAAGTTCATGGAATTTTGACAGGAATTGCACTGAATCTGTAGATCACTTATTTTAACAATACTAATTCTTTCAAGCCATGAACATAAGTATCTTTCCATTTGTTTGTCTTTAATTCTTTTACCAGTGTTTTAATTTTTTTTTTTTAATTTTTTATTGCATTTTAGGTTTTGGGGTACATGTGAAGAACATGCAAGACAGTTGCATAGGTACACACATGGCAATGTGTTTTGCTTCCTTTTTCCCCTTCACCCACATTTGGCATTTCTCCCCAGGCTATCCCTCCCCAACTCCCCCTCACACTGGCCCTCCCTTTTCCCCCCCAATAAACCCCAGTGTTTAGTACTCCCCTCCCTGTGTCCATGTGTTCTCATTTTTCATCACCCGCCTATGAGTGAGAATATGCGGTGTTTCATTTTCTGTTCTTGTGTCAGTTTGCTGAGAATTATGTTCTCCAGATTCATCCATGTCCCTACAAATGACACAAACTCATCATTTCTGATTGCTGCATAATAGTCCATGGTGTATATGTGCCACATTTTTCCAATCCAGTCTATCATCAATGGGCATTTGGGTTGATTCCAGGTCTTTGCTATTGTAAACAGTGCTGCAATGAACATTCGTGTGCATGTGTCCTTATAGTAGAACGATTTATAGTCCTTTGGATATATACCCAGTAATGGGATTGCTGGGTCAAATGGAATTTCTATTTCTAAGGCCTTGAGGAATCGCCACACTGTCTTCCACAATGGTTGAACTAATTTATACTCCCACCAACAGTGTAAAAGTGTTCCTTTTTCTCCACAGTCTCTCCAGCATCTGTTGTCTCCAGATTTTTTAATGATCGCCATTCTAACTGGCGTGAGATGGTATCTCAATATGGTTTTGATTTGCATCTCTCTGATGACCAGTGATGATGAGCATTTTTTCATATGATTGTTGGCCTCATGTATGTCTTCTTTCTTAAAGTGTCTGTTCATATCCTTTGCCCACTTTTGAATGGGCTTGTTTGTTTTTTTCCTGTAAATCTGTTTGAGTTCTTTGTAAATTCTGGATATCAGCCCTTTGTCAGATGGGTAAACTGCAAAAATTTTTTCCCATTCTGTTGGTTGCCAATTCACTCTAGTGATGGTTTCTTTTGCCGTGGAGAAGCTGTGGAGTTTGATTAGGTCCCATTTGTCTATTTTGGCTTTTGTTGCCAATGCTTTTGGTGTTTTGTTCATGAAGTCCTTGCCTACTCCTATGTCCTGGATGGTTTTGCCTAGATTTTCTGCTAGGGTTTTTATGGTGCCAGGTCTTATGTTTAAGTCTTTAATCCATCTGGAGTTAATTTTAGTGTAAGGTGTCAGGAAGGGGTCCAGTTTCTGCTTTCTGCACATGACTAGCCAGTTTTCCCAACACCATTTGTTAAACAAGGAATCGTTTCCCCATTGCTTGTTTTTGTCAGGTTTATCAAAGATTGTATGGTTGTAGATATGTTGTGTTGCCTCCGATGCCTCTGTTTTGTTCCATTGGTCTATATCTCTGTTTTGGTACCAGTACCATGCTGTTTTGATTACTGTAGCCTTGTAGTATAGTATCAAATCCGGTAGTGTGATGCCCCCTGCTGTGTTCTTTTTGCTTAGAATTGACTTGGCTATGTGGGCTCTCTTTTGGTTCCATATGAAGTTCATGGTGGTTTTTTCCAGTTCTGTGAAGAAAGTCAATGGTAGCTTGATGGGGATAGCGTTGATTCTGTAAATTACTTTTGGTAGTATGGCCATTTTCACGATATTAATTCTTCCTAACCATGAACATGGAATGTTTCTCCATCTGTTTGTGTTCTCTCTGATTTCGTTGAGCAGTGGTTTGTAGTTCTCCTTGAAGAGGTCCCTTACGTTCCTTGTGAGTTGTATTCCAAGGTATTTTACTCTTTTTGTAGCAATTGTGAATGGCAGTTCGTTCTTGATTTGGTTCTCTTTAAGACTGTTATTGGTGTAGAGGAAGGCTTGTGATTTTTGCACATTGATTTTATATCCTGAGACTTTGCTGAAGTTGCTTATGAGTTTCAGGAGTTTTTGGGCTGAGACGATGGGGTCCTCTAGGTATACTATCATGTCGTCTGCAAATAGAGACAATTTGGCTTCCACCTTTCCTATTTGAATACCCTTTATTTCTTTTTCTTGCCTGATTGCTATGGCTAGAACTTCCAGTACTATATTGAATAGGAGTGGTGAAAGAGGGCATCCTTGTCTAGTGCCGGATTTCAAAGGGAATGTTTCTAATTTTTGCCCATTCAGTATGATATTGGCTGTTGGTTTGTCATAAATAGCTTTTATTACTTTGAGATACGTTCCATCGATACTGAGTTTGTTGAGGGTTTTTAGCATAAAAGACTGTTGAATTTTGTCAAATGCCTTCTCTGCGTCAATTGAGATAATCATGTGGTTTTTGTTTTTGGTTCTGTCTATGTGGTGAATGACGTTTATAGACTTGCGTATGTTGAACCAGCCTTGCATCCCCGGGATGAATCCTACTTGATCATGATGAATAAGTTTTTTGATTTGCTGTTGCAATCGGCTTACCAATATTTTATTGAAGATTTTTGCATCTATGTTCATCATGGATATTGGCCTGAAGTTTTCTTTTCTTGTTGTGTCTCTGCCGGGTTTTGGTATCAGGATGATATTGGTCTCATAAAATGAGAAGTATTCCCTCTTTTTGGATTATTTGGAAGAGTTTCAGAAGGAATGGTACCAGCTCCTCTTTGTGTGTCTGGTAGAATTCGGCTGTCAACCCATCTGGACCTGGGCTTTTTTTGTGTGGTAGGCTCTTAATTGCTGCCTCGACTTCTGCCCTTGTTATTGGTCTATTCATAGTTACAGCTTCCCCCTGGTTTAGGCTTGGGAGGACACAGGAGTCCAGGAATTTATCCATTTCTTCCAGGTTTACTAGTTTATGTGCATAGAGTTGTTTGTAATATTCTCTGATGATGGTTTGAATTTCTGTGAAATCTGTGGTGATTTCCCCTTTATCATTTTTTATTGCATCTATTTGGTTGTTCTCTCTTTTCTTTTTAATCAATCTGGCTAGTGGTCTATTTTGTTGATCTTTTCAAAAAACCAGCTCTTGGATTTATTGATTTTTTTGAAGGGTTTTTCATGTCTCAATCTCCTTCAGTTCAGCTCTGATCTTAGTTATTTCTTGTCTTCTGCTGGGTTTTGAGTTTTTTTGATCTTGCTCCTCTAGCTCTTTCAATTTTGACGATAGGGTGTCAATTTTGGATCTCTCCATTCTTCTCATATGGGCACTTATTGCTATATACTTTCCTCTAGAGACTGCTTTAAATGTGTCCCAGAGATTCTGGCATGTTGTGTCTTCGTTCTCATTGGTTTCGAAGAACGTCTTTATTTCTGACTTCATTTCATTGTTTATCCAGTCAACATTCAAGAGCCAGTTGTTCAGTTTCCATGAAGCTGTGCGGTTCTGGGTTGGTTTCTGAATTCTGAGTTCTAACTTGATTGCACTATGGTCTGAGAGGCTGTTTGTTATGATTTCAGTTGTTTTGCATTTGCTGAGCAGTGCTTTACTTCCGATTATGTGGTCAATTTTAGAGTAGGTGTGATGTGGTGCTGAGAAGAATGTATATTCTGTGGATTTGGGGTGGAGAGTTCTGTAAATGTCTATCAGGTTTGCTTGTTCCAGGTCTGAGTTCAAGCCCTGGATATCCTTGTTGATTTTCTGTCTGGTTGATCTGTCTAATATTGACAGTGGAGTGTTAAAGTCTCCCACTATTATTGTGTGGGACTCTAAATCTCTTTGTAAGTCATTAAGAACTTGCCTTATGTATCTGGGTGCTCCTGTATTGGGTCCATATATGTTTAGGATCGTTAGCTCTTCTTGTTGTATTGATCCTTTTACCTTTTACCATATGTAATGGCCTTCTTTGTCTCTTTTGATCTTTGTTGCTTTAAAGTCTATTTTATGAGAGATGAGAATTGCAACTCCTGCTTTTTTTTGCTCTCCATTTGCTTGGTAAATCTTCCTCCATCCCTTTATTTTGAGCCTTTGTGTATCCTTGCATGTGAGATGGGTTTCCTGGATACAGCACACTGATGGGTTTTGGATTTTTATCCAATTTGCCAGTCTGTGTCTTTTGATTGGTGCATTTAGTCCATTTACATTTAGGGTTAATATTGTTATGTGTGAATTTGATACTGCCATTTTGATGCTAGCTGGCTGTTTTGCCCATTAGTTGTTGTAGATTCTTCATTGTGTTGATGCTCTTTAGCATTTAGTGTGATTTTGGAATGGCTGGTACTGGTTGTTCCTTTCTATGTGTAGTGCCTCTTTCAGGAGCTCTTGTAAAGCAGGCTGGTGGTGACAAAATCTCTGAGTCCTTGCTTGTTTGCAAAGGATTTTATTTTTCCTTCACTTATGAAGCTCCGTTTGGCTGGATATGAAATTCTGGGTTGAAAGTTCTTTTCTTTAAGGATGTTGAATATTGGCCCCCACTCTCTTCTGGCTTGTAGTGTTTCTGCCAAGAGATCTGCTGTGAATCTGATGGGCTTCCCTTTGTGGGTGACCCGACCTTTTTCTCTGGCTGCCCTTAGTATTTTCTCCTTTATTTCAACCTTGTTGAATCTGATGATTATGTGCCTTGGGGTTGCTCTTCTTGCAGAATATCTTTGTGGTGTTCTCTATATTTCCTGCATTTGAGTGTTGGCCTGTCTTGCTAGGTGGGGGAAATTTTCCTGGATAATGTCCTGAAGAATATTTTCCAGCTTGGATTCATTCTCTTCGTCACATTCTGGTAGGCCTATCAAACGTAGGTTAGGTCTCTTCACATAGTCCCACATTTCTTGGAGACTTTGTTCATTCCTTTTTGTGCTTTTTTCTCTGATCTTGGTTTCTCATTTTATTTCATTGAGTTGATCTTCGACTTCTGATATTCTTTCTTCTGCTTGGTCAATTCGGCTGTTGAAACTTGTGCATGCTTCACGAAGTTCTCGTATTGTGTTTTTCAGCTCCTTTAATTCATTCATATTCCTCTCTAAGTTATCCATTTTTGTTATCATCTCCTCGAATCTTTTTTCATATCTTTTTTCAAGGTTCTTAGTTTCTTTGCATTGATTTAAAACATGTTCTTTTAGCTCACAAAAGTTTCTCATTATCCACCTTCTGAAGTCTAATTCCGTCATTTCGTCACAGTCATTCTCCGTCCAGCTTTGTTCCCTTGCTGGTGAGGAGTTTTGGTCCTTTCTAGGAGGCGAGGTGTTCTGGTTTCAGGTGTTTTCCTCCTTTTTGTGCTGGTTTCTTCCCATCTTTGTGGATTTATCCACCTGTCGTCTGTGTAGTTGCTGACTTTTCGGTTGGGTCTCTGAGTGGACACCCAGATTGTTGATGATGATGTGTTTCTGTTACTTGGTTTTCCTTCTTCCAGTCTAGCCCCTTCGTTGTATGACTGCTGAGGTCCACTTTAGGCCCTGCTTGTCTGGGGTGCACCTATAGCAGCTGCGGAACAGTGAAGGATGCTACCAGTTTCTTTTTCTGCTATCTTTGTCCCAGGATGATGCCTGCCAAATGTCAGTCTTTTGGATATAGAGGGGTCAGGGAGCTGCTTGATGAGACAGTCTGTACTTTATAGGAGCTCAATTGCTGAGCTGTGAGCTCTGTTGTTCATTCAGGGCTGTTAGGCTGCTATGTTTAATTCTGCTGCAACAGAACTCATAGAAAAACCCTTTTTTTCTCAGATGCTCTGTCTGAGGGGGTTGGGGCTTTATTTTTGGATGTCCATTGAGGTGTCCTGCCCAGCTAGGTGGCAGTCTAGTCACTATTTGCCTGCGGAGGCTCTGCCCTGCTGGTGTGAGGTCTGCCCTGTTGCTGCAGGCTCTGCCCTTCTGCTCTGGTCTCCGCCCTGCTGCAGATTTTTTACCTCTTGAGTTAAATTTATTCCTAAGGATTTTGTGTGTGTGTGTGTGTGTGTGTGTGTGTGTGTTTGTAGCTATTGTAACTGGGATTGTTTTCTTGATTTCTTTTTCAGGTAATTTTTGTTAGTGTTTAGAAACACTACCAATTTTCATATATTGATTTTGTATGTTGCAATTTTACAGAATTTATTTATTCTATCAGTTTTTGGGTAGACTTCTTAGGGTTTTCTTCATAGAAGATCATGTTGTCTGCAAATTTAACTTTTTAACTCTTAAATTTAACAATTTTACTTTTTCCTTTCTGATTTGAATGGTTTTTACATCTTTCTCTTGCCTGATTGCTCTGGCTAGGACTTCTAGTACTATATTTAATAGAACTGGTGAGAGTGGGCATCCTTGTCTTATTCCTGATCTTAGAGGAAAAGATTTCAACTCTTTGCCACTGAGGATGATGTTAGCTATGGGTTTGTGTATGTGGGCTTTATTGTGTTAAGGTAAGTTTCTTCTACATGTAATTTGTTGAAAATTTTTAGGATGAAAGTATGTTAAATTTTGTCAAATGTCTTTTCTGTATCTATTGAGATGATCATACAGCTTTTGTCCCTCATTCTGTTAATTTGATGCATCATACTTATTGATTTGTATACGTTGAACCATCCTTGCATCCCAGGGATATATCCCAGTTGATCATGGTGACTGATCCTTCCAATGTGTTGCTGAATTGTTTGCCATTTATTAACGAATTTTGCATCTATGTTTATCAGGGTATTGGCTTCTAATTTTCTTTTCTGTAATATCCTAGTTGACCTTGGTATCAAGGTAATAATGGCCTTGTAAAAGGAGTTTGGAAGTACACCCTCCTTTTCAATATTTTGGGATAGTTTGAAGAGAATTAGTATTAGGGTTCTTTAAATGTTTGGTAGAATTCAGCATGGAAACCATCAGGTCTCAATGGAAAAGTCTCAAATGTGAGACTTTATATTACTGATTCAATCTCTTTACTCATTAGTAATCTGTTCAGATTTTTAATTTATTCATGATTTAGTGTTGGTACATTGTATGTGTCTGGAAATTTATTCATTTCTTTTAGGTTACCTAATTTGTTGGGCTATACATGTTTATAATAGTCTCTTTTAATCCTTTGTATTTCTGTGATTGAGTTGTAATGTCTCCTTTTTCATTTATTGTTTTATTTTAGGTCTTTTTTCTTACTGTAGCTAAAGTTTTGTCAATTTTATTCCTCTTTAAAAAAGACCACTCTTTGTTTTGTTGATCTTTTCTATTTTCTTCTAGTGTCTATTTCACTTATTTCAGCTCTGATCTTTATCTTAATTTTCTTCCTTTTACTGTCTTTGCGCTTAGTTTGTTCTTTTTCCAGTCCTTTGAGGTGTAATGTTTGGTTGTTTATTTGGGATCCTTCTTTATCTTTTCTGATACAGGCATTTGTTTCTCTTAGGATTGCTTTTGGTATGTTGTACTTCTATTTTTTTGGTCTTCTATTAAAACCATTTTCCTTTTAATTTCTTTTTTGACCCCTTGTTCAGGGACATGTTGTTTCATTTCCACATATTTGTGAATTTCTTGAAATTTCTTCTGTTACTAACTTCTAGTTTTTTACCATTGGGGTCTGAAATGGTTTCAGTCTTCATAAATTTGTTAAGGTTTGTTCTGTGGTCTAACATACTGCTATATCATAGAGAATTTTCTATGTGTGTGCTTTTGAGAAGAATGTATATTCTGCTGTTGTTGAATGAAATGTCCTATTTAGGTTGGTGCAAAAGTAATTGTGGTTTTTGCCATTAATGCAAATACTTTTGCACAAACCTAAAGTATGTGTCTGTTAGGGTCATTTGATCTAAAGTATAGTTCAAGTCAATGTTTCCTTATTGATTTTCTGTCTGGATGATTTGTCAATTGTTTGTTGACAAGGTGTAGTGTTGGAATTCTCTATTATTATATTGCAATCTATTTCTCTCTTCAGCTCTATTAATATTTGCTTTATATATTAAAGTGGTCCGATGTTGGATGCATATGTATTTATAATTGTTATATCTTCTTGATATATCAATCCCTTTATATCATTATGTAATGACATTCTTTGTCTCAATTTACAGTTTTTGGCTTAAGTTCTATTTTATCTGTTATAAGTATAGTTACTTACAGTAAATAAGTAGCTACTACTTATAGTATATAAAACCTGCTCTCTTTTGGTTTTCATTTGCATAAATGTCTTTTTCCATCCACTCACTTTCAATCTGTGTGTCTTTTTAAGTTAAGTGAGTCTCTTGTAGGTAGCAGCATATAGTTGGGTCTTTTAAAAAAAAATCCATAGAGCATTCTGTTTTTTGATTGGATATTTTAATGTTTACATTCAAGATGATTGTTGATAGGTAAGGACTTACTACTGCCATTTTGTTAATTAATTTATGGCTGCTTTATGGAGTTTTTGTTTCTTTCTTCCTCTCTTGCTGCCCTCCTTTGTGATTTAATAATTTTATGTAGTGTAGTGTAGGCTTTTATTTTTCTTTCTTTTTTTGTGCATCTACTATAGGTTTTTGCTTTGTATAAAACCTTTTATGATAGGCTGTTTTAAGCAAATAAAGACTTTGCATACAACTACTCTATATTTCACTTCCCCACATTTTATGTCATTGATGTCACAATTTTCATCTTTTAATATTGTATATCCTTTAGCAAATTAATATAACAATATTTTAAAACAATTTTGTCTTTTAACCTTAATACTAACAAAATAAGTAATTTAGATACCACCATTACAACGTTAGAGTATTCTGAATTTGACTGTGTACTACATACTTTTACCAGTGAGGGTTATGCTTTTGTATGTTTCTGTGTTGTTAATTAGCATACTTTTGTTCAACTCAAAGGACTCCCTTTAGCATTTCTTGTAAGACAGGTCTGGTGGTGATAAACTCCCTCAGCTTTAATTTTCCTGGGAAAGACTTTATCTCTCTTTTATTGCTGAAGAATAACTTTTCTGGGTAAAGTAGTTTTGGTTGACAGGTTTTTTCCCCCTTGAGCACTTTTAATATATCCCACTTTCTCATGGTCTATAAGGTTTCTGCTGAGAAATCCACTGTTAGCCTTACTGGAATGTCTTCTTCTTCTTCTTTTTTTTTTTGAGGCAGTGTCTTGCTCTGTTGCTCAGGCTGGAGTGCAGTAGCATAATCCTGGCTCACTGCAACCTTTACCTCCCAGGTTCAAGTGATCCTCCTGCTTCAGCCCCCTAGTAGCTGGGATTACAGGCACATGCCACCATGCCCAGCTAAGTTTTATATATTTTTGAGTAGAGACAGGGTTTTGCCATGTTGGCCAGGCTGGTCTTGAACTACTGACCTCAGTTGATCCATCCACCTTGGCCTTCTAAAGTGCTGGGAATACAGGTGTGAGCTGCTGAGCCCGGCCAGAACCCCTTTACATGTATGTGATTTGTTTCTTTTCTCTTGCAGCTTTCAGAATCCTCTCTTTGTCTTTGGTTTTTGACAAACTGATTATGTCTCAGGAGTAGTCTTGTCTTGACTGAATCCGATTGGAGATCTTTAACCTTCTTGTACTTGGATATTTATATTGTTCCCCAGGTTTGGAAGATTTTCTGCTATTATTTCTTTAAATAAGTTTTCTTCCCCTTTGTTTCTCTCTTCTTAATCTTCTATAACTTGAACCTTTGCTCTTTGGGTACTGTCCCCTAACTCCCATAAGTTTTCATCATTCTTTTTCACTCTTTTCTTTTTTATCCTCTGACTGTATATTTTCAAATAATCTGTCTTCAAATTCACAGATTCTTTCTTCTGCTTGATCATTCTGTCACTGATGCTTTCTATTACATTTTAAAATTTCATTCATTGTATTCTTCAGTGCCAGAATTTCTGTTTGCTTTTTTTTTTTTAATTTCAGTCTTTCTGTTGCATTTCTCATTTTGGTTGCTTATTGTTCTTCTGATTTCACTGAATTACTTCTCTGTATTTTTTCTGAAGTTTGCTGAGCTTCCTTAAAATAATTATTTTGAACTTTGAATTACTTGTCAGTTTTTTTTCATTTCTCTGTGGTCAGCTTTGGGAGATTATTGTGTTCTTTTGATAGTAATGTATCCTCCTTGGTTTTACATGTTTCTTGTTGCTTTCATTGATGTCTGCACATTTGATGGAGCAGTCACCTCTTGCAGACTTTACAGACTAATTTCACTGTGGAAAGATCTTCCCCTACAGGGAGATAAAAGTGTACTTGCTGGTGGTGTGCAGTGGTTCAGTCACCAGTGAGAACACAGCTGTGTAGTCTATGTACAGCTGTTCTTATATTGACATATCTTTCTTTCCCTGGAATAAAAACTACTTGATCATACTATATGATTTTAATACATATTTATTTTTTTCATCTATCATAAGAAATGAAAACTGTTTATTTCTTTTTTGAAATAACTTAAGAAAGTTTTGATATTAAGGTGTGTTAGCATCATAAATTGAATTGAGGGAATTTCTGACTTTTTCTATGGCTTGGAATACTTTGACTAACATAAAAAATATCGTTATTTGAATGTAAGCTAGAACTAATTTGTAAAATCATTTCGGCCTAGAACACTTTTATAGGGATGCCATTATTTAGATATTTTAAGCATTAAAATTAATTTGAACCTCTGCTTCTGGTAAACTTGAAATCTAGGTAGTTTATCTCCTCTTCTGAAGACAGCCAGAAAAGCTAGATAAAAAAAATCTACTTGAAGGTATTAGGACATAATAAAATAGTGAAGAAATACTGGCCTGAATTTGGCAGAAGTGACAAACCATTTTGGGTTGCTTCTCCTCTCAGAAGAAACTGCCGATTCAGTGTGGGAGGTACTGAGAGGCTGAATGATGCTTTTTTGGAAAGTAATATGTCTTTTATATTCTGCTTTTGATATTTTCTCTTTTTCTTTAGTTTTCTGCAGTTCTACCATGCTATATCCACGTATGCATTTCTTTTACTTTTTCTGCTTGGGTTTTGAAAGTTTCTTAAATCTGTCCTTGATCTTTCAGCACTTTGAGTAAATTCTAGGGTGTTATTTCTTCCATTACAATTTGATTCCATTAACATGTATTGTTCAATGATTCTTTTGCCCCCTCACTTGTTTTTTTTCTTTACTTATGTAGAAGGTCTACATATGTCTCAGACTTTATTTTCTATTTCTTTTAGCAGCTTTTCTGGTTTTTCTCTTTTTTTTTGATCCTCATTATGCCCCAAATCCCCTATTCTTTTCTATTCTATTCTATTCTTCTTTTATTCTGGATTCTGTCCCTCAACCCATCTTTAGCTCAGTCTAACTCACTATTAAGCTCATCAATTAAGCTTATAATTTTAGTTATAAACTTAATAAAATAATAAACTATTATTTAATAAATTATTATCATTTAGTTATGGAATTTTTACTTGTTTTTTTGTCTTAGCCAGGGTTCCCTAGTGATTGGATTCCACTGAACTGTGTCCTTTACAAAAAGATACGTTGAAGCCCCAGCCCCCAGTGGCTCAGAATGTGAAGTTATTTGGAAATTGGATCTTTCAGAGGTAGTCTCTCAACATGAAGTTATTAGGGTGGACTGTAATTCCATATGATTGAGACCCTTCCTTATAAAAAGGGGAAATTTGGAAAGAGATGGACAGACACAGAGGGAAAACATGCAGGTGAGAACACCGTGTGAAGATGGAGGCAGGGATGGGAGGGGTGCGGCCAGAGGCTGAGGAATGTTGGGAGCCACCAGAGGCTGAGGAATGTTGGGAGCCACCAGAGGCTGAGGAATGTTGGGAGCCACCAGAGGCTGAGGAATGTTGGGGGCCACCAGAGGCTGAGGAATGTTGGGAGCCACCAGAGGCTGAGGAATGTTGGGAGCCACCAGAGGCTGAGGAAAGTTGGGAGCCACCAGAGGCTGAGGAATGTTGGGGGCCACCAGAGGCTGAGGAATGTTGGGAGCCACCAGAGGCTGAGGAATGTTGGGAGCCACCAGAGGCTGAGGAATGTTGGGAGCCACCAGAGGCTGAGGAATGTTGGGGGCCACCAGAGGCTGAGGAATGTTGGGAGCCACCAGAAGCTGGAAGAGGCAGGAAGAATTCTCCCAGAGGCTGCGAAGGGAGCACAGCCTGGTTGACTTCTTGATTTTGCACTTCAGCTTCCAGAACTGTGGGACAATGAATTCCTGCTGTGTGAAACCCCCAGCTGTGGTGCATCCTCAGGGCCTCCCTAGGCAACAGATCCCCTTGGAAGGCAGAGTGCCAGGTGAGGGCGGCGCTCCTGTGTCATTAGAGAGTGAAACCCAGGGGGCACAGTGAGGAAGAAGGGGAGGGGCACAGATGTGGCAGAGACAAGGCTGCAGGCAAGTGTGTCTGATGACTGCTTCTCAGAGTCATACCTTCTAAGGGGCTGGAAAACAGCCAGGCATGGTGGCTCACACCTGTTCTCCCAGCACTTTGGGAAGCCAAGGCGAGTGGATCACCTGAGTTCAGGAGCTCAAGACCAGCCTGACCAATATGGTGAAACCCCATCTCTACTAAAAAAATTACAAAAGTTAGCTAGGCGTAGTGGCAGGTGCCTATAATCCCAGCCACTCAGGAGGCTGAGGCAGAGAATCCCTTGAATCTGGGAGTTGGAGGTTGCAGTGAGCCAAGATCACGCCATTGTACTCCAGCCTAGACAACAGAGGGAGACCCTATCTCAAAGAAACCCAAAAAACCAAAAAAAAATAAATAAATAAAAATGAGAAGAGGCTGTAAAACGACAGACTCTCAGCACATTCTGTTTGGGAGGAGGAATGGGGAATAATTTATCTACCAGTCAGTGCTAAATCCCATTTATCAGGGGTTCACTCCACGGAGCAGGAACACCTCTTGTTAGTGGGTCGCACAGGCAAGGGTCCTGGGTGAGTCCTGGGGTGTTTCCCGCCTTGTTGGCAACAGGGAAGACCTGAGGTAGAGACAAGCGGCATCCACCGCAAGCTTGGGTGAAAGGTGCTGCCCACCTGCTGTGGAGTCAGGCGGTGCCCACACAGAACTGGTGACCACTGGGGTGGTGGAAGCGAAACAGATGGCTGCCGTGGACCGAGTGCTTGTCTTCCTCCAACATTCACGTGTTGAAGCCCTAACCCTCAGATGGGAGGTAATTAGGGTCAGATGAGGTCATGAAAGTCGAGCTGCCATGATAGGATTAGTGCCCTTTTAATACCAGAGCCCTGGCTCTCTGCCATGTGCAGACACGGGGCAAGAAGCTGGCCATCGGCAACCCCCAGGAAGGCCCTCACCAGGAACTAAATGTGCTGACATTCTGACTTTGGGTTTCTCAGCCTTCAGAACTGTGCAAATAAATCTGTTATGTGAGTCACCCAGCCTGTGGACTTCTGCTATGGAGGCCTGGGGCGGCCGACACACAGCCAGGCTCCAGGACAAGGAGAGCAAGAGAGTCTGCTCAGGTCTGAAGAGGTGCTGGATAGAACTTTCTCTTTCCCCTCCCCTTCCCTCTGCTCCCCTCCCTTCCCCTCCCCTCCCTTCCACTCCCCTCCCTTTCCTTCCCTCCCTTCCACTCCCCTCCCTTTCCTTCCCTCCCTTCCCCTCCCCTCCCTTCCCCTCCGCTCCCTTCCCCTTCCCTCCCTTTCCTTCCCCTCCCTTCTCCTCCCCTCCCTTTCCTTCCCTCTCTTTCTCTCTTTCCTTCTTTCTTTCTTGCTCTCTCTTTCTGTCTCTCTTTTCTTTCTTTCTCTCTCTCTCTTCTTTTTTTTCTTTTTAACAGTTTTCAGATCTCTGCCAAAATTCTCAGTCTTGTCTTTTCCCTCCATAAACAAAGAGTACATATTTATTTTGAGATCTGTGTATCACAATTTCATTATCTCGGTGCTCATGGACTACTCCGTTTTGTTTGCCCACACAGTTCCTCTTGTCTCCCTATATGCTTATTGTGTGATGGGCCATTCATTGGCGGTATTGTAGAAACACCTCAAAATGCAGAAGGCGGCCTCCCTCCAGGTGTGGGATAAGTTGGCTCTGCCAGGCACCAGGGGGCACCAGAACTCTATGGTTGCCTGAATCCAGTTTTAGGAAGTGTCATGATTGAAAGGCACACTTTACTTCCCCACCTCAACAAGGCTGGGTGCTTCTGGGGTGCCCTTACATTAACCCCTCTAGTCACCACGCCAAGCAAGAGAGGTCCCAGAACCTACCTTTGGTGGGCCCTGGGCTCCCACCTCTTTTCCTTATAGCTGATTTTCAGCAGAAATAAAGGAACTCAACAGCATTAGAACAATGTCTTTATAGAGGGCTGCAAGGAAAACAGCTGCTAGACTGGGATTTTCTATGAAAAGAAAATATTCTTTAAGACTAAAGACAAAGACATCTTCAGACAGATGTTTGGCATGAGAAGAGCCACGCTTACGAGAATACTTCCAGAACCAATGCAATTGGGTTTCACAAAAAAGAAAACACTCAAAGGTATTTTTCAGGTCAGAGGATGAACCCAGGTGAAGGGTTAGAGACACAGGAAGGCATGAGGAGCAACTGAAAGAGTCAATAGACGGGAAATCTAAATGAATATTCAGCTGGGTGTGGTGGCTCACACCTGTAATCCCTCTACTTTGGGAGGCTGAGGCAGGTGGATCAACTGAGGTCAGGAGTTTGAGATCAGCCCAACCAACATGGTGAAACCCTGTTTCTACTAAAAATACAAAATTAGGCAGGCATGGTGGTGCATGCCTGTCATCCCAGATACCTGGGAGACTGAGGCTGGAGAATTGCTTGAACCCGGGAGGTGGAGGTTGCAGTGAGCCAAGATTGTGTCATTGCATTCCAGCCTGGGCAACAAGAGTGAGACTCTGTCTCAGGAAAAAAAAAAAAAAATGATTGCGTATTCATAGCATAGGACAATGATGTCTTGTTGGGTTAAAAATATGAATAGGATGAAAATGTGTGGCAACTTGGCCTATAATTTGTGAGAGAATAGATGGAATTAAAATGTATGATTTTTTGCATTGCTCATAAAAGTATGATTTAATATTAGACTTTAATAAGTCCAGAGCATATTATAATCAATCTCCAAGGCAACTATTCAGAGAATAATACAAGACTGCATAACTTTCAAGCTCATAGAATAAAAAATGGAAAAATAATGCTGGGGCATTGGCTCACACCTGTAACTCCAGCACCTTGGGAGGTCAATACAGGAGGATTGCTTAAGGCTAGGAGTTCCACACCAGTCTGGGCAACACAGAGAGACTCTGTCTCTACAACAATTTTTTCAAAAAATTAACTGGGTGTAGTGGCTCTTGCCTGTAGTTCTAGCTAGTCGGAAGGCTGAGATAGGAGGATCACTTGAGTCCAGGAGTTTGAGGCCACGGTGAGTCCTCTTTATACCACTGCATTCCTGCTTGGGCAATGGCGTGAAATCCCATCTCAAAACAGACACACAAATGAAATAAAATATAATTCATTCAAAAGTAGATAGCCAAAGAAAAAAGGAATAGAAATCAAGTGAAAGAATGTAAAGAATTATTAAACCCAAATATGTCAGTAACTACTGGTATATTTTAAACCAAATATATCAATAATCACATTAAGTAAGGCTAGCCAGGGACTTCTAACTGACGTCAAAAAACAGAGATCAGTTATATCTTACCAACTGAATCATCCAAAGAATGGACAAAATCTATGAAATGGTGAGAGAATCAGGCACCAAAGTATAGTGATTCTTGAGATGTAAGAAATAAGTGGGACAAACCCTATTACTACCTCAGCTTGCTGCCTTGAGAGTTTCTTAGGTGGAGCTTGGTGGACTCTCTGAGTTGAGGAGATGGAGCTGAGAGTCTGAGGAAGGTGAGGTGCTTCCTAGTGTTAGCAGGGCAGAGGAGCTGAGAGGAGAGAGCTGCACACAGACAGAACTCCAGAGATCTGGGCAGGGTCTCCCTTGAGTATTTAGCTGGGTGTTGATTAGTGCATGTATGTGAGAAGACTGCCAGAGGCTGGGGAAATGATAACAGTGATGAATGGTAATAGTGCTCAGTGCTCACAATGGGCACTAAGCACAATGCCGATTCCAAATAGCTATACAGGACAACTTCAGTACTCACTGGGCATTGGTTAGAGTACACAGAAAGATTTTGCTTCAGGAGTTGGAAGTAATTAGTCCTAGATTGTGCAATGCTCTAGTGTATCTAACAAGTCTTAAAAGGAAGACCCAAAAGGACCGCAGTATTTCTGAGGACCTCAGTAGCATCCTAGAATGAAGTTGAAGGCTCTTTTTTTATAGGATTGAGAAAATATCCAGCACCTACTCAGATAAAATTCACAATGTTTGTCATCCAAGCAAAAATTAACGGGCATGCAAAAGAGCCAAAGCAAACAAACAAATAAACAAAACCTATAATGAGGAGGGAAATAAATTAAATCCAAGCTGGAACTGACAATGAATTCAGCAGCATATTAAAAAGATTATATACCATGACAGAGTTGTGTTCATCCCTGGAATGCAAGGATGCTTTAACATAGACACTTGATCAGTATAATACACGACATTAACACAATGAAAGGAAATAACCTAACGTGGTCATCTCAACTGGTCCAGAAAAAGCACTGGACAAAATTCAACACTTTTTCATGATAAAAACATAAACTAGGAATAGAAGGAAATTACATCAACATAAAAAAATTCATACATAAAAAACTTACAGTGAACGTCATAATAGTGAAAGACTGAAAATTTTTTCTCTAAGATCTGGAATAAGGTGAGGATGCTCATTTTGCCATTTCTGTTCATTGTAGTCACTGGAAATTCTAACCAGAGAAATTAAGCAATAAAAACAAATAAAGCAATTTAAATTAGAAAAGAAGCAAATTGATCCGCTTGTATATGATATCATCTTATATGTAAAAAATCATAAAGATTCCACTAAAAAACATTTTAGAACTAATAAATCCAACAAAGAACAAGATACAAAGTCAATAAACAAAAATAAGTTGCATTTCTATACACTAACTGAATAATCCAAAAAGAAAATTAAGAAAACAATTTCATTTGTAATAGCATCAAAAAGAATAAAATACTTAAGAATTAACCAAAGAAGTGAAAGACTTGTACAATGAAAACTACAGAACAATACTAAAAGAAATGAAAGATGTAAATAAATAAAAATACATGCTGTGTTTGTGACTGGAAGAATTAATATTGCTAAGATGTCAAAACTACTCAAAATAATCTACAGACTCAGTGCTATCCTGATTAAAATTTCGAGGCTGGGCGTGGTGGCTCAAGCCTGTAATCCCAGCACTTTGGGAGGCCAAGGCGGGTGGATCACGAGGTCAAGAGATCGAGACCATCCTGGTCAACATGTGAAACCCCGTCTCTACTAAAAATACAAAAAATTAGCTGGGCATGGTGGCACGTGCCTGTAATCCCGGCTACTCGGGAGGCTGAGGCAGGAGAATTGCCTGAACCCAGGAGGCAGAGGTTGCGGTGAGCCGAGATCGCGCCATTGCACTCCAGCCTGGGTAACAAGAGCGAAACTCCGTCTCAAAAAAAAAAAAATTCCGATGGTATTTTTGCAGAAGTACGAAAAACCCATCCTAAAATTTGTATGGAAACTCAAAGGACCCCAACAGCTAAAACAATACTGAAAACAAAAAGAACAAAGCTGGAGAACTCCTGATTTCACTTCCTGATTTCAAAACTCAATTACAAAGCTACAGTAATCAAAACAGTTTAGTCTGGCATAGAGACGAACATATAGAAAATGGAATAGAATACAGAGCCTAGAAAAAGACCCTTGCATATGTGCTCAAATTAGATTCAGCAAGGGTGTCAGACCACTCAATAAAGAAAAGACTGTCTTTTCAACAAATGGTGCTGGGAAAACTGGATAGTCACATATGGTAGAATAAAGTTGGACCCTGTATTAGTCTGTTTTGCATTGCTCTAATATTTGAGGCTGGGTAATTTATAAAAGAGGTTTGTTGATTTGACTTATGGCTCTGCAGCTTCTGCTTCTGGTGAGACCTAAGGAAGTTTTTAGTCATGGCAGAAGGCAAACAGAAGCTAGTGTGTCAAATGGCAAGAGAGGGAGCAAGAGAGAGGAGGAAGCGCCAGCCTCTTTTTAACAATCAGATCTCATGGTAAATAATGGAGCAAGAGCTCACTCATTACCCTGAGGAGGGCACAAAAACATTCATAAGGGATCTGCCCTCCTGACTCAGACATCTCCTGCTGGGTCTCACCTCCAACACTGAGGATCACATTTTAGCATGAGACTCAGAGGGGACAAATGTCCAAACTATGTCAGATCCTTACCTAAAACTATATACAAAAATTTACTCAAAATGGATTACCTAAATGTAAGGCCTACAATTAAAAGACTCTTAAAAGAAACAGGGAAACTTTGGGAGGCCGAGGTGGGTGGATCACGAGGTCAAGAGATCAAGACCATCCCGGTCAACATGGTGAAACCCCGTCTCTACTAAAAATACAAAAAATTAGCTGGGCATGGTGGTGCGTGCCTGTAATCCCACCTATTCAAGAGGCTGAGGCAGGAGAATTGCCTGAACCCAGGAGGCGGAGGTTGCAGTGAGCCGAGATCGTGCCATTGCACTCCAGCCTGGGTAACAAGAGCGAAACTCTGTCTCAAAAAAAAAAAGAAACAGGGCAAAATCACGACACTGAATTTGGCAGTGATTTCTTGGATATGACACAGAAAGCACGGGCAACAAAATAAAACAGACTTATGAGACTTCCTAATAATGAAAAAATTGTGTGCATTAAGAGACAAAATCAGGGCCGGGCGCGGTGGCTCAAGCCTGTAATCCCAGCACTTTGGGAGGCCGAGGCGGGTGGATCATGAGGTCAAGAGATCGAGACCATCCTGGTCAACATGGTGAAACCCCGTCTCTACTAAAAATACAAAAAATTAGCTGGGCATGGTGGCGCGTGCCTATAATCCCAGCTACCTAGGAGGCTGAGGCAGGAGAATTGCCTGAACCCAGCAGGTGGAGGTTGCAGTGAGCCGAGATCGCACCATTGCACTCCAGCCTGGGTAACAAGAGTGAAACTCCGTCTCAAAAAAAAAAAAAAAGAAAAAAAAAAGAGACAAAAATCAACAGCTATTTTGCAAATTATATATTTTGTAAGAGATTACTGTTTAGAACATATAGAGAACTCCTCAAACTCAAGACAAGCAACCTGCTTCAAAAAACGGGCAAAGGACTTGAACAGATATTACCTTAAAGACTGTATACAGATGGCCAATAGGCACGTCAAAGATGCTCAGCATCACTGATCACCGGGGAAATGCAAATCAAAACCAGGATGTGATACCGTCTCACACCCATGACATGGCTATTAAAAAACATGACAACTGTTGGCAAGACTGTGGAGAAATTAGAGCCCTTGTTCTATCTTGGTAGGTACGTAAAATGGTACCGCCACTGTGGAAAGCAGTGTGGCAATTTGTCAAAACATTAAAAATAGAATTACCATTTGATCCAGCAATTCCACTTCTGGGTATATATCTAAAACAACTTAAAGTAGATTCACGAAAAAGTGTTTACGTAACCATGTTAATAAAGGGATTATTCACAATAGCTGAAATGTGGAAGAAACCCAAGTGTTCATTGAGGGATGAATGAAGAAATAAAACATATATGATTGTCGCATGGTGTACGTGGGGGATTGGTCCAGGACCTCCTGTGGATAACAAAACTCACAAATGTTTAAGTATGTGCTGTAAAATAGTGTAGATTTTGCATATAACCTACGCATATTCTCCCGTATACTTTAAATCATCTCTAGATTACTTACAATGCCTAATACAATGTACATTTTTTTTTAAATTTTTTATTGCATTTTAGGTTTTGGGCATATGTGCAGGACATGCAAGACAGTTGCACAGGTACACACGTGGCAGTGTGTTTTGCTTCCTTTCTCCCCTTCACCCACATTTGGCATTTCTCCCCAGGCTATCCCTCCCCTTTTCCCCCCAATAGACCCCAACAATGTACATGTTATATAAATACTTACACTATTATTTTAGGGAATAACGACAAGGAAAAAGTCAGTGCATGTTAAGTACATTTGCAATTTTTTCCAAATATTTAAATCTGTGGTTGGTTGAATCCACGCATGCAGAGCCCACAGATATGGATAAACAACTGTAGACATATCATGGATTATTCTTTGGCTTTTAAAAGGAAGAGAATTCTGTTATATGCTACGAAATGGATGAACTTTGAGAACATCATGCTCGGCAAAAGAAGCCCATCACACAAAGACAAATAATATATGATTCCACTTACGTGAGGTACTTAGAGTGGTTGAAATTACAGAGACAGAAAATAGGATGAAAGTTGCCAGGGGCTGGAGGAAAGTGGAAATGGGAAGTTAGTGTTCAGCGGATATAGAGCTTTAGTTGTACACAATGAAAAGAGTTCTGGAGATGGAGGATTGCACAACATTAAAAATGTATTAATACCACTGAACTCTACCTGGAAATTGTTGAGGTGGTAAATTTTGTGTTATGTGTATTTTACCACAAGTAAAAATTGGAAAATTAGTTAACACTAGAGAAGCGCTTTTAGCAGAAGCTGGAGGCAAGTTCTGACAGAGACTCTGACAGGGTGTCTTCTTTTTCTAAAAGGAACAAAGATAGCAACCTTTCATCTTCTGGAACATTGTGTACCGATAAAACATTTCACTTGCAATAAACCCAAATAAAAGAAGGACAAGAGCATCAGTGAGCTGTGGGACAAATTCAAAGTGGTCTAATATATGAATAATATGGATAATTGGAGTTCTCAGAAGAGAGAGAGGAAATGGAAAAAATATTTAAAGCAATAACAGCTAAATGTTTTTCTAAATTTGATGAAAACTGTAAACCCACCTCCTAAGAAACTCAACAAAAGTCCAAACACAAGAAATCTAAGGAAAACCATTCCAAAGCACATCATAATCAAATTACTCAAAATCGATGATAAGAGAAAAATTTAAAAGCAGCCAGAGGAGAGCCAGTGTTTGTGGTGCACATCTGTAATCCCAGCTACTTGCGGGGGTTGAGGTGGGAGGATTGCTGGAGTCCAAGAGTTCCAGTCTCAGCAGCATATCAAAACCCCATCCCCCCCGAAAAAAATAAGAAAAAAAAAGCAGCCAGAGGTAGAGGGCAGGAAATTCTGTACAGAGGAAAAAAGATGAAAATAATAGCACATTTACTACTGGAAACAGTCAAAGCAAGGAGGCAGCGGAGCAACATCTTTTTTTTTTTTTTTTTTTGAGACGGAGTTTCCCTCTTGTTACCCAGGCTGGAGTGCAATGGCGCGATCTCGGCTCACCGCAACCTCCGCCTCCTGGGTTCAGGCAATTCTCCTGCCTCAGCCTCCTGAGTAGCTGGGATTACAGGCACGTGCCACCACGCCCAGCTAATTTTTGTATTTTTAGTAGAGACGGGGTTTCACCATGTTGACCAGGATGGTCTCCATCTCTTGACCTCGTGATCCACCTGCCTCGGCCTCCCAAAGTGCTAGGATTACAGGCGTGAGCCACCGCGCCCGGCCGCAACATCTTTAAAGTATTAAAAAACCTGCAACCTAGAATTCCGTCTAGTGAAAATTTCTTCAAAGATGAGGGTAAAATAAAGAGTTTTTTAGAAATACAACAGCTGAAAGAGTTCATGACCAACAGACCTGCACAACAGGAAATGTTAAAATGTCAAGTGGAAGGAAAATTATACCACGTAGAAATACGGATCTACACCAAGGAATGAAGAGCGTCTTAAATGGTAACTACATGGTAAATGCGTAAGATTTAAAAATTTGTTTACATATCTTCAAGATAAAAATAATGACAACAGGGCCAGGCGCGGTGGCTGACGCCTGTAATCCCAGCACTTTGGGAGGCCGAGGTGGGTGGATCACGAGGTCAAGAGATCGAGACCATCCTGGTCAACATGGTGAAACCCCGTCTCTACTAAAAATACAAAAAATTAGCTGGGCATGGTGGCCCATGCCTGTAATCCCAGCTACTCGGGAGGCTGAGGCAGGAGAATTGCCTGAACCCAGAAGGCAGAGGTTGCGGTGAGCCGAGATCGCGCCATTGCACTCCGGCCTGGGTAACAAAAGTGAAATTGTCTCAAAAAAAAAAAAAAAAATTGCATCATATTATTGGTTTTATGCATTTATAGAAGAAAAATGAATGACAACAGTAGCACAAAGGTCACAAGGAGAAAATAGAAGCATACTCTTGCAAGTTTCTTACATTATACATGAAATGGTATAATCTCGATCATTAAAGGTAGATTGTAATTAAAGGTGGATACTGTAATTCCTAAAGCAATCACAAAAATAATAAAACAATGAGAACTACCAAGCTGAAAAGGGAGATTAAAAAGACATAATAAAAATTATTCAAATAATCCAGAAGGAGGCTGGAAAGAGGGTAACAGTAACAAAGAACAGATGGAACTAATGGAACCAATGGAAAACAAATAGCAGGATAAGCTTAAGTCTAATCAAAACTGTAAACACATTAAATATAAATTATCTAAACTTCCAATTAAAAGTCAGAGACTGGATAAAAAAGTGAGCCAAGTATCTATATGAAATGCACTGTATTTTATTTTTAATTCATTATTTAAAAAATTTAATTAATTAATTAAAGACGGGTTCTCACTATATTACCCAGGCTGACCTTGAACTCCTGGACTCAATCCTCCCACTTCAGTCTCCTGAGTACTGGGACTACAGGCATGCACTACCACACCTGGCTCAAAATGTACTTTAAATACAGAAATAGATTAAGAGAATGAAAAGCAATATGCCATGCTAACACTATTCAAAATAAGCCTGGAATAACTAGATTAATATAAAAAAAGTAGATTAAGCCTGAAAATTATTACCAGGGATAAGGACACTAATTCATTCCTTCCTTCCTTCCTTCTCTCCTTCCTTCCCTCCCTCCCTCCCTCCCTCGCTCCCTCCTTCCTTCCTTCCCTCCCTCCCTCCCTCCCTCCCTCCCTCCCTCCTTCCTTCCTTCCTTCCTTCCTCCCTCCCTCTCTCCCCCCTCCCTCTTTTTTTTGGACACAGGGTCTCGCTCTATCATACAGGCTGGAGAGCAGTGGCACAATCTCAGCTCACTGCAATCTCCGCTTCCCAGCTCAAGTGATCCTCCAACCTCAGCCTCCTGAGTAGCTGGGACCACAGGCATGAGCCATGCCCGACTCATTTTTGTATTTTGTAGGGACAGAGTTTCTCCATGTTGCCCAGATTGGTCTCAAACTCCTGAGCTCAAAGTGCTCCACCCACCTCAGCCTCCTAAAGTGCTAGGAGAACAGCTTTGAGCCACCATAACTGTCCAGGAAGCGAATTTCATAATGATAAAGATTTCAATTTACCAAGAGAACAAAAACAATTCTAAATGTTAATGCATTTAACAACAGAGCTCTAAAATGAACAAAGAAAACCTATGGAACCGCAAGGAGAAATAGACACAATAAAAATGCAATCAATAGCTCTTTTTCAAGAATTTTTGAGAGCAATTAGATAGAAAGTCAGTATGAACATGGAAACTTTAACAATGCTATCAGTGACTTGAGCTAATTGACATTTGTAGGACAGTCTACTCAGTAATGGGAGGACATGCTTTTTAAAAACACAGGATGTTTACCGTATTTGACCATATCGTGAACTATAAAACAAATCTCAACATATTTAAAATGATTCAAGCTATATCAAATACAGGCATACCTAGGAGATACTGTGGGTTTGGTTCCAGATCACCACAATGAAAGAGCAAATAAAAGTACGTTTACACTATTCTGTAGCTTTTAAGAGTGCGATAGCACGATACCTAAAAAACAATGTACACATCTTAAATAAAAATACTTTATTGCTAAAAATGCTAACTATCATCTGAGCCTTCAGCAAGTCAGTCTTCTTCCTGGTGGAGGCTCTTACCTTGATGTCAATGGCTGTTGACTGATCAGGGTGGTGGTTGCTGAAGGTTGGGGTGGTTGTGGCAATTTCTTTCTGTGTGTGTGTGTTTTTTTTTTTTTTTTTTTGAGACAGGGTCTCACTCTGTTACCCAGGCTAGCATGCAGTGGCACAATCATAGCTCACTGCAACCTCAAACTCCTGAGCTCATGGGATTCTCCCACTCGGCCTCCTGAGTAGCTACAGGCAAGTGCCACTGTGCCTGACTAATGTCTTTAATTTTTTTGAGAGACAGGGTCTCTTTTTATTGTCCCGGCTGGTCTGGAAATCTTGGCCTCAAGCGATTCTCCCTGCTTGGCCTCCCAAAATGTTAGAATTACAGGCATGAGTCATTGTGCCTGTCCCAATTTCTTAATATGAGAGAAGAATGAAGTTTGCCACATTGATCGACATTTCCTTTCATGAAAGATTTCTCTGTAGCATGTGATGCTATTTGACAGCATTTTACCCACAGTAGAATTTTCAAAATTGGAGTCAGTCCTCTCAAAGCCTGCCACTGTTTCATCAACTAGGTTTATGGAATATTCTAAATCCTCTGTTGTCATTTCAACAGTGTTCACACCATCTTCGCCAGGAGTTATTCCATTTCAAGAAACAGCTTTATTTGCTCAGCCATAAGCACCAACTCCCTATCTGTTCAAGTTTTTGCATCAGATTGTAACAATCCAGTTCCATCTTTAGGTTCCACTTACAATTCTGGCTCTCTTGCTATTCTACCACATCTGCACTTCCTTCTACTGACGTCTTAAACACCTCAACGTCATCCATGAGGTTGGGACCAACTTCTTTCAAACTCTTATTTTATTTTGAGACAAGGTCTCACTCTGTCACCCAGGCTGGAGGGCAATGGTGTGATCTCGGCTCACTACAGCTTCGACTTCCTGTGCTCAGGTAATCCTCCCACTTCAGCCCCCTAAGTAGCTGGGACTACAGGTGCAAGCCACCATGGCCAGCTAATTTTTGTATTTTTAGTAGAGGTGGGGTTTTACCATGTTGTCCAGGCTGGTCTCGATCTCCTGAGGAGGTCCACCCTCCTTAGCCTCCCAAAATGCTGGTATTACAAGCGTGAGCCACTGTGCCCAGCCCAAACTCCCGTTAATGCTGCAATGTTGACCTCTTCCCATGAATCACAAATGTTCTTAATGGCATCTAGAATTGTGAATTCTTCCCAGAAGGTTTTCAATTGACTTCGTACAGGTCCTTAAGGGGAATCACTACCTGTGGCAGCTATAGTGTTATGAAATGTGTTTCTAAATAACAATACTTGAAAGTCAGACTTACTTCTTGACCCATGGGATGCAGAATGAATCTTGTCTTAGTAGGCATCAAAACATTAATCTCCTTGTACACCTCCACCGGAGCTGTTGATTGACTACAGGCATTGTCATGAACAGTACTATTTTGAGAGAAATGTGAGCATAGGTCTCAAGAGTGGCTTTGAAATATTCAGTAAGCCAGCTCACGCCTGTAATCCCAGCACCTTGGGAGGCTGTGGCGAGTGGATCACAAGGTCAGGAGTTCAAGACCAGCCTGATCAACACAGTGAAACCTCATCTCTACTAAAAAATATAAAAATTAGCTGGGCGTGGTGGCGCGCATCTGTAATACCAGCTGCTCAGGAGGCTGAGGCAAGTGAATCACTTGAACCCGGGAGGTAGAGGTTGCAGTGAGCCAAGATCTCGCCACTGCATTCCAGCCTGGGTGACAGAGCAAGAATCTATCTCTAAATAAATAAATAAACAAACAAATAAATAAAATGTTCAGTAAGCCATGCTGTAAACGTGGTGTTGTCCAAGTTTTGTTGTTCCATTTAGAGAACACAGGCGGAGTAGATTTAGCATAATTCCCTAGGATTTGCGGAATGGTAAACGGTAAATGAACACTGGATTCAACTCAAAGTCACCAGCTGCATTAGTCCCTGCCGAGAGTGTCAGCCTTTCTGATGCTTTGAAGTTGGCACGGACTTCTCTTCTGTAGCTATGAAAGTTCTAGATGGCATCTTCTGCCAACTGAAGGCTGTTCATTTACACTGAAAGGCTGTTGTTTACTGCAGTCGCCTTCGTTGGTGATCGCAGCTGGGTCTTCTGCATAGCTTGCTGCCTCGCTTGGCACTTTTATGTTAGAGGTGGCTTCTTTCCTTGTACCTCATGAGCCAACTTCTGCTAGTTTCCATCTTGTCTTCTGCAGCTTCCTCACCTTTCTCAGCCTTCATAAAATGGAAGAGAGGGAGGGCCTTGCTCTGGATTAGGCTTTGGCTTGAGTGAGTGTTGTGGCGTGTTTCATCTACTCACACCACTGAAACTTCATATCAGCAGTAAGGCTGTTTCACTCTCGTAGTCTTTGTGTGTTCACCAGAGTGGCACTTTACATTTCTTTCATAAGCTTTTCCTTTGCCTTCACAACTTGGCTGTTTTTGATGCAAGAGCCTCAGTTCAGCCTAACTCGGTTTTTGATATATCTTCCTCACTAAGCTTCATTGCTTCTAGCTTTTGATTTAAAATGAGACTTGCGTGATTCTTTCTGTACCTTGAACACTTAAAGGCCATTGTAGGGTTATTAATTGACCTAATTTCAATATTCTTGTGTATCATGGAACAGAGAGGCACGAGGAGAGGGAGAGAGACGGGAGTATGGCTGGTCAGTGGAGCAATCAGGACACACAACATTTATCGATTCAGTTAGCTGTTTTACATGGGTGCAAGATGTAAAACAATTAAAATAGTAGCATCAGAGATTGCTGATTGCAATCACCACAATAGATAGAATAATAGTGAAAGGTTCTCAAATATGATGAGGATTGCTGAAATGTGACACAGAGACTTGAAGCAAGAACATGCAGTTGGGAAAAATGGTGCTGGTGGAGTTGCTTGATGCAGGGTGACCACGAACCTTCAATCTGTGAACAACACGAGATCTGTGAATCTCAATAAAGCTAAGTGCAAGGAAATGCAGAATGCCTGGTTGCCCTTCACAGCAGTGGAACTAAACTGAAGGATCCCTGGAAAACCCCCTTATAATTGGAAACTAAACAACATACTTGCAGATCATTCATAGATCAAATAAGGTATCAAAACAGACATTAGAAAGTATTGGAAACGGAATGTAAATATAAACAGAACATACTAGATTTGTAGGATGCTGGAAAAGCACCACGGGGGGGTGGGGGACTTGATAGCAATAAATATAAATTACAAATAATAATTGTCAAATCAATAATCTCTTCTTCCACCATAAACTGGAAGAGTAAGATCATATTAAACACAAAGATTGTAATATACTATAAGAGGCATATCATGGATACCAGACTAATGGTAACCATAAGGCCCACTTAAGCATCTCACAGGGCTAATACATGTCGCTTAGCAACGTGATGCAGCCTGACCTGGGGGTTTCCAACCTTGGACCAGGGATTTCCAGGAGACAAGGCCACCACAGCAAAAATGTGACAGTCATTAGAGTGAACCGGCAACCAACAGAATGGGAAAAAATTTTTGCAGTTTACCCATCTGACAAAGGGCTGATATCCAGAATTTACAAAGAACTCAAACAGATTTACAAGAAAAAAACAAGCCCATTCAAAAGTGAGCAAAGGATATGAACAGACACTTTACAAGAGAAGACATAGATGAGGCCAACAAACATGAAAAAATGCTCATCATCACTGGTCATTAGAGAAATGTAAATCAAAACCACATTGAGATACCATCTCACGCCAGTTAGAATGGCGATCATTAAAAAATCTGGAGACAACAGATGCTAGAGAGGATGTGGAGAAAAAGGAACACTTTTACACTGCTGGTGGGAGTGTACATTAGTTCAACCATTGTGGAAGACAGTGTGGCGATTCCTCAAGGCCTTAGAAATAGAAATTCCATTTGACCCAGCAATCCCATTACTGGGTATATATCCAAAGGACTATAAATCATTCTACTATAAGGACACATGCACACAAATGTTCATTGCAGCACTGTTTACAATAGCAAAGACCTGGAACCAACCCAAATGCCCATCAATGATAGACTGGACAGGGAAAATGTGGCACATATACACCATGGAATATTATGCAGCCATCAAAACGATGAGTTCATGTCCTTTGTAGGGACATGGATGAACCTGGAGACCATCATTCTCAGCAAACTGACACAAAAACAGAAAATGAAATACCACATGTTCTCACTCATAGGTGGGTGTTGAACAATGAGAACACATGGACACAGGGAGGGGTGCACTACACACTGGGGTCTGCTAGGGGGGATGGGGAGGGACAGCGGGGGGTGGGGAGTTGGGGAGAGATAGCATGGGGAGAAATGCCAGATATAGGCAATGGGGAGGAAGGCAGCAAATCACACAGCCATGTGTGTACCTATGCAACTATCTTGCATGTTCTTCACATGTACCCCAAAAGCTAAAATGCAATAAAAAAATGTGACTTTCACAAACCTTAAAACAAAGCTTACCTTTACAAGAACAGCTTAAGATCCCTTTCTGAAAGAAACACTTGGTAACTGGTGTGGACTAGATGCGGGTATATGAGGCAAGGTGCATGGCTCATGCCTGTAATGCCAGCACTTTGGGAGGCCAACACAGGTGGATCACAATGTCAGGAGATTGAGACCATCCAGGCCAACATGGTGAAACCCTGTCTCTACTGAAATACAAAAAATTAGTGGAGTGTGGTGGTGCGCACCTGTAGTCCCAGCTACTTGGGAGGCTTAGGCAGGGGAATTGCTTGCACCCAGGAGGCAGAGATTGCAGTGAGCAGAGACAGCACAACTGCATTCCAGCCTGGTGACAGAGTGAGACTCTGTCTCAAAAAAGGCGGGGGGAGGGAAGAGAGGGGGAGCAATCTTCCAAACCCTGAGAATGGTCTCTAGATGAAGACGCTCCTGGTCATTCATCCGACCCCCTGACCGTATCTGGCCCATGCCACTAGCCTGCTCCCACAATCAGTCTTATAAGAGAGGAGTGGTACCAGAAAAAACGGGTTGTACATCAGAGGGCATCTAAGACTCATCTTTGATGCAAGACAGGCAGAAAGGGAGAAGTCACCCCTGTGGAATGACAGACATATATACATATAATGGTGAGGACATTATTTATAGTAGCTTAAACTGAGACCCAAGACAGAAACCCAACAAAATATGAATAAAAATTGATCTAGATACTGGAGCTCGCTGATATCAATTTTAAGGTAACCATGATTAATATGCTCAACAAAACAGAAAAAAAGATTGAGAAAACCCTTGAAAAGTTGGTGAATTTCAAGAGGGAATTGAAATCCAAAAAAGAATCAAACAAGCATTCTATAACTGAAAAATGCAGTATCTGAAATATGAGAACTCTCTAGAAGGAGTTAACAAAGAATTAGACAAAGCCAAAGACAGAATTAATGAAATAGGTAAGAGACCAATAGAATGTATTCAGATTGAAACATCCAGAGGAAAAAAAAGAATATAGAAGGGACATTAGAAGCATGTGAGAAAGAATGAAAGGTATGACATTGAATTAAAGTCCTAGAGGAGGGTGGGGAAGAAGCAAAATTTGAAGTGATACTGCTCAATATTTTTTTTCAAAATTGATGAAAGACATAATTCACAAATTAAACAAACCCTGTAAATCTTAAAGATGCTGGACATATTTATTAGTTCTGAAAGATTTTCAGTGAATTCCTTAGATTTTTCTACATATAAGATCATGTCACCTGCAAATAGAGATTGTTTTACTTCTTCCTTTCTAATATGGATTCCTTTTATTTATTTTTCTTACCTAGTTTTCATGGCTGCAATGTCCTGTGCTATGATGAACAGAAGTGACAAGAGTGGATATTCTTGTCTCATTTCTGATCTTAGGGAAAAGCATCCAGTCTTTCACCATTCAGTGTGATATTAGCCAATAGTATAAAATAGTGTAAGTTGAGTTTTTCATAGATGCTTTTGTAGATGCTTGTCAGATTGAGGACCCCTCAAAGAGCATCTATAAAACATTCTCTTCTGTTCCTACTTTGTCAAGTGTTTTTTTTTTTTTAAATCATGAAAACGTGCTGGATTTTTGTCAAATGCTTTTCCTGCACATATTGAGATAACACTGTAGTTTTTGTATTATTAAAAATTCTATTGATATGGTATTTTATATCAATTAATTTCTGTATATTAAACCAATTTTGCATTCCTGTGGTAAATCCCACTTGGTTATCGTGCATAATCCTTTTTTTAGGTGACGAATTTTGTTCGTTAGTATTTTGTTGATGGGTTTTGCATCTGTAGTCACAAGATACAGTGGTTTGTAGTTGTTTATTTTGTGACATCTTTGCCTGGTTATCAGGGTAATATTAATCTTTTGGAATGAATTAGGAAGTTTTCCCTCCTCTTTTATTGTGCTAAAGAGTTTGTGCAGAATTGGCATTAATTATTCGTTAAATGTTTGGTGGAATTCACCAGTGAAGTCATTTGAGTATTGGCTTTTCCTTGTTGGTGACATTTTTTTTATGACTAATTAAATCTTCTAACTTGTATGCCTAGTCAGATTTTCTATTTCTTCTGTAGTCTGTTTTGTTAGTTTGCATCTTTTTAGAAAAATTTCCATTTTATCCAACATATCTAATTTATTGGCATATAGTTTTTCATAGTATTCCTTTGTAATCCTTTTACTTCTAAAAGGCTAATAGTAATGTACTCTCTCTCATTTCTGATTTTAGTAATTTGAAATTTATCCCTTATTTGGCCAGTCAAGTGAGGATTTGCCAATTGTATTAATCTTTTCAAAGAACTTTTGGTTTTGTTGCTATTTTTCTGTTGATTTTCTATCTCAATTTCATTAGTTTCTTCTTGAATCTTTATTGTCTTTCTTCTGCTTGCTCTAGGCTTAGTTTGTGTTTTTTTTTTCCCCAGTGTCTTAAGGTGGCAGGATATTTGACTTCTTTCTTCTTTTTATAAATAGATTTAAAGATACAAATTTTCCTCTAAGTATCCCGAGCGTTTGGATATGCTGTGTCTTCATTTTCATTTCAAAGTATTTTATAATTTTCCCTGCTATTTCTTCTTTGACCTATTTTAGAATTTTTAATATTTTTCTGTTGAATGATTCTTTAATCCTCATGGAGTGCCTTTGATTCTAGTAAAACTTCTGGCCTTTATGTTAACCTTGTGCTGTGATACTGTCATGCCAGCTTTCTTTTGGTTAGCAACAGCACGGTCTTTCTTCTCCCATTCTCCCACTTTCAACCTTTCTGTGCCATTTAGTCCTTTGTATAAAGTGTGGGTCTGGCGAACAGCATGCAGTTGGGTCTAAATTTTTATTCAGACAATGTTTATTTCATTATGTCTAAATAAAAGCTAGCTGATGTCGTCGGGCTTAAGTCCGCCATTCTACTGTGACTGTCTTTGGGCTTGAGTCCGCCATTCTACTCTGACTGTCTTTGGGCTTGAGTCCGCCATTCTACTCTGACTGTCTTTGGGCTTAAGTCTGCCATTCTACTATGCTTTCTGTGTGTTCCATGTGTTATTTGTTCCTTATTTGTCTTTTCCTGTCTTATTTAGAAGTAATCATATATTAGTACATTAGATCTATCAGATCTTTAGACATTTTTATATCATTTTTAGTGGCTTTCAAAGACAAGAGAGTTCAATGGGTATTCCTGACTTATTATAGTTTACCTTAAGTTAGTGCTTTTATCAGTTCCCAAAGAGTGCAAGAGTCTTACAAAAATTTAACTTTATCCCCTTTGCTTTTTTTTTTTTATTTAAAGAGATGGAATCTCACTATGCTGTCCAGGCTGGAGTGCAGTGTCTGGTCACAGACATGGTCATAGCACACTGTAGCCTGGAACTCCTGGGCTTGTGCTATACTCCTGCCTCAGACTCCCAAGTACCTGGAATATAGGCGAGTGCCACTGTGCCTGGCTCCCCTTCTGCTTTTATGCTGATTTTCATATATTTTTGCTTCCTTTTTATGACCATATAACCTATTATTATTTTTTGTCTCAGTCAACATATATTGTTTATAAATAATGTAAGTACATATTTACCCACTTATTCACTTTTTCTCATGTTCTCCATTGTTTTTGATGATTCTGTGTTTCCATCTGGGGCTATTCATTTGCTTAAATATTTCTTGTATTGCTGATTTGTTGGTGATGATTTAGATTTTTTTTTCTAAAAATGACTTTATTTTACCTCATATTTTAAAAAACTTTTTACTTTGAAATAATGATCGATTCCCTGTAAGTTGCAAAGATAGCACAGAGAGGTTCATACACTCTTTATCCAATTTCTTCAGTAGTTATACTTTATATAATTATAGTGCAAAATCAAAGTCAGAATACTGACATTTGGTACAATACGTATGTATAGCTCTATAACATTTTATGGCATATGTAGATTCATGTAACCACTACTGCAATCAAGATACAGACCTATTTCATACCACAGAGATTACTGGAGTCAACATTTTACTAGCTCGAGTGAAATGTAAAAACCTTCTTCCCTTTACATCCTTTTACCTCCACTGTTTAGAATAGAATTGTCTTCACGTTCCTTCTTCACTCATTGATGTCTGCATCGGGCACTGTTATACTTTTTGATTTCACTATCAAATATAACTTAGAAAACTCAAAAGAGAAGGAAGCTGTTTTATCCATTTTTTTCTCCTTATATTGTTCTCTTTTTTCCCCCTGATGTTCCAAGGTTAGTTCTTTTATCACTTTCTTTCTGTTTCAAGAACTTCCTTTGGCCAGCCCATCAGGGTTGATCTTCTGGAATCAATTTCTCTTCGTTTTCTCTCATGTTACAATATTTTATTTCTCTTTCATTCCTAAGGGACAATTTTGCTCCATGTAGAATTAAAGGTTGATAGTTCTTTTCTTTCAGTACTTGAAAAATGTCATGTAACTTCCTTATAGCCTCCATGGTTTCTGATGAAAAATCCACTGTGATTCGAATGGTTTCCCCCTGTAGGTTATGTGTCATTTCTCAGTATGTGAAGATTATTTTCTTTGTCTGTAGTTTTCTGAAGTTTGATTATGATGCATTTTGATTTCTCTGCATTTATCCTGTATGGAATTTGATCACCTTCTTGAATTTATAGATTTATGTTTCTTCCTAAATATGAGAAAGTTTCCACCATTGTTTCTTTCAATAGTTTTTAGCCCCATCCTCTTTCTCCTTTTCTTCTAGAACTCTGACATTTAGCCCATTAGACCTTCTGTTATCATTGCACAGATCCTTGAAGTTGTCTTCAAATTTTTCATTCTATTTTTCTAAGATTTATTGATTGCTACTCTATCTTCAAGTTCACTGATTTTTTTTCCTCGTCTGTCTTCTCTATTCTGCTGTGGATCCCATTAAGTGAGTTCTTACATTTTGGGTATTACACTTTTTAGTCCTCAAATTTCCATTTGGTTCTTCTTCAAGTTTTCTATTTCTTTGTTAAGACTTTGTATGTTTTTATCTGTTTCAAGCAGGTTTGTAATTGTATATTACGATGAGCTGCTTTAAATCCTTGTTGGAGAATTCCCAACATCTATATCATTTCAGTGTTAGTGATTGTCTTTTTCATTCCAATCTCTCTGATGAACACAGATGCAAATCAGTGAAATACTACAAACCAAATTCAACAACACATAAAAATATTATATACCATGGTGCAAAATTGTTTCAACATGTGAAAAATAATCAATGTGATATATCACATTAACATAATGAAAGATAAAGGCTGGGTGTGGCATCTCACACCTGTAATCCCAGCACTTTGGGAAGCTGAGGTGGAAGGATTGCTTGAGCCCAGAAGTTTGAAACCAGCTTGGGTAACACAGTGAGACCACATCTCAAGCAATCCTCCTGTCTCAGCCTCCAGAGTAGCTAGGACTACAGGCACATGGCACCATGTGTGGCTGTTTTTTAAAATTTTTTGTAGAGCTCAGGAGTTTGAGACCAGCCTGGGTAACACAATGAGACTCTACAATTTTGTTTTTTAAAATAGCTAGACATGGTGGCATGTGCCAGCAATCCTAGCTACTCTGGAGGCTAAGGCAGGAATATTACTTGAGCTCTGGAGGTTGAGGCTGCAGTAAGCCATGATTGCACCACTGCATTCCAGTCTGGGCGAAAGAATGAGACCCTGTCTCAAAAAAAATTAGGTGATAGATATGTTAGTTAGCTTGATTTTTATCATTTCACAATGTATTTATGTAATGAAATATATTGTACTCCATTAATATACACAATTATTGTCAATTAAAAATAAAACTGAAAAATGTGTGTGTGCATGTGTGTGTCTATATATATTCTTTTCATATACATATATATTCTTTTCATATATATACATATTCTTTTCATATATATATATGTGTGTGCATGTGTGTGTATATATATTCTTTTCATATATATATATATATATGAAAAGGAACAAAAACAGACCCAGAGGCATTATACTTCCTGATTTTAAATTATATTACAAAGCAGTAGTATCAGAACAGTATGATACTGGCATAAAAACACATGTGTAGATCAATGGAACAGAATAGAGAGCCCAGAAATAAACCCAAGCATGTACAGTCCACTAATTTTTGACAAGGCCATGAAGAAGATAGGATTAGGAACTGATTAGGAACTGGGTCAGTTCTGGGTTGTTGGTCTAGTTAGTTTCAATCATCTCTGGTTATGAATATCTTGAGCATACAATCTGTTCTGTGTGTATGAGACACTCTGTCCATTAGTTTTTATATTTTGTATTTTTCCATAATTTATTGGGGTACAGGTGGTATTTAGTTGCATGAGTAAGTTCTTCAGTGGTGATTTGTGAGATTTTGGTGCACTCATCACCTGAGCAGTATATATTGTATCACATTTGTAGTCTTATATACCTCTCCCCGCTCCAACTCTTCCCTGCAAGTCTCCAAAGTCCACTGTATCATTCTTATGCCTGTGCATACTCATAGCCTAGCTTCCACAAGTCAATGAGAACATATGATATTTGGCTTTCCATTCCTGAGTTACTTCACGTAGACTTATAGTCTCCAATCTCATTAGATTTTTTATTTCTGTGATTCAATCTGGATTTTCTCTTTCTTTTCTTTTGCTCCTACTACCATCTATTATTTTTCTTCTAATATTTTTGATTTTTAGAATTCCCAGTAAAATGTTTTAAAAGTATAAACTCCAAGTCCTTAGTGAATTTATTTGTTTTATTGAACATAGTAATCATAGTTATTTAAAAATTTCTTCACTGATAGATCAACTATCTAAATCATCTGTGGGTCTGTTTCTATTGTTTATTTTTATCTCTTGGTTTTCAGCCATTCCCCCCCGCCCCACAACCCCACCCACTTTTTAGCATGCTTCATAATTTTTGTTTGAATGTCAGACCTTACAAGTATAAATATGAAGAGACTATGGACAATGTTATTTTCCTTTCCTTCCAAAGGAGCTAACTTTTTCTTGTGGCATGCAGAGTCACAGGTCACCTTGATCTTGCTGAGCATTGGTTTTAAGTTTTGTTAGGTTTGGCCTATTTCAATTCCCCCTTTCTCCTCAGGTGTGGTCTGTGACTGGCTTTGTGTAATTGGTTTATTTCACGTAGCACAGTGCCCTCAAGTTTTGTCCACGCTATGGCATATGTCAGATTTTATTTTATTTCCTAAGTCAAATAATATTCCAGTGAATGTATAAAATGCATTTTGCTCATTCATTCATTCACCAATGAACACTTGGGTTGCTACCATGTATTAGCTATTGTGAATAATGGCACTATTTGCATGGCTGTAAAAATAGCTCTTGGAACCTACTTCCAATTATTTTGGGTATATACCAAAAGTGGAATTGCCAGATCAAATGGTAATTCCATTTTTAATATTTTGAGGAACTGCTATATTATTTTATGCAGTGGCTATATCATTTTGCATTCCCACCAACCATGTACAAAGGCTCTAATTACTCCATATCCTTGCCAACACTTGTTATTTTCCATTTTTTTAAATAGTCATCCTAATGGATGGGAGGTGGTATCTCATTGTAGTTTTGATTTGCATTTCCATAATAATTAGTGATGTTGAACGTATTTCCATGTGCTTCTCAGCCATTTGTAGACTTCTTAGGAGAAACGTCTACTCAAATCCTTGCTAGATTTTGAATCAGGATATTTGTTTGCTTTCGGTATTGAGTTTAAAGAGTTTTGTATATTTTCTCTGTAATGTGGGATTGTTCTTGTTGATTATGTCTTTTGATGCACAAAACTTTTCAGTTTTCATAAAGCCAAATTTTTCTATTTTTTCTTTTGTGCTTTTGGTATCACATCCAGAAAATTATTGCAAAGTTCAATGTTATGAAGATTTTGCCCTATGTTTTTTTTAAGAGTTTTATAATTTTAGGTCTTATGTTTAGGCATTTAATTCATTTTGAGTTAATTTTTGTATGTGGTTTTAGGTAAGGGTCCAACTTTATTCTTTTTCATGTGGGTATCTAGTTCTCCTAGCTTCACTTGTTGAAAAGACTGCCTTTACCCCATTGAGTGGTCTTGACATTTTTGTAGAAAACAATTCAACCATATATGCAAGGTTTTTGTACTCTTTGTTCTATTCCATTGGTCTATATGTTTGTCTTTATGTCAATACCATCCTATTTTGATTACTATAGCTTTATGTCAAGTTTTGAAATCAACAAGTGTGAGTCCTCCATCTTTATTGTTCTTTGTTTTTCTTTTCAGGATTGTTTTGGCTATTAGGAATCCCTTGAGCTTCCACATAAATTGTAGGATGGCTTTTTTTTTTTTTTTTTGAGACGGAGTTTCACTCTTGTTACCCAGGCTGGAGTGCAATGGTGCAATCTCGGCTCACGGCAACCTCTGCCCCCTGGGTTCAGGCAATTCTCCTGCCTCAGCCTCCTGAGTAGCTGGGATTACAGGCACGCGCCACTGTGCCCAGCTAATTTTTTGTAATTTTTAGTAGAGACGGGGTTTCACCATGTTGACCAGGATGGTCTCGATCTGTTGACCTCGTGATCCACCCGCCTTGGCCTCCCAAAGTGCTGGGATTACAGGCTTGAGCCACCGCGCCCGGCCAGGATGGCTTTTTCTATTTCTGAAAAATCCTCAATGGGATTTTGATCAGGATTGCCTTGAATCTGTAGATTATTTTGAGTAGTACTGACATCCTAACAGCGTTAAGCCTTCCAATCCATGAACATGGGATGTTTTTCCACTTATTTATGTCGTCTTTAATTTCTTTCAGCAATATTTTATAGTTTTAATTGTACATATCTTTTATCCCTTTGGTTAATTTGTAAGTATTTTACTCTTTTCGATGCTATAATAAATGAAATTATTTTCTTAATTTCCTTTTTGGATTGTTCAATGGTAGCGTATAGAAATGCACTGATTTTTGCTAGTTGGCCTTGTATCCTGCTACTTGGCTAAATTTATTAGTTCTAAAACAAGTATTTTTCTTGGAATCTTTAGGGTTTTCTGCATATAATATCACCTATGAACAGGGATAATTTTGCCTCTTCATTTCCAATTAGGATGCCTTTTTTCTTGCCCAGTTGCTCTCATTAGGACTTCCAGCACTATGTTGACTAGAACTCGTAACAGTGGTATCCTTCCCTTACTCCTTAGAGGAAAAGCTTTCAGTCTTTCCTCTATTAAATATGACGTTTACTATGAGGTTTTCATATATGGATTTTATTACAGTAAGGCAGTTTCCTTTAAATTCTGACTTGCTGAGTATTTTTAACATGAAAATGTGTTCAATTTTATACAATGCTTTGTTTCTATCGGTCGAGAAGACCATGTTTTTTTCTGCCTTTATTCTGTTAGTGTGGTGTATTATATTGATTGATTTTCATATGTTGAAACATCCTTGCATTTCAGGAATAAATCCAACTTGGTCATGCTCTATAATCGTTTTAATGTGTGTGCTGAATCAAGTTTGCTAGTATCTTGTGGAGGAATTTCGCATGATTCTCTAAGGAATCTTGGTCTGTATTCTTGTGGTGTCTTTGTCTGGCTTTGGTATCAGCAAATGTTGACTTCACAGAGTAAGTCTGGGAGTGTTCTCTCCTCTTCAATTTTTTTAGAAAAGTTTGAGGAGAATGTATATTCATTCATCTTTAAATGCTTTTTAGAATTCACTAGAGAAGCCATCAGGTCCAGAGCCTTTCTTTGTCAGAAGATTTTAAATTACTGCTTAAATCTCCTTTCCAGTTACAGGTTTATTCAGACTTTCCATTTTCTTATATTTCAGTCTTGTCAGGTTTTTGGTTTCTAGACATTTGTTTGTATCATCTAGGTTAGCTAACTTGTTGATGTACAATTATTCATAGTGCTCTCTTGCAATCATCTTATTTCTGTAGAATTGGTAGTATTCCAATAATTTAGAAATTATTTTTGATTTCAATAATTTGAGTGCTTGTGATCTCTCTGTCTCTTTTTTTTTTGTCTATCTAGCTAAAAGATTGTCAATTTTGCTGATCTTTTTGGGGAGCTAACTTTTGGTTTCATTGATTTTCTTTATTAGTTTTCTTTTAATATTTGTTTATCTTTACTGTTTCCCTCATTCTGCTAGCTTTAGTCTGGTTTGTTTTTCTTTTTCTAGTTCCTTAAGTTGTAAATTTAGGTTGTTGATAAGATCTTTCTTATTTTTTTAATGGAAGATTTATAGGTATAAATTTCTCTGTTAGGACTGATTTTGCCCCAGGCTTATTAATCAGCTTCTAGGATAGTTTAGTGGAGACAGATTAAAAAGTAAATATTCAAAAATTATTTCATACCAAACTTCTAATTTCATTCCAATATCTTGAAGTTCTTTCCCTCTTCCCATTTCATTTTTGCATCTATCTTCTCTGCAAAAGAACGCTTATTTTCAATAACATCCATATATTTACTTTTTGCTCAGTCTTACAATGCATAGAAAATATTTTAGGGATTGCAGTCCCAAATCCACTACCAACAACAAACTTTTCAATACAGTTCAGGATTTCTTTAAGTTCTTCTTTTACACAAACAGATTGATGTGTTCAAAAAGTATTTGGATTTACTATTATTTCTTCTATATAGTTATGATATAGAGCTGATATACAGTCATATTCATTTGTTTCTGTTGATCTAATTTCAGTGTTTTTTCCCAAACCTTATTTAATTTTATTTTATAAATGTATAATATATTAACATAATTTAAAAGTCAAATTAGTTAAAAAAGGTATACTCAGAGAAGTCTCATTTTCTTTCCCTTACTATGAGTAAGGTGAGCATTTACAAATTTGTATTTAAGCTGCCTACTTTTATAGTTAACTGATCTTGTTGGTTTCTGTTTTATTCTATTTCTTCTTATATATATTTATAATTTTCTCTATTTCTTTTTGAAACTAGGTGGTTTCAACTTATTATCTTTACTGAGATCAATTTTGGTAAATCGTACTTTCCTAGAAAAGCTGCTTTCTGGCTGGGCGCGGTGGCTCACGCCTGTAATCCCAACAGTTTGGGATCATGAGGTCAAGAGATAGAGACCATCCTGGCCAACATAGTGAAACCCCGTCTGTACTAAAATACAAAAATTAGTTCAGCGTGGTGGTGTGTGCCTGTAGTCCCACCTACTCGGGAGGCTGAGGCAGGAGAATTGCTTGAACCCAGAAGGCGGAGGTTGCAGCGACCTGAGATCGCGCCATCGCACTCCAGCCTGGGGGCTGGCGACAAAGAAAAACTGTCTCCAAAAAAAAAAAAGTTGCTTTCTGTCTCTGTGGATTTGTCTAATCTGCATATATCATATAAAAGAAACCAGGCAATGTGACCTTGTGTGTCCGTCTACTTTCACTTAACATAACATTTTGAGGTACATCCATTGTTCCTTCTTATGGCTGACCCATGCTCCCTTGTATGAAGAGACCACGTTTTGTTTATCCATCACCTGTTGAAGGACATTTGGGGTGTTTCTGTCTTGTGGCTATTATGAATAATTCATGTACAAGTTTCTGTGTGTACATAAGCTTTCATTCCGTTGGGGTCTATTCCTAGGAGCGGAATTGTTGGGTCATACGGTAATTTTTTTGGTTTAACTTTTTGAGGAAGTGTCAGACTATTTTCCCAAATTGGCTGCGTCGTTTTACCTCCCTGCTACTTTTATCTCCGTTATTTCCTTAGTGCACATTCTTTTGGTTTACTTTGTTAAGTTTCTGTTTTTTCTTGAATTGGAAAGTTAGTTCACTTATCTTTGTTACTGATATCAATATCTGAGCTTACGAATTCTTCTCTGATAACCATCTTACCGTATCCCAAAGATGCCGATATGTAGCATTGCCATTATTTTTTTTTTTTAAACGCTACAATTTCCATTTGTATTTTGACTCTCAACTGACAGTTATTTGAGAGAGACTGTAAACTTTCAGGCATAAAATTTGCTTTTTAAATAGTTTTTAATGTCTACTTTAAATGTATGAGGGCCAACAAGGGTTATTTCTGTCATTTCTTCTTTATGAAGGTTATTGTGATCTAATGTGTGTGTGTCTGTTTTGGTGAGTGTTCCATGCATGTCTGGGAAGAGGTTATATCTCTGTTGCAATGCACATTTCACACATAACCGGAAGCTCTTCCGTGCTGAGTATATTGTGCAGTTCTTCCACAGCCTTCCTTTGCTGTTGTTCATTTGAGCAGGAGCAGTGTGTAAGTCTCCTATTAGTGTATGTTTTTGTCCGTTTCTTCTTATATCGCCCGTATCTTTTGCTTTGTGAAGTGGTTTCAGTGCTGCTCGCCACATAGGTATTCTTAACTGTTAAACTCCCACTAGCCTAATACTGTAATATCTTTTTCACACTTGATGCTTCTGGCCTGAATTCTACCTTGTCTGAAAATGGTGGCCATATGGAAGCAGAGTCAAATCCCTGCCTGTTTACGGCCATTTTTCTGATGTTCAGTCTTTCTAAATCACTGCGGTTTAGAATGTTGGCTTGCTATGTGAACCAATCTGAGAATCTTTTTCTTTTAATAAGTGAGTTAAGCCTATTCATGTTACTTCTATGACTGATATGCTGGTCTCCACTCTACTAAGTCATTGTACATATATTTATTGTTTTTTTCTCCATGTCATCTGTTTTCCTTGTTCTTATTTTTTTTAAAGCATAACTTCCTTTTTTTCTGTTTTTTTTTTTTTAAACAGTTTTGAGATTTACTTCACATACTGTATATTTCACCCATTTAAAGTGTACAAGTCAGTGGTTTTAGATTGTTACATTAGTTTTTAAACATGGTAAAAGGTAAAATGTATCATTTTAACCATTTTTTTTTTTGAGACGGAGTTTCGCTCTTGTTACCCAGGCTGGAGTGCAATGGCGTGATCTCGGCTCACCGCAACCTCTGCTTCCTGAGTTCAAACAATTCTCCTGCCTCAGCCTCCTGAGTCATAGCTGGGATTACAGGCACGGGCCACCATGCCCAGCTAATTTTTTCGTGTGTTTTTAGTAGAGACGGGGTTTCACCATGTTGACCAGGCTGGTTTTGATCTGTTGACCTCGTGATCCACCCGCCTCGGCCTCCCAAAGTGCTGGGATTACAGGCTTGAGCCACCGCGCCCGGCCCCATTTTAACCATTTTTAAGTGGATAACTCAGTGGCGTTAAGTACATTTCCATTGTGGTGCAGTTATCACCATCATTTCCAAAACAGTTCATCACCACAACAGAAACTCTGCACCCATTAAGCAAGAGCTCCGCATCCCCCCTTTCCCCACAGCTCACAGCAGCCTCTAGTCTGTTTTCTGTCTCTGTGAGTTTGCCTATTCTAAGTACCTTAGATAAGTGAAATTAGACATTTGTCCTTTTGCGCCCGGCTTGTCTCACTAAGCATAGTATTTTCAAAGTTTGCCTACATTGTAGTGTGCTTGCGTTTTTACATTTCTTTTGCAACTTAAGCACATTCGTGTTTTTGATTGAGTCACTGTCTTCATTCTGATATCCTTTGTAATGTTTAATTAGCTTGAGCGATACAGGACTAGCATTTTTGTAGGGAAAAGATGGTCAGATATTGTCAATTTCACACAGTGCCAACTAATACTATTTGGTTTGTCAGCATGAAGTGACATCCTTTCTCTGCCTCCTCTTATTTATGTGACAATCTGAGTTCGTTCTGTTTCTCCTTTATCTCTCTTTCTTCCTCCCATTTTAAGTTGCATTATTTCTATTTTGTCAGAGCATATGATAGTTATCTACCATTCTTCTACTCTGCTCTCTATGTTAGTCTGAGACCTACAATTATACATATTAATGCTTTCCACCAGCCTTCTAGTAGCTTTCTTGGGAAGGGCTTTTGAGTACAGTATTTCCTGGGTTCTTGCACATTTGAAATGGCTTTTCATAGCCTGAATGGTTGACAGACAGCTTGGCCTGACAGTCCTTGCAATTTCCAATTAAGTTCATTCAGGTGCTCAGAAATGTCAAGTTAAGTACATCATTTTTTGAAGCCAAGTGAGAAGCTAAGTGAGAATCATTTACACTTTTCCACCCCCATTTCTTCTCTTAGCTCTTAAGCTCTCAACAAGTCTCATTCTTTGGACAGCCGCTTTGGCATGGAACAGCCGAGCCCAGTATTCTGATGACACTTTTTTTTTCACATAACGTTGAAACAGACGGTTCTGTCACAGCTTGGATTTTATTAGAGTCACTCATTTGATCATGTAATTTAACGTGGATGTCAGATCTGCACGCAAACGTTCTATACCAGAGGCTATGAATAATGCCGTGTATTACTGGAATCTCACGGTTTTCTAGAACAAACTCTGGGTGGAGAGCTGTTACACCTTCCCTCAGTGCAGCCACATCTGTGTGCAACACAGCGGGACCTCCACAAGGAACTATGCGCCTCACGGTATTAATTGTCCACTTTGAATGGTTCATTCCCTGTAATTTGTTCTGGGATTCCTCAAAAGAACAAACAGTGTCCTCCCCAGCCTTTTTCTTTTGAGATTCCAATTAGTAGTATTAACTGAGACCAACGTGATAATATATAGATTTATCAATCTGCAGTGAAAACTTCTTTTGACTTAATAAGACTTTGGATTGGTGTCGTCTTTGTCATCTGACATGTTGTCAATTCATTTACTAATAATAGTATTTGAAAATGTCACCTTTTTCATTTCCTTTGCTTCATTAGTCCCAGACACAGTGTTGACGATTTCCAATCAGGCTCTTAGAATGAGCGGTAGTCATTTCGGCTTTAGCTCATCATCGCTTGACCTTGTGTCCAGCATCTTGGGCTCCATCGGATACGAGGGCAATCGATCTCAGCCAAGAACTTTGTTTCTTAATTCGAGCTTGTGGATGCTTAGAAAAGGTCGCAGCTTTTTTTTCTGGGCAAAAAGCATGTTACATGGTGAGGTGGTGCCTGCCACTTGGCACCTTTGCCTCTCTGGATAATTCTCCCATCCAAATAAGACTTTAAGGTGGAAAAGGGATAACTGTGAGGAGCACACGAATCCCAATGTGTGATAATTCTCATTATGTTGCCTAACTAATGACTTAGACTTTTTGGGGGAATTATTGGTTATCTTGTGACTATGATAACTTTCCAGGCTTAATTAAAATGTTGTCAATTGCAGAGAACATAAAAATATCTGTGAAAGTACATCCATGTGGATATGAAATGCTTAAGGAGACCAGAGGCCTTTATAGCTTCTGAAAATTGATTTTAAGGAGTTTTTTTAAAAGACTGTCTGCATTATTAAAAGTTTAAAAATAAAAAAAGTTGAAGCATGGGCTAAATAAAATAGATGTATGAAAGTACTGATGTGCATTTAATTCAGGAATTAAATTTCTGAAAATGGCACGCAGTGCAGTTATTACCCACACACATGTATAATCATGAAAAGATAGATAGATTTTTAACAATCTATCTTTTTAAAAGATAGATTTCCTGGTGCTGTAAATGCAGATAGTCCCCTATTAATGTATTGATTTGCTTCAAGTATGTTAAATTCCTATTTTTAAATAACATGGCTGAGTACGGTGGCTCATGCCTGGAATCCCAGCACTTTGGGAGGCCGAGCCAGGAGGATCATGAGGTCAAGAGATGAAGACCATCCTGGGCAACATGGTGAAACCCCGACTCTACTAAAAATATAAAAATTAGCTGGGTGTGGTGATGGGCACCTGTAGTCCCAGCTACTCAGGAGGCTGAGGCCAGAGAATCGCTTGAACCCAGGATGTGGAGGTTGCAGTGAGCCGAGATTGAGCAACTGCACTCCAGCCTGGTGACAGAGCAAGACTCCATCTCCAAAAAGAAAACAAAACAAAACCTAAGCATTGTTTTCAAATTTCTAAAACAAATTGTTTTAAATTTTTGAAATAAAAATTTATTATGAACTTTTGTTAAGAATCAGACTGGTGGCTGGGTGCGGTGGCTCATACCTGTAATCCCAGCACTTTGGGCAGTCCAGATAGGCAGATCACTTGAGGTCAGGAGTTCAAGACCGGCCTGGCCAACATGGAGAAACCCTTTCTCTACTAAAAATACAAAAAATTAGCCAAGCATGGTGGTGCATGCCAGTAGTCCCAGCTACTTGGGAGGCTGAGGCAGAAGAATCACTTGAACCCAGGAGGTGGAAGTTGCAGTGAGGCAAGATTGTGCCACTACACTCCAGCCTGGGTGCAAGAGAGTGAGGCTTCCCCTCAAAAAAAAAAAAAAAAAAAAATCAGACTGGCTAATTGTAAATATCAATTTTTAAAAATAACTTTAAAGAGAAATCAAGAAATATCAGTCAGAAAAATTAACAAAGTCAATTACGCTTGATTTGGAAACACCTAACACTGAGTCATTACCACTAAGATAAAGAAATGAAATCTAGACCTCTAAGAATAGAATTAAAACAAGAGCTAATCAGAAAGAAAATGAAAAATCTTTGCAGAGCAAAGAACCTCACTAATAAAGCTGGCAGCTAGAGGAAATCTGACTGTTGGCTGATTGATGGGAAGGCCGGGGTTGTGCCACTGGGTGTAGTGTCTGGGGCACTCTCTGGAGAGGGGCTGCCCGTACAATCTTAGGTGCCAGAATAATAGTGACTAGATTTAGGGTTCATTACTTCCAAAGAGAGTCACTGAGAGAAGTGCTGGGGCCAGCTACAGTGGGGTGGTGGCCGCCGCCTTGGTTCCATTTTGCATTTGAAGCCAATGCTGCGGTGGAGAGGTGGAGAAGCAGAGCAGAGAGACGGAAGGCAGCAGGGTCTTTGAGGACCACACCCAGCTGCCAAAACCACACACGAACCCCATTCTGCTTTTGGACTTCCTGTTGTATGAAATACACGTTTTCACGGTTTTAGCTTATGTTCCATGTGGCCAAAGACATTTAAGCTGAGGTGACCCTTGATGAATGCTTTTTCAATGGCTAGATGGAAAGTTGAATGAGAAGGTTAATAAAGGTGATGTGTGTGGGCAGAGCTGGAGCCCCCCCTCCCCACAAGTGGTGCCTGGTGCGGGCTAGGGTGTGTACAGGAGCACACAGGGATGGCCCTCACCACCAGCCATGCCAGAAAGTGCCCCTCCACTAACCATCTTCACAGCTCAGGCTGGTGAGGGAAGCAAACAGTTTTGCAAAGTTTTATTATGATTCAGAAAGGAGTGACAGTGAGGGGGCGACAGGAATGAGTGATCACTCTCAGCTCAGACAGGTTTCATCTTCCAAACGTTCCAACGGGGCATGAGTGATTGGGGGTATTAAATGTGCACCTTTAAAGGTCAGTGCAGCAGACAGAAGTCCTCATGGCCCAGACATGTGCCTTGAGTAATCGCAGAGAATTCATTAACTTGTCATGGCTGTCCCAGAGCCTGTCAGCTGGCCTTCCACGGACATACGTCACCCTCAGCCACATCCACGCTGGTGGGGCCAAAGGAGGAAGCCACATGGGCCCAGAGCATGGGCAACTGGGGAGAGTGAGGTCCAGTGCCCCATCTAGTTCCCTTCATTCTCACAGTAGCCAGCACATATTGAGCGTTTACTGTGTGCCAGCACCCTGGCACGTTCTGGGCACTTAATGCTCACACCTCCTTTGGAGATGTGCCTGGTGAGTCCCATTCAAAGAAAAGGAGGCTTGGGCATGGCCCTGGACATTCCAGGGGCAGAGCTGGGGTGGAGTCCAGGCTCCCAGCTTTACCCAACACATGCTGGGCCTGGGACATACTCCCACATAACACAGCTGTAAACACTTTCCCGGTAAAGGGGGCGCACATTTTTGGGGGTGTATGTGGTTTAAGCAAGTGCCAGAGATTGCCCACTTACTCCTTCTAGGGGCCAGGGAAGCTGGGCTGGAAGAGGCTGCCTGGGAGCCCCGCAGGCAAGCACAACACCCCCACGACTGCCCCGCGCGGGGGGAGCAGCAGGCAGGGCCCCCACAAACACCCCCTGGCGCCTTGCAAAGCTAGAGCCCGCTCGGTCCCCTCCCCAGAGCACCCTGGTCTTTGGTTGGTATTTAGCACATCTTCAGAAACAAGTGATAGAAAGATTATGTTTTCTGACTCCAACAGAGATGCCAGCTCACGGAGCAAAATCTGGAAGGTGTTGAAGCATAGAGGCTGGAACATAAAGTGACTCATGATCCCACCGGGAGAAGGGCTGGGAACATCGTGGCTCTCTTCTCCCCGCGCTTCTCTCTCTGGGTCTGTTTCCCTCACAGATTCATTTATTCCTCAGTGTTTAGTGAGCACCCGCGGAGGGGGCTGCCCGAGCACAGGGCCCGGGATGCAGGGCTGGGGCAGGGGAGGGGGCGAGCCTGGGCGAGGCGGAGAGGGCGAGCGCGGGTGGGAAGGGCGCCCCTGGCGGGAGGCCCGCGCACGCACGGAGGCTTTTGAGCTGGCCTCCCGGGCGGCTGGAGGACTGCCTGGAGGAGGCGGCCACGTGTCCACCCTAGAGGAAAGCGGCCACCAACGCGGAGGGGTCTGGTCCCCACTGACCCTCTGGGGCCTCCAGCCCTGCGCCCCTCCACTTCGGAGGCGCAACACCTGCGCCCACCCCCCGGGCTCTGAGAAAGTCTGGGCTTTGGATCAGCCTCACGCTCCCAGCGCTGGGGAGTCCTGCATCCCCTAACCGGTGTCTCTCCCGGATGCAGTGGGGGTGAACCCCTGGTCTCTTGCGGATCCCGAGTTCAAAAGTCCGCAGACTGCTCTGCTTCCGGGACCCCCCCACCCCGGGCACCTTCCTCCCCCATCAGGGCACCTCAAACCAAGCATGCCCCAGACAAACACAGCTCGCAGCGCCCCAGGCCTGCTGAGTCCTCTGTCTCCGGAACCATCCGCGCAGTTCCTCAGGCTGGAAGCCTGGGGTCACCCCAACATGCCGTCACATGCCCCTCTGAGGCATCGCTGTGTCCAGGTTTTGCAGCCTCTGCCTCCTGAAGAGGCTGGGGTCTGTCTATTTTGCCCCGTCTGCAGGGGCAGCAGTTCTTCCCTGGTTTGCACCTGCACAGCAGCCTCCTGGGAAGGCGCCTCCCTGGGGCCCCACTCAGTCCACGGTGTGGACATGGTGAGTTCTTCAGCCATGAACTTTCGATTTCACAGCTCTGCTGGAAGCCTTCAATGTCAGGCTTTCTATTGCTCTTAAGATAATATCAAAATTCTCAACAAAGTTTCCTGATAAATGCTCTCCACACGCCCCCGCCCGCCCCACCACAGCGTCCCTAACTGTAATGAATAAATCATTGGTCCTCTCGGCAGTGGATTAATCGTTTGTGAGTGTTGGTTTAATCTTTCTCTTCTGGAGTTTGGCTGTGACCGCCATATCCCCAGTACGGAGCACAGTGACATGTTTATATGTAGAAAATTGAGTGAAAAATAAAAACAGCTAGCATTTGGGTGCTTATTATCTTCCAGGCAGCAAGCTATGCATTTTGCATATATTAGCACATCCATGAGGCCGGTGCTGTCTTCACTGTACCGGTGAGAAGCCTGAAGCTCAGAGGGGTGAAGAGACGTGCCCAAGGCCATGCTCAGAATCCACAAAAGATACCTTAGCTGATGGTGGGAAACATCAGAAAATGCAGAGAAATTAAAAAAGAGAAGTCGCTCGGAAACGACGACCGCCATTCACATTTAGGTACATGTCTTTTTGGCGGTCTTCCGAGGTGTCTGCATAGTGATAGACTGTCCAGAGCGCTGATGATCTGCTAGACAGTGTGGGGAGACTGAGTTTTCATGGTTTTAGCCACGACCGTGTATGTCTTCATGTTTTAGGGTGCAGGTGACCTGAAATTTGCTTGTGCTCTGCTCAGGGCCTCTTGTGAAGGTTCGGCACTTTCCGCTTGCCCTGCTGAACACGCTGTGGTCCTGAACAGGCTAGTAGCTCAGCTGTCCTGTTCATCTTTTCTTATGTGACCATTCTGAGCGGTGGGGCTTCGGTCAAAAGTCATGCAGGGTTTTCAGGCTTTGGATCAGCCGTGTGGGACTGTCCTCTGGGCAGGGCCTAGAGGCACACATGCCTGCGGGTGGTGATGGACATTATCCCCTAGTGCACAGTCAGGTCTGCCTCTGGCACTCCCCGCCCGTTCAGGTTGGGTCCCTGGCGTTCAGTTACGTGGGACAGACCAGAAACATTGAAAAAGAGCCCTCTTTCCCACCTTCCCCCAAGGGCCAGTGGCCTGCGGTCTCTCCCCAACGGCCCCACTGGAGCTCACCCTGGCTGAATCGGCTGAATTGCTACCCGCTGTGGCCAGGTCTGGGTGCACCGTCCTGCAAAATCAAAAGTGGAGTCCAGGCACAGAAGCTGGGATCGCTCCCTGACCTGCGTCCCCTTTGTTCTAATCTAGAATCCAGCCACAATGATTCGTGTTAGAAGCTGGGGTGACTGTGTTTTTTCTCCTTCCTCTTTCTTCAGGTCAGGAAAATTCCTGCAGCTGCTGAGTTAGTACTTTTAAGAAAGCCCTGGATTCCCTCTCACAATGGGACTTCGATTCTTTTATTTTTTTGAGACGGAGTTTCGCTCTTGTTACCCAGGCTGGAGTGCAATGGCGCGATCTCGGCTCACCGCAACCTCCGCCTCCTGAGTTCAGGCAGTTCTCCTGCCTCAGCCTCCTGAGTAGCTGGGATTACAGGCACGCACCACCATGCCCAGCTAATTTTTTGTATTTTTAGTAGAGACGGGGTTTCACCATGTTGACCAGGATGATCTCGATATCTTGACCTCGTGATCCACCCGCCTCGGCCTCCCAAAGTGCTGGGATTAGAGGTGTGAGCCACCGCGCCCGGCCTGGGACTTCGATTCTTTTAAGGAAAAGATTTCAGAAGTTTTCAAATAACCTGGAGTATCTGAACAAAGTTAGCCTGTGTGTGCTTCCCGCTGGCTGCGTTCGAGGGGCTGGGTCTCTCTGAGTGGAAGCTGGTGAGGGCGGAGGTGAGCGAAGGCTTATCCGGGACTGGAGGAGAAGGGGACAGCCCGGGGAATAAAAAGGAAATTCTTCATTGAGACGCATGGAGATGCTGTATGTCAACGCTAGAGGATGCCAGGCTGGGGTAAGTGACAGCTTTAAAAACTACGCCGAGCATGTTGCAGGGAAAGGCCAGCAGCCCCTCCAGAGAAAGCCCTTCATTTGAGTCCAGAGAGCCTCCTTTCACGATTCCTGAGGGGTCTGCAGGAAAAGAGGACAGAGGTTGTAGTGTGGGGATCGCTGGCGACCATGCACCAATTTTTTAGTGTTTCCATCTCAGGAAGAAGAGAAGGTGCCCGAGGCCCGTGTGGAAGGCCTGTCACACAGCACGTCCCGCAAAATCTGTCCAGGAAGCTGCCAGGCTGGCATCGGCGTCTTCACTGTGCAAATGAGGAAACTGAGGCACAGAGGTGAAGGGACATGCCCAGGATCACCAAGGCGAGATGGGGTAAGAGCAGGGATCTTGGGTGCAATCTCGGCTTACTACAACCTCCGCCTCCCGGTTTCAAGCGATTCTCCTGCTTCAGCCTCCTGAGTAGCTGGGATTACAGGTGCCCGCAATAAGGCCTGGCTAATTTTTTGTATTTTTACTAGAGATGGGGTTTCACCATGTTGGCCAGGCTGGTCTCGAACTCTGATCTCAGGTGATCTGCCTTGCTCTGTCCCTTAGGGACCTGACCTTTGTGTTTCAGACACCAGCAAATCACCTCATTCTTCTTACAGTTCACTGTTTTCCTGAGCTGGAGCCACGGTCTGGGTAGCTGTCCCTTGGCGAGGGGCATTCAGGGTTCCAGCAGTCACATGCCACAGTAAACAAGCTTCATAAACATCCCACGATAAATGTGGAGAGAACCCCTGTAGGGACGATGACTCTACGTGGAATTGCTGGGAAGAGCGTGTCAGTTTTAAATGTTGGCAATCACTCATCATGGTGGTCATTCATTCTTCCCCCAGCCAGGGCTGGTGTTCCTGTGTCCTCTCCTTACCGGTGTTTACTTGTTGGCAACGTGGCAGGTGAAACATGTACTCTGCCTTTAAACAATTATACTTGGCTGGGCATGGTGGCTCATGCCTCTAATCCCAGAGCTTTCAGAAACCGAGGTGGGTGGATTGCTTGAGGCCCAGAGTTTGAGAGTAGTTTTGGCAACACGGCGAGACCCTGTCTCTACAAGAAAAAGAAGAATCAGCGTGGCGTAGCAGAGCACGCCTGTGGTCCCAGCTACTGGGGAGGCTGAAGTGGGAGGATTGCTTGAGCCTGTCTCAGAACAAACAAACAAACAAAAATAAGGCAAAGAAAAAATGCACAGTTTCAAAACACAGTTTTAAACACATTTGGGAAAATATAGGCAGTAGAAATAACAGTTGTGCTCTTAATGGCTCAGACAGGGCTAGGCCCATGGTAGGTGCTCATTAAATATGTATTAAGGAAGTGAATAAGGAAGAAAACCCGTAGCTCTGCCAGTGAGAAACGCTTGTCAACATTTCACTGCGTTTGTTTTCCCTGAGTATTTTTTCCTCCACATAATTTAGCTTTGTTTTCCATCCATTATGCTCACCCGTGCAGACAGTGTTTAATCTTGGTTTTTTGCACTTCACACCGTTGACACGTATGTGTCTCTCTTCTAAGCAGCATTTAAACGTCTCTATGATACCCTCACAGGTGTGTGAACTGTAGTTCTTCTGAATCATCTGTTGTTGTGCTTTTAGGCTGTTTTCAGTTTTTCTTTTTATAAATGATACAACGGAGTATCTTTATGCAGAGAACGTTTCTGCACTTCCTCTTATGCAGAAGGAAAAGTGCTCAGAAGATTCACTTGGTCAAAGGTTTTACAATCTGATTTCATACTTCTTAAGAATGATGCACCTTATGAAACAACTTTATATCTGCTGAAAAAAACCTAGTTCTTTTTTTAATATTGTCTTAAAAAAATGACTTGTTCTGAACAATATCCTGTGCCTTTCAGAAAACAGTGACGGATATGAAAGGAGATTTGTTCTCTCCAAGCTCTTAGGAGGCGATCTGGCTCAGGAAACAGACACATCAGATCCGAGCGTGTATCTGATGGTTGCCATGGGAACGAGTCATTTAACAGCCACTCGGCTAAAGCATTGATCAATAAGGGAGGGGGCAAGAGGGAAACAAATTAGTTGGTGTCTGAGTAGCCCCCAGAGAGAGCAATAACACATCTCCTTCTTATGGCAGGGGCCCAGGCAGGAGGCTCAAGGTCCTGTCTGTCCATGCTGGGATGCGTGGGGCAGGAGGGCAGCAGGGGCAGAGAACAGAATCATATCGGGGTGAGAAACCTGCTCCTCAAACATGGGGCAAGGGAGGCTTTAGACAAGGCTGGGAGCACACCTCCAGGGATGGGGGCACGGCCGGTCCTGGGTCTCCATGCTCCTGTGATGTCCTTGCAGGGCCTGCTGGGACACCCTGTGTTACCCCATTGCTCAAGTGGGAAGTCCCAGGCCCGAAAGGAGTACCTTCCAGGTACATGGCCAGCCCCACTTTTCTTCTGTGGGCTCCCAGCCTGGCAGGGGAGAAAGGCAAAGGCCCTCATGCAGTCATTCATTGATTGATTCCCCAGATTCATTCATTATTCCTGAGCATGTCTGAGGTCCCACGCCCCGGCCTGGGCAGACAGCAGATACCCAAGGGGAGGACAGAACTTAGGCTCTGGGGCCAAATCACGGCTCAGCCACTTGGCAGGCTCTTCACCTGTAATGTGTTGAGAAAGTGACGTGAAGTCAGAGCCAGGAGCGGGCATCGTGAGTGCTCGGTGGCCATTGCTGCGAGGCATAATCGAGAGGGAATGTGGAGGTGGAATCGAGGGCTCCTGAGTGGAAGTACTCATGAAGTCTTGACTGAATACAGACAGCTGACACAGGGGCGGCTGTGTTCACCGCCAGAGGGTGGGATTACACACGAGAGAAGGCAGGAGAAAAGCCAGGGCCCCAGACCACCGGAGGCTGCATCTGTGGACCTGCTCCGCACACGTATGGGGGCAGGTGTGGCTGGCTCAGGGTCAGTGCCCACCAGAGAGGTAGATCATAGATGAGCTGGAATTTTCCAACCCTGCCAGCCTGGGCCATCTCGTGGGTGCTGTTGGTTGTGTGGGGAGGAGGCCCTCTTTTCTCAGTCCCTCCCCAAATGAGTGCAAGTTGGGACACACATAGGAGAAAGATTCTCATAAGATGCATGCCAAGATTCTGCTGTCCCAGCCTTTGGTTCCAGTAGTTGGACTTCTTGAAGTCTTTTCCAGGGAAATCACCTTGAACCCAGGGTGAGTGCTGTAGCATTCTTGATGAGAGTAACAGGTAACACCTCCATGCCCGAACCGTGTACCGCTTACGAGAATAATGATGCCTTTTCCTGCTTTGAGGTGACCCCTAGAAACAGCCAGTGGCCGGGAAGCTGCCCTGTTTGTGCGCTGCAGGGGTGGGCACAGGTGGGGCTGCCTGTCCTCCTCCTGGAAGGAGGGAGAGCCCAGCCTGGCCTGGAGTGGTCGAGAGCTGACTCTAGACTCAGCAAGACCTAGTCTCTTTCCCTCTCCTGCTTCCTTGCCTCTGACCTGGGCAAGTCACTGAAGCTGCTCTGTGCCTCAGTCTGCTTATGCGTAAGATGGGCACAGGGCGCACTGCCTACTTGATTGGGCCAAATCATGTGCCTGGCGAGAGTCAGCCCTCAGGAAACGATAACCCCATTCATTCAGGCTCGGGGGCGACAGCCCAGACTCCCGCTCCATGGAGGCCACACTGGGGACTGCGGGGCTGGGCTGGCATCCCAGGCCCACCGGATACTGGCTGTACACCCCGGCCAGGCCAGGCATTTCGTAGTCTCACTTTCCCGTGTGTGAGATGAGGCTAGAAGCTGCTTTCTCTCGCCTGCGTGGGGACTGGGGGTGGCATCACAGCCGGGAGCCCAGGCCCAGCCTCACGCCAGCAGGCTTGCTCCAGGCCACACGCCCCACCCCTGACAGCGCTGTGCAGCCAGGGCGTGTGCCAGTGGGTGGCTGCCTGGCAGGCGAGGGGCGCGGGTGCAGCGAGGGCTTCACTGCTTCTGGAAAGATCGCAAGGAAACGCCACCTCCGCGGCGGGACGCTCCCCGCTGGGCCCCTGCGGTCCCGCTCCTGGCCGGCAGGGGGCAGGATGTCCCCGCGAGTCGCCCGCGTCCTCGCGTGTCCTCGAGTCACCCCGCGCGGCTCGCAGCCTCCGCGCCTCGTTAAAGGGCCACGCGCTCATTTCTGCAAAGAAGGAGCCCAGCGGCCCCTCCCCGGGGATCCCTTCCCATCAACTCTGGGCCTAATCATTTACATTTAATTTGTTAGCGGTTTAATGTTTAATTTTAAAAAACGAGATGATTCATTACCATATTAATAAATAATAACATTTATTATTCTCCTAATGAGTGTCCAAAATACAAAAGCAATGACATGTTTTATATATTTTCTCGTAATTTGAGACAGCACAGCGTTAATGGCAGAGACTCACGCGTGGACCCGGTTCTGATCCAGGGTCCCCATCCCGCCTTTGTTTCGGTCTCCGAACCAGCCGCCCTCCGGGGCTTCTGCAGCTCCCCCAATTACAAGAGCGGAGGTCGGGCGTGACTCTGCTCGGGCTCCCACGGGACCCAAGAGCTGCGAGGCCTCAGCATCCTGGCGCCCACCCTCGGAGACCCAGGCCCCCACCCACTCCCCGTCTCCTCTGTGTTCTTCGGGAAGAATCGGAAGCAGGCCCCCCGCCCCCCCGCCCCACAACCAGCCTCGCATTCCTTCCTCCCACAGACATCCGTTGAGCTGAGGGGTGTGGCTATCCTCACTTCACAGATGGGGAAACCGAGTCCTGGAGCGACAGGCTCCAGTGTCCTCAGCTGGTCAGGGGCAGAGCCGAGAGCCATGCCTCACGCAGTCCGCCGCCTCCAAGCCTGGCTCCTGCCTCAGCCCGGTGCAGGTTGCAGCAGGCCCACGCAGGAGGGGGGCTGGGGCTGGAAAGATGCAGGCCAGCCAAAGCCCCTGGCTGGCTCTCTGTACCTTCCTTCTTCCCTTGACTTGCAAAGTTGTTCTTGTTCATTGCAGAAAATGTGGAAGGTGAGAAAAACAGACAGACAGCAAAGCTGGCAATGACGGGGCTCCCAAATCCCACCTCTCGGCGGCAGGCAGTGAGAGCCTGGAGTTTTATGTGTCCTGATGTTTGGAAGGGCTAGGCCAGGGCGCTTCCTCCCTCCCTGGCTCTTCTGACCTTAGGAACCCCTCCCTTCTGGCGGGGAGGGTGGGGGTTTTCCTGTTTGCTCCCCAGGGAAGGAAGTTCAGACACAGAGGCCCACTCAGGACCACCCCTCTGGTCTGCACCCTAAAATGCAATTTGGATAATACGGAAAATTACTCGGAATCCCCCCACCTAGAGATAACTAGGCATTCCAGTATATACCTATTGAGAACTTTTTCCAAGCAAATATTCAAAAAGAGAATTTTCCTCCCAATAGACATGAGATCTTACTCCACATGCAGTTTTTCTGATCTTCATTATTTTCCCAGTGATCTTTATTTCAACAGTTTCCCATGCCATGTAGTCATTCTTCAAAAACTGGCATTGAACAGCTGCATAATATTCCACTGCGGAGAAGTGCTCTTCGGTGTAGAGAACTGTGTTATTTACAGTGATGTTTGTGATGATTTGGACATATGCCCTTCTCTGGCACTGTGATGACTACATTGGTAGGTGAGTCTCTCTGGAAATCCTTCACTACCTCTTTAGAGGCCATTCCTAGAAGTGGGTTAGAGGGCATGAGTGCCTTGATGGCCATCCATCCATCCATCCATCCACCAACCCACTTAACCATCCATCCACCAACACATCCATCCACCTATCCATCTGTCAATCCATGCATCCATCCATCCACCAACACATCCATCCACCTATCCATCTGTCGATCCATGCATCCATCCATCCACCAACACATCCATCCACCTATCCATCTGTCAATCCATGCATCCATCCATCCACCAACCCATCCATCCACTTATCCATCTGTCAATCCATGCATCCATCCATCCATGCATCCATCCATCCACCAACCCATCCATCCACTTATCCATCTGTCAATCCATGCATCCATCCATCCATCCACCAACACATCCATCTACCTATCCATCTGTCAATCCATGCATCCATGCATTCATCCATCCATCCATCCATCCATCCATCCATCCACCCACCCACCCACCCATCCATCCATCCACCCATCCATCCACCCACCAACCTGCCTACTTACTCATCCACTGAAAAATATTGATTGAGAACCAGCTGTGACTCAGGCCCAGGTGCAGGACATTTTGATGAACAGCTCTGGCTTTTACAGGGAAGGTAGACCGTCAGGAACAGCCACAATGGCAGTGGCTCCTCTGCCAGGTGAAGGTGAGGTGTTACAGGAGCACAGAGTTGGAGCAGGGGCTGGGCCCTTCTGGATGAGGGTGGACCGGGCCCCACTGGCACTCTTCATGTGACCTTGGTGGAGTCCCTGCATGTCTCCCGGCCTGCTCCCTATGCTGAACCACAGAGGAGAAGCCATAACTTACATATTGGCTGGGAAGCAGAGTTGGCTAGGAATACATGGGAGGCCCAGCCCCTGTGCTGACGTCTGTGTGGCAGTTATTCTCAGGGGTCTTGAGAGAATTAGAACAAACACAGAGGTCAGCACCAGGCGCCGTCATCACAGAGCCATGAAGTCTGCATGATTATTGCTCGATATTATTCATACTAATGCCTTCTGAGGTCTTGTCGTGGGCCAGGCATCATGCTTCGAACTTTCAGATGTTGGTTCATTTAATCCCCTGGTATCCCACCAGATAGGTAGCAACTGTCGCTCTTGCTTTACAGATGAGAGCATGGGGACGCAGAGTAGTTATGTCACTTGCTCAGGGTCACACCGCAGGTGTGGGCAGCCTGTGCCTTGTGGATTTGACGTGTGCCTTGCCTTTCTTGTTCTTGCTACTGCAGGCACCTCCAGTGGGGCATTTAGGAGCCTTACTTGCCCAGGGACCCACTGAAGCATCCAGGCCCTGTGTCCCTGGAATAGAATGCACGGGAGTCTCCACTGCTACGGCCTCTGCAGTGTGAGGTCAGGTGTCTCCTTCCTCCGCAGGCCCTGGAAGTCTCTAGACACACCATTACCCCACGAGGGGAGGACGGGAAGCACGCGTGACCCTGCAAATGTCTGCTGCCCGTGACCCCACGAGGGGAGGAGGGGAAGCACGCGTGACCCTGCAAATGTCTGCTGCCCTCTCTGAGCCTTCGTTTCTGAGGGGCCTGGGGGGAGCCACGGCTGTGACTCGATGCCCTGGATGGGCAGCGCAGGGGTGGGGTGGAGTGGCCGCTCACTCGCTGGCTCACTCGGTGAGTGCACACGCTCTGCCCTGCTCATAGCAGGCCCCATCTAGGCACGTAAGGAGGTCAGGATCCTGGCCTCAGGGCGCCGACTAAAAATTTAGAGAGGGAGGCAGACAGTGAGCAGTGAGACAATGACTGAATGCATGGCAAACCTGTGGTGCCATGGAGAACATCTGGGAGAGGGGGTGGAGACTGACGGGAAGCGGGGTCCCAGAGGAGCCGGGTCGGAGAGGAGATGTCTAAATGGAATGAATACGGGGGGCATGCCATGTGTCTGCGGCCTGGAGGGGGAAGAGAGAGAAGACACAACATGCCAGGAGCAGTAAGGGCACAGGCCCTGAGGCAGGTGAGTTTGGGGAGTCTCCGGAGTTGGCAGAGGGGAAAGCGGGCATCGGGATATGAGGCCTGGGTGGGGCGTGGGGCCAGGTCAGGTGTGGTGTGGGAGAGGACTGCCAGTGAGCTGGATCCTCCTGGTGGGTCTGGAGCAGAGCAAGATGGTGGTTCGGTGCAGGATTTCAGGGTGCTTCTGGTTGCATGAGAACCATGCTGGGGGGTGAGGGCTGGGGCTGCCTGCTGAGAGACCCCTTCTGTGGTCCAGGGGACAGCAGGGTGGTGGCCCAGACCAGGGCTGTGGCTGTGGAGGGGATCGGCTGGATTTGGGGTAAACCTGAATGGGAGGAGACAGCAGAGCTGCATGGTGGGCCGGGCGCTGGGATGACATAGACAGGAGCTACATGACTCCAGGTCTGTTTCTGAACCCTGGAGGGAGGGAGGTGCCTGTCCTTTGCTGAGATGGGGAGGATGGCAGTGGAGCGGGCTGGGAGATGAGCTCGAGGTGGGGTAGGAGCTAACGGCCCATTCACTGTTTGTGGGTGGGGCTGCTGCCAGGCAGGTGGCCACGTGAATCTGGAGCTGGGAGACGACACTGGCCTAGAGGTGAAAAGCAGAAGCTTTTCCCAGAGCTGGGAATGGAAGAAGCTCCTCACCCCACTGTCCTGGCTCTGAGAGCCAGGACTGACCTCTGGGCTCCAGCAAGAGCCTCTCAGGTCTGCACTGCCCCTGCCTTTTCCCTCACGCCTTCTCCCCTGCCCCCTGAGCTATTTCCCTCTTGAATCAAGATCCGTCTTCCTAAACCACCCATCTGACCAGGTTCCTCCCTGCCTAGCACCGTCCGTGGCTCCCTGTGGCCCCAGACTAGACCGCAGGGCCTGCCGTTCCCCAGTTCCTGCTCTCATCTCTCCTAGTCTCCCACCCAGTCCCTGGCCAAAGTGCCCAGAGCCCCCCAAAACACCCAGCTGCTTCCTGCCTCCATGCTGTTTGTCCTGGAACCTCCCCCACAACCCCCACCTGGCCCTGAGTGTACCATCTGTGGGACAAAACCTCAGTTTCTCATCTGTAAAATGGGAAAAGTCCTTACTGTACCTACCTCACTGGGTGCTGTGAGGTATAAACGAGTGCCTGCCACTAGTGCCCAAGAGATGGTCATTTACAAGGAAACAGAGCGCGCTGCCACTTCTTCCTGGAAGCCTTCCCTGGCTGCCTCGGGCCCTTGAGGCCCAGTGTTCTTCACACTTCCTGTCGCTGTCTGGTTGATTTTTGTCCCAGCAGCAACCTGAGGGCTGTGGCAGGACCCTCTCCTCCCTGGGCTGCCCCGGCTCTGGCAAAGTAGCAGGTGAGAGAAAGAGTAACACCAACGACTGAGTGAGTGCCTGGTGCTCCAGTGGGGACAGGCGGTCCCACTGCTCCCCGGATTCTCTTGAACCCTGCAGGGCAGGGGTCTCATCCCTCCTCAGCCCATGAGGATGCTGGGGTCCAGAGAGGGTAGGGAATGGGCCCAGCGTCACACAGCCTGGGCCTCTGACTCTAGGTGGGGTGCTCATTGTCGAACCTCACCTTCTGGGCAGTCAGCTCAGACATGCCTCAGGTGACTGTGGGATGGGGACGTGGGGGCCGGGCCTTGAGAGGGCAAGACGTCTAGTGCTATTCCTTACTGCTGGGAGTGACAGGGAGCTTCCTGGAGGAGGCCATGGCAGAACCAGGCCTGGAGGAAGCAGGTGGAGCAGCAGAGTGCAGGGCATTCCAGGGAAGGGGTCTGCAGGAGCGAGCCTGGCCAGCCAATGCTGGAATGCGGGCTCCCCGGGTTTGTTCCAGGAGACTGTGGGGCTCCTCCTGGTTGTCTTTGGGGTTGTTGCTCCAAAGGTTGTGTGGCTTCTCTCTCTCTCTCTTTTTTTTTTTGAGACAGGATCTCGCTCTGTCGCTGGAGTACAGTGGCGTGATCTCAGCTCACTGCAAACTCCGCCCTCCAGGCTCAAGTGATCCCCCCGCCTCAGCCTCCTAAGTATCTGGCACCTCAGCCATGCACCACCATGCCTGGCTAATTTTTGTATTTTTGTTAGAGATGGGGTTTTGCCATGTTGCCCAGGCTGGTCTCAAAGCAATTCCTGAGCTCAAGCAATTCACCGGACTCAGCCTCCCAAAGTGCTGGATTACAGGTGTGAGCCACTGTGACCGTCTGCGTCTTCTTTTTGTTGACAGGACCACAAATGCAAGTTGTACCCATAGGATGTGGGAAAATGGGAATGAATCTGTTTTCTGGTCATGCTAAATTTGCTGTTGGGAAGTGCACAGCACAAAGGTAAACATCTCTTCTCCCTGTGTCCTGTCTTGGGACTGATGGAGCCCTGCCTTCCCACACTGCAGAGCCAGTGGGCGATGAGAAGAGCCATTTTATTCAAGCAGTGAACATCTGACCCTGGTTCACTCAGCCTGAGGCTGACCGAGGAGTGTGACACCCACTCCAGCAGAAGGCAGAGAAGATGTGGATGGAGGGGCCCTTGGCACTGTGGGCGGTGGTCTCTGAGCACCCTGGAGGACAGCTGACCCCTGGAGTGCAGCAATGGAGGGTGTGGCTGCCAGCAGCAGCAGGGCTACCCGGTGAGTGCCAGGCACGATCGTGCCTCTTGAGTGCCATGGACTGAAGCAGCACCCTGGTTAGGACAAAGACAGGTCAGCACCTGGGAACCAGCACTCAGGCCTATGCTGTGGCTCACGTGCAAGTGTTGGTGGTAGACTTGAACTTGCCTTGTGTTTGACATGGGTGAGGGTCACCTCACATGCACGGTTCTGATGGCCCAGCCTTGTGTGACCTCATGAAAGAAGCATGGGTCCTCCAGCTGAGTGGCTGGCCTGCTAGGTCTCCCTCCCAGATGCAGCTCATTCCCAGGGCACCTCTGGACAGCTGGTTCACCCCATGTTGGGTGGTGGTTGGGTAGAGTTAGAGAGCACCCCAGATGGGGAGAAGGGGAACTAGGGTCCGCACTAGTCCATGTCAGGGCTTGTCCCAGGCACCACAGGGGTTTCAGACAATTTGAGGAGGGTGCCTCAAATCTTGGAGACCCGAGGGCTGGGGCAGGGCCCCTGCTGGTTAGAGCCTAGGGGCTCAGAGAGGGTCAGTGATTTGCCAGACACATGCCCCGCATGTGGGGAGCTGGTTTTCACTCCCAGGGCTGTCAGAGACAGTGAGGGGATGTTCCCATTCCCAACAGGGAATCTCAGCAGCAGAGACAGATGACAGGACAGTTATTTGTGGAGGGTGTACGAGGTGACACTGGGGACATTTCCAGCCATCTCGTGAGGCACCCCATTCCTGACTGGTGACTTTCGTTCTTTTCTTCTGGGCCCTCTGTCTCAGAGCCCCACTGGGGACTGGCTTGTCTGAGAAGCTAATTCCCACTGAAGTGTTAACAGCTTGACGGAGACTTTCAGCCTTTGCCTGAGGAAGTGGGAAAGGATGGAAACCCACGTGTCTGACTCCTGGCCTGGCCCAGGCTGCCCCCTAACTCCCACCTGGGACCTCCCAACCCCAGGTCTCCCATCCACAGGCTGCCTGAGGGCCCGGAGCACCCTGGCGTCTCCTGCTTGCAGGTCCTGGGTCCTTCTTTGAGGTGTTCTGGGGCCTGGGACCTGCACAGCAATGGAGACAACACAGGCACAGTCCCCTGCGTCTTGGGACAGGTGAGGCATGCCAAGGGCAGCTCATCCCAGGCCTGACTCTGAGGCTCCGCATTCCCTGGCTCCGGGCTCTTTTGGATGCCGGCACTGCAAACGGTCACACTGGCTCAGAGGGCAGCAGGAGTGTCTAAACCAGGTGGCTGCAGCGTCTGGAGGAAGTGAGCTGTGGCCAGAGGAGCCTGGAGAAGGTGCCTGGGAGGAGGGCCGAGGTGGAGCAGCCTCAGGGGCCTGGACCTGAAGCCTTTGGGGTGTGGCCTTAGACCTGTGCCTGACCCTGGCTTTCGCCCCTGCTGGAAGCTGTGTCTTTGCCTCTGAACCCAGGCAGGCCTGCCACCCCCATTTCCAGCTTCTTGAAGGTGTGTCTTAGCCCCCAGAGGGACTCAGTATCTGCCTCTGATTTTTGAGGATCCAAGTTGAGAGGAAGCCTCCAAGGTTGCTCGACCACACCTGGGAACAGGTATGTGTGTGTGTGGGGTGGGGCGTGGGAGGGGAGTGGAGCCCGGGAGCTGGGGTGTACTACTGCTGGGCCACATGGTCAAATTAACAGCTCTCCCTGGCTGGGCCTGTCCTGTGTGCCTCCCCTGCCCACCCTTGACCCCAGTGGTCCCAACCACTGACTGCCTAATCCACCCTGTGACTGAGAACAAGCCCAGATCCACTGGCTCAGGGGCTCTGTGTCCTCCTCCAGCCCTGGACAGGCCTCAGGCTGGGCCCGTCTTTCCTCTCTACCCACCGGCAAGTGTGACACTGGGGGTCTCTGGGCAGGTGGCCTCATTGCTGCCCTGCACAGGATGAAGCAGGGGTAGCAGCTCACCTTCCTGGGCTCTGTTCTCTTCTTTGCACAGTGCCCTTGATTTGCCTCCCGAGTGAGGGAACCTGGCATTCTGGGGTTCCCTCCTCCCCACTGTGGTCCAGGTGTCCAGAACCCATTGATTTATTTCACTGCAGAGTTTTCTGCATGGACCAAGCTCCAGCACCCAGGCATATGCAGACTCTGGTCCCCCCGTTCTTGACTCAGGGAGACACAGTGTTACTGCTTCCTCTTCAATTTTCGTGCCTTTTTCCCCATTTTTCTTTCCTGATTGCAATGCCAGGACCTCCAGTATAATGTTGAATACAAGTGGTGAAAATGGATATCCTTGCCTTATTCTGTATCTCAGGAGGACAGGGTCAATAGTTCAGCATTTAGCATGATGTAGCATTGTGTTTTCACAGATGTCCTTTACTGGATAAGGAAGACTCTCTTTATTCTTAGTTTTCTGAGAGTGTTATTAGGGTTGGATGTTGAATTGATCACATGTTTTTTACTTCCTCCTTTCTTCTTTTTATATGGTAAATTACATTGATTTTCAAATCTTTAAACACTTTACACTCCTGGGATAAATCCTTTTGGTCTTTTAAATATACTGTTGGATTCTAGCTGCTAATAATTTATTAAGATTTTTTGTGTCTGTCTTTTCATGAGAAATATTGGACTGTACTTGTCTGCAAAATTATCAGCTTTGCAATAAATGTATGTGTCAGGCTTTGGGATGAAGATTATTTTAGTCTCATAGAATCACTTGAGAAGTGTTCTTTTTATCCTTGATTTTTTGAAGGAGTCTGTGTTCCTCCTTCAATGTTTATATAGTTCACCAAAGAAAACATCTGAGTCTGGAGGGGTTTGATAACAAATTCAGTTTTTTTAAAAATCTTATTTATTTTTTTTTAAGATGGAGTTTCACTCTTGTTACCTGGAGTGCAATGGCGCGATCTCGGCTCACTGCAACCTCTGCCTCCTGGGTTCAGGCAATTCTCCTGCTTCAGCCTCCTGAGTAGCTGGGGTTACAGGCACGCGCCACCGTGCCCAGCTAATTTTTTGTATTTTTAGTAGAGACGGGGTTTCACCACGTTGACCAGGATGGTCTCGATCCCTTGACCTCATGATCCACCCGCCTCGGCCTCCCAAAGTGCTGGGATTACAGGCGTGAGCCACCGCGCCCGGCCACAAATTTGGTTTTAAAAGTAAATGTAGGTCTATCAAAGTATTCTATTGCATTTTGTGTTTCCGTTTTGGGAAGGGGTATTTTTCAGCGAATTGTCCATTTCCTGGCACTTGTTGATATAAAGTTGTCTGCAGGATTTGTAGTGATCATCTTTTGCTATATCTTGGTGTTAATGATGTGTGTTCTTTACAGGATTTGAAGTGATCATGTTAAATCTTGGTGTTGAGGGTTTGTGTTCTTTGCAGGATTTGTAGTGACCATCTTTTGTTATATCTGGGTATTGGTGATGTGTGTTCTTTCTCTTTTTCATGATCATTCTAGTTATGGGTTTATCAGTTTTGTTCATCTTCTCAATGAACCAACTTTTGGCTTTGTTAATTTTCTCTACTGTATTCTGTATACACATAGAAGGTCATACATTTCCCTCTAAGCACCACTTTAGCTGCGTGTATAGATTTTGATATGCTGCATTTTCATAATGATTCAGTCCTGTGGTTTCTTTCACTATCTGGAAGTATGTTGTTTGGTTTAAAAACCTTCGGGGATTTCCGAGACATCGTATTGCTATTGGATTTAATTTCATTGTTACCGATGTACTTTGGCTGATTTCAGTCCTGTTACATTTATGAAATTTTGTTTTATAGCTCAGAATATAGCCTGACTTTGGAAGTGCCCCTTAAAAGAATGCGGATTGTGTCGTTGACTATAGTTTCCCAGGAACATCCATTAGGTTGAGGAGGTTGACGGTGCTATTCATTTATATCTGAACTAATTTTTAATCTGTTATTCTATTAATTACTCAAAGAGTAGAGCGGAAACCTTTAATGATGATTCAACAGTTGTCTGTTTCCCCTTTTTAATTCTGTGAATTTTGGCTTCATCTATTTTTAGGTTTTGTTATTATATGAATACACATTGACTGGCCGTCATCATCACTAAGAAAACCCGTTTTCCTCAAGTCTTTTTTATCCGATATTTAGATGCTGACCCACACATTTTTACAACTTCTTTTTTTCCCTCTCTCTATTCACATCCATTCACTTTGTCTTCATATTTATTTATTTATTTTGAGCGAAGTCTCGCTCTGTTGCCCAGGCTGGAGTGTAGCGGTGTGGTCTGGGCTCATTGCAACCTCCACCACCCAGGTTCAAGTGATTCTCTTGTCTCAGCCTCCAGAGTAGCTGAGATTACAGGTGCCCACTGCCACACCCAGCTAATTTTTGTATTTTTTTTTTTTTGAGACGGAGTTTCGCTCTTGTTACCCAGGCTGGAGTGCAATGGCGCGATCTCGGCTCACCGCAACCTCCGCCTCCTGGGTTCAGGCAATTCTCCTGCCTCAGCCTCCCGAGTAGCTGGGACTACAGGCACGCACTAATTTTTTGTATTTTTATTAGAGACGGGTTTCACCATGTTGACCAGGATGTTCTTGATCTCTTGACCTCATGATCCGCCCGCCTCAGCCTCCCAAAGTGCTGGAATTACAGGCATGCACCACCATGCCCCGCTAATTTTTTGTATTTTTAGTAGAGACGGGGTTTCCCCATGTTGACCAGGATGGTCTTGATCTCTTGACCTCGTGATCCACCCGCCTCAGCCTCCCAAAGTGCTGGGATTACAGGCGTGAGCCACTGCACCCGGTAATTTTTGTATTTTTAGTAGAAACAGGGTTTTACCACATTGGCCAGGCTGGTCTTGAACTCCTGACCTCAGGTGATCTGCCTGCCTCAGCCTCCCAAAGTGCTGGGATTACAGGTGTGAGCCACCACAACTGGCCTGTCTTCATATTTAAGGGATATCACCTGTATAAGTTTATAGTTGCTTCTTGCTTTTGGATCCATTTTGACAATCTCTGCCTTTTAATTGTGGTGTTTAGTCCACTTACGTCTTTCATTTTATTATGTGTTTTCTGGTTATTCCCTTCGTTTTTGGTTCCTCTGATTCTCTTTTCTGTCTTCTTTTGACGAATTTGAATAGATTTTAGGGTTTTGTTGTATCTACTGCATTTTTACCTTCTTGTATTAAAAAAAAATTCTGGTAGCTGTTCTTGGGATTAAAAACGCATTCTTAACTTTTGACAGTCTACTTAGAATGAATATTTTACCACTTCATGTAAAATGTAGAAATCTTGCACCCATAAATATATCTATCCTTTATGTTATAGTTCTTATATGTAATATATCTGCATACATTATAAACTCCATAGGAAAATGGGGTTTGCTTTTTAAGAAATAGAATGAAATTTAAAAATATTTACTACATGTTTATCATTATTCTTCCTGAAGACCTGAGTTTCCATCTGGTATCATTTCCTTCCAGCCGGAAAGGCTCCCTTTAGGATTTCTTGCAGTGCAGGTATGAATTCTCTTGGTTTTCTTTGACCCAACAATATGCTCATTTCACCTTTGTTCTGAAGACCGTTTTGTTTGGACATAGACTTCTGAGTTGAAAGTCTTTTTCTTTTGATGTTTGGAAGATCTACTGTCTTCTTGTCTCCATAGTTTCTGATCAGCAGTCAGTGGTGATTTCAATTGTTGTGCTATATGTAATTTTAGTTTCCTCTGGCTGCTTTTATGATTTTCTGTTTATCTTTAGTTTTCAGAAATCTGACTGTTGTGTTTTTATTTAGGCATGCGTATGTGTTTTTATTTTATTTTTTCATTCTGCTTGGGGTCTACTGAACTTCTTAAATCCTTAAAATTTTTGTCCTAATCACATTTGGAAAATTTTGGGCGTTACTTCTTTAAATATCCTCCCTCCCTTCTTCCTTCCTTCCTTCCTTCCTTCCTTCCTTTTCTTTCCTTTCTTTTCTTAGACAGGGTCTTGCTCTGTCACCAAGGCTGGAATGCAGTAAGGTTATTATAGCTCACTGCAGCCTTGAACTCCTGGGCTCAAGGGATCCTCCCATCTCAGCTTCTTGGGTACGGGGACTATAGGCATGTGTCGCCATGCCTGGATACTTTTTTTATTTTTTGTGGAGACAGGGGTCTTGTTGTTGCTCGGGCTGGCCTCAAGCCCCTGGCCTCATGCAGTCCTCTCACTTTGAGCCCCCAAAGTGCTGGGATAATGGGCATGAGCCATCAGACCTGGCTCTTGTTTTCCTTTCTTGCTCTTCTTGTGTCTGCAGTTACATTTGTGTTTGGCCTTTCGATATTTCTGCACAGGTCCCTGAAGCTCTGTTCATTTCTTTTTGATTCTGTTCTTCAGATTGGATAATTTCTGTTGACGTAGTTTGAAGTTCACTGACTCTCCTCTCATTCCGTGTCATATAGTGAGCCAACATTGTTGGGTTATTCTGAACCAAGTTCCAGGCTTTATCCAGATTTTGTTAGTTTTGACCCAGTGGCTTCTCGTCGTCCAGGATCCTGTCTCACTTACTGCTCATGTTTCTTTTTTATTTTTATTTTTTATTTCATTTTAGATTTTGGGGTACATGTGAAGAACATGCAAGATAGTTACATAGGTACACATGTGGCAGTGTGACTTGCTGCCTTCCTCCCCTTCACCTATATCTGGCATTTCTCCCCATGCTATCTCTCCCCAACTCCCCACCCTGTGCTGTCCCTCCCCTGTTCCCCCCAACAGACCCCAGTGTGTAGTGCTTTCCTCCCTGTGTCCATGTGTTCTCATTGTTCAACACCCGCCTATGAGTGAGAAATACGGGATTTCATTTTCTGTTCTTGTGTCTTTAGGCTGCTCTTGGCTATGACAGTTCTTACTCTTTCCGTGTTCTTGGCACCTTTGAGGAGTACTGGTCAGGTCTTTTGTAGAGTGCCCCCAAACTGGGATTGGTCAGATGTTTTCCCAGTGACTAGACTGGGCTTATGGGTTTTGGGTGGAAAAAACCACAGAGGTTTTTCCAGAAGAGAATGCCATTCTCACCACGTCGTATCAAGAGCACGTGCTATCACCATGACTTAATTGACCTTGAGATATTTATCAGTTTTCTCCTTCGTAAAGTTACTCTTTCCTCCCTTTTCTATCCTATACTGCTTAGAAGTATGTCACTATGCACAGTGCAAACTTAAAAAGGGGTATATATGCTCCTCTTCCTTGAGGGTGAAATATTATATTCATTATTTGGAATTCCTCTGCAAGGGAGATTTTTCTCTTCTTCCCCACTTATTTATTTAGTTAATCACTTATTTATATCAGCATGGACTCCCAGATATTTATTTTATACTTTAAGTTATAATCCAATAATAGTTTATTTTGTGGCTCAAATTGTTTCAGCTTTGGCCCGTGGGAGCACTTGCAGTCGGCTTCCTTGACATCCCCCCAACAATGGAGGTGTTTTGTATTTGATTTTTGAGCACTTCCTTAATTTCTGGCACTACGAGATGCACCAGCCTCATTTTGTAGATTCCCTGCCCACTGTAGAATCAGCCATTTCTCCAAGGAGCCCTGGGTGGTCCTTCTGCAGAATGGCATTGGAAACCAAGGTCTGGACACTGGACATGCTGCTGCTGTTGAGTGTGGTTGCGGCTAGACCCTCTCAGCTGACAGAGCAAGGAGGCGTGTGGCTACAGGAATCTGTGTGTATACACATATCTATAAATGCTTCTGTATGTGACTGCCTGCATCTATCCTGAGCTAAACGTGAGTCGGTAGTGATGTCTCCTACTCGGATCCATGACTCCATGGGCCATTGTAACCTCCTCTCCTTGCTTATCTGTAAATTCCCACTCCAACAGGGAGAAACCTGGATTCTACCATCCACCGTCTATTTACTTAATTGTTCAATTCCATCATACATGTCCCGCGGTATCAGAATTAGTAACCGGTATCACCGTCTATCAACTGCAAGCAACCGTCACCTAGAGCGCAGGGTTTATGCACATTTCCTTTTGTCTCCGTTAATTTCCAGTCACTTGGCTTACTATTTTTTCCCTCTTTCGCTTCACTGGGGTGGTTTCATGCACTTATAACACAGTCTGTTGTTATCAGCTACATTCCCTCTTGGAATGTCCCGACTTAAATGATTTTAGAGATTTGCATATATGAGGGTTCATTCCTTGTGTTGTCCAGTTTCATGGGTTGTGACAATGAGTAACGTCATGTGTCCACCATTACCGTGTCATCCAGAATAGTTTCACTACCCTTTTGCTTTACCCATTCAGTCTCTCTCCTCCTCTCTGAAACTCTAGAAACTACTGATCTTTCCGTTGTCGCTACAGTTTTGCGTGTTCTAGAATGTTATATAATTAAATCCTGCAGGCTCTTCAGACTGGCTTATTTTAATCCACAATATGCATTTAAAGTTCCTCCACATTTTTGATGGCTTGATGGCCAACATATTTTTATCACTGAATAATATTTCACTGTATGGATGTACCACAGTTTATCCATCTCTTCATCTGCTGAAGGAGCTCGCAGTAGTCTCCAGGGTTTGGCAATCACGAATAAAGCCACCGTAAACATTTGCATATAGGTTTTTGTGTGAACATAAGTTTTCAGATCAGTTGGGTAAATACTTATGAGTGTGACTGCTGGATCGTATGGTGAGACTATGTTTAGATCTGTAAGAAACTGCCACACTGTATTCCAAAGTGACTGGACCACTTTGCATTCCCTTGAGGAATGAATGGAAGTTTCTCTTTCTCTGCATCCTCACCAGCAGTGGTACTGTCAGGTTTTTAGATGTGAGCAGTTCTAGTATGTGTGTAGCAGTATCTCATTGTTTCAATTTGCTATTCCCTAATGACAAAAGATTTTCACCATCTTTTTTTTTTTTAGACGGATTTTTGCTCCTGTTGCCCAGGCTGGAGTGCAGTGACGTGATCTCGGCTCACTGTAACCTCCGCTTCCCAGGTTTAAGCAATTCTCCTGCCTCAGCCTCCTGAGTAGTTGGGATTACAAGTGCCTGCATTTATAACACAGAGTCTGTTGGACTTGTTAAACTTCCAAGGTTTAAGCAATTCTCCTGCCTCAGCCTCCTGAGTAGTTGGGATTACAGGTGCCTGCATTTATAACACAGAGTCTGTTGGACTTGTTAAACTTCCAAGGTTTAAGCAATTCTCCTGCCTCAGCCTCCTGAGTAGTTGGGATTACAGGTGTCTGCATTTATAACACAGAGTCTGTTGGACTTGTTAAACTTCCAAGGTTTAAGCAATTCTCCTGCCTCAGCCTCCTGAGTAGTTGGGATTACAGGTGTCTGCATTTATAACACAGAGTCTGTGCTTATTGCTACTGAGTGTGGTTGTTATTTTTTGTATTTTCAGTAGAGATGGGGTTTCACTATGTCGGCCCATGCTGGTCTTGAACTCCTGACCTCAGGTGATTGATTACCTTTTTATATTTTTATTTGTCATATGTAGATCTTCTTTGATGGGGTGTCTATGCAGAATTTTTGCTTATTTTTCAATTGGGCTGTTTTCTTACTGTTGAGTTTTAAGAGTTCTTTGAATATTTTGGATGCCAGTCTTTCATCAGATACGTGTTTTGTGAACATTTTCTCTGAGTCTGTGGCTTATGTTTTCATTCTCTTAACAGTATCATTTACACAGCAGTCATTTTCAATTTCACGAAATTTCAACGGATTAAATTTTTTCATAGGTCATGCTTTTGATACTGTACCTAAACACTCACCATCAAACCCGAGATCACCCAGCTTTCCACTGTTTTCTTCTAAAGTTCTATAGCTCTGCATTTTCCATTGAGGATTATGATCCATTTGAATTGATTTTTGTGAAAGGCATGGATCTGTTTCTAGATTCTTATTTATTTATTTATTTTTGGCATATGGATGCCCAGTTGTTCCACATCATTTATTGAAAGATCGTGCTTCTCCTCTGAGTTGCTCCTGCTCCTCTGGTAAAGGGCAGCTGTCTATATTTGTGTGGGTTTCTTTCTGCATTTTCTATTCCGGCCTATGGATCTGTGTGTCTTTTCTTCCACCAGTCCTACCCTGCCTTGATTACTGGAGCTTTATCCCAGGTCCCGATGTCAGGCAGTGTCAGTTCTCTGACTTTGCTCCCCTTCAGTATTGCTTTAGCTTCTGTGGGCGTTTTTCTTTTCATATAACTTTAGAATCAGTTTGTCAATATCTACAAAATAGCTTGCTGGGATTTCATCTGGGGTTGTATTGAATCTGTAGATAAAATTGTGAAGAACTGACATCTCAAAATACTGAGTCTTTCCATCCTTAAACACAATATTTCTGGATTAGATACTCTCTGATTTTCAAAAATCAGAGTTTCATAGTTTTTCACATATAGATTCTGAACATTTAAAAAAGATTTTTTTTTTTTAAGAGAGGGTATCACTGTCACCCTGGCTGGAGTGCAATGGCAAGATGAGGACTCACTGCAGCCTCAACCTCCCCAGATAAAGGTAATCCTCCCGCCTCAGCCTCTTGAGTTGCTGGGACTACAGGCATGCCCCACCATGCCTGGCTATTTATTTTTATTTTTGGTAGAGATGGGGTTTTACCATGTTGCCCAGGCTGGCCTCAACCTCCTGGGCTCAGTGCACCTGTCTCGGCCTCCCAAAGTGCTAGGTTTATAGGCATGAGCCACTGCACTCAGCGAGAATCGGAACATATTTTGTTACACTTACACCTAAATATTTCATTGTTGATGCTATTGTAATTGATATTGTTTGTAAATTTCACATTGCTGGCGTATAGGAAAGCAACTGTCTTTTGTGTACTAACATTGCACCCCCTGGTTTTGCTCTAATTCCTGATAGTCCAGGAGGTTTTTTGTGTGTACACGTGTGTGAATTATTTGGGGTTTTCTTTATAGATGACTACGTCAACTGTGAACAAATACAGTTTTATTGCTTCCTTCACAACCTGTATGATTTTTGTTTCCTTTTCTGGGTGCAATAGCCAGGACTGCCAGTATGATGTTGAATAATAGCAGTGAGAGGGAGTATCCTTCCCTTGTTCCCAGTCTTACAGAGAAAGCATCCAGGTTCTCACTGTGAAGGCTGATACTTACTGTAGGCTTTCGCAGATGTTCTGCATCAAGTTGGAGAAGTTCTGCTCTCTTCCTAGTTTGCTGAGAAATTTTTTTTCTTTACATGAATGAGTGTTGGATTTTGTCAAATACTTTTTCTGCATTAATTGATATGCACATACGAGTTTTGCTCTTTATCCTGTTGATGTGGTAGATTACATTAATTGATTTTCAAACGTTGAACCTGTCTTGAATACTTGAAAATCATCCCATTTGGACATGGTATATAACTCTTTTTATATATCAGTAGATTCCATTTGAGTCTTTTATTGAAGATTTTTACATTCCTGTTCATAAGGATACTGGTCTGCTGTGTTCCTTTCTTGTCATTTATTGATCTGGTTTTGGTGTTAGGGTAATGCCGGCCTCAGAGAATGAGTGAGGAAGTGTTTCTTCTGTTTCTGTTTTCTAGAAGGATTGTAGAGAATTGGTATCATTTCTTCCTTAAACGTTTGATACAATTTACAAGTAAGACTCTTTGGGGCTGCTACTTTTTTTTTTTGCAAAGTCATTATTGATTAATTTCTTTCATAGACAGGCCTATAGAATAGGCTGACTTAAACAGCCTTATCCTCCTTGTGTGAATTTTGGAATCTGGGTCTTTCAAGGAATTAGTCAATTTCATGTAAGTTATCAAATTTATCCACAGAGTTGTTCACAGACTCCTTTATTCGCCTCTTGGTGTCCGTGAAATCAATAGTGATTAGTTTTCTTTCCTTTCTGATATCAGTAATTCATATCTTCTCTCCTTTTTCTTGGTTAGCTTTGCAAGAGGTTTATCAATTTTATTGATCATTTCAAAGAACCTGCTTTTGGTTTCACTGATTTTTCTCTACAGTTTTTCTGTTTTTGATTCTATTGATTTTTGTCTCTAATTTTATTACTTCTTCTGCTTGCTTTAGGCTTACATTGCTGTTCTTTCTTGAGTATCTTAAGATGGATATTTAGGTTACTGATTATATAAAGCATTTTCTTATTTTTATGTTTTTCACTGACAAATAAAATTTACTTATCACGTCCAATATGTAGTTATGAAATATGTCCACACTGTGGAATGATTACACTGAGCTAATTAACATATGCACTATTTCACATATTTATTTATGGTGAGAACACTTACAATCTGCTCTTATCAATTTTCGAGAATACGCTACATTATTATTAAGTATATTCACCATGTTGTACAGTAGATCTCTGGTACTTATTCCTCCTGTCTAACTGAACTTTTGTATCCTTTGACCAACATCTCACAACTCCCCGCCCAGTTCCTGATAACCATTATTCTGGTAACTCTGATTTCAGCTTTTTTAGATTCTACATATAACGGAGATTTTTCTGTGTCTAGCTTATCTTATTCAACAAAATGCCTTCCAGGTTGATCTGTGTTTTCACAAATGATGAGAATTCCTTCTTTTTGATTTTTCTTTTCTAATATATGCATTTAATGCCATAAATGTGTAAGCACTGCTTTCACCACATGCATAAATTTTGAACTGTCTTTTCGTTTAGTTCAGAATATTAAAAAATGTATAGAGACTTCTTTTTTGATCCATACATTATTTAGAAGTGTGTTGTTTCATCTCCAAATATTTTGGGATTTTTCCAATTATCTCTATTATTCATTTTCTCTTTAATTCTGCTGTGGTCTGAGATAATAGTTTGTGTGATTTTTTTGTTCTTTGAAATTTGTTAAGGCATGCCTCATGATCCTGAGTGTGGTCTACCTTGGTGTATTCATGTGAATTTGAGGAAAGTGTATATCCTACCATCCTTGCATGCTGTTTTCTATAAATGTCAATTAGATCACATTGATTGATAGTGCTGTTCAAGTCAGCAGTACCCTTACTGATTTTCTACATGCTTTATCGATTACCAGAAGAGGGACGTTGAAGTCTCCAACTGTATCAGTGGATTTGTGTTTCTCTATGTAGTTCTATCAGTTTTTGTCTCATATATTTTGACATGCTGTTGTTAAATGCATACACATTAGGGATTATTATATATTCTTGAATAATTTGGCCCTTTTATCCTTATCCAATGCTCCCCTTCCTTCCTGTTAATTTTCTTTGCTCTGAAGCCTGACGTGTCTGAAGTTAACCACGTGACTCCAGCTTGCTTTGGACTCCAGCTTTCTTTTTGTCACCACAGTATACCTTTCCCTATCCTCTACATTTTCCCTTTCTTCGATATTTTGCTTTTAATTTACATCTGTCATTAAATTTAAAGTGGGGTCCTCGTAGAAATCATTTAGTTGGGTCTTGTCTTCTTAATCCTCTGCCAATATCCATCTCTAAGTTGGTATATTTAGATCATTCAAATGCAAGGTGAGATAGGGTGTCATTAACGTCTACCATGTTTATAACTGCCTTCTATTTGTTTCAGTTATTTCTTTTTCTTCCTTCTTTTTGTGCTTTCTAAGGTTTTAATTAGGCATTTAAAAATTATTCAATTTTATCTCCTCCCTTAGGCATATCAATTATACTTAAATTTTTTATTTACCGGTTTCTCTAGAGTTTGCAATATACATTTATAACTAATTTACTTAGTTGAAGTTCCACCTTCAGCTAAGAGCATATTACCACATGTGTAGTGCAACTACCTTATAAAAGAATATCTACAACTTCTTTTTCCTGTCCACTTTAAAATTTCCATCACTAATTTCACTTAGCTATATGCTATGATCACAAAATACTTTATTAGTACTTGGCTTTGTTCATTTTGTGCTGCTATAATATAATATCTGACACTGGATAATTTATGAGAATAGAGAGTTATTTCTCACAGTCTTGGAGGCTGAGAAGCGCAAGGTTGAGGAGAGGGACTTCCTGCTGTGTCATCCCAGGGCAAGTTGAAGGGCAAGCCAGCATGCACATGCACAGGACAAAATGAGAGACAGAGAGGAAGGGGGGGGAGAGAGAGAGAGAGAGAGAGGGGAAGAGAGAGGAAGAGAAAGGAAGGAGTAGGAAGAGGAGAAGAGGTGGATGATGTGGAGGAGGAGGAGGAAGAGAAGAGAAGGAGGTAGAGGAGGGAGAGGAGAGGTGGAGGAGGAAGAGAAGGAAGAGGAGAGGCGGGGGAGGTGGAGGAGCAGGAAGAGAAGTGGAGGAGGAGGAGGAGAGGTGGAGGAGGAGAGGTGAAGGAGAAGGAAGAGAGGTGGAGGAAGAGGAGGAGAGGTGGAGGAGGAGGAGGAGAAGTGGAGGAGGAGGGGGACAGGTGGAGGAGGGGGGGAGAGGTGGAGGAGGAGGAAGAGAGGTGGAGGAAGAGGAGGAGAGGTGGAGGAGGAGGAGGAGAAGTGGAGGAGGAGGGGGACAGGTGGAGGAGGGGGGAGAGGTGGAGGAGGAGGGGGAGAGGTAGAGGAGGAGGAGAGGAGGAGAGGTGGAGGAGGAGGAGGAGAAGTGGAGGAGGAGTGGGAGAGGTGGAGGAGGAGGGGGAGAGGTAGAGGAGGAGGAGGAGGAGCAGGAGGAAGGAAGGTAGAGGAGGAAGAAGAGGAAGGTTAGGAGGAAGTGGGCTGAATCCATCCTTTTACCAGGAACCCACTTCTGTGATAATGGTGTTAGTCCATCTAACTAATTCTTAAAGTTCCCACCTGTCAATCCTGTTGTCTTCGGGATTAAGTTTCTAACACTTGAACTTTGTGGGAACTTTCAAACCATAGCACTATTATTACTTTTAGACAAATGTTTATCTGTTAAGATTAATTAAGAATAAGAAAACAAAATGTTTTATTTTATGTAAAAAAATCCTTCTCTGATACTCTTCTTTTTTTTTAAAAAAATTGTAGATTTGAGTTTCTGACTTATATATTTTTCCTCCTTCCTGAAAAACTTATTTTGTCACTTCTGGCAAGGCAGGTCTGCTGCTAATGAATACCTTTAACTTTTATTTGTCCGAGAAGATTTTTCTATCTACTTCACTTTAGAAAGGTCACTTTGCTAGATATAGAATTGTAAGTTGGCAGAGTTTTTCTTTAAATGCTTTAAACGTTTCACTCCACTCTCTTGCTGGTTTCTGAGAAGTCTGATGCATTTCTTATCTTTTTAGGTAACATATCTTTTCCCTTTTGCTTCTCTTAGGATTTTACCTTTCTCTCCAGCTTGACAATTATATGCCTAAGTGTAGATTTTTTTGTTTTTTGTTTCTAGTGTTTTTCTTGCTTTGTGTTCTCTGGGCTTCCTGGATCTGTGGTTTACTTTGGAAAGTTCGCAGCCATTGTCCCTTCTAATATTTCTTCTGTTCCATTCTATCTTCTCCTTGTGTTGCTGTTATTATGTATATATTGCACTTTTTTTTTGTTTGCTTTTTTGAGATGGAGCTTCACTCTGTCTCCCAGGCTGGAGTGCAGTGGCATGATCTTGGCTCATTGCAACCTCTGCCTCCCAGGTTCAAGCAATTCTCCTGCCTCATCCTCCCAAGCAGCTGGGATTACAAGCATGCGTCATCATGCCTGTCTAATTTTTGTATTTTCAGTAGAGATAGGGTTTCACCATGTTGCCCAGGCTGGTCTCAAACTCCTGACCTTGTGATCTGCCCACCTCGGCCTCCCAGTGTGCTGGAATTACAGGCATGAGCCACTGTGCCTGGGCTATTGCACTTTTTGAGATTGACCCACAGTTCTTAGATGTTTTGTTCCTTTTGTATTTCAGTTTGGGAGGTTTCTATGGGCATACTTTCAAGCTCATTAATTCTTTCCGTGGCCATGTCCAGTGTGTGGATGAGCCCATCAAAGATATTCTCCATTTTCGTTATGGCGTATTTCACTTCTAGCATTTCTTTTTGATTCTTTCTGAAAGTTTTTGTCTCTCTGCTTTCATTATCCATCTATTATCACATGTCGTCTACTTATTCCATGAGCACTTTAACGTATTAATCATAATTATTTTAAATTTCAAATAATTCCAAAATCTGTGTCATAGGCAAATTTAACAGGTGGGCATCAGATGGGAGAATCTACCTGGGACATCTAAAGCCGACCGGGAATTCATGTCTAGAATACAAAACGCAACGAGAAAAACCCTAGAACCCCTCTGGAAAGGTCAGCGATCAGTGATAGCTACCATTTATGTTGCAGTCGCTACCTGTTCAGCACTTACATAGACCTGAGAAGGAAGTGCAGTAAGACCTGTGAGAATCTTGAGGGAGGTGCCGTGTCCTGCTTTGGGGGAGTGGCAGCGAAGGCTGAGAAACAACATCTGGATGGCTTCTGAAGAATAAACTCCAGGTAGCGGGGAATGGGTTGTGGGAAGGTCATTCCAGGCTGTGGGAACAGCATGGGGAGGTTAATGTGTGGAGAGACTAATGTACAAGTCACGTTTCCTGGAAGATCCATGAGAGACAGCAGCAGGTGCTACAGCAGAAAGCCCTGAGATGACGTCACAGGGAGGCGTGGGCGGTTTGCGAGCGGGCGCAAGGACACTTAGACAGTCAGGGTGGAGGATGCACTGAGGAGAAGCTCTGGACTCTGGGAGACATGGTGAGACAACAGGTTGTCTTCAGGCCAGAGGGAGGGTTGTGGTGGGGCAGAATCAGGAAGACCTCCTGGGCCGAGGGCGCATGGAGAGGGTAAGGGCGCTGCTGGGCCCTGGGTCAGGGTGTGGGTGGATGGAGCTGCTGGTCACCAGTGGGTGGAGGGCAGACTGGAAAGATGAAGAGACAGGCCCAGAGGGGTGGTGAGGAGGCTCAGATGAAGAGCATGGGGGCCACGGTCCCCGAGGCAGCCACCAGAAAGGGGACTGATCCGGGACCGCCTGTGCCTAGCGGGTGCCTGGAGGCCGAAGAGGATGTGCAGAGGTGCAGGTGTGGCTGGAAGTCTCGGGACCCTGCGTCCCTAACTCAGGCCACCTCAGCTTCATGAAATGGGGCTCTGGCCTCTCTTAGTGTCCAGGCCTGAGGTAAGCACAGCTGTTCCTTCCTCGGCCTGGAGGATGAAGCCAGCCCAGCTTGGTCCTTCCTGGGCTGGAGAGCTGGGCTCTAGGAACAGCAAGATTTGGGTGGAGGAAAATGGGGATGGGGATGTTCCAAGACCACCCCTGCCGTGAGAGGACAGCAGGGACTCCACCAGGGTCTCCTCCCTGCCCCTCATTCTCATGCCGAGGGAAGGGTCCGGGCCCAGCTCCAGCTACACCCTGGGTGCTCCACACCCTCCCAGGGTAGCAGAGCCCTGGGGACGCCCCCACCCCATCTTATGAGAAACGAGTGTGTGTGGGTCTCATTCATGCCTTTGTCTCTATCGTCCCCACTTGGGCCCCTCCTTTCTCCAAACCTCAGCACCCCCACCCAGAAACTCCCTCCATTCACTTTCTTTGCTCCAAGGAGGAGATAGACCCACTCTCATGATTTGCATGTTGACTTTCGATGTGAAGCCACTTTCTCTGCTTCTACCTGCCCTCCTGCTTCTCCCGCTCCCGCCATGTCCTCCCAGGAGAACACCGAGCTTGTTCCCTACTCTGGGCCTTTGTCCCTGTTCCCCTTGCCAGGGTACCCCTTCCCACTCTCGAATAGTTTGTGGGGCCTCACTCGGGTTAGAGGTGGCACCATCAGCACCCACCCTGCCGCGGTCTTCCTTCCAGCTTGATCTTATTGGTCTGTTTGCCTGCTAACCTGTGGGACAGGCACTACTGGTGTATGCTTGAAGCCTCAGACCCTGCGATCACTCTGCTTGTGGAATAAATCAAGTTAAAATTTTAATTCTGGTGGGAGGGACTCTTGAATTTGGGGACATGAATCCTGCCGTGGGTTTCAGGAATGAAACCATAAGGTTATATTGGCCTCACACCCTCTCCACCAAATGTATTTTTTGACTGAGGAATTGGGTCTATGTTTCCTTTAAAACAATTTTTTAATTAATTTTTTTTTTGAGAGACAAGGTGTCTCTCTGTCATCCAGGCTGGGGTGTGGTGGCATGTTCACAGCTCATTGCAGTCTTGAACTCCTGAGCTCAAGGGATCCTCCTGCCTCAGCCTCCTGAGTAGCTAGGACTATAGGTGTAGCCAGCATGCCCAGCAAATTTTGAGTTTTTTCTTTTGCAGACATGAGGTCTGCTCATGTCATCAGGCTGGTTTCAAAATCCTGACCTCGAGTGACTCTCCCTCCTCAGCCTCCCCCACAGGTAGGAGCCACCACATACCTGTTTAACGCTTTCTGATTAAGAGCCACAGAGGTAACTCCACCGTAAATGACTTTAAACGTGAGCTCAGACGCCATGCTGTTGGCAGAGTTTCCGGTAGGAGCCAGTAAGGGAGGCAGAAAGAGCTGGAGGCATTTAACCTGCAAGGCCAAGCAGACCTGGCTTGTTCTCTGGGGCCCCTGCGGACAATGCCAGGGTGAGGGTGAGGGCAGATGATTATGGAGCAGACATCAACTCAGCCAAAGGAAGAACTATCTATTGGTGAAGAATGAGCCAAAAGGCTACCTGTGGCCCCTGGAGGTATGAAACCTTTGCCCTGGAGGAGGGAGGAATGGAGAGGGTCTGGAGAAGGGTCCAGGCAGTGGAAGGCCTTACTTATACTGGCTGAGTCTGACAGTGTGAAGGAGCTTAACAAAACAGCAGACGATGCCTGGGGCTCCATGGACCTCAGCTCCTCTCCTCTCCACCCTCCGCACTCTGGCTGGGGGGTCACAGGCAAGTTACTGCCTCTTGCTTCCCCTGAGACCCTGACATGGCTGCATCCCATGGACATTGTGAATCTTATAACAGACCATGTATCCATTTTTGCTTTGGCTGCTAGGGAGCTCAGTGCCAATATGGGAGCTCAGTTTCAGGAATTGTATTCTTACTGCTTCTCCACCCTTATTCCTCTATCTACATCTTTATTCTTTTTACTCTGTTTCTGCCTTAAGTGCATGGGAACACTGTAGGAGAGCCTCATCTGCTTATCGACAAGATGGGAAAAGTTTGGTCCTCGTCTCAGGTTCTTCTGAGGGTTGAAGAAAGGGCGGGCCCTGTGCAGAAGAGGCCAGTAGGTGGGTGCTGCACTGATGTTGACAGATGTGAGTTTGGCTTTGGCAAAGCTGCACTTGGGTGTACATTCCCAGCTGGAGCCATCCCCCGTGTGGGCATCTGTGCAGTGCTTAGGAATGGGGCCATGGGTTCTGGCCAGAAATGCTCCTGCGCTTGGTGGCTGAGCCAGTCTTGACTTCCTCTGCACTCTGGAGAGTAAGCTCCGGGAGGGCCTGCCTGGGCCTCACACACAGCAGTGGGAATGAAGAAACATTCTGCCGCTGCTTCCCGACTCCCACCCAGACCCCTCCCTCACTGGGTGTGCTGATGAATGGAGCACCCCCATCCAGGCCTCCAAGTGACCTTCTTCCCCAGCCTCTCAGCAGATGCCTTCAGGTCAGTTTCTACCTGAGGCTGAGGGCCTTCCCTAGGGTGTCCTCAGATTTGCTCTTTCTCTGCTGGGGGTGGGGCCCAGAAATGGGGGCAACTCAACTTTCTGGAAGGGCTTAGGATGTCCTGGTGTTTGTGAATTTTCCCTGTCATCAGTGTCTTGTTAGATGTACTGGAGAGGGTACATCTAAGCAGGTGGGTGTTTCCTCTCCCTTACTTCTGAAAGATCTCAAGGTATCCACGAACACAGAAAACCTCAAACCTGTGGTTTCATGGAGTAGCAAAGAGCCTGTGTTGTGGCTTCCTGTCCTTAAGGGTGGGGGAGGTGGGCATCTGTGACTCCACATGTCTGTGCTCTTACCTCTGACTTTCAGTTTACCAAACAGGCCACCGTGAGCTGTTTTAGTTCTTCTGTTGAAGAGCCAGACCCCTGGAGGAAGGCTGGGCAGGGGTCTGGGGCAGGAGGTGGGTCAAGGACACCTGCAGGTTGACAGGGTATTGGGCAGGAGGAACCAGACCCACCTCTGAACACTTGTCTCCAGCGTCTTCCTCCCTGACGGCCCTGGTGTCTTGTCCTTCCTGGATCCAAACAATACAGCATGTTGAATATACCCTCTGAAATAATATGCTGGCAAACCCCTCCAAGAACAGGCTGAGGACCCACGATGCCAGCATGTGCGCCATGACACAGCCATCTGACTCCTCGAGGAGCTTCTTCATGAGAACATCAAGGTTGAGGAGGTTGGAAGCACAGCGGGTGTTCCACAGTTGCACACTGAATGGCCCATGTGGTGTTACTGTGTCTGAGTGTGGCCTGTAACCTATGCCCACCTGTCAGGGCCTGGCAGGAAGGGAATTCTTACCAGACTTGGACATCAAACACTGGATTCCCCCACCGGGCCCTGTGCCAACTTCCTTTCTCCTCTGGGAGAGCCTGGCCACAACAAGGCTTTCATACCTGTCTCCCTTCTCTCTAAGACCCCTCCTCGGCCAAAGCACAGGAGCTCTGGCCTTGCAGGTCCGGTGACCCATGGGTGTCTTTGCCTGGGTGACCCCTGAAAACCTGCAGGGTTGTCCGTCAGGCTGAGCTCATCACCTGCCCTGGCCTGCCCCGCCCTCTTTCCCTCTTCTCTGTCAGTGGAAGCCCACCAGCCAGGTTAGATACCTGACCTCACCTTCTCCCTCTCCTTCCACACCCAATGTATCCCCTTTGACCTCTGACTCGAACCCTCATCTATCCTAAAGGAAGCACTTTCACAATGCTGGTGGGAAGGTGAACTAGTGTATCCACTATGGAAAACTGGAGATTAAGAACTGAGAGTAGAACTACCATTTGATACAGCAACCCCACTGCTGGGTATCTACCCAGAGGAAAATAAGTCATTGTATGAAAAAGACCCTTGCAGCACAACTCACAATTGCAAAAATGTGGGACCACCACAAATGCCTATCCATCGGTGAGTGAATAAAGACTGTGGTATATGTACCTGATGGAATAGCAGTCAGCCATAAAAAGGAGTGACTCGGTGGCATTCACAGAAACCTATGGAACTGGAGCCCATCATTCTAAGTGTAGTAACTTAACTCAGGAATGGAAAACCAAACATCGTGTGTTCTCACTCATAAGTGGGAGCTAAGCTATGAGGATGCAAAGGTATAAGAGTGACACAACGGACTTTGGGGACTCTGGGGGAAAGGGTGGGAAGGGGATAGCTTGTAATTCAGTGGGACTGTTTCTGTGTGCCCTGGTGGAAAGGTTTCGCTCTGGGGAATGAGGATCCCTGACCCTGCAGAATACAGAGGTGTGGAAATGGAAGCACCCAGTTCCCGGTGGGCCAGTGAGTGATGATGAGGGGACTCCTGCTTCTGTCCTTCGGCTCCTGGTCCCATGTGCTTGTTCCACCTGTTGGGCATACACTGTCACAGGCAGACACAATGCATGTGCTCGTCCTGGAGGATGACCCCCATGTGACAGAGTCCTGCCCTGGAACACCCCATTCAGAAGCTGCAACCTGACCATGTTGGCACTGCCAGCCACACTCTGGTGCTCAGTGGAGCCTTTGGCTGGCAGCGCCAACATGGTCAGGCCTGCAGCTTCCGAATGCAGTGTTCTGCGGTAGGGCCAGTGGGCCCTTGGTCCTGGGTTCTCTCCTACAGCTCTTCAGCTGCAAAGTGGTCCCCTGGTCTGATGGGATGTTGCATGGGGTCCATGCTGGCGGCTCAAGCACTATGAAAGCTCTCACTTTGGTTGGTGTTGCTGAGGGCAGGAAAGGCCGTTTCACACCTGAGTAGGGTCTCTTCTGATGAAAACAAACCATCGACCCCTTTGTCTTAGTCCATCTGGGCTGCTATAACTCACTGCTACAGACTGGGTGGCTGATAAACAAAAGATACTTATTTCTCACAGTTTTGGAGGCTGGAAAGGCCAAGATGAAGGTGCTGGCAGATTTGGTGTCTGGTGAGGGCCACTTCCTCATCGATAGCCACCTTCTCCCTGTCACCTCGTGTGGAAGAAGGGGTCAGGGACCTCTCTCGATCTTCTTTAACAAGGGCACTAATCCCATTTGTGAGGGTTCCACCCTTGTGACCTCATCACCTCTCAAAGGCCCGCCTCCTAATATCATCCCCTTTGGGGTTACAATTTCAATGTACGAATGTTGTCAGGAGACATGGATTCAGATGACTGCACCCTTCTAAGATGGAATCGCCCATGTGGACAAGGTGCCTCTACATGGCTGGTTGGCTTCCTCCAAGGATAGTGCCTTATGGGGGTCAGCAATGGTCTCTAATGCAGTAAAGCGGATATTCCGGGGTGGCAGTAGCTAGATCAGGTTTGATAAATGAGAGTCCATGCTGTTGGGCCCACGTGTCCCCTGCAAGTTTGGTTACCGTGATGACTTCATTCACATGCCCATCATGCCAGCACTGAGATGAAGGACAGAGGTTGGCTGATGTCAGATGGCTGGGTCATCTTGCCAAGAGGACTTGGCTGTTGAGGGCCCCTCTCAGGGTAGCTGTTTTCTGGTGGGATTACGTGATCTGCTCCCATAGGTACATCCTCTACCTCAGAATTTCCTGTCCTTAATCTTCCAATTTTTTTCTTTTCAAGATCCTAACCAGCTTGCCAGGCTACCCGTTGCCAGCCATGAGCCTACAGATTCTCTGCTGCTTCTGGCTGCTTCTCTTTCCACACAGAATGGATTTCCACCTGGCCTTCTTGGCCTTATGACTCGTCGGGTCTGATGAAGCTGCATGGCCACTTGGCATGACCTGCTCAGGCATTCTGCCTCTATTATACAGAGACAGAAGGCACTCCAGTGGCATTCAGAGAATTGTTCTCAGAAAGTGTAATTCCCTGTGCAAATGGTACGGCCTTGCCCCAGAAGCCCAGGGGCTGACGTAGCGATTCTCCTACTTCAGTTCACCATAAACTCCGATGACATATTTTTCTGCTGCAGATTCTTCCATCCCAGTAGAGTCTGCTGGATCCTATAGCCCGAGCCACAGGACTGCTTGCACAGCAGCCTGAACCTGCTGCAGAGCCCTTTCCCAATCTGGGCCCCACTCAAAGCTAGTGACCTTGTGCTTACCCCAGGATGTGGGCTGGCACAGTATTGCTAGGGGTGTGAGGTGTGCTCCCCCTAGAACCTGAACTCATCAGCACTGTCCTTTCTTCTCTGTAAAGAGATACAGGTTGCAACAATTTGACTTTCCCTTGGAAGGATGTTCTGACCACGACACCCCTAAAAAGGATCAATACGTGGCGGGCCCCTGAGACTTCAGGGAATTCACCTCCCACCTTCTGGAGTGTATGGATCTTACCAAGGCCTCGAGTGGTCTGGCTCCTTCTTGCCTAACTGCTGCAGTCAACATGATGTCATTGATGAGACAGATCACTCTGCTTTTCTGTGGGACATCAAAATGATCCAGACGCTTCTGCTTCTATAACCACAGAGGGCAGGAGACCTAGCACAGGCCCGGAGCTAACTGCAAATGTATATCGTTCTCCATTCCATGCGAACGGGAACTATTTCTGATCCTCCTTTATGATTGGGATAGAACAAAATGCATTTGTCAAACCAGTGGCTGCATACCACATCTTTGAGGCCATGGTAACCTGCTCTAGCAAAGGTACCACCTGCAGTGTGGTGATGCGGTCCAGGCTCCTTCTCAGTGGAGCGAAGGTAGTTTACACCATCCTCCAGGATCTTGTGGGTTAAAAAGACACATGATGGGAACCAGCACCCCTGCCCCCTTTATCTCCTTAAAGGTGGTGCTAATTCCCATCATCCCCCTTTCCTGGAATGTGCTGTTGTTTCTGATTTATTACACTGCTCAAGGCGGAGTTCGTTTCTAAGGCTTCCACTTGGCGTTCCCCATTTCAAAAGCTCTCACCCCACAGACCAAGGATCCAAGGTGGAGATCGCACCAATTGTTCAGTGTGCCGGTTCCAGCTATTCCTTTGGGGGTCAAAGAAACCAATTCCCAGCGACTCAGGGGCTTGATAGTGAGGTGGCCCTTGGAAAGGGCTCCACGATCGACCTGGTGTCTGTCATCCCCACTCCAGGAGGGCCGGGGATGCCTCATGTCTCTAGTCAAAGTCAGTTCAGGTTTGGTCCCCAACGGACTTCAGAATGTTTGGTTATTGGCTCTATTAGCCATGTGTGATCGGCTGACTGAATGACCAAACCCCCCTCTGGGGGGAAAACTGGGCAAAATGTGACCCTATAGAGTTGCTATGATATGGTAGGATCTTCCCGTCTTGCAACTCCCTTGCCTCTTTAGCCAATGAGTTACGGGTCTAAAACGTGACTAAGGTATGGAAATTGGGCAAGGAATTAGGACTTTTCTCTTGCTGTGACCTCCCCCAGCCTTTGGTTCATCGATACTTCATTTCCTTTGTTGGCACAAACTAAGAAATGCCCTTGTCCGCTCTGGCCCTGAGGTCATCACTCTCTGCAGGTTGGGCTCCTGTGGCTGCCCTTCACTCTGGCTGGCCATCATGACACTGGCAAAGTCCCAGCTCCTGGGGAATTGGGCCCCCAGCCTTTTGCATATGGGTCCCCCATTCCATTTCTGTCTGTGAGTCTTGTTCTGTAAGAGCCTCGCTGACATCAGCCCTGGCCTCCAGACAGCTCACCACCGATGCTGTAGTGATCAGTGCAGGTGCTCCTCAGGTCTCAGTAGATGACGTGTCCTCTGGGAACTTCCCTGGAAAATAGTCACCTGGTCGCCTTCTGGCCTGACCCAGTGTGTCCATTCCAATGTGTCCACTACTCTGAGCCTTTGAGTAGTTTCCTTCCGGTGTGTCTGACAATCCTGGCATTTCATCTTTGATCGTGTCCGAAGCCCCCAGCAGCCTCCCACCCTTGACTCTGCACCATCCATCTCCTGGGTTGTGTGTCTTGAGAGAGAGGGACAGAGTTAGCAGACTCCATTCGGCTAGTTTTACTTGCCACGTCTCTGATCACACTGGAGTCCTAGCTGTGCACCCTTGGCCCTGGTCAGAATGTGCTGGATGGGTCCTGTGGCTGCTTCGAGCACAGTCCACTTCTTGCCTTAGCAAGCCCAGCATGTGCCCAATGGCTTAGTGGTGGTGGTGGGGCAGGTGGGCTGCCCTCTGCACTGTCTTCTGGCACAGGGGATTGCTGGCTGGTACTTGGGAGGAGGTGCCTCTTCAGTCTCCAAAGGGCCTGGGTCCTGGGGAGCCAGAGTCTTCAGGAGCATCTGCCTCTGTCCCATACATCAGGGTCCCTGTTACCAACTCTGGCACAACACACCCACCTGGGCAGGGCCTGTGGCCTTCTTCAAACTTCAGCCACTCGGACTCCTGGGTCCTGGGCTTGGTCCTTGCTTCCTCTGTCCTGCACTGGCAAGAGGAGGGCTTCAAAGAGGCCATCTGGGTTCATGCCACTTCGAGTTGCCTGTTTGTCACCTTTGGCTGTTCTTTGCTGTCCAGAGGGCACTGCGGTGCCTGGCAGCAGCCTGAGGCCTGCCATCCATGCACCTCCTGTGCCTCCAGGCATCTCCCACGCCTGGTCCAGGACTTCTGTCAGAGCGTCCTCCTGCCTGTAGCCACCCCCAATTCCTTCCAGCCAGCAGAACCCTCACTCTGCCCCAGCGCCACATCTCCCGCCAGTGACAGAGCCTTGGTGCCACCTCTTTGTCTGCTTTCCTGGGCCGCTCCTGGTGCCAACTGTTTCAGGTTGGTTTGTCTGGAAGTGGATGATTCCAGGTGGATGGAGTTGAGGTGAAAGATGTTTATTAGGGTCAACCCTTGTGAAAAGAAAGGGGAAGGAGCGAGTTTGAACGGAAGAAAGTCAAGCCACAGCACAGCCCTGCCAAAGCCTCCACCGTGTCCTCACTGTGTCCCCAGACCAGGGCAAGAGGGGCCTGTGGAGGTCCGTGATTTCCATTTGTCCTCCTGATTGGACTGAATTCCAGGAAGACGAGGTTTATGCAGTCTTGGTGCCCCCTTGTTTCCCGGGGGCACACACAGGGCCTGTTAGAGAGGAGCCATTCAGTAAATCCCCCCAAATCTGACCCTGTCCAGGCTGGCTGCCACGATACACATGATGTTACATTTACAAGCACCCTGGGGCAGGGCCGAGTGTCCCCACGAGCCAGGTGAGGACACTGAGACCCAGACCTCCGAGTGCCTGCCTCAAGATCACAGCTCAGAGAGGCCAAGCCAGGGCGGACCCTGTGCAGCACATGTGTGTTTGAGACCCTCTCTCTGCAGACAGCATTACCGTGTCCCTATCATGTATCTGTGCCCTGGTGTCCAGGCTCAGGAGCCACCTTAAGCCACAGCTTCAGGCCACCTTTGACAGACCTGAAACCCAAGTTAGCTCTGTTCTTGGAGTCTCAAGCCATGTGGAGGTATCTGGTACTCCCTTGGTGAGTGGAATCATTTAGGGGCCCAGGTCTACAGGCTGGAGTGCTGGTGTACTTGGGCTGGGGTACTGGGTTTTCTGAGGGGCAGGGATTTGAAAGCAGGCCCGGCAGCCTTCTGGGAGTCTGGCCTCTGAGGCAGCCCCCGATGGAGCTCACCTGCGGCCTCCCCTCCTTCCCTGGGCCAGTCGTCATCTCCCAGCTGATCCCGAGTGTTGGGTGGTCTTGGGTGCAAAGTGCCACCTCTCCAGCCTTAGTGCCTCCTCCAACCACTGTTTAGGTCCTGGAGGAAAGACAAGCCCACTTGGTTCTAGGGGACTCTGTGGCATCCACCCCCAGCTCTTCCTGACGACATCCCATGGGCCAGCTGTATGACCCTGGGTGAGCCCAGACACCCCTTTGAGTCTCTACAGCCTTGTCTGTGAAATGGAGCTAATAGTGTCCGTCTCACCGTTGCATTGTTACAAATAAGTGGGAAAATGTATGGCCAGGGTCAAGAGTAATTCCCGGCACACAGCTGTGTCAGAGCTGTAAGCTTCTCTCCAAGGAGAAGAAAGGATGCAGCTCTTTCTGAGGGGAAAGTGCTTTGCATGGGAAGCAGGTGACTTTGAAGCTGAGGGGCATGGAGTGTGGGGCTGCAGCTTCTGGGTGGGGACGGGGGCAGATGGGAGCCTGCCACCAAGGCTGAAGTCGCGTGTAGTGCCTCACTGCTCTAATCCCACCCTGCCCACCCACCAGCAGGCCTGGGCCATGTGCTCTGAGCCTCACTGCTCTGATCACCACCCCCGCCCCCCACCAGGTCTGGGCCATGTGCTCTGAGCCTCACTGCTCTGATCACCACCCCCGCCCCCCACCAGGTCTGGGCCATGTGCTCTGAGCCTCACTGCTCTGATCACCACCCCCGCCCCCCACCAGGTCTGGGCCATGTGCTCTGAGCCTCACTGCTCTGATCACCACCCCCGCCCCCCACCAGGTCTGGGCCATGTGCTCTGAGCCTCACTGCTCTGATCACCACCTCCGCCCCCACCAGGTCTGGGCCATGTGCTCTGAGAAACAGCAAAATGGTTGGGAAAGGCTGGCAGCCAGCAGATGTACCAGCTATGGGGCCAGTTCCGCTTGTGGCCTTGGTTGGGCAAGGTCTCTCCTCCCCGCAGTCATTTTCTCTGACTTGGGAACATGGGAGTGCAGAGAGAAAGGGGTTGGAAGCACTGAACGAGGCCCATAACCTCTCCAAGGCTTCATTTCCCCAGCTGTCAATGGCGGTGAGGAGCACGCTTCCCTTTGGGGGCTGTGGTGCTGAGGATGCTGATGACACGGGTTCCTGGCACACGGTAAGCCTCCCAAATGTGAGCTAGAATAATGATTACTTCTGTCACAATCACAAGTGTCACTTTTACAAGAGGAAGGCCAGCACTGGTGGGGATGTGGGATTTGGCCCGCTCTGAGTCTCTGTTCGAACGTGCATAGACGGGCACAGCCATTCTGCAGAGACGCAAGGTGAGTACCCCCTGTACCCACCCTGCGTGCAGGGGTCCTTTCCTGGAAGTATTCTAATGGTGAGGGGCATGTACCAGGATGCCCCTCTTGGAGGTGCTGCTGGGGGTGGGAGTCGGGGGTGAGAGGTGGCGGATGTGCCCCTTGGAAACTGAGCAGCAGCCAGGACCAAACAGACACAGCAACCCGAGGGACGTGAGAAATAGCCAGCTGAGCGGAGAAGTGCAGGGAAGAGCATGGAGCTACTACCCAGCGCTGCTTCTGCACGACGGAGCTACTACCCAGCACATCAGACACGTGGGCAGGGCCACCCCTTGTAGGGAAGGAGGGGGAAGGGGCTCCAAGCAGTGAGCCGGGGGCTGCTCCTGCACCAGTAATGCCAGTGAGCTGTGAGCTGAGGCATTGGGTTAACGACACCTTCTGCAACTGAGGTGAAAAAAAGAAAAAAATAAAAGGATGGAAGGAAGAAAGGCAGGCAGGCAGGTGGGCAGTGTGCCATCTACGATATTGCCTTAGGGCTGGGAAGGGATTTAGGTCCAGGTCTGAGGTGGTGGCAGCAGCGGTGAAGGTGTCCCAGAGAACCCCAGTGGCGTCCTGCAAGACATATGGATAACACAGCTGGAGAATGCATCACCCTGGCTTTTTACAAGGACAACGGTTTTCTTTCATGTCCCCTCTCTAGAGACAGGGGCTTTCATTGGGACTGGTGTTCCCATTCTACAGAAGCAGCCACTGAGGCCTGGGGTGCTGGGGTCATCTGAGGTCACACATCAATAAGGGAGTGGGGGTGCCAGTCAGCACTCCAGCCCAGCGTCAGCCTCAGGAATGACAGGGCTTCCCCATGGCTCCATAGCTGGCAAGCGCTGGAAGGAAACCCCAGCCAGCCCTGCCGCCTCTAAATCCTGCCCTCAACCCCTCAGAGTGGTAGAGCATTCATCTGCATCTAAGCAACTAGCACCGCCAACAAAGCCCCGACAACACGCATGTTTTTCTCCGCAGCTCACTGTATGGGAACAATGGGTATTTACAGCCGTCCTGAAACGCTGCTCGAGCCTCCAAGGCCTTTGGCATCATCAAAGCACGATTAGACAGCGTAGAGAACGGTTTTAGCTTCCAGAGCATCTATCGTATTAGCGTTCTTGGAAAACGGCAAATCCCCATTACTTAAAGCAGCCACATTACCGAGCCCAGTGCCTGGCCCCCCAAATCTGGATAATCCCTATGGATTCTTTTGAACCCCATGGATCCTCCTGCCTCGAACTCCTCCAGCCCTGTTTTTGGCTCCTGTTGCTTTCGGGAAACGTCCAAAGTCTTTGTCGTGAAGTTTAAGCCCAGGTCTCCAGGCAGCCACCTTGTGTCTCCAGCCCAAAGGTAGCAGGTCTGCTGTTCTTAGAGCAGGGCAGAGGCAGGCCCTGGCAGCCCCACTACCCTGCGCAGGCCTTTGCCCTGAATGTCGCTCCTCTCTGGGGTGCCGTCCTGCTCACTCACTTTTGTGGGTCAACTCGGACACCTCCCCGTGGGCAGAGTTCACCCATGCAACCAGGGGCCGAGTCATACCTGCTGCACCTCTGCTGTGGACAGGAAGACTTCTGACCCCTCCCCAGCTGGAGAACTGCTCTAGGACTGAGTCCAGGCCTTGTTCACCTGCCCCACCCCATCTCCACACCTGCCTTGGCACAGGCAGCTGTGGAACAATCCTCTGATGACCTTTTCTGGACACAAGATAACTTCCTGTTACCCAGGAGGATGGGGAGGTTTCTTTTCTATTGAGCTGGCTTCAGGGACTCCTGGACACAGCTGTGCAGAGAAGCTAGGATGACACTGGCATGTGATAGGATGCCAGGGGTCCGTCCCTTGAGCAGGAACACCCAAGGCAGAGCCTGAGGTTGAGCTTGAGGGCAGCTTTATTTGGGAAGTGGCCGGGGGCATAGTGGACATCACAGGAGAAACAGAGGAGGGAGGGGAGCCCTCACTGTGGGCACTGGCTGCTTGGCCCACAGAGTTCTCTGGGAGGCTGTGGCCATATCTTAGGATCCTCCACCCCGATGTGAGAGGGAGCAGGCGTCCCCACCTCTGTTCTGTTGTGCTGGGAAGAAACTTTGGTTGACACGTGTAATGCAAAGTGGGTTTCTATGGAGAAGACCCTCGGTGGAGGGGCAGGAGGCGAGACAAGGGGGCTCCTGATGGCCTGTCAGGTGTCCCCAACCGCAGGTGAGTGGAGGCTCATGTGCAGCTCATGACTGCAGTTGTGGCTGGAATAAAAGGTGTCCCTAGAGGGTCTCCAGTGCTGTCCAAGGTGTTGCCCTGTGCTGTGGGTCCCAGCTGCTTTACGTATTCTAAAAACTGTAACAGAACACTTGGGAAATACAGAAGAGCCTAGAAAAGGAAATGAAAGTGACCTGCAGTTCCACTCACTAGGAAGAACCCAGTGAGGACTTTGTTGCATTTCTTTCCATCTATTTTCTCTGCATATGCAGACTGTGCACATAGTCATATGTGTGTCTGCCTGTAGCTGAGACTATGCAGATTTTACAAGATTATCATAGATTTTCTGCAGCATTTCCCATTTCTGGTCTTCTCTTTCTCTGCTTGGGGCTGATGGCTGCCCCTGTAATCCCCTGGACACCTCTCGGCCATGCATCAACACTGGTCTCACTCTGAGACCGTCCCTGCTGACCAGCCCTACAGAGATGTCAACGGCTCTGTTGTGAGCAAGGCTCTCCCACTGTGGATTGACACATCTGCGTCTTTACCCGACTGGACTCCAAGCTGAGGGGTCTAGGCGGCAGTCTACCTGCGCTGCTCTAACAAGTAAGAAAATGTATCAAAACTGTCAAGAATAATTTTTGGCACGGAGTGGTGACAGAGTGGTTAGTATCTGCCACTGAAAGAGGAGAGGGATGTAATTACTTGCATGGGGCAAAGTGGGTCTTGCTCATTGGTCTGCCTCAGTGTCCACCATGGGCCTCGGCATACAACGAACGGGCACTCGATAAATGTCTATTGACTACGCAGAGCCACAGCATATGTCATGGACTGTCGCAAATGACAGACACACAACTCAGATGAGTTTAGGCAAAAACAATGAGGGATTCCATATACGGCTCTGGCCTCAGGTACTGCTGAGTCCAGGAGCTCAGGGTATTACTATTACAGGGACTCTGTCTTTTTCCATCTTCCGGGTCTCTGTGCCTCTCTGTCTTGGCTTTCTGCACCTTGGGCTTTCCCTGTCCTGTGTCGGGGCTGGGACTGGCCCCTTCTCCACACTGAATGTGGTGGTTTCCTATAGGAAAGGGGGCTCAGGGAGGGAGGGAAGGAGGAGGGAAGGAAGAAGGCGGGCGGGCATGCAGGCGGGCAGGCATACAGGCAGGCAGGCAGGCAGTGCTGGGTAAAATGAAAGCCAGTTCCATTAAAATGTCCGGCTTACGACACAGCTTCGGGGAATGGACCGCACTAGACGCCCCCGGAAGTGTTTGCAATGGCGACTGCCCGCCTGGAATCCAGGCCAATCAGCAGCCACCTACCGTGCTGGCAGGCGATTGGCTGTGGAGAGTCACGTGGCCCAACCGCGGCCAATGAGACGGAGGGCGCCCTGAGACCTTTTCCCCTCCCTGAGACCTTTTCCCCGCCCTGAGACCTTTTCCCCGCCCCGAGGGTGCGGAGTGTGAGGCCTCTTCCTTCGCGCAGGGCGCATGGTCTGCAGGCCTCGGCGGAGAGGCTGCTGCCATCTCGCGCCCAGCGGGTGGACGGCGCCAGCTCGGAGGAGTCCGGGAGCAGGACGCGGGGCCAAGGCCCACATCCCAAGGTGCCCACAGCCGCCAGGAAAGCCGTTGGAATCCGAGGCAGCCGGCGCTCGAGGCAGGAACCACCCTAATGGATAACAGCTGTCACGTTTTCTGCGGCTCGGAACGGAACGGAACGGAGACGTCTGTTTCACAATTTACCAGCGGAGTTCATGAGCTTTGACAGCTCGATCGTATTTCCGGAAGTTATAAAAATGTTTCTCCTCGGGGAACGCGGGTGCCTGCCCGCGCCACCCCTGCTCGCTCCTCGGCGCCGCCCTCCAGCCTTGGGGAAGAAAGGGTTTGCTGCACAGACGGCGTCCCCAAGATGTGCAAATCATATTTATGTGAAAGGAATCCCGTTTCCTTATCGACCCGCGTAGGAATGCACAGACGCTCGGATCGGCACACCTGGCTGAGCCGCGGCCCAGTCCAGCCACTGCAGGGCTCCCCGAGCTTCCAGCTAAGGGGTCACCGAGGCTGGGGGACCTGCCACGGCCGTCCTTGGGCCCAGCCCGGACTGAGGGGTCGCCGAGATGTGTGCTGCAGCCCATTGGACTTTGGATTGGGTAGCGAGGAGGGACGGAGGCATGGACTGTGGTTTTTGGATGGACGGGTGGAATGATGGGTGAAGCTTCCTGAGCCAAGTTATCAGATTCCGGGAGAAGTGGTCAGAACTGGCGCTGGTTCTAAGGGTATCACAGCATTTTTGCCTCGACTTCAAGGAAGGAGCGTCCCCCACCCCACCCCATCCCGAGCTCTGGACACTCTCGGTCGTCTCAGGTGAGGATTCAGTTTGCTAACTCAGGGCCCAGCACCCTCACCCAGCTGCCCCAGGCTCTGTTCCAAAAAGCTGGGGAGGAAGGAGAGAAGAGGTAGGCGCGGGACCTGAGCGTGGAAGGCTGTGGCTTTGAGTAAAAGGGGCTGGGTGTGTGTGTGGTGTGTGCGGGTGTGCCAGCTTGTGTGCGGGCATGCAGGTGTGTGCACGTGTGTGGGAGAGGTGTGTGTGTGCCTGACTCTGCACACCTGGCCCGTGTGTCGTCTGTGCTTGCTCGTCTGCATGTAGCCTGTGTGTGTGTCCGCGTGTGATGCTGGGACCACACCTGAGCATGGGGGCCGTGTGCTCAGAAATGCGGGGGCTGTGGTGTCCTTGCAGAGTCTGCTCTGCGTGAAAGGGAAACTCTTCAAGGTTCTGAACTCCACATCTTAGATCCACTTACATGTAAGTAATCAGAATTCTTTGTCTGCTACAGGCTCCAGGAGCTGTTTCTGAATTTTCAAAAACAAGAAGCCACAGGTAGGCAGCTGAAAGTCACCCCAGCCTCAGAGGAGGGCTGTTTGGAGGATGGGGGTGGGTCTGCTGACTAGCCCAGGTTTGGGATGGGAGTGGTGGCTCCTAGTTCCCAAAGCCTTAGCCCTCAGCTGCAGGTTCTCCCAGCTTTGGGAGGGCTCAGGTCCTCCCTTGTTGGCAGAGGTTGTCAGTCCAGGGCCTCCCACTGATCCTCTGGATCCCCTGTCCTGGGGAACCCCTATATTCCTAGACCCTGTAAGTCTTATACTGTTTCCGTGGTTCTTGGCATTCTAGTGCTCCCTGACTCTGTTTCTGTTAGATTGCCAGGTGGTGACTGGATACATGGGCCTCAGTGAAGACACCTGTCACGTGCCACAGATAGATTCCTGCTGCAGTCAGAGTGAGCCTTTTTTTTCTTTTTGCCCAGGCTGGAGTGCAGTGGCATGATCACTGTAGCCTTGATCTTCTGGGCTTAAGCAATCCTCCTGTCTCAGCCTCCCAAGCAGCTGGGACTACAGGTGTGCATCACCACATCTGGCTAATTTTTTGATTTTTTATGGAGATGGGGTCTCACTTTGTTGCCCAGGCTGGCCTCCAACTCCTGGGCTCAAGCAATCCTCCTGCCTTGGCCTCCCAAAGTGCTGGGATTACAGATATGAGCCACTGTGCCCAGCCCAGAGTGAGCCTTTGAATGGGTTTGGCAGGACATCTTGCTGAGCAGCCGAGGCAGGCCCTCCACCATGGTGATAGCAGCCGGCCTTCCACGAGCACTTACTCTTTGCAGCCTGCTGCCTGCATTCTCTCCCACAAATGTTCAGTCACCTTAGCGGGCAGGTGCCAGGTCTGGGCTCTGAACAAGCTAGATCCGCATGACTTGCATCTTCTGTTCTGCCAAAATCCCTGTCCCCCAAACTCCCTATGGCAGGAGGCTCCATTTCTTGCCTGCCCTATTCCTTCCACATCTCTGAGACTTTTTCCCTCACTGTCTCATGGGGCAAAGCCATCCAGTGTTGGCCCGCTTGGATCCCAGGTGGAGACCACTCTGACTGAGGCCTCTCTGTGCACTACTGTCTAAGGGAGGTTTTTCCCTCACTGCCTCATGGGGCAAAGCCGTCCAGTGTTGGCCCGCCTGGATCCCAGGTGGAGACCACTCTGACAGGCCTCTCTCTGTGCACTGCTGTCTAAGGGAGGTTTTTCCTCCAGCCTGACTTGCTGGTGTCCGGCATCCTGACCTTGGGCCTGGTACGGAGCAGGGACCCAGGACACATGGGAAGAACCAGTTTGGCCTTGAGACGTTCCAGATGAAACTAGTGCCACCAGACTGCCGAGAGCCGGCCACCTTGAGGGCAGGGCTTGGAGTCCACTGTCTTGCCCGGGACCCTGTGCTCTCTGCAGCTGGCCACCTGATCAGATGCTCCCCTCCTTGCTATGTGGCACAAGGTGTAAGGAGCCCCAGAAGCCCACAGGCTGACGTGCATTGAAGGGAAGTTGAAGGGAAGTACATTCACCCAAATTATGGCTGTGGAAAGAAAGTCGTTAGGTAAAGAAAAGCCCTTTTCCCTCCAAGAGGAGAAGGAAAGTTGCAGGGATGGTTCCAGCCCAGCATTGCGGAAAACCTCTTTCCACTCGTATCAGGCTTGAAGCATGCCAGACTCTGAGTGACACAGCCCCCGGGTGACTGCTCTGCTTTCTTCCCGCCTCTGTGTGATTTAGAACATCCCACTTATTTATAATTTTTCTCTTGCAAGTGCTGCTGCTCACCTCTGCTGCCAGCCGGGGGCTGCAGGGATGGAGCAGGAGAAGGCTGGAGTGGGCATTGCATCCTGTCTCCAACCACTGATTGCTGGGTGGCCCTGTCTTCACAGTATCCAGACATCAGGCATCCCCTGTAAGATGAGGGTCTTGGGCATACTTCTCTGTAAGCCTCTTTTTACTTAGGCATCCAAAGACAATTTACAACTCTGGGAACAGTGCTGAGCTCCCTCTTCCTGATAGCCACTGGCTGCTTTTCCTTCTCAGGTGGGCTGGACAATAATTGAAAGAATGTAACATGTTTACTGCTACAAAAACAGACACACAGACCAATGGAATAGAATAGAGACTGGATTTCACACCTACAACTATCTGATCTTCAACAAACCTGGTGAAAAGCAAAGGACTCCCTATTCAATTAATGTTTCTGGGATGACTGGCTAGCCATATGCAGAAGATTGAAACTGGACCCCTTCCTTCTATCATACACAAAAATTAACTCAAGATGGATTGAAGTCCTAAATGTAAAACTCAAAACTATAAAAGTCCTGGTGGACAGCCCAGGCAGTACCATTCAGGACCCAGGGATGGGCAAAGATTTCATGATGAAGATGCCAAAAGCAATTGCAACAAAAGCAAAAATTGACACATGGGATCGAATTAAAGAGCTTCTGCACAGCAAAGGAAACTCAGCAGAGTGAACAGACAACTACAGGATGGGAGCAAATTTATGCAAACCATGCAACAAAGGTCTAATATCCAGCATCTATACTTAAACAGATTTACAAGAAACACAACCAACCAACCCCATTAAAAGTGGGCAAACGACATGAACAGACACTTTTCAAAAGACGAATGCATGCAACCAACAGTCATATGAAAAAAAGCTCAACAGCACTGATCTTTAGAGAAATGCAAACCAAAGCCACAATGAGATGCTATCTTACACCAGTCAGAGTGACCATTCTTGTTTTTTTTCTTTTGAGACACAGTCACTCTGTTGTCCAGGTTGGAGTGCAGTGGCATAATCTCAGCTCACTGCAACCTGTGCCTCCTGGGTTCCATCAGGTCTCCTGCCTCAGCCTCCCGAGTAGCTGGGACTACAGGTGCACTGCCACACCCTGCTAATTTTTGTATTTTTAGTAGAGATGGGGTTTCACTATGTTGACCAGGCTGGTCTTGATCTCCTGACCTCGTGATCCACCTGCCTAAGCCTCCCAAAGTGCTGGGATTATAGGCATGAGCCACTGTGCCTGGCAACCATTCTTAAAAAGTAAAAAAATAACAGATGCTGGTGAGGTTACAGAGAAAATGGAAGTGTTGCTGGGAGGGTAAATTAGTTTGACCGTTGTGGAAGAAAGTGAGGCAATTCCTCAAAGACCTGAAAACAAATACCATTCCATCAAGCGGTCCTGCTACTGGGTCCGTACCCTAAGAAGTAGAAATTGTTCTGTAATAAAGACACATGCACACATATGTTCATAGCAGCACTACTCACCATAGCAAAGACATGGACTCAACCTAAATGCCCATCAGTGATAGACTGGATAAAGAAAACGGGCTACTTAGACACCATGGAATACTATGCAGCCATAGAAAAAGAATGAGATCATGTTCTTTGCAGGGACATGCAAAGAACTTGGAGCTGGAGGCCATTACCCTTAGCAAGCTAACACAGGAACAGAAAACCAAATGCTGCATGTTCTCATTTATAAGTGGGAGCTAAATGCTGAGAACACATGGACACATAGAGGAGAACAACACACGCCGGGTACTCTCAGAGGGTGGAGGGTGGGAGGAGGGAGAGGATCGGGAAAAATCACTATTGGATACTAGCTTAACATCTGGGTAAAGTAATCTGTACAACAAACCTCCGTGACACAAGTTTATCTATGTAACAAACCTGCACATGTACCCCTGGACCTAAAAGTTGAAGAAAAAGACTGCAAGGTGATTAAAAGAAGACTCCTTCTGTAAACAGGTTATTTTCTAAGATGTGTCCTGGCAATTGCAAACACCTCTGACATCTGGAAGCTTCTAGAACTGGGCCATGTTGTTCAAACTGAGACTCCTGGAGAGGACCTGGGAGTCATCTGGAGTGGAGGAAGAGGGGGTGTGCATGGGTTGTGACCCCAGCAGCACAGTGGCAGTGATCGCTGCCTGTCCAGCACTATGTGCCAGGCACAGAGGATATCAGTGCCACTATTGTCCCCTGTTTTACAAATATGGACCCAGGCACAGCAGAACAAGTCTCCTTGCTCACACAGTTCATAAGTGGTAGCACAAAATTCGACCTTGGCAACCTGGCCCCAGAACCTGAGTGCAGTGGTGACTGTACCCTTTCCTTAGGAGGGAGAAAGACTTCGGCTTCCTGAAGTCTTCGACATAGCCCTGAGCTTCAGTCCCACCTCTGCAGCTCCCTGGAATGGGAGCCCTATGGACACCCTGTTGAAGGCATCCTGCCTCCCAGGGCTCCGTAGGCATTTGCTGGGGGACATCCAGGGGCCTCAGTCAGAGCCAGCTGAGGGGATTGCCCATGAGGCTCTGCTGGGGATCACAGCAGAGGGGACAGGGGCTCCAGGAACATCAGCCTCTCCAGGGATCCCAGCTGGCCTAGGAAGAGGGAAAGGGCTTTCAGCCTCAGGGCGGGGCCTGGGCAGCTCTTCTGGCTCCAGGCTGTCTATTCACCCCTTGCACAGATGTGAACACTGAATCTAGTAGGGAAGGAGCTCAGCACACTGACGGTGGCTGCAAAACTGAGAGCACGTGCTTCACCCACACCCAGCCTAGGCCTCTCCTGATCAGTCATGGTGACATCTAGAAACATCAAGACTGGCTGCCATGTATGCCCTGGGACCATTTTGCAGGCAGCAGCTCATTCAGTCCTTACACACCCAGTGAGGTGGGTAGGACCAACCCCCATTCACAGGGGAGGACAACTGAGGCCTGGTGAGACAGTAGCTGCTTGTCCCTGCCCTTTCTACTTGGAGCTTGTGCAGTTGTGTCAGGGGCTTCCCAGGCTCACAGCTCAGTGGCTCTCCACCAGGGTCAGAGGAGTGGCTTGAAGCCCTCCTTGGACATGTCTGTGGGTGATACTGAGTGCAAGGTACCCCAGGTGTCACGGCGGGGAGGTGTCTGGTCTAGGGTCAAAGGTGATTATCAAGCCAATTTCAAAGCCCTCAGGCCCTATCTGGGGGCTCCCAGGGGTTGTGGGGTTCACCTTTTATTTCCTTTTCCTTTGATTCATCCGAGGGTGGGTGCTGCAAGCTTGTAGAAGCAAGGCTCACTGGCAGTGGGTTGGTGAGGGCGGCACATATTCTGAAAAGGAAGTGCCAGCCCTCAGGACTTCAGGTGCAGCCCAGGCAAATGTGTGAAATCACTTGGACTCAGCAGGACAGTGTCCAGGGTGCTAGGCAGGGTAGTAAATGCAGTCAGGCCTGCCCTTGGGAGCTCAGCTGCCTGGGGTGGAATCCCAGCTCTGTCTCTTGCCAGCTGGGTCATGTAGTGGCCTTTGACTTAGTTTCCCCATATGTAAAATGGGAGTTATAATCAGGCCTTCTTTAGAGTGTTGCTGTGCAGATTCACCTGGGGCGGGGGGGCAGCTGCAGAAAGCACCATGTGCCAGCTTTTCCTGGGGTGAGCTCCTCTGCGCCTGACTGCCCTGACCTTGGCCATGTGCACTACTCCGAGCCAGAAGGGCCTCTCAGAGAACCCTGACAGCGCGCCAGCACTGGGGCACCTCCTTTTTGGGAGGGCAGGGCGTTGGGATTGGGCTCTGTCTTTTATGCTAAATGATGATATGTTTCAAACATACAGAAAAGTGTAACCCGTCCATGCCCACTACTCAGTTTCAATGCAGAGCGACGTTTGCTTTTGTTTTTTAAACAGGAAATAAACATTTGATATGGCCGGAACGCCCTCCCTTGCCGTCACCCCGTTCTCCTTCAGAACTCATTCCCCTCTCGCTCCCCGCATGAGACACTCTTTTGAGGTTGATTGCCACCTTTCCTATAGATGTTTTCTTAAAAAATTTATTTATTACACTTTAAGTTCTGGGGAGCGTGTGCAGACTGCTGGCTTGTTACACAGGTATACACGTGCCGTGGTGGTGGTTTGCTGCCTCCATTGCTTGTCATTGCTGTCGATGTTTTTATGTATTTACTGTGGATATCCATAAACACATCTGATTATTTATGTGCTTTTTCTCTCACATCAGTTTGCACATATCCTCTTGCTTTTTCCACTCCACATAATACTCTTTTATTGAGGTAACATTCACACAACATAGAATTAACCATTCTAAAGCATATGCTTGAGAGGCATCCAGTGCATTCACAACGCTGTGTGACCACGGCCTCTATCTAGTTCTGAAAGATTTCTGGCACCCCCAAAGGAGACGTCCTGCAATTAAGCAGCACACTGGCCCCCCGACCACCTATCCCCTTCAGACAACCACCTATCTGCTTTCTGTCTCTGTGGATTTCTCTCTGCTGGAAATTTCATATCAATGGAGTCATACAATAGCCACGTGATACCTTCGAGCCTCACCCAGGTTGGGATGTGTTGATCCAGCTCCTTCATCCTAGCTACTGTGAGAAGTCCACTGCTCTGTAGATCATAGGTGAACACCTATGCCCACCCCCCTTGCAGGTCATTCCAGGGCCTTGCCAGTGGGGGGGCTTCTCCTTGTGCTTCTGGGGAAGGTCCCTGGTCCAGATTCTTTGCTTTCAAACTGCCCAGAACTCAGTGGCTTAAAGCAACGTGTTATTATTTCTCCTGCTTTTGTGGCTTAACTGGGCTCAGTGGACTGTTCTGCTGGTGTCACTCACAGTCAGATGGTGGCTAGAGTGGGATGCTCAGGATGACACTGGGATGGCTGGGCCTCTCACCCTCTCCCCGTGGCCATTCCAGCAGAGTAGCTGGCCCATTCATGGGGGCTCTGGGCCCCAGAAGTATAAAAGCAGAAACTGCCAGGCCTCCTTGTGGCCTGGACCCAGACACCCGGGCTGTGCCTTCCTCTGGTTAAAGCAAATCACAAGCTCACCCAGCACCAATGTGGGAGGGGCCCACCCACGCGTGGCTACTGGGGGCCATCCCTGAGGACCAGCCCTCACACTGGGATACGGGGCTCAGAGGAGCTTCGCCAAGTCCTGGGTGTGGACGCTTCCAGTGTCCTGGCATGCTGTTAGGCTGTTCTCTCAGGCGAGTCTCCCAAGTGAGGCTGTCCTGCACCCCAGCTTCTCCATGTCTTGGACTCTTCAGTTTCCGCTGTTGGGTGTGGAATGTTTGCCATTGTCATTTTTGTTTCTCTGTGATTCTTAGTGAAGGTGTATGAGTTTCCTGTTGCTGCTGAGACAAATCAGTACAACGTAGTGGCTTAAAGCAGCATGGGTGCTGTCAGTTCTGGAGGCCAGAGGTCTGACATGGGTCTCATGGGGCTAAGTCAAGGTGTCAGCAGGGCTGCACCCTCCTGAAGACTTTAGGAAAGAATCTGTTTCTTCTCCGCTCCCAGCTTCTCGAACGCCTTCTTTCCTTGGCTCATGCCTCCTTCCTCCGTCTTCAAAGCCAGCAGTGCAGTGTTTTAAAATCTCTGTCCTCTGCCATTGAGACTTCTGTGGTGACCCTCAGCCCACCCAGGTCATCAGGGATCCTTGCCGCATCTCAAAGTCCACTTCATCACATTGGCGAAGTCCCTTTTGCGATATGCAGTAACACATGAATAGCTTCTGGGGAAGAGGACGGGACATCTTTGCTGAGTGTGGAAGGCAGGTGGCCCCCTTTTGCGATACGAGGTAACGCATTAATAGGTTCTGCGGAAGAGGACAGGACATCTTTGCTGAGTGTGGAAGGCAGGTGGCCCCCTTTTGCGATACGAGGTAACGCATTAATAGGTTCTGCGGAAGAGGACAGGACATCTTTGCTGAGTGCGGAAGGCAGGTGGCCCCCTTTTGCCATACGTGGGGGCATTAATAGGTTCTGGGGAAGAGGACGGGACAGCTTTGCTGAGTGTGGAAGGCAGGTGGCCCCCTTTTGCCATACACGGTAACACATTAATAGGTTCTGGGGAAGAGGATGGGACATCTTTGCTGAGTGTGGAAGGAAGGTGGCCCCCTTTTGCCATATGCGGTAACACATTAATAGCTTCTGGGGAAGAGGACGGGACATCTTTGCTGATTGTGGAAGGCAGGTGGCCCCCTTTTGCCATACGCGGTAACACATTAATAGCTTCTGGGGAAGAGGACGGGACATCTTTGCTGATTGTGGAAGGCAGGTGGCCCCCTTTTGCCATACGCAGTAACACATTAATAGCTTCTGGGGAAGAGGACGGGACATCTTTGCTGATTGCGGAAGGCAGGTGGCCCCCTTTTGCCATACGCAGTAACACATTAATAGGTTCTGGGGAAGAGGATGGGACATCTTTGCTGAGTGTGGAAGGCAGGTGGCCCCCTTTTGCCATATGCGGTAGCACATTAATAGCTTCTGGGGAAGAGGATGGGACATCTTTGCTGAGTGTGGAAGGAAGGCGGCCCCCTTTTGCGATATGCGGTAACACATTAATAGCTTCTGGGGAAGAGGACAGGACATCTTTGCTGAGTGCGGAAGGCAGGTGGCCCCCTTTTGTCATACGCGGGGGCATTAATAGGTTCTGGGGAAGAGGACGGGACATCTTTACTGAGTGCAGAAGGCAGGTGGCCCGTTTGCGGGTCACTCCGTTTTCCACCTTGGGTAATTTCGCTCTGTCTGTCTTTCTACTGTGTGGAAGGCATTCCCTGTGTGCGGACATCCCTGGTATCCCGGGGGATTGACTCCGGGCCTCCCACAGATACTGACATCCACAGATGTTCAAGTCCCTGGTCTAAAGGGGCATGATATCTGCTATGACCTCTGCACATCCCTCCTAGGCTTTTAACCCTCTCTAGATTGTAATAGACAACACAGTGTAAATGCTGTGTGAGTAGTCGTTAAATATTAGGCAATGGCATCTCACTCTGTTCCCCAGGCTGGAGTGCAGTGGGGTGATCCTGGCTCACTGCAACCTCCGCCTCCTTGGCTCAAGCATTCTCCTGCCTCAGCCTCCCAAGTAGCTGGGACTACAGGCGCCTGCCACCACGCCTGGCTAATTTTTGTATTTTTAGTAGATACGGGGTTTCACCACGTTGGCCAGGCTGGTCTTGAACTCCCGACCTTAGGTGTTCTGCCTGCCTCAGCCTCCCAAAGTGCTGGGATTACAGGTGTGAGCCACTGCACCCGGCCTATTATTATTATTTATTAAAAATGTATTTTTGATTCTCAGCCGACTGACCCTGAGGATGCAGAACTATCTGGATACAAGGGGCCAGCTGCATATCCTTCCGTGGCTTATGTGTGCCGGGAATATGCTTCCAGTGGTGGCCTTATCCTTTTCTAACAAACAGGGAAACCACCGGCACCCTCAGATAGAGTATTTGAGGAGAGTTCAACAAGGGACTAATGGCAAAGGTTCAGAGAAACCAACAGGGCTGCTGCAGATCCCCGGCAGGCACCTGGCCACAGCGCTGCCATCCCCAGGTCTGGAGGGAGACCGAGCGGCGTGCAGAAAGCTCTCCAGCTGGTCTTAGGCACGCCCACATGATGCTGTCGGAGGCACCTGGGACTAAGATTCCTCACCTTGCCCTTCTCAGCCTCGCAGCCTCCTGCCTGGGCTCCTGCTGGCCATGTCCCAAGCCCTCCCACGGGGCCCATGGAAGAGAGCTGCGGCTGGAGAGTCCATACGGCCACCTGCCTCCCAGGCTAGAGAGCAGGCTGCAGAGGTGACCACGGGCCTGCAGGGACAGGGTAAATACCAGTGCCTGTCCCAGCTTTGTGATAGCATCTTCTGTTGCAGAGAAAATGTCAATTAGGTCATATAGCAATATTTCCTTTGGGAGTGCTTTTTTTCTGTTTTAAATAGGAAAATTTTCCCTATCCTAAAATTGTGTAAGACCATGAATATATTATTTTTAAAAATTGTATATGCACATACAATTTTTTATATGCATACACAATTTATTATATATATAATAAGTATATATATATATACTTATCAATTGTGGTAAATTGAGAATCCCCAGAACTGTCTTCATCTTACGGAACTGAAACTCCACACCCATTAAACCACTGTCCTCTCTCCCTTCTCTCTCTGCCCCCACCCGTAGCAACCACCATTCTACCTTCTGTTCCTGTGAATTGGACTACCCTAAGTACCTCATATAAGTAGAATCATACTGTATTTGTCCTTTTGTGTCTGGTTAATTTCACTCAGCATAACATCTTCAAGAGTCATCTACGTTGTAGTCTGTGTCAGGATTTTCTTCCTTTTCATGGCTTAATAATATTCCACTGTATGGATAGACCACATTTTGTTTATCCACTCACCAGTCAATGGACACTTGGGTTGTGTGCTAGGCCGTTCTTGCATTGCTATGAAGAAATACCTGAGACTAGGTAATTTATAAGAAAAAAGGTTTAATTGGCTCCTGGTTCTTCAGGCTGTACAGAAAGCATAGTGCCAGGATCTGTTTCTGGGGAGGCCTCAGAAAGCTTTTACTCGTGGGTGGAGGTGAACCAGCAGCAAGCATTTCACATAGCGAAAGCAGGAGCAGGAGAGTGAGGGGTGGGGGATGCCACATTTTGTAACAACCAGATCTCATGAGAACTCACCCCCTATCGCAAGGGTATCACCCAACCATGAAGGATCCAGCCCATGACCCAAACTCCTCCCACCAGCCCCCACCTCCAGCATTGGGATCACAGTTCATCATGAGATTTGGGCAGGACACTCAAACCGTATCTGTTCGCTCCCACATTAAGCTACTGTGAACAATGCTGCTCTGAGCGTGAGTGTACACATCTCTCTTCAAAACCCTGCTTTCAATTCTCTTGGGTATATACCCAGAAGTAGAATTGCTGGATCATATGGTAATTCTACTTTTAGTTTTCTGAGGAGCCTCCATACTGTTTTCTATGGCACCATTTTAATTCTTACCAGACAGTGCACAGGGTTTCGGTTTCTCCACATCCTCCCCAACACTTGTCCTCTGCCTCTGTGAGGACCGTAGTAGCCTCTCAAGGGGTGTGAGGTGGTATCTTGCTGCAGCTTGCAGATATTCTTCTATGTATTTTTCCAGGAGTTAGAGCAGTTTGTGTTCATATTCAGGTCTTCATCCACCGGCTACTTATTTCTGAGGATTGCGTGGGATTCCTCCACTGTGTTTCTCTCCTCACTGGTCCCAGCGAGATTTATGGAGCAGCCCTCCATTCCCACTGATGGCAGACAGCCCCACCCCCCATTGCACACTGTGCTCCCACATGCTGACGAGCCTCTCTGTGGGCTCGGCTCTGTCCTGTGGTCTCCCTGTCTATCCTGTGTGGTGCTGGGCCCCCTCATTCTGACTCTAAGCCTCTCTGTTCCCTTATGCTGGACTTGGCAGAATGTTTTTTCCAAATGTGGAAGCCACTGTCTGTCCTGTTCCTCATGCTCTTCCACAGTGTGACCGTGGCACTCCTTCTATCAAATGGGCGTCCATGTCCCCTCCCTGGAGCCAGGCAGATCCCTCTGACTGCCCGGACAAATGGAATTTTCCAAAATGACGCTCTAACTTCTGAGGCTTAGTCGTCACAATGTCACTCATGGACTGTCTTGGGTTGCTCACACAGAGGGCAAGCTGACCTGTGGGCAGGAAGCCAGGTCACCTGGAGAGATGCCATGTGGGTATTCCAGCTTCAGGCCTAGGGAGTTCCCAGCTGACAGCTGGCCACAGCCACCAGAAATGTGAAGCCCTCCAGATGACACCAGCCCAGCAGCCATCCAACTGCAACTTCGAGAGAAAGCTCAGGCAAGAACCGCCCAGCAGAGCCCTGTCAGCCTCCAGAAGATAACAAGTGCTATTGTTTTCAGCCACTATGTTTCGGGGTGATCCATTGCATGTGAATAGGTAACAAAAGCACTGACCTTATCTTTCTTCATAGCACTTTTAAACTATTTGATGTTGATTTATTATTACTGCCCAAAGCTTATCTGTTTATTATTGTTCTCCCCTAAGCTGAGTGTGAGCTCCATTTGGGTGGGACTTTGCTGGTTCTGTTTCCTGTGGGGCAGGAATCATGACTGGCTCATTTTAGGCCTTGATTAAATATTTGTCAAAAGAAGGAATGGGTGCATAATTTCTCTCCAGTTGTTTCCTCTCCAAAATTTCTCCAGTCTACACTTGGTCCTGCTCTTCCCTGTGAATGCTGGGATACACTTGTAAACAACCCTCTTGGGATTTTGTGTGGAATTGCATTGGATTTAGAGATAAATCTGGGAAGACCAACAGTATGCAAGCTCCTGCAATCAGGGGAACTTTTAAGTGGACTCTTCTCTGGGGCTTCAGTGTATTCCACACAAGAACAGTGCTTTGTGGTTTCTGGTTCTGCATTGCCCTTAGAGGAGGACGGGTCCCCAGACCACAGCCATCTGGCTGTGAAGGTTGGGGTGCAGTCACAGGCAGGGATGGTTAGAGAGGGCTCAAGTGCTTTCTCTAGGGAAGGTGCTAGGGGGGCTGGGACCTGCAGTACACATGGAGCAGGAGCCTGGCACTGCCCTCACTGCTGTGGATATGGAGACAGAGCCTGGCGCTGGCCTCACTGCTGTGGATATGGAGACAGAGCCTGGCGCTGGCCTCACTGCTGTGGATATGGAGACAGAGCCCGGCGCTGGCCTCACTGCTGTGGATATGGAGACAGAGCCTGGCGCTGGCCTCACTGCTGTGGATATGGAGACAGAGCCTGGCGCTGCCCTCACTGCTGTGGATATGGAGACAGAGCCTGGCGCTGCCCTCACTGCTGTGGATATGGAGACAGAGCCTGGCGCTGGCCTCACTGCTGTGGATATGGAGACAGAGCCTGGCGCTGCCCTCACTGCTGTGGATATGGAGACAGAGCCTGGCGCTGCCCTCACTGCTGTGGATATGGAGACAGAGCCTGGCGCTGGCCTCACTGCTGTGGATATGGAGACAGAGCCTGGCGCTGCCCTCACTGCTGTGGATATGGAGACAGAGCCTGGCGCTGGCCTCACTGCTGTGGATATGGAGACAGAGCCTGGCGCTGGCCTCACTGCTGTGGATATGGAGACAGAGCCTGGCGCTGCCCTCACTGCTGTGGATATGGAGACAGAGCCTGGCGCTGGCCTCACTGCTGTGCAGGTGGAGCAGGAGCCTGGCGCTGCCCTCACTGCCGTGCACGTGGAGCAGGAGCCTGGCGCTGCCCTCACTGCCGTGCACGTGGAGCAGGAGTCTGATGCTGCCCTTACTGCTCTGTTTGGCAGCCCGAGCTCTGCCCAGAGCAGCGTGATTGGGCCCAGCAATAAGTGGGGGAGGAAGTTCAGGCCAGAGAACACAGGGCTGTGACCAGGATTGAGCTAGAATCCAGCATCTTCCTTCAGGTGATTAGGCCATGATGATGTAACAGCAGCCTCTCAGCACAGATACCCTCCCTCTGGCCCCTCTTCTTACCTGCATGGCACTTTCCCATCTCTCCCCAGGGCCTTTAAGGTAACAGGTCAACTCCATACAGTGTCTTCCAGCCTCACCTTTTGTCTTCACCCTCTTCCTCCCTGGCCTCGTGGGCTTCACTGCCATTGCCCATACCTGCTAGGATGCTCCTCACTGCCAAGGCTTCATACATGTCATTTCTTCCTGCCTGCGGTTCTTCTCCCAATTTTTCTTCGTGATTCATCACCTCCAGGAAGCCCTCCCTGACCTCCCTCCTTGGTGTTTCCACCTCCCAGGCTTTCTGTGCTGTTGATTTCTGTTTCTCCAGCTATCCTGACTGCTCTGTTAGGATGGCACTGGGGACAGGGAAAGGCCTGGTGGGCATCAGGGACTCAGCAAGGCTATAGAGAGTGATGACATTATATGTATACTTGTCATACATGCTCACACGTGCACAGACATGTACATGTTAGACATTACACATCCTCACATGTGAACACATGCAGACACACATGCACAAAAGCATACACACATGCGCAGACACTTGCACATTACACACATGAACACAGATAACACACATGTCACACACAGGCACGTACCTGCATTGCATCTTTGACTGAATGACCTGTTTTGCCATTTCTTGGCCTTTGCACACACAGCTACCTCTCCCTGGTACCTTCTTCTGCCCAGCCCTGGCCGTGACCTACCTGAGCACGGGTGCACTGTGGTGGCGAGCGTCCACAGCTGCCTTTATGGTGCCCAGCCCAGGGACAAGCAAACATCTGCCCATTTCTCCACCACCCTCAGCCCCTGGCAACTACCCTTCTGCCCTCTGCTTCGATGAGCTCACCTGTTTTAGATTCCACACAGAAGCGAGGTTGTGGAGTATTTGTCTTCCTGCGTCTGGTTTAATTCACTTAACATGATGTCTTCTAGGTTCGTCCATGCTTTCAAAAATGACAGGATTTCATTTTTTTATGGCGGAATAATCTTCCATTACATGCAAGCATCATGTTTTCTTTATCCATGTGTTCAGTGACGGAGGCGCAGGTTGGTCCTCTATCTTGGCTGTTGCGAATAGTGCTGCGGTGAACTGGAGCGCAAAGCTGTTTGTGGAGTACTGGATTCATCCCTTTGGATATACACCTGGAAGTGGAATTGCTGGATTACAAGCTAGTTCAATGTTCAGTTTTTCGAGGAACCTCTGTACTCTTTTCTATGTCGGCTGCACCAGTTTACATTCCCACCAACAGTGTTGCAAGGGTGATCTTCTCTCCATATTCTGACCGATACCTGTCATCTCTTTTCGTGTTTGACATCCGTGATGACAGGTGTGAGGGGACAGCTCATTGTGGTTTCAATTTGCATTTTCCTGAGGATGACTGATGCTGGGCATTTTTTTCACATAAGCTCGTCCCTCTGCACTCAGGGGATTGGCTCCAGGAGTTGTGGGTTTACAAAATCTGAGCGTACTGATGTTCCTCAGTTGGCCTCATGGAACCCACATATACAAAAAATCCAGTTGGCCCTCTGTATGCACAGGTCTCACATCCTGCAAATGCTGTGTTTTCTACTTGTGTTTATTTGAAAATAATCTGTGGATAAGTGGACCTTTGCAATTCAAACCCGTATTGTTCAAGGGTCAGCTGTATCTCTCGGTGGTCCGTATGTTTTTCTTTTTTGAAAGGTCTCTATTCAGGTCCTTTGCTCATTAAACGTATTTTTTGCTTTAAAGATGGGGTCTTGCCATGTTGCCCAGGCTGATCTTGAACTCCTGACCTCAAGCAATCCCCCTACCTCAGTCTCCCAAAGCTGGAATCACAGGTGAGCCACCACCTTCAACCTTTGCCTTTTCTTTAATTGGGATTGTTTTCTGGCTGTTGACTTGTTTGTGTTTCTTTCATGCTTTGGAGATAAACCCCTCATCAGATGTACGGTTTGCACGTATTTTCTCCCGTTCCTTAGGTTGCTTCCCTGTTGATTGTTTCTTTTGCCTTTTAGTTTGATGCAGTCTCCTTTGCCTAGTTTTGCTTTTGTTAACTGTGCTTTTGGGGTCATATTTATGAGCCAATTCCTTGCAGTAATTTGAAATCAATCAATCAGTCAATCAATCAGTCTGCCTATCTATCTATCTATCATTTGTTTGTCCGTCCATCCATCCATCCATCCATCCATCCATCCATCCATCCATCTCCTATTAGCTCCGTTTCTCTGGATAACCCAGACTAACACATAATTTAAAATGTTACTTTTTCCTTATTTATAATGAATTAAGTAGCAGGTGAACACCATGCGAGTTGAGGTGCCATGTGAGAAGGGAGCGGCATTATATTTGGTGCCTTTAATGGCACCCTCCCCTGCCTTTTGAACGGGGACCCCACGTTTTCATTTTGCACTGAGTCCGCGCGTCCGTAGCTGGCCGTGCTTTGCCCCAGGTCGTCAGATTTTCAGTCTCTGGAGAGTCTGGGGCCTCTGTCTGGCCACAGGCAACCAGCCATTTCTGAGAGATGGAACTGAAGCCCTCAGTGACCATGGCTTAATTCTCACCTGTCCTTTGAGCTCTGAGACTGCTCCTCCCAGGCCCTCAGATTTGCTATTGTCCACTCTTCCTCCATGAGGGTTGTTATATTTAGAAAAATAAATATAACAACAACAACAACAACAACAATAACAAAACCCAGACTGTCTCATTGAATGTTAATTTTAGATAAACAACAAATCATTGTTTAGCACAAGTGTGTCCCAGATATTGCATGGTATATGCTTACACCAAAAACATTTGGATTGATTGTTTATCTGAAATTCAGATTTAATTGGGTGTCCTGTACTTTATTCAGCAGCCCTACCCCTGCCATCCCCCAAGTGCCTCCAAGCCCTTCACTGTCACAGCACCACCCTGTCCTCCTCCCCTTTCCCCAGCCTGTCCCCCATCTCCTGCCCTAAGCCTAGCCCAGAACTCACCATCTCCAGCCGAAACCTGTGTCTGCCTCATGCCTTGGCCTCCCCACCTCCAGGCTTCCACTTACCAAGGCCACTGTTTTTGCTGTTTCTCTTTTTATTTTTCTACACATTCACTACAGAAAAATCACAGGCTATGGCGAGGCAACAAGAAGAAAGTAAGAAAACGCTCATCATCCCACCCACACAAAGACAACTCCTGTCAATACCTTGGGTAGATTTTTCTAGAGCTGTATGTGTGTGAGTGTCTCTGCAGATACTTAAAAGAAAGCATGCACGCTCACTGCCCCAGTTCAGACCTGCTGTCCTATAAGCTGCATTTTCCTGTCACCCTAGAGTGCAAAATCTCAGCGTCCTGAGTTGTTTTAGCCTCTGGAAGGGATGCTGGGGACCCAAAGTGAAACCCCCCGACGCTGGGGTCAGAGGGGCCTATGGTCAAACCACTTTCTAGTCCACTACCTTGTGTATTGGTTTGCTGGGCTGTTACAGCAATACACCACAGGTGGGTGGTTTGAACAAAAGAAATTAATTTTCTTACAATTCTGGAGGCTGGAAACCCAAGCCCAAGATGTCAGCTGGGATGGTTTCTACTGAGGCCTGTCTTGGCTTGCAGATGGCCGCCTTCTTACTGCGTCTTTAGATGGCCTTTCCTCTGTGTCTGCATGCTGATCTCTTCTTACAGGGACACCAGTCATACTGGGTCGGGGCCCACCCTGATGACCTCATTTTAACATGCTTAGCTCTTTCCAGGCCCTATCTCCAAATAAAGCCGAGTTCTGAGGAAACATCAGTTAGAACTTCAACATGACTTTTGGGGGAACCCAGGTCAGCCCATGATGCCTTGCCTGGCTCACTCCAGACATGCGGAGCCTCAGTGTCTTCATCAATGAAATGGGGTGAGTGATCATAGTCATCTAAGAGGAGCGTCAGGATGACCAGGTCAGGCCGTCCTGATAGCGCACTTGCCTGGCACCTGGGCCCTGGAGCAAGCATTCCAGTGAGACTGCCTAGTCTTCTTGCTCCCCTGCAGGTGGATAGGAGGAGCCATGGACCTCCGGGTACCTCTTTACCCCTTTGCTCACCGGTTTGGTTAATCCCTCCAGGTAAGTTCCCAGAGGAGAGTTGCTGGGTGGAAGGTGGAGATGCCAGCCTGAGTCCTGAAAGTGCACCTGTCCACTCCCCTCAGGGCTGGGTGCATGAATGTGCCCCCGGCCCCATCCTCAGGCCTCCCACGGCTCCTCCCCATCTGACTGCCTGCCCCACTTTCCTGTCTGAGGCTCCTGTCCCCAAAGGCTCAGCAGAGTTGCAGGCTGGTGCCTACGGCCCCTCCCAAGCTACCGGACTATTTTCTGCCCCTCCTCCTCTTCACTGGCCTTGCCACCCTCCTGCTTTGCAGCCATACTGGGGACTCCTTGTTTTCCGAGCACGATGAACGCCTTCAGGCCTCCAGGCTTTGCGCTGGCAGTGCCCTCTACCAGGGATGCCCGTCCTTCTATCTATGCTGTCTGAGGGAGCCACTTGTGCCTTCAAGGGGCAAATAAGACCTTTTCTGTGAACTCTTCTAATGCCCCCCCCCCCTTGCTCAAAACGGAACCATCTGCTAAGCCCACACAGGACCTTGAAAAGATGCAAATTGTGAGGATGATGGTGACTGCAACAACAGCCACAGCTGTCTCCTCACCCTGCTCCCCACCGACCCCAGCATTCCTCAAGGGGCCTCAGCCATCTGGATGGTGCCAGGCATAAGTTAGCCTACAGGTGCAGACCTGCTCAGATTAGACGGATTAACAGGTGAGGGGGCCAGGACAGGAACCGCACAAGAACAGAATACGTATATGTGTGTGTGTGGTGTCATCAAACACTATGTGACATGATCCCAATTAGGGAAAATATGTCTGAGAATGCGCTTTTCCTCATCTGAGAATACGACATATCCGACGGTAAATATGTAAAATAGAATCTGGAGAGAAACACAGCCAGCAGTCAGCAGGGGCTGTCCTGGTCGGGGGAGGAGTGCTGATGATCAGGTGGTGGCTTGCAAACATTTTTGATCCCTCAGGAGAAATATGCTTCATTTCAACCACCTGGTACACACACACACACACACATGCTCACACCTACACTCCCACATACACATATGCACACACGCACACACTCACACATTATATGTATAACTGAAGCCAAAGTTGCAGGAAACCCCAGCTACCCTAGGTGAAAAGCACACTGCTATTCTTACAGTGTTTATTCTGTTTCATTCTCCCAAATGCTTGACTTGATCTGATAAATTGATTTCATGCCCCCCTGCTGGGCCCTGATTTACAGTCTGAAAACTCCTGCTCTGAGGGAGGCTTGCATTTTCTGCTCTGTGTTCTCCTGTATTTAAAATTTAATATGGAGGATGGATTCAACTATTGTCTTTGTAATTTTTCACTTAAAGATAAAGGTAGAGAGAGGGAGCAGCGGGAAAATACAAAACAATAAAAGTTACAGGCAAGTTGCTTCCTGAAGGCGGCTCAGCAAAACGTGGCGAAACAGACCTCTTTAAAGGTGTGCGTACTTCTCTTCCGAGCTGTTCACTTTAAGATACGTTACTAGCCGGGGTAACGGGGTACAGAGCTGCGCCCGCAGGCTGCTCACCCCCACTAACACCTGGGATGCCCACCCATGGACCCCTGCTGGTCATCCATTAGAGTGCCGTGCGGCCATTCAAGCTTATTTGTGGACACAGAAAGAAGGGTACAGGAAAGAGGGTGTGCCTTGGGAGTAACAAGTTACTGGCAGGCTACAAAAGGCCAACAGCACCCCGACCTTGTTTCCAAAATGCGTGTTTACAAGTGTGAGGGAGAGGGACAGAGAGGGACAAGGGCGCACTCACGGGGAGTTACCTTGGGTTGCTTTTAATTCTGTTATATCGCCAATGAGTGTGCATTGCCTTCAGAGGGGACATTTTCAAGGAAAAGAGAAAGGAGAAAGGAAAGGAAGAAACAGAAAAAGAAAGAGGGGAAGGCGAGAGAGAAAGAAACGGAAAGAAAGGGGAAGAAGTGAGGGAGGGAAGGAAGAAGAAGAGAGAAATAAAAAAGTGGGGGGTGCTCGGAGTCCCCCGGAGCAGCGACCCGGAGCGAGTGCGGACCGCGTGGGGAGTGTCTGGCGCTGCAGGTCCGGGCGCTGAGGCGGAAAAGCGCGCTCCGGAGTTTTGACCTGGGAACCTCCAGGAGGCCCGGGGGATGCAGGCTTTCCGGCTAGGGGAGGAGGTCGCTTGGCGCGTCCAAGGAGACCCCTAAGCTACTGGGGTAGGGGGATGCAGAGCGGCTGCTGCGCGCTCTGCTGGGCCGGGAGGCTGCGGCTGTCCCGGGCCGCCCTCCGCGCCACCAAGACCCGGTCCGGGCCGGCCGGGCGGGCTGGGAGCTCCGGGAAGGCTCTCCCCGGCGCGGGGCCGCGTCCCCGCCGCGATCTCCCTTTCTTCCCGGCGGTTTCAGGATGAGAAGAAGCGCGCGCGGAGGTAGGGTAGTGGGTGGTGGTAGTGGGGAGGAGAAGCGAACATCTAGTCGGTGCTAAATTTTTCTTTATTTTCCAATAGAGATACTGTTAAAGGAAAACAAATCCAATAATTTAGGATGTCAGTTCCAAAAAGTTTTTACGGAGGAGCAGCGTAGGGGCTGGGCGCAGAATTGGGGAAGGCGTTGGCTGAACGGGGGCGTCTCTTCCATCCCGCCTGCCGCGCCCAGCCGCGCCCCCACCCGACCCTGCCAAGTGCACCCGCGCTCACATCTAAGCGCAAACCGACACTACCCACCCCCACCCCCAGGGACCCGGACAGTCCTGGGTTCACCGGGCGTTGTCGCGGCGCGCCAGGGTTCACCTGCCCGGTCCCCTCACCTGGATCCACACACTCCAGCCTGAGCGCTCTTCACTGTGTCCACCACTTCTCACTTCCTGTTCAAGGCTTCGCTGGCAAAGGGGGCTGCGGGCCAAGCTAGCCCCGGGCCCCCGGCGTCACCCTCCCTCCGGGGCGTAGCAGGTGAGAGAGTGAGGGCGGGGATTGCGCGGGACCCCTGGACTGTAGGCGGGGTCCTGTGCCTAACGCCCCCCGAACCCCCGCCCTCGCCCTGGAATTCACCATTTTCCTCTCTGTGGTTTCTCTCGGTTCACCCCAGTGATCCCCTACCTCTGCTTCCCAGCCGGGAGCGGGTGGTGGGGTTTGACTGGAGCTTGGAGAAGCGGAGGAGGGGCAGGAGGAGGGGGAGAGGGGGCTTGGCAGGGGGCTCACTCAACAGCACGCTGGCCGGGCTGTAGGAGCCGCAGCTGAAGTGAGGGCGCCCCTCCGCCACTACGCGCCTCCCGCGGACTCCAGCAGCTTGGAAGGGCTGGGGAAGAGGCGAGGTTGCAGGTGCGGGAAAGGGGCCAGGGAGGAGTCAGGTGCGCAGTGCTGCCTGTAATGGTTTCTACCAGGTTCAAAGCCCCTCTCGCCCTCCACCTCCCATCACCGCCTCCACACACTGCCAGATGCTCAGTTGCTCAGTTAAGTTAGACGGGCGGCTGCAGGGGCAGCTGCATCTGTTCGTGTGTGCGTGCGCGCGCGGGAGCGAGAGAGGATCCCCTTACCCCTCCCGCCGCTTTCCAGGACCCCGCGGCGCTCCGCTACCTTGCTCTTCTCCCGCCCCCAAAGTCCCCGTCCAGGTGGGTGCGTGCGCTTGTGGGAGCTCCCTGGGCATCGCGGCAGACCCTCTTTCTTCTCCACCCTCCTCCAGCGCCCCTGCTAGCCCAGGGTCCTTCCGGCCCAGCTTCCCAAGGCCACTATGGGGACTCGAGGGAGGGATGTGTTTAATTCTTGCCGCTATTCAAAGGGAAAAGAAAATAAAGGGACCAAAGGCAACCAGAAAGCCGTTTACTTCAAGGTTTTATTATTGTAGATTGAAAGTTTATATACAGGAACTGTTTGCAGCAAAACACTCACCAAATGGCCTTCGAATCAGGGGCCCTCCACCTCTCAGCCCCACAATCAGCAGCTCTGCCTAGGGTGCCCCTCACCTGGGGACCAAGGTCCTCCCCCACCTCTCTCCCCCCGGACTCCGTCACCCCAACCCCATTCCCCAGGACTCTCAGCCTTTTCTCTCTCCCTGGGGCGCTGCGAACCTCGCCAATGCCTCTCAAGCAATCTTCCTCTGGTCCCAAAGCAGACAACCAAACCTCCCCCCACCCATTTAAGGTGGTTTCCCCACGGAAACCCAGAGCACTCTCCCCCTCAAGGTTCAGGCGCTGCTTTGAGGCCCCTGCAATTCAGAACTAGCTCGTGGTCAAGACCAGTTAGAGACAGTTCATCATCAGCAATAGGGCCCCTGTGCACCCAAAACAAGTGGGGGAAACTGCCCTGCCCACCCCTCCCCATCCCCGACTCCCTTCCCCCACCAGAGATAGGAAATAACACAAAAGCAACAGGGAACCCCTCTCCACTCGCGACAGGTGGGTGCCAGGCAACTAGCTCAGCTGAGCCGAAAGCCTCCTGGAACCCAGCTGCGCTCAGTGCCTCAGGGCGCGCGGGCGTGGCCAAGGTCTTCTCTGTGCGCTGCGGCACGCACTGGCCCAGAGCACTTGGTTGAGCGCACGCTGGGGAGCGGGCATAAGAAAGTGCTGTTGTAAAGGCAAATCCTCTAGGGGCACATGGACAAGGGAAAGCCGTATCCCGCGCTCAGAAGAGGATTTCCAGTGAGCCAGGCAGGTGTGAATGAGACAGTTCAAAAGCAGAGTCTCAGCGAGGTAGGGGAGACTGTTTAGGTGGCTGAGGGCGCAGACTCAGTCTGGAATGGTGGCTCAGCACATCTGTGTCACTGGGGCCTCGCCAAGCGTGACTTGGTTTGAGGCGCTTGCACGTGGGCTTCGAAGGCTCGAAGGCTGGAAGGCACAGCCCAGCAAGTTCAGTCAATTGTGCGTTGGATGTTTACACCCTCCGGGGCCGAGCACCATGCAGCTGCTCATCATAGCGCTCCAACCAAGTACGCAGCTCAGACACCTGGTAGCCATCGGGGCCCCGGCCGCCCTGGTACATAATGGTGCCACTCTGGATGACATAGAGACGCTCGAAGTATGCGCCATAAGCCGAGCTGCTGGAGTTGGCCATGGTGTCAAGGACCAGAGCGCAGCCGGGTGCACCTTGCTGCAGTACCTTCGCTGCGCTGACCCGGTCCTCCAGGCTCCGGTGCTGCGGGATGATGTAGGGGGAGTCCGTGGTGACCCAGCCATCGGAGGGGTGTGCTTCCTCGATGTAGATGATGAGGAAGTCGACGTCGCGCTGGTACTTGGTGACGAGGCGCTGGAAGGCGCTCATACGCGCCATGAATGGTGGTCAGGTGCAGCTGCCGAAATTGAGAACCAGCGGGCGGTTCCCTTGCGCGTAGTCGAGGATGCGCCGGCTCTGGAAGCCGTCAGGCAGAACCACCTCGGAGTTGGGCGCCGGACCGCCCTCGTGCGCCTGCTTGAAGAAATCCAACTTCTGGCCATGCCACACTGCCTTGAGCGACGCCAGGGTGCAGAGGCGGTTGTCGTCGGACACGCAGATGGGCGGGTCGTCGGGGGGCACCTCTTCGCCTTCACTATTGAGCTCCACATCTGGCTCGGGCTGCCCCCGGCGGCGGCGGCCCAGGAAATGCTTGCGGATACACAAGAAATCGAGGAGCCAGAGCATGAAGGCCGTGCCGAGGAAGCGCGGGAAGAGCACGAGGCACGAGGCGGTCTGGGCGCAGAGCCTCAAGGAGTGAAGCAGCAGGGAGCGGAGCATGGTGGCTGCAGGCCCCGAAGCCCCCCGGGACCCCTCGCCCTCTCCGACCACCAACCGCGACGCGGCCTGGCGAGGCATCTGGGCTTCGGCGGTGCAGGGAGTTCAATTTATAGCGGAGGCTTCAATTGGCGGGAGACTCCACCTCCGGCCCGGCCCGCCCCCTTGCAACTTGAGCCCGGAGGGATCACCCAGCTGCGCGGCCAATGCCCTAGAAATCCTAGGCCAAGGGCGGGCACAGGCGGACGGAGGGCGGAGCGGCCGGGCCCGGGCCCCGCAGCCAGCTCTCAGGGGCGGGGTACTCCGGTCGCCGCAGCCGCCAGGGACCAGGAGCCCGACCAGTGACCTGAGCGTCCGCCGGGGAGGTCCTCCAGCTGGCGCGAGCGCTGCGCCCGCCCTAGTCCCCGCCGCCTGGCTCCGGCCCGCGCCCTTCTCGCCGCGCACCTGAGCCGAGCTCCCCGGCGGCCGCCGAGCCGCGCCGGAGCTCCGGTTCGCTTCCCGCGCGCCGCCGCCAACGCCGCCCACGCCGCTGCCGTTCGTGCGGGGCCGCTGCCCAGGTGCCGCGGGAGGCCGGGTCCGCGGCCGCCGCTTCAGTGGCCCCGGCTCCCGCCCCGCCAAGGACGCCGGCCCGCGAGGAGGCAACTTTGCGTTCCCGCCGCCTTCCCGGCTCGCCCGCGGGCGCCGCTCGCCTGCCGGAGCCCGCCCGCCTGCCCGCCTTCCGCGCGCGCTCACACTCGCGCCTCGCACACGGCCGCCCCCCGCACCGCCCCGCCACGCACACAGCGCTCCGCGCCCCCCGCCGCTGCCCGAGGCTTCCGCGCGCCGCCCTAGCCCGCGCCGCCCTGGCCGCGCCCGCCCCGTCCCATCTCGTTCCAGCGGGGCGCCGCGGTTCCCAGGTCAGCGGCCGCCCGGGCCCGGCTGAGAGGTGCGGAGCGCAGAGCCCGCGGGCGGGTTAGCGCCCGGCGCCGGAGACCGGAGGGCTGGGGAAAGCGGCGCCGGCCCTGCGTCCCCAGCCGACCCGGGCGCGGGGCGCCACAGGCGTGGGGCGCGGGGCAGCGGGCGCGGGGCGGCGCCGGCCCCGGGCGGCTCTCCCACTAGGGGTAGCTGTTGCCTGAACGCCGGAGCGCTCCCCTCTCGCCGCTTGCCTCGCCCAGCACAGCCCCGGCCGCCGGGCGCACCCGTCCCGTTCGTCCCCGGACGTTGTTCTGTACCCCGGGAACGTCGAGACTGGAGCGCCCGAACTGAGCCACCTTCGTGGACCCCGAGCGCGGCGGCGCGACTCACCGCGGAGGCGCCCGGACGCGTCAAGTGCGTACTTTCAACCGTAAATGTGTGCTGAGCGTTTAGGGGTGCGGGGCAACTCCCTAACTCGTGGGGCCCTGGCCAGCCCTGCGGCCACGTCTGAGACCTTCTGATCCCTCTCTGCAGCGCGCGGCGCGGAGTTGGCGACTTGGGCTCAGGGGCAGCGGGGTGGGGAGGTGCCTTGACCTAGGGTCCCAGGGGCCGGCCGGGAGCAAGTCTCGTTTCGCCTTGAACTGCTGTGTCCCCCAGGGTAGGGCCTGAAGCAGGTCGCGAGGGTCTGTCCCCCATCTGGGGAGCTGAACTGCCCGGGACACTCTCGCAGTTGCGGGGACTTGTTTGGAGCGGTGGGGCCGGAGCCCAAATCCGAAGCCGCCGCCACCAGCGTCCCGTGCGCCTGCGGCCCCGGGGACCAGCCGCCGAACTTCTTCTCAGGACGGAGACAGCGCTCGCCGCCCGGGCCGAGGTAGGAGCTGGCTGGGCTCGATAGGGCGCGGGCGAATCGCTTTCGGCCGCGAAGGAACGTGTCGGGAAAAGCCAAGCGCAGGACCAGGGCCCCAGCGGGCGGGCGCGCAGAGACAGACGCCTGCCTTGGGCGGAGGTCCGCCCTCCGGTTTTCTTGGCTTTGGCAGGGCCCTCTGTCCCGTGAGTTCCCCGCTGGACCTGTGACTCCAGGCTTCAGCAGGTCAAGCCCCCGTGTGTCTGGAGGATTGGAGGCGGGGTGGCATGAGAAAGTGGCCCCTCTTCTCCTCCGTGTTAGGCGATTTCTCTGCTGTCTGGGGCAGGGGCGCACACCGCAGGAACTCACTACCTAGATGGAAGTCAGCCTGGTCTCTCCCTCTTGCCTCAGTTTCCCAAGCTGCCCTCCGCCACTCTGGGTAGGGGTCTTTCTGGCCAGGGAATTCTCCTTGGAACCGCCCCACCCCCCGCCGCGTCTGCTCCCTCCATTAGGGTACCCCTGAGTTGGTCGGTCATCCCCTTTCCTGGCCTCTTTTTGCGGGGAGAGAGGAGTAGAGAGAGCAGCCTCCTACCGGGCAGGTCTCTGAGAGGTTTGTGGGGACTTCTGAGGTTGCCCCTCCTGGGCGGAGGCAGGGGTGTTGAGGGTTCCAACTTTTACTGCACAGTCTCTCAAGCTCTGATTCTCTGATTTCTCGGAGGGTCGGTCTAGGGCTTGTGTCCTGCCCCCACCCACACAGCATTTGGTGCAGGCACATGGGATGTTTCCCCAAGCTCTGTACCCACAGTTAGTTTCAGAGAATGCATAAGCCACCTTGGGCTGGGAGAGCCTTTCTGTGCTGCCTGAGATCTGGTGGCACTGCATGCATGTGTGTGTAAGTGTGTGTGTGTGTGTGCACGCGCGCACGTGTGTGCATGAATGTGCCTGTGTGTTGAAAGTATGGTCTGGGTGGTGGTAAGACTGGCCCCTCTTGTCCCCTCTGCAGGCCCAGCCGAATAGGAGGCTCTGATCCACACTCTAGCCCCAGGGACGTTCAGGGAAGCAGCCCTTCCTTAGGGCTGTCAGCTGCCTTGGGGACCTGTTGCTGTGTCGTGGGCCCACAGACTGCACTCCATACGTCAGGACGCCAGAACACTGGACAAGGCTCGAAGGCCCATTTGGCTCCCTCAGCCTCTTGTGCAGGTGAGGACAGACCCGAGGTCCAGGCAATACTGGCTGCTGGAACACAGAACCTGGATCAGTGACTCCCACGCCACTGTTCTCCCTTTTCTAGACCCTCTCTCCTCCGGGGCAGCCCCTGTCTCTCCTTCCCATCTCTCTCCAAGGCTGCACCCTTGGCTCACCTTAGACCTGGCTTTTCCTACCTGTTGCCCCTACTGTCTTATCCTGTCCCAGTGGTCAGGAGGTAGAGTACCGGCCAAAGGCCCAGCTCTACCTATGACTTAGAGGAGCACCAGGCATCTCCTAGAGGTCCTGGTCCCCAGGGGCCTGGCAGGCTCTACTGGGGGGGAAGCAGAGTTAGAACTCGGGCTGCTTCTCCTGCCCCGCAGCCTGGCTGGGCCTCACCCGCCTCCCTTTCTGCCTGCCTTCTTACAACTCCAGCAGGGGGCGGGCAGGGGAAAGAAAAGGAGGGACAAGTTGGATGGGGTCCATCTGGTGTCCAGGAGCAAATTGGAGAGAGGCGGGGAGGAGACTGGCGGCAGAGCCCTGGCAGATCGGGGGGCTGGCCTTTGGATGGCCTTCTGATCCCAAGCCCATCCTCCTGGGGCAGTCTGCCCTTGAAAGGGAGGGGCTTGGTAGACCCTGGCTCGGACACCTCCCCTTACTGCTCCAGTGTGGGGCATGGTAGGCGGGTTTGCAGTGGGCACAACCTCTCTCCAGAGCAGCTCCCAGGACCCAGAAAGGCTGTCGCAGAGACTCCCCTCTGGGGTAGGGTGGGTCCTAGTGGCCCTTGGTTCCCCTGCGGGAGGACCTCCTGAGGCTTCAGGCAAGAGCTGGTCCCCGCCTGGAGGACGGTGCTGGTGAACGGCAGGTGTGCGGCCCTGCTGCCTGGTGCTCAGCCCTGCTTCAACACTCACCCTTTGCCTCCCGTCCCCATCCACGGGCCTCCTGAAGCACAGAGAGCCTCCGGACACTTTCCTTCCTCTGGGCTTCTGCTAATGCTATTACCTGCTCTCCTCTTCTACCTGGAGACCCCCATTTCTCCTCCTCCTCTGCTGCCCTCACCTCTGCCTGGGCCCTCCCAGCTCCCGGGGGATGGAAGACGGCTGAACTCCACTCCCTGCTTGCTCGTCATCCTCTTCATCGGTCCTCCCGGAGCGGTCCTCTGCGCCACAGCCTCCACTGCCCCAGGGCTCACCCCCAGCTTCTGCCTCTGACTCCAGACCTGCCCCTCCCAGGCTAGCCCAGATGAGATCCTGTGCAGTGACTAACCCGAACCAGCGTGGGGCAGGGATACAATAAACCTCTGTGAATTGAGTCAATGAGTGTGGTGTGGACTTACTGAAAACTCCTTGTTTTGGGAGAAATGCAGGGATTTCACTCTGTCCTTTTGCACACCTGCAGCAGTGAGCACGTCGGCAGCCAGGGCTGAGCGCAGCTGGTCAGGACCTGCCACTGTGAGCAGACACTTCTTGGGAAGTCCCCTGGGGCATGGTGTCTAGTGAATGCACCCGTGACCTGGTCACTGGCCCAATCTGTTTTCCTTTCTGGGCTAAACAGGTCCTCCCACGGGTACCTGGGCCCTCCCACGGAGGTGTATACCCTACTCATGTGTTTAAAGAATGAATCCTATCCACACACTTGGCTAGGCTGAGCAAGGGGACACCATGCAGGGGGTGGGAGGTGGCTGAGGGACCACAGCTGTGGTCTGAGAGGTGTCCCCAACATGGCACATCTCCATCCCTCTGGGAGCTCGAGGCAGGCATGGGGAGGTGCCGGGACTCCAGGGTGACTGGGCAGGCTGGGATCCCGGCCAGGACAGCTTGTCAGGGCCCCAGGGCCTGGATCAAGCAGGGGTGTTTGGCAGCATTTTGGGGTTGGAGAAGGTCTGGGGCTCCTGGCCAAGGCAAGGAGAAGGCCTAGGAAGCAGCGCCTTGGCTACTGGCTGTGTGACCCTGGGCACCTCTGGTCTCAGGTCTCATCTGCATCAGGAGTGGGTCTGGTGGTGACTTTCCAGTGCCTTCTCCATTCGGCCATTCTACATGGCAGAAGGTTCTAGGACGTTCTAGTAGACCCCGTGCTGCCCCTGTGTGCTGCTCTGTGGCTGCTGAGAGCCCCACTTGAGAATGAAGCTGCCCCAGTGCTGGTCCTACCTGGCCTCATGCTCTGCCACTTCCACCCAATACCGCCTTTGCCTGTCTGCTTCCTGCCGCAGCTCAGGGCCCTCCGCTCTGACTTGTTCCTGGCATGAGTGCGGTTGCACTCCCTGGTGCTCAGCCAGACCCCAGGGCACAGGACGATGTCTTGTCAGAAGTTGGCTGTGGGTGCCTGGGTCCTGCCTGGAGCTGGGCGGGGTGCTGGGATGCTGGGCCACTTGTGCCATCACAGACTCCGCTCTGAGCCGGGCCCTGTGGCTGTGTGGGGGTCCACCTTGGGGGTCAGTCCCTCCTTTCCACCTGCAGTCCACTCTGGAGAAAGATGGGGCTCAACTGACCCGCAGATAGGCCTCTCAGGCCCCGTGCTTCTCTGAGCCTCAATTTCTTCACTGGAAAGGCGGGCCTCATGTCTGAATGTGTTGTGTTCACCATGACATGTGGGGCAAGTGTAAAGTCTATATGCGTGCATGTGTGAGCTCGTATGTGTGTGTGCGCGCATGTGTGAGCTCGTGTGTGTGTGTGCACGCGCATGTGTGAGTTCGTGTGTGTGTGTGCGCATGTGTGAGCTCGTGTGTGTGTGCGCATGTGTGAGCTTGTGTGTGTGTGTGTGTGTCTGTTTACTTGAGCCCAGCCTTGTTCCAGAGAGGTTTTCACGATGCCTCTAGGAAGCTTTGGAATCCCAGAAGATACCACAAGTGAGAAGAAAACATAAAACCAGAGGAAGGACATGCTTCCCATCTGGGGAAGAAGGACAGCCGCAGCGTTCTCGGCGTGGGCTGTGGAACAGCCGCAGGTTTTGCCCTGATTACCCTGGTGGTAAAGTCTGCTTGGCTATGATTCCCAGTGTCCAAAAGCTAAACACGGGCTGTGCAGTGGAGCCACACACATGCCTGTGCGCGGTCACGCCCATCAGAAACCCAGCCCCTCTGCTTGGGAGGCACGCAGGGCTCAGGCTGAAGCCTGAAGCTTGGGCTCCTCAGAGTACAGAGGACCCAGGCTGTGTGGAGTCAGTGACAGAGCTCGGAGAGGAGAGGGAGTCTTGACTGCTGTTGCCAGTGGCTTGGAGCTGCCTGCGCAGAGGTGACGGCGATGTGCGTGGTGGTGTGTTCTCCGCACTGCAGGCCCAGGGCCGTGTCGTGGTGACCGGCATCCTCCTGAGCTGTTTGACCTTTAGGGGGGCCCCTTTCACTCAAGCGCTGGTCCTGGAGGGGCTCTGGACACAAAGAGTCAGGCACATTTTTGCCCTTGAAGAGCCCCCCCCCCCCCGCCCCGGCCTGGCAGGCCCAGGGGCAGGGCTGGGTGGGGCGTGGTGGGACGGGTGTGTTCCAGGAGGTAGCAGGGATAGCTGGCAAGTGGGGCCAAATTGGGAGGCGTCTCAGGAGGTGGCCATGGGCAGAGGGACAGCCTTCCAGTTCTTTGCCACTCTCCCCTTTGAAGCCCAGTTCCTGGGAACAGATCCTCAGTAGCTGCCCCTGCCTGGGTAGGAAACTGTGGGCTCTTTTCTCACAGAGGCACAAGAGTCATTGTCAGGACCTTTTGAGCAGGTGAGGCAGAGTGAAGGACAAGAGGAGGCTGTGCCTGTGCGGCTGTGTGTCCCAGCATGGGGACTGCGTCACACCCACACCACCATGTACCCACTGAGTGACTCTGGGCAAGTTACCTGAACTCTGCCCCTCCATCTCATCTTCTGTAAAGCGGTGGCACATTTGAGCCCCCCTCCCAGGAAGGGTGTTGTGAGGACAGGTGGGGGATGTCTGCACAGCCCCCAGAATAGTGCCCAGGGCACCAGAGTGCTCTGTAGGGAAATAGTGACAGCTGGCACTGAGCCCCCAACGTGAGCCAGCACCACGAGCCAGTGCTACGACTCCTGCTTTTGGGCACTTCACAAGCTATGTCCAGGGGCCCACCGCTATTGGCCACTCCTTCCCCACAAAATTCCTGCCAGGGCCCTGCCAGGTCACCAAGCACAGGGCTTGCCCCTCACAGAAGCCCAGTCTGTGACACCGCTTGGTCCCAAGCACGCTCCTATCCCCCATTCATGTGTTTTGTTAGCACCCTTTAGGGTTGTACATGGCAGAAACTTCATCCACACTAACTTCAGCCAAGAAACAATGTACTGGCTCCATCAGTGAAAAGTCCGGGAGGAGTCATGTCTTCAGGCATAGCTGCATCCAGCACTCAACAGGTGCACCCAACGCCTTGCCTCACAGGCTGTCAGCCCCTCCATTCTGCTGCATCCACGCTACTGTAGGTGGATTTCTCTGCACATGGGCGAGATGGCCCCAGGAGCTCTGGCTCATGGAGTCCTTGTAGCACACGTCCTGGCCACCCCCAGATGAGAAAGCATCATTTCCCACGGCAGAAATCTGGTGGAAACGGGAAGGAGGGGTTGGCTGTCTTTGGTTGGATCTGGGTCTTGTGCCCATCTCTGAAAGAGATAGGTCCCCACTCACAGAAACCGCATATCCTGGATTGGATGGGGAAGGATTGATGCTGGCAGATGCACACACATTCACTGCACTCATTGCAAGGACAGTGACAACAGTAGAAGCTGCTGTTTCTTGAGAAGTTGTGATGTGTGCCAGAAAATTCTACCTTTTAAGGATACAGAGAGGCTTTTATCATCCCCATTTTACAGATGACAAAATTGAGGCTCAGAGAGGTGAAGTGATTTGTCCAAGGACACAGAGCTAAGCTCTGATCTCACAGCGGACTCACAGGTTAGGGAGAGGTGTTTCACCAGGGTAGTGTGGGGGCAGAAGGAGCCTGCCTGGTGACGGCGGGAGGTGGAGAGGCGGGGGTGGGGAGGCCAGGAGGAGGGGACCCCAGGACCTGGCCTCTGGCTTGCATGATGGGGAGGGAACCCTGGAGAAAAGGGGATTTGTGGGGGAGGCTACTGAGGTTTTTGGGCACATATGTTAAGTTGGAGGTGCCCATAATCCTCAGGAGATGTTCAGGATTTGGGGGCCAGAGGCATGAGGCTCGACACCCTGGAAATCATGGCTGTTTGCTTTGCTTTGGGAATTTCATAGTGGGCGGGGGGGAAGGCAGCAGCTGACAGGAAGCACCTCCCCCTTGGTGGAGAAGGCAGCCAAAACCTGCATGGCCTGTGACTGTCCACAGCCGGGGCCACAGGTTCAAGGCCCTTGTAGTTGGTAGACGCAGAGCCTGACGTTCTCTGGCAGTTGTCTTAGGGCAAACACTTTGAAAATGGCATTTCCAAGGTCCTTGGGCTGTGCCAGGGCACCAATGCCAGTTGGCCGGGGCCATTTCATGAGGACCATGCCTTTCTATCTGAGGGATGCCTGGAGTCTCACAGACTGGGTTCACATCCCGATTCTGCTTCCTAGAGGCTGTGTGGCTCTGGGCATGTCTGGAACCTCTCTGGGTCGCAGTTTGCTCAGGAGTCATGGTAACCTTTCCTGTGGGTTTATGGGGAGCTTGGGAGATGGAAGGTGGGGTGGCACACAGGGCTCAAACCGTATTGCTTCGTTGACTGCTTTTCCCCTGCAGGAGTCTGATGGATCTCATGGAAAGGCGCAGGCGAAATGCACCTGGCCCCAGTGTCAGGGGCTGTGAACTCAGTGGCAGTGTCCCTAGTGTCAGGGGCCGTGAACGCAGTGGCAGTGGTGGCTCTGTGGTGCGAGTGGACTAGGGCGGTTCTTCTTGGCGACTGCGGGTCCTTCCACCCCTCATTGTCCAGCTGCAGAAACTGATCTCAGCCCTCAGGGCCTGGCACAACTGCCCCTTCTGCCTCAAATTCCCAAATATACCCACCCTGCCCCACCTCAGCCCTCCTTGCCAGACTGTGGTTCCCGGATGGCAGGGTGGAGGCGGACTCGCCTGTGGCTGCCAGGCCAGCGCATCATGGGGGCAGGTCCCAAGAGGACTCTGAAGTTGGATCAACTTCCAGCGTGACTTTGAATAAGCCCTTAGCCTCTTGAGCCTCCATTGCCTGGGGGGTTGTGCTGGCTTGCCTCAGAGCAGGTGGCGTTACCTGGTGAGTTGAGGGCTCTGTCCATCGTCTTTGTCACTGTCATACCGGGTAACAAATAAATACCAAATCAGAAGTGCACGTTTCTCAGGTGCCATGGGGTTTAGTGCGTCCAGGTCAGTCCAGGTCGGCTCCCTGGCTAGGCTGGCTGGGATGATGGCTGCTCTGCTCTGATCCTCTGCAGACTCATCCAGGCCTGATGTCACCGCGGTGGCAGATGCAGATGAAGAAAGCAGCCCCATGCAGAGCGGCAGGCTTGTGCTGCATCTGCTCAGCCTCTGGCATGGGCTCATGGAAGCCATGGGTGAGCACTCACATGGGGGCGGAGGGCCCTGCGAGGCTGCTCAGCCAAGGATCTGGGTCTGGGAGATGTGAAGACTAGGGCTGTCTTTGCAATCGGCCGCAGGGAGGGAGCCAGGGCTTCACCCTCCGGGTGCTCGAGCTGGACCACACCTAGGCCTGGCCTGCGGGAAAGATAGAACGTTGCCATTTCACTTACCACAGCTGTGCCCAAGGCTGGTGGGCTCCATAGCCAGAGGGAGGCAGCTTCAGGGACGGTGGGAGGCTAGAGGCCTCTTGTGAGCCGAAGGGCGAAGGGCACAGATGCATGGGAGAAACCAGGGAACAGCCCATGTCTCACTTGACCACAGTACTGCCAGGAGGCTTGGGTGCTGTGCTGCCCTGGGCCTCTGTGGCCTCACGTCTACCATAGAGCCTGGACTTGGGATTTGTAAAGGCACAGCCCACCCAGGACTATGGTTCAGAGACCAAGAGTAAGGGTGAGAGTGAGCCACAGAGAGAAAGCAGGGGCAGGCATAGTCTCTGCCTCTGATATTTGGCTCTTCCTCTTCTGCAAGTCCCCGATGGTGGAGGTGGGGATGGAGTTTGCAGGGCTGAGAGCTGGGAGATGATGGGTATGTGATGTGAACCCTTCTCTGTGATTCTCATGGCCTCACCCTGGGAGCCTGGGAGCTGGTCTGCGGGGTAATTCTGTGGGCAGAAGGGTTGGGGTGGGAGTGGGGGGGTCCCTTTGCAGCAGGGGTCTGTAGCCCTGTCTCCCTTTTCTTCCTGGGGGTGGCTGTTCTGGGAGGGTGGGTGGGTGGTTTTATCTGGGACAGAGGCCTGTAGGGTTAAGCAGTTCAAGATGCCGGAGACAGAGTTCCCGGGATGACTGTGGAAAATCCATCCTGGCTGCTTTTCAGGAGCACAGTGACGGCTGTGCTGACTACTCTTCCTGGCAGACAGAGGTAGCAGGGGTGTTTTCACACTTTAGTGAGGTCCCTACTGTGCACCAGATATTAAGCTTGGTGTGTCTTTATGTGTTAATCCTGCAGTAGGGATCTCTGTGCCCTTTGCGGAGCCGTGGAATGAAGGCTCCTTGAGGATAGCATGTGTCTGAAGTCCAACCAAGAGGTGCAGAGGTAGAATGGCATGTCTGCCCACCCACCCTCCAGGCCATACATCCACCCATCCTCTTACCCACCCACCCACCATTTCAGCCATCTGCCCATTCACCCACACACCCACTAGTCCATCCATCCATCCATCCAACTTTGTATCCACCCACCAGTCCATCCATCCATGTCTGTCCATCCATCCATCTGTCAACCCACCCACCTACCTGTCCATCCATCCATCCATCCATCCATCCATCCATCTTTGCATCCACCCTCTGGTCCATCCATCCATCCATCCATCCATCCATCCATCCATCCATCCATCTTTGCATCCACTCTCTGGTCCATCCAACCATCCATCCATCCATCCATCCATCCATCCATCCATCCATCCATCCATCTTTGCATCCACCCACTGGTCCATCCATCCATCCATCCATCCATCTTTGCATCCACCTTCTGATCCATCCATCCATCCATCCATCCATCCATCCATCCATCCATCCATCCATCCATCTTTGCATCCACCCTCTGGTCCATCCATCCATCCATCCATCCATCCATCCATCCATCCATCATCACCCACCCAGGTGGGGCTTGTGGCATCCTCCAGGAAGCTGCTGGACCCTCGGGGCTGTCTCGGGAGAGCAGCCTCGGGTGTGATGGCCTCTGCCAAGCCTGAGCTCCTGCTTTGCCAGTTTCTTGCTTCTTGACCTGGAGTCTAAATACAGAGGCCAGGCGTCTCTCCTCGGGGATGCCATTGGGGCCTGGGACACGGGTCCTGGGTAGGTCGGCCTCGATGGGCCTCCAGGCCTGTGGGATCATGGGTTCACAATTTTGGGACATAGTTTCCAGGAGACCCAGGAACTGCTCCCTGAGAACCGGGGACTCCCAGGGGTCCCTGCTCGGGGTGAGTATGGTGGGGGCCTGGAGGAGCTGAGGGCAACCTGGGGGAGGGGACTGGAACCCTGAGAGGGCTTTAATCCAGCTGCAGGAATCTGTGGTCAGGAGATGCAGAGGCCAGGATGGTGGGTTGCTGTCCCGACCCCAGGCTGGAGCACACTTTGAAGGAGAAAGGGCTGGGAGGCATTTGGCAGGTATAAGGAGTCATTGGGAGGAGGGACTGAAGGAAGAATGACGATGTGTGAACACCAAGCCCCAGCTGCCCTTCCCCACCCTCTCCTCTCCTCCCTTCCATCTCTTCTCTTTCTCTCCCTGCTTTTTCTCTCTCTTCCTTTCCTCCTCCCTGCCTCCTGTTCCCTCTCCAGCTCCTTCCTTGTCTTTTCCTCCCTTCCTCTCCCTCTTCCCTCCCCCATCTCTCCTCCCTTCCCTCTTCTCTTCTATCTCATCCCCTGGTACCCCTTCCTACCTCCCCCGTCCCAGCCTCTTTCCTTCCCTCTGCAAGCAGCAAGCAGTCCCTGCACCCTCCACCCAGTGCTCCCCAGGACCCGGCTCTGCAGGCGTTAGGAGATGCTCACAGGGAAGGCTGCATTCCTTACAGCAAGAGACTTCTGCAGTTGCGACCGCAACCATCGGGGCCCAGCTGTCATGGGGAGGGTGACAGTCTGGTGGCGACAATGGACCTTCCCCTGGCCACCTCCGCCAGGCAGGCTCAGTAACTGCCCTGCTCCTGGGAGCCACAAAGCCTGTTGCCAGCAGCCAGGCAGGGATGGCAAATGGGGTCTTCTGAGGCCAGGGTGGGGGTCCTGGGTTGGGGGCCCAGGGCGTGCTCTGAGCTCTTAGAGTACCCACCCTGCTCCTTGTCCTGGGTGGAGTCACCTTCCCAAGACCTGGCCCCTACAGGCAGCACCACTGCCCCCGACCCGGCCGGTGCTGGCCTTGGAGGGATTCTGGGGGCACCTCTGTCCTCAAGAAGGGCTCTTTGGAGAGGAAAAAAGAACACATTTCAACACCTCCAGATTCTGAAAATGGATTTCTCCCAGGGAAACAGAGACTCAGAGCATGTTCTTTTCCCTGAGAGGGAGCCAGGAAAACAGCGATGGGTGGGGGGAGGGGTGGGAGGGGAGAGAAAGGCCTCAGCAAGAATCACCGAGAATCAGGACACAGAGTCAGAAGGACCTGGTCTCAAGTCCTGCTGGCCACCACCAGGCCGTGAGCCCACCGTGCGATTTCAGCTCTCGGAGCCTCAGTTTGTCTTTCTGTCCAATGGGGTAACTCCATCTCTACCCCTGCCTCGTAAGGGATGCCTGTGGACAGGTGTGGATAAAGCAGTTCTTGATCCTCACCCCTTCCGGAGACTGGGACGATAATGTCAGGGAAGGACACCCCAGCCCCAGGAAGGGTCAAACCGTGCCGGGTACACTGGTTCTGACTGCTGGACCCAAATCCCTGCTGTGTGGCCTCAGTGAAGTCCCTGATCCCCTCTGGGCTCCAGTTTCTTCTTCCACTAATTGGGGTGAGGATCGCCACCTTGTGAGGTCACTGGGAAGACTCACTGGGATGCGGATGTAGTGCCAGGTGCAGCCCATGCTGTGGGATATGCTCCAATTGGCAGGGGTAGGGGTATCTCCAGGCAGCGGTGGGGCCTGTCTGTCCCTGGGCGTGGCCTGGCTTTGGCCGGTCCCTCCTTCCGTGGCTGGTCCCCTCCAGGGCAAACCCTCCCCACAGCCCCACTCCCTGGGCTCTAATCGGCCCTCGCTTTGGCAGGCTCAGCTTCAGGCTGCCTCCTCCAGGAAGTCTTCCCTGACTGCCTGATTGGGATGGAAGGGCTCCTTGGCTCTGGCCTGAACCCCTCTCATGCTGTCTCTCTGAGAACTTTGCAGCTGCCTCCTCTTGGATTTCTGCATCTCTGATCCTATCTCCTCCTCTCTGTCTTCTAGATGTCTTCATGTTTTAGAGCTGCTCTCTGCTCAGGAGGCTGTCCTGCCATGGAACGGCCCGCAGGTTTTGAAAAACATCTACAGACTGCTCCGCCTGGCCTTCAGGGTTTTCAGATGGGGTCTCTGCTTCCCTTTTCAGCTCCAGCCCTGTCCCTGCTTGACACTGAACTGACACCCACCCCGGGAAACATTGCAAGCTCTCCCCAGCAGGCCTGCAAGGCACGGACTGAGGAGCCCCAGCCGTTTAGTGAGGAAGCCACCAGAGGCTGAGGAAACCCCTGCATGGCTGTGTCAGGACTCAGGTCGCCTGTCTGGTCGCCTGGCTCACAGTTCAGGCTCTCTCACTGAGCTAGAATTCCCCACCGCACGAGTTGGCTGCTTGCACCTTCTCTTGGAGTTCCTTTTCATCTCATCTTCCCAAGCCCTACCTGGCCTTCAAAGCTCAGCCCAAATGCCGGAACTCCCAGGAAGCCTCCTTCGGTTGCTGATCCAGTCACCTCTCTCCTCCCTAGACAGCAGTTACCTTTTCCCCATGACCTTGGCTCACCACGGTCCTGTTGAGGCATGAAGGCTGTGTCCCAGTGGCAGAGATGGCTGGCTGCCCCCAGTATCCCTTCTCCTCTTCTTCCTTTTTTTTTTTCCTTTTTTTTGAGACAGAGTTTCGCTCTTGTTACCCAGGCTGGAGTGCAATGGCGCGATCTCGGCTCACCGCAACCTCCGCCTCCTGGGTTCAGGCAATTCTCCTGCCTCAGCCTCCTGAGTAGCTGGGACTACAGGCACGCGCCACCATGCCCAGCTAATTTTCTGTATTTTTAGGAGAGACGGGGCTTCACCATGTTGACCAGGATGGTCTCGATCTCTTGACCTCGTGATCCACCCGCCTCGGCCTCCCAAAGTGCTGGGATTACAGGCGTGAGCCTCCGCGCCCGGCCTCCTCTTCTTCCTAAGCTAAAAGAAATCCCAACTTTGAGCTGGACGCATGGCTGCTTATCTAAAGGTTTGAGTTCTCAGCCTCCCTTGCAACTACATGTAGTTATCTGACCAGATCCGTGCCAGTGACACAGAAGAAATGACCTGTGAAACTCCAGGTTCCTGAGCTTAGTGGGAAGAGAAGCGCCTTCCCCTGATGCTTCTCCCTGTTCCCGCTGTTGGATTAACAATGTCATGGCAGGAGTGGGGCAGCCGTGGGACTATGGAAGGGAAGCTGGGTGTTGAGAATCACAGAGCAACGAGGTGCCAAGAGCCTGTGCCACCAGCATCCCTGCTATGTGTGGTGGGGGACCTGTTCTGTTTCATCCTGTCGTTTTGGCATTTCATACAGTAGCCAACATGTATCCTAATTAAAACAGATCCAGAGAGAGAAATTGATCAGCTGTCTGCAGAGTGACCAAGTGGTTACTAACCAGAGGTTGGCGAGCCGTGGTGTGGAGATTGTTTTTAGGGCCCGTGGTGCTCTGGGGTCACAGAGGGATGTGTCTGTGCGTTTGAGTGCTGGCCGTGCCACGTAATTGTGGGTGCTGGGGAAGTCAGGAATGACTCAGTGGCTCTGGAGCCTCTTCTGTGACCTGAGGACGACGGTCCTCCCTGCAGAATGAGGCTTGGCTGACATCACACACACAGAGGCCTGGCCACAGAGGCGCTCTTCCACGTTGGTTATTCTCCAGATGCAAATTCTCCAGGTGAAATGACTTTAGAGGGAGCAGCCCTCTTCCTCCGCCTGCTCTCCCCTGCAATCCCTAGCGTTCCCTGGGTTGGGGGTGGTGGTAGATTTAATGAACCCAAAAGGAAACATTTCATTTATAACAACAAATATTTTCCACTAGCACTTTCTTTCCCTTTCTTTCTCTTCTTTCTCTTCTCTTCTCTTCTCTTCTCTTCTCTTCTTCTCTTCTCTTCTCTTCTCTTCTCTTCTCTTTTCTCTTCTTTCTTTCTTTCTCTCTCTCTCTTTCTTCTTTCTTTCTTTCTTTTTCTTTCTTTCTTCTCTCTCTCTGTCTCTTTCTTTTCTTTCTTTCTTTCTTGATGGAGTCTCGCTCTGGTGCCCAGGCTGGAGTGCAGTGGCACAATCTCGGCTCACTGCAACCTCGCCCCCTGGGTCCAAGCTATTCTCTTGCCTTGGCCTCCTGAGTAGCTGGGACTACAGGCACCTGCCACCACACCTAGCTAATTTTTGTGTTTTTAGTAGAGATGGGGTTTCACCATGTTGCTCAGGCTGGTCTCGAACTCCTGACCTTGTGATCTGCCCATCTCAGCCTCCCAAAGTGCTGGGATTACAGGCGTGAGCCACTGTGCCCAGCCTCCACCAGGACTTTTCTTACATTTAATTTAACGATCTTGGAATCCCTGGAAATGGCTGGAGAGGGGGAAGGGGGATTTTCTTTCCAGGAGTTTTGAATTTTGCAGAAGGATGGCTCACCCCCAAGAGGCTGCCCATGTACCCCCTTAGCCCTGGCTGCCCCTTCAGGTGAGTCCCACTCACTGCCCCATCTGCCCTCACTCCCTTCTACCCACATGTCCTGGCTCTGTGGGTCGTACCTCATCCCTCGAAAACCTCCAGGTGAGAACACAGGTCGTCTCCAGCTAAGTCACGAAGGGATGCATTCGTTCACCTTTGGAGCCCTTGATTCAAAGTCCCACCATCCTGGAAGGGGCCCGAGAGGTGTGGAGATGGCAGTTTCAAGTGTCCAAGGGCCACTTTCACCACTGGCGAGATGATGAGAGTGAGGGGCTGGGAAGGTGGGCTCTGAGGTCCCACCCTGATATGGTTTGGATGTGTGTTCCGTCCAAATCTCCTGCTGAAATGTGATTCCCCAGTGTTGGAGGTGGGGCCTGGTGGGAGGTGTTTGGGTCACGGGGGTGGAGAGCTGGTGGTTTAAAAGAGCCTGCCCCCTTTTCTCCCCCTCTCACCATGTGACATATCTGCTTCCCCCTTTGCCTTCCACCATGAGTAAAAACCGCCTGAGGCCTCCCCGGAAGCTGAGCAGATGCCGGGGCCAGGAGCGTACAGCCTGCAGAACCGGGAGCCAAATAGCCTCTTTTCTTGATAATTACCCACCTCGGTATTCCTTTAGAGCAACATGAAACAGACTAACACACCCCCGCTTCAATTCGGGCAGCCCTGCCCTCCCCTGCTTTGGGAATGGGGTTCCCTTCAGCTTCGGGATGATGCAGCAGTCATACTGATAGTTCCTTAATTGTTCAAAATTGGTTTGAGTGGACGGTGCAGTTCAAAGCCACTACCTTTTCAAATTTCGAATTGTGATAAAACACATAAAACATGAAATTTACCATCTTACCCATTTTTTAAGAGAAAAACAGTGAGCGCTATGTTGCCCAGCCTGGACTTGAACTCCTGGGCCCAAAGATCCTCCTGATGCCTGTGAGTGGTGGCTCACGCCGTAATCCCAGCACTTTGGGAGGTCAAGGCGGGCAGATCACCTGAGTTCGAGACCAGCCTGGCCAATATGGTGAAACCCCATCTCTACTAAAAATTAGCAGGGTGTGGTGGTGGGCACCTGTAATTCCAGCTACTCGGGAGGCTGAGATAGGAGAGTCACTTGAACCCGGGAGGCAGAGGTTGCAGTGAACCGAGATCATGCCGCTGCCCTCCAGTCTGTGCGACAAACTCTGTCTCAAAAAAAAAAACAACGTAGATCCCCCTGCCTCAGCCTTCTGAGAAGCTGGGGTGACCAGACTGTGCACTGAGTCTGGCCAGCATCCTAACCATTTTTAAGTAGCAGTTCGATACTGCTAATTCACAGGGTCTAACCAATCTCCAGAACTCTTTCCACCGTACAAAACTGAAGGACGGAAACATGAACCACCAGCTCTCCACTCGCCCTCCCCACAGCCCCTGGCAAGAACCGTTCTAGTTCCCGCCTCTGTGAGTCCGACTACGTAGGTGCTTCTAGGTGGGTCTTCAGGGTTTGTCCTGTTTCCCCTCGCTACATGTCCTCGGGGCTCCCCTCTGTGGTATCAGAATGTCCTTCCTTTTCAGGCCTAAATAATATTCCATTCTATGGATTTGCCACATTTTGTTGATCTGATCACCTGCTGGGGACACTCGGGGGCTTCCACATTTTGGCCATTGTGAACGGTGCTGCGGAGAATATGAGCACGCAGGTATTTCTTCCAGAACCTGCTTTCCATTCCTTCGGGTGTGTACCCAGCAATGGAAAGGTGGGGTCATTGTGGGAAATAAAATTCTATTTGTAATATTTGGAGGAGCTGCCACCCTTCCCCACAGTGGCTGCCCCATTTTACATCCCTGCTGACATGCACAAGTGTTTCAGTTTCTCCTCTTTGCCATCGTTTATTCTTTTCTCCTCTTTCCTTTTCTGGGAGGATATGAGGTGGTAAAAGCCAGTCCTTTCACAGCTGGTAAACTGAGGCCCAGAAAGGGTAGGAAGCTTTCTGGAGGCTCCTGTGGGTCTATGGCTCATGCGCTTGGGGAATCCATACTCCTGGCCTCTTTTGTTCCTGACCGAGGGCCTTGTCCTCCTGCAGCAGTTCTGTGTCCCTCCCGAGAGCCCTCGGCCTCTGAGCTTACCCGCAGCTGCAGGTGACGGTTCCTGGCAAGGTGTCCTCAGCTCACTCCAGGGCCTCCATCTGCACGGGTCCCTGCACAGCCTGCTCAGGAACACGCCAGGCAGGCTGTCTCAGCAGGCAGCACCCTCAGTCACCAGGGGCCCGAGTGAGGGTCCCCAGCAGCCGAGCCCCATTTGCCTAGTGCACCCCTCTTGGTTTACTGCACCCCACCTCCGTCTCCTTCTTGTCTTCACTTTCTCACGTCAGCTTCCTGGGCTCGATACCTGCACCCACATCCTCATCTCAGGGTTTGCTCGGTGGGGAGTCCAAACTACAACAGGCCCCACTCTGACCCAGGAGCCACCCTTCAGGAGCTCATAGCTGGGCGAGGGCACACGGGGGTGCCAGTGTGAGAGGTCTACTAATGGGGTGACCGAGCCTTGGGAGGGGGACCAGAGAGGGCAGGGGCACCTCTTGACTCTGCCTTCCTGAAGTTCCAGTCCTTCCCATGGCCCTCAGAGCAGGGCGGGGCCATCAGTTACGGGGCCTCACCCCATCTCGAACCGGGTGGGCACATGGCCCACGGTGAGGCAGAACTTGAAGGTTGAGTGGTGATCCAGGGCCTGGATGGTCACTGACGAGCCCTCAGCTGGTGGGGGCCCTTCCTGAGGAAGCAACACTGCGATGGGTGTGAGGGGGAGGAGCTGCTGGCCAGGCCCTGGGAAGGGTTGTTTCAGGCCAAGGGGACCGCCTGAGCGAAGGCCAAAGGTGCGGTGAGTAGGGAAGCAGGGGAGTGGGAGGTGGGAAGAGGGAGCTCGCTGCAAGGGGGAGGGGAGAGGCTTGCCCAAGGCTGGGACATCAGCAGTGCTGGATCGGGAAGGCCTGGAGCTGGCGAGGAGCTGCCTGTGGTTGCTGTAACAGCAAATTGCCCCACACGGACGGGCTTAAGACAACGCTGATTTATGGCCGTGCAGTTCTGCAGGTCTAAGTCCACCGTGGACTGGCAAGGCAGTGTTCTTCCTGGAAGCTCCAGGGGAGATCAATTCCTTTGCCTTTTCCAGCTTCTAGAAGCCACCTGCGTTCTTTGACCCATGGCCCCCTTTCAGTGTCAACATGAGCGATGCCCTGGACTCTGACACGGCTCCCCATCTCTTGCCTCCATTTCACACGGAACGGAGGCTTGTGACGACACTGGGCCTCCCGACAACCCAGCATCATCTCTTACCTCAACGTCCCTACTTTATTCACCTCTGCAAAACCCCTTTTGCTTTGGAAGGTAACACATGCACAAGTCTAGCCACGTGGTCTGGCCTTATCCGAGGGTGATGGGGAGCCATGGCAGGCTTTAGGAAGAGGAAGGCCATGGCCAGATGTGGATGTAGGCAGCATCTCCTAGCCAGGCTACTGTGCCTGGAGGCTGAGGCGGTCGAGGATGCTGGACGTGGCTGTTGCTGCCTTTCCGCAGGGCAGGGAGAGGCTCCTCTCTAGGGCTGGAACCCAGTCTCTCACCTAAAGGGGGCTCAATGAGGGCTCAGAGAGTGAATGAAAGCATTGGGTGCAGCTCGGAAGGGGGGGGCTGGTCCGGCGAGAGGCTGGCGGCCAGGACGGGCAGGAGAGGGAAGGGACTGCTCAGGAGCCGGGAGTCAGGGGCCGCCTCAGGTACTGCTGGCTGAGACCCAGAACTGCTCTGCCACCGAGCAGAGGAGTTGAAAGGTGCCTGCTGGGGTCATCAAGCTCTGCCCCTGACACTGTGGGCGTGTTACCTGGGTGTTATTTTAGAAACCAAAGTCAATCAGCTCTGGCCCAGCTCAGGTGCTGAGAAGCTCCACTCCCCACGCTTGTCCACACCCTAACCTGCCTGGTACCTACCCTGACTGTCCAGGAGATCCGGGCTCTTTGGGGAGCTAAGGACTGAATGAGGATGGGCTACACTCTGTCCCACAGACCCACCAACTGAACCAAGCAATCAGATGGCCCTGTGTGATCGGGAGCTGGGATAAGCATGTCAGGAGCTGGAAGGGAGCTGGCGGAGGGGTGTGCAGGGTCCAGCTGAGGGCATCATGTCCCAGGGCCGCTGGTGGGCTCTGGCAGCCTCGTGCCTGCCTTCAGTGTCTGGGGAGCCTGCACCTGCTGCCCCACCAGCCAGCTGTGAGACCAGCTGCACTCCCAGGAATCCCCTGCCTCCATGGAGCTGCTCTCTGCAGGCTCCTCTCACCCCTCACCCCCACTTCCCCAGGCACATGCTGAGTGAGGTGGTGTGAAGCATGAGGCGCTGTCCTCAATTCTGTGAGTTCCTGGGAGCAGGGCCTGGCCTCGGGCAGCCCTGAGAACCTGTTGAGGGTCTGGGGTCTGGAGCTGGGGTGGGGTCAGCCAGCTCACCCTGCTCAGGGCTCGGGACTGGAACCTGCTGGTGATGGGGGCCGCACAGCACCCACAACCCAGGATGATGGTGTTTTCATGAGCAATAGAAGACAGTACAGCCAAGCTGGGTCCGGGGCGGGGCAGCGGGTACCCTGAGGGCAGCCGGGGCCCAGGCTCACCAGCTGAGGCCTCTCGGCTCCTTCTCAGTGTAGAGTTTGCCCTGAACTGAACCAGCCCGTGGCCCCAGAGGCCCTGGCTGCTGAGGAGGGACAGACTGGGCGATCTCATGGGGGCCCCAGCGTGGGAGGGTAATAATGGCAGCACCTTTGCTCCCACCCCACCTGGGGCCGCTCCCCCTCACTTCCTTCCTCTCCATCCCACTCAGTGCTGTGAGCTGGAACTCCCGGCCTCAGCTCCCAGCCCTGCCCCCCCGCAGCCTCCACTCTATAACACTTCTGAGGGAAGAGAGCCCACGGCCCCTGGCGGCACAGGCTCTCCCGGCTCTTTGGTGCCCTCCAAACATGGCTGAGCTCCTGCCCACCGGGTGTTTGGAGGCAGAGCCCACAGGTCCCCAGACCCCCCATTCCATTTATTCAACAACATCCATGGAGACCTTTTCTGCCAGATGGGCGCTGAGTGCTGGGACCCTGATGACACAGGCTTCACCCCTGGGGGGGCTTCCAGCCTCTGCAGACACAGACCGTTTCACAGAATGAATAGATGCTTCCAGGGTCGCCACAGGGAGGAGGAGGCCAGGCGGGCAGGCTCCAGACCACCTGGCCCGGTCCTGCTCAGCCCTTTTCCCCGGCTCCGGGGTGCCTCACTGGCAGCACCCCACGTCCTCGTCTTCGGTAAGCACAGAGCCCCAAGGCTCCAAGGAGGGCTCAGTTCTCTCCATTCTCTCTGCCTCTTTCCTCAGGCAGCTGCGTGGCCACTGGCTGAGGCCACCAGGTTGGTGACCATGACAAGATGCAAAATAACAGTGATGCAGACATGAGGAGACCTTAATTTTTACTCAAAAAATACAGGTCTGCAGACTCTCACAATTTGATTTATGTTGTATTCTTGTATCATTAACTTTATCTTTTGCTTAATTAAAAAAAATCAACTTGCTTTGTAAACTTACTAACGTGAGAGATTCTGAAACCCTGGCTTTGATATGTTAGTTATGTGTATTTTTTTCTCAACCCATATAGATAAATAACCATTGAAATAGAAAGAACCTTTTCTGGATCCCCTTCAAAATCGCCTTGTTACTTCCTTTTCAGAAATTCTGGACGAGCCGGGTGGGGAAACCGAGGCTCTGCGAGGGCGTGCGCTGGTGCCAGGCTTCTGGGAGCTTCCGATCCAGTTGCCCAGCTCCCTTTGGGACGTGGAGCTCAGGGTCCAGCTTGTCTTCAGGGGGAGGGCTTACATACAGGGAGACCCCCAGAAGAGAGGCCGTCCTTGAGAGCTGCCCCCCCGCCCCCTGCAAGGTAAATGGATCCTGGCTCCTGCCCTTTGAGGCTGGCCTGTGGCTGGGAGGGGTGGAAGCAGAGAGTGGGAACAGGCTTTGTCTGAGCGTCAGAGTCTCCGCCACCAACCCCAGGAGGTGCCTACCCCAGGAGCTGGCTGCCTCCTCCCTAGCCTCCCTTGCCCAGCTGCCAACTCGCAGGGTGTCCCGGCTGCACAGTGCCTGGGGATGGGCTCGGTTGCGGGCCCAGGGAGCCCCTGTGGCGTCTTTCCAGCTCTCCCCGCTCCCTAATACTTCTCCTCAGGCCAGTGAGGGAGGGATACGAGGGATACGAGGACCGTTTGTTCTTCACATGTTTTGCAATTTTCTTGGAAATGTGATGGATCCCAGAGGGGCCCGGGGCTGCTGGCTGGGCTGACCCCTGCCGCTGCTGAGGTGACCTGGGCTGGGGAGGCAGCAGTTCCAGCTTTCCAGGAACAGTCAGTCTTTCCAGGAACTGGTGGTCTGTGGCCAGCCCAGGCCCCTGGAGCTGCATGGCAGGGTGGAGGCAGCCCCGCCATGGCATTGTTGCAGGAGGGGAGTGGAGCAGTAGGGTAAGGAAGAGGTGCGCAGCCCCTCCAGCTCCCTGGTCCCCAGATGAACCCCTATGGAGTTTCCAGACCCGCTGGGCCTCCTGGGGGCTCCTGGAGCCCTCGGCCCTCCCTTCCACCCAGGCTGCTCTGTTCTCCTGGTCACTGAGGGGTGGCCACGTGGGGCATGGCTAGGGTCCTGCTAGAAAGACAGTGGCTTGGGTGACTGTGCCAGCGATGGCACGGACCAGCCCTGCTGTGTGGCCTGGAGGGAGGCCGCGTACCTCGCTGAGCCTCTGCTTCCTTAAAAAGGGGAATGGAAATGTTGGTCCTGTGCCCCCACCGAGCCAAGTGTTCCACACTAAGTGGGCCGCTGTGGGCAGCCTTTTTGCCACTCTGGGCATTGGTTTTCTCTTCTGTAGGGTGGATGGTTGTGGGGTCAGATAAGATTGTGGACATGAAGCCTTTGTACAGGATCCCACTTGGGGTCAGCACCCCTTCCCCCATGAGCTGAGAAAGAGACAGCTGATCTGGAACCCCTTCCCCAGCTCAGCTGTCCTCCGGAAGGGGCCTGGGACTTCGAGGCTTGGGAGTGGGATCTCTGTGTCTCTAGGAGCAAACCAGGCTGAGCACCTTGTCCCAGCCCCTCAGGCTGAGGGCTGGTTGTTCTCAGGTGGGTGGATGGCTCTGCTTCCTTGCCTGCATCTGGGGGCCTCCCCTCCCATTTCCCTCCCCACCCCTTTCAGAGGGAGCCCGCAGCAGGTGGTACAGGGAGTTACTGAGAGGGAGACACCACTGCCCCTGCCACCCAGCCTCTGCCCCCAGCCTCTTCCTTGGAGTTACAGGAGGCAAGGCATCTTTTGCATTTTCCCCTCCTTCCCATGAGCCCCGGAAGGTCCCCTCTCCCTCCAGCCTCTCCCGGCCCAGCCACCACTCAGCACAGCCCTCTCCCTGCAGGAGGGTCCCACACCTCAGCCTTACCTGGACATCCCCAGGGGATGTTCCCCGGGCAGCTCACTCTCAACAAGGCCCAACTCACCTCTGCCACCCACAGCCCTCCCTCTGCCAAATCCCAATCGGCCCGCACTGCTCTGGAGCTGCTCAGCTCATGGGAAGCCCCACCGCGCCCCAGCCCCACTCAGGGAGCTTCTAGAGTCCTTCTACCCCTGGCCGCCCTCTGCCCAGGCCCCATGCCCCCGCTCCAGAGCTGCTCCCTAATCAGTGTTCATGATACAGCCTGACAGTTGTCTCTCAATGGCCACTCTTCTGTTTTCTCTAACCACAGAATTCCTCCCAGAACCTGGGTGCCCCAGAAGACTCCTTTCCCAGCATCCCTTGCAGCTAGATGTGGCCATGTGACTCTTTCTGGCCAACGGGGTAGGAGCAGATTACCCACCCAGGAAGAGCCTCACCCTGGGGAGTCCCCAAAGCAGGAGCGAGGCCAGGCCCTTGTGACCTCAGGGAGCAGAGGGCACCTTTCAGTCCAAATGTCTCCATGAGAAGTAAACTTATTTCTTAAACCACTGTCACTCTGGGACTGGTACATGCAGCCAAGCCCATTGCATCCCTACAGGGCTGTCATTGTCCCCAGCACCGGGACCTCCCCCATGTTGCAGCCAGTCTTTTTTCCACAAGACAAACCTGGTCCTGTTGATGCTTGGCCCAGCACCCCAGGGTCTCCCTGTACCCTCCACAGAATCCCAGTCACATTGCTCAGCCCACCTGTGCCTTCGGGGATGCACCCTGCTTTCCTTACCTCCTGGCTGGCCCTGGGCCAGCAGATCCATTAGCTGGGAATGCCCGGGGCTCAGCCTGGGGACCTCACGTCCAGAAAGTCTCCCCTCACCTTCCTTCCTCCATATACTCCTGGGGCTCCTCAGCCCCTGGTGGGGCCCCGACTATATCACTTAGTCATTCAGAAAACTTTTGCTGAGCACCTACTGTATGCCAGCCCTTGCGCCTGGTATCATGGGGTACAGTGGTGAACAAGATGGTGCTTAGCGTTCTAGACAGAGATCGCTTATTTCTGGGCCTGTCTCTCCCTGAGTTGGGGCCTCCTGGAGGGCAGCACTGTCCCCAGTCCACCTCTGGGCCCCCAGCCACCAGGTCCAACTTCTGAAGATCTATCACAACAGGGCTGAGCGCTCCTTGTTGAATGAATGAATAGGTACTCCACTAGTGAGTTCTCCTTGTTGAATGAATGAATAGGTAATCCACTGGTTAGTGGGAAGGGAGCTGGCAGGTGCTCAGATCCACCTCCTATCGAGGGCATGCATGCCCACTGTGTTCCTGGTGAATGGGGCAGGACTGACATACCTCTGGGCATGGGGTACCCCATTCATTCGCTCGAGCAGCTCTGCCCATGCTGAACACCATGCTTAGCAGGGCTGCGCATTCTCCAGCCCCCTTCCCTGACGGCCCTGGCTGACCTGCAGACCCCAGCACCTGCCCGGATCCTGCCACAGGGGAAAGGGCTGCTTCCTCCAGGGCAGGGATGGGTTCTCACCACCCTGGGAAGGCTGGCTGGACCGGAGCTGCCACACAGCAGGTGCTGCAGCGGGCCTGGTCCTGGGGAATGTGGCCAGGAGCGGCTGGTCTCCGGGGGTGGGGGTGCGTGGGCACAGATGGAGTGGAGGCCAAGTTCTTTTGGTGAAATAGTTTCCTGCTGAGATTCATGAGTTGAGCTGGCTGCTTCAGTTCCCACAGACGTGTTGAAGAGAAGATGTGAAGGGTGGAGAGGCTGTAGATACCAGCTTGCTTCTTCCTTAGGGAGGCCCAGGGCAGGGCACATGGACCCTGAAATCCAGGGGAAAGGGAGTCTAGGAAAGACTTTCTAGGGGAGGGATCCCTGAGGGGTGAGTAAGAGTTCGCTGCATGGAAAAGTGGAGGGAGGGTGTCCAGGCAGAGGAAGAGCATGTGTGAGGGTGCAGTGCAGCCAGGGAACTATGGTGTGGTTTGCGGTTGGAGATGAGAGAAAGATGGGAAGGAAGGGGAGACAAGTAGCTCCCCACCCAGTCTGGGGGGCCCTGTGCAGGAAGGAGAAGGCCCCAAAGCACCATTTCAGGCAGTGAGCAGGGAGGGAGGGGCCAGATCTGGGGAGAAGAAAGGCCAGCAGCAGGGGATGAGGCTGCGGGGCTCTGGGGACGACACCCGGCTTTCTGGCCTGGGCAGCAGGGGTGGTGGGGGGCACTCCACTCTGGGTGGGGGCCCTGGAGAGGACCTGTGTGCTACACCTTCCCTTGGGAGGCATCACCCACGAGGTGGTCTGGGCCCAGCCCTTTCCTCCTGGGCTGTTGGCCGTGTCCTCAGCCCAAGAGCTCGGCCAGGCCTGGGCGGAGCCATCTGGAGCCTGTGGCTTCTGCGTCGCCAACCAAATTCTGACCTGGTGTTTAGGGTTGCAAAGTGTAACTTCCTGTTTTTAAGAGAAAAGGATTAGAAACACTTATAAAAAAGCCTTTTGAAAGGCATCAAAAGACTTCCTGCACGTCAGATGGCTCTTACAAAAGAGCCAGTTAATGATTTAAGGAACATGAATGAGAGCCACAGTGGCCACACCCCCGTGGTCTCACAGCTTCCTACACGGTGCAGGAGGGCTTGTGGCCACGTGCGGTGGGGATGGAAGGGACCCGGAGAAGGTAAAAATAGTCCTGGGGGCAGCGGATGCCCTTTCTCTGGACATAGGTGTCAGAGGGGACGGTGAGGGGACCCAGAGATTGGCGGTGGCTGGGCAGCTGCACCCAGGTGAGCCCTAACCTCCTGTCCCATCGGCCCTCGGCTCTGGCATTGTGAACCTCCTCAAAGTTCCACCAACCTCCCCCAATACCTAGTTCCAGTCCCTCTTGGCCGCCCACTGCCTCCTTCTCTGTTTCTAAGCTGTCAACATCCACGTTTCCTTGGCCTGGTGGACTCCACCTTCGTGTGGACTGCCTTAAAGATTCCCTTGGGCCGGGCGCGGTGGCTCAAGCCTGTAATCCCAGCACTTTGGGAGGCCGAGGCGGGTGGATCACAAGGTCAACAGATCGAGACCATCCTGGTCAACATGGTGAAACCCCGTCTCTACTAAAAATTACAAAAAATTAGCTGGGCACAGTGGCGCGTGCCTGTAATCCCAGCTACTCAGGAGGCTGAGGCAGGAGAATTGCCTGAACCCAGGGGGCGGAGGTTGCGGTGAGCCGAGATTGCGCCATTGCACTCCAGCCTGGGTAACAAGAGTGAAACTCCGTCTCAAAAAAAAAAAAAAAAAAAAAAAAAAAAAAAAAAAAAAGGTTCCCTTGTCCCCAGCATCCCAGCCCAGACCCCACCGGCCATGGTGACTGCCTTCCTGCTGGCCTCTGGAGCTGCCCTCTGTTCTATCTGTTCATCCCTGGCACTCCGCTGCTGCCCTGTGATCCGTGCTGGGCACAGAGGAAGTGCAGACCCAGTCCTTCCTCTGTCCCCACTCTCAGGTGGATGGGGTCTCCTCCACCTGTCTTGTGGGCTGGCCTCTGAGATGAGAAGGCGTGGGAAAGGCCTGGCGACTCCTCACTGGGGTCTGGGGCCGCCCTAGGGAGCCTGTGGGCCGCAAAGCTGAGTTTAATGGGGACTCAGAGCTGTGGACACTAGCCCCTGTCCCCTGGAGCCCTCCTTCATGGAAAGAGGAAGCTCTGGGGACCTCCTGCCCTCTGCATCACAGGCATGGCACCTCTGCCTCACCTCCCCACCAGCCCAGAGGCCCCTGACTGCTTCCTCTGCCCAAGCTCGTGAGCTTTTCAGAACCACCTGGAGGCCCTGGCCCAGCCGGGGTCCCACCCTCTGAGCCAGCCAGGTGGCCCTCGGCCCTGCCACCCCGGCCTCGTTCCCACACCTGGGCCAGCTGACCTCACATGTCCTTCCAGGATCTCCCCAGTTAGGAATCTTTGCTGTTCGGTTTGGCTCTAAAGAGGGCACGCTGTTACTTAGGCAGCTATTAAACACTTCAGTGGCTCCCAGAAAATGCCAAGGAATTCTTGAAATAAAAATAACAATGAATAAAGTTGCCTGGAAATGAGGCTATGGGGCTGAATTTGATTACGCCCCATTTAGAAGAGAAAATTAGCTTATTACAGCTGAGGTGAGGCGAGGATTTCTGTCTTCTTCAGGAAAAAAGACACTTTTCAGCCTCTCCTCCCCCAGGCCCGGTGCCCCCACCCCTGCACCCCCGAGTCCTGAGTTTTGAAAGTGATCTGGGCCTTGGCTAAGGTCAACGCCCTCAAGGGCCATCACTCCACGGCCGGTACTGGTGGCCCTCCCACCGCATGGGTTAGACATTGCAGGGCTGGGCGTGTGTGCAGATGTGGGGTAGAGAGGGTGAACGCTGCGGGTCCCCTGGTCACCCTGCAAAGCAAAACCCATGACTCCCCTGCTGTCTGCCGGCACCGGCCCCCAGAACCTGCCTGTCACCCCTACCCTCCGTCCCTCACCACACAGACCTGCTCATGTCACCGCCTAGATAGATTTAGAGTCTCTCCCCTCCCCTTCCTTCCTCCATATACTCTTGGGGCTCCTCAGCCCCCCGTGGGGCCTCCATTACATCACTTGGTCATTCAGCAGACCTGTGCTGAGCCAGCCCTTGTGCCTGGTATCATGGGGTACAGTGGTGAACAAAATGGCGCTTAGCATTCCAGACAGAGATTGCTTATTTCTGGGTCTGTCTCTCTCTGGGTTGGGGCCTCCTCCCCACCTCTCCTTCCAGCCACGACACAGGATCTCCCTCCTGCCCAGCCTCACCCTGATGCACCCCTGCTCAATACTCTTCGATGGCTCCTCATGGTCCTTACCCTGGCACACTAGGCTGTGTTCGTTTCCTTCAGCTGCTTCGATGGCTGGCGTTTATGTGTCAACTTGACTAGGGCACGCGGCTTCCAGATTTTCACACAGACATTATTCCCGGGTGTCTGTGAGGGTGTTTTTGGATGAGATCCCGTGTGATTGGGGGACTCGTACGTCGCCTTCCTCAGTGTGAGTGGGCCTCCTCCGATGTGCTGGACCGGAATGGAATGAGAAGGCAAACCTTCCTTGAGTGACAGACAATGCTTCCTGCCCGTCTCTCTGAGCTGGGAGAGCGGCTCATGGGCTGGATCAGGTGGCACCTCCAGGCCTTCTTGGAGCCAGTGTGGGGGTGGGGACTTGAGCTGAAACAACAGCCCCTTCTGGGTCTCTAGTCTGCCGGCCTTCTGGATGGAAACCACGCTGTCGGCTCTCCTGGGCTCCTGGCTTGCCTACAGATCTCGGGGTGTACCTGTCTCTATCATCCGGAAAGCCAAATCCTTACAGTAAGTCTCTTTCTGTTTCTCTCAACACGTCTCCCCATACAGCCTGAAGGTTTCTGTTTCTCACTGAACCCTGACTATGGCAACCACTAACACATCATCACGGACTTAGAGGCTTCAAACAAAGAAATGTGTTCTCTTCCAGTTCTGGAGGCCAGAAGTCCAGAGTCAGTTTCACTGGGCTCAAGTCAAGGTGTCTGCTCACCCTGGGAGGTTTGGAGGGGAACCCATAAGGACGCCTCCTCCGGCGTCCGGTGGCTGCCAGCTTTCCTTGGCTTGTGGCTGCATCCCTCCAGCCTTTGCCTGCCTTCACAATTCTTCCTCTCTCTGCCTGGCTCTCACAGGCCCGCTTGTGATGGTGTTTAGGGCCCCTTTTGGACACTTCAGGGTCATCTTTTCGCCTCAAGATCCTGACTTTATCACATCTTCAAAAACTTTACCGTACCAGGTCGCAGGGATTTGAAGCTGCTTGCTTCCTCGGTCACCACTCACTGAGGTGCCTGTCAGCATCCCACCCCTGCCTTGGCCAGGAGATCCCCTGGCAGCCCAAAGTCCAGCATACAACAGGTGCTTAAATGTTTGCAAAGGGATGAGTGAGCTTGTGAAAACCAGCGGTCCGTGTGGAGACTGCCTTTCCCGAGGAGGTGTCTACGTAGCCCTCTCTGGGAAGTGAGCACGTTTCTGGGCTGGCTGAGTTTCTGGGCTGGTTCTGAGCGAGTGGTTTCCAAAGACCCAACCAGCCACATCTCAGCAGCCCACAGCTTTCCTCAGCGTAAGTCACAGATGAGTTCTTCTCCTTTACATTTTCCTTCATTTCCCAAAACTTTCTGCCGCATGATGTCTTATTTTAATAATCAGGAGGAAGTTAATTGTTACAACTTCCAGATGCCCACAGCCCTGGGAGGCCAGGCACCAGCAGTACGCAGGGTCTGTGGATAGCCTCCTGAATGCTGCTGGAGGCACCCTGGCTTAGAGATTGCTCCTAAGGTAGGGCTCTCACAAGACCTCCCAATGGCACTCGGGTCTGGAACAGGTTTTGAAAATGCCAGTGCCTGCCTGCACACTTACCCCGTTACAGACCCATTAAGTTGACTCAGTTCTGAAACTCTGACCCAGCCAGGGGGCTGTGTGGGGCCCCTGCCTGTCATCTGTCTAGATACTTGGCTCAGTCCTCACCCCACTCCTGGTAGTGGCCTTCGTCGCTCCGCCTGACTGTCTCACCTCCCTCACTCTTGGCTTTACTTCCCACTTTGACCCCGGATCCCCCGACTCCTCAACCCTGGGTCCCATGGCCCCGAGTGTTCCCTGCAGATGAGATGAGCAATGCTTACTGGGCTCTCAGTCACCCTCCCCACAGCCCCATTTCCAGGGTACATCTCAGCTACAGCAGCAACTGCAGACGCCTGGCTGGAGAAGCACATGGGCTTTGGAGTCAGCTGCGTTCAAATTCCGGTGCCCCCGCTTTCGAGGTCTCTGGCCTCGGATGACTCACTGGGACTCAGTTAACCAAGCTGTAAAATGGGGATAGCAATAGGGACTCCCATTTCCAGGAGGATTAAGTGGATGATGCATGTGAAGCATGGCATAGGCGGGCACATAGGCAGGGCCCACTCAACATCAGCATCACTGGGCATCTCTTAACCTCTCTGCAGCTTGTCTGTAAAATGGGGGCTGGATGGACCAGCACTGCCAGCCTCGCAGGATGACTGGCGGCCGGGTAATGGCCAGGATCAAGTAAGCAGGTATGTGTAGAATGCTCAGAACAGGGGCGGGCCCAAGAAGTGCCACATACATGAGGGTAAGGATTGCTGCTGTGAGGCCATTACAGTGGGAGCCAGGACATGGGCAGAAAGCGGGGTGGGGTCTGAGGATTGGAGGTCTCCCGCTCATCGTGCGTGAGTGTGGTCAGGGTGGCCAGGGGCAGCGTGGGGTCAACGCCTTCGCTGGGAGTGGTTGTGGGATCACTCGCTGTTCCTGGTTTCTGTCTGGTAGGCCAGGAGGGAAGCCAGGGCTGAACCCACGGAACAGCCAGCGTAGAGGCGGTGGAGAAGGACACACAGCTCGGGGTCAGTAGCAAGTGACAAGGCCAGGAAGAAAGTGGGCTTTGGCCTTCCTCAGACTTTGGAAGAGGCCTGAGGGCTGGATGTTAATAATGGGTGAGTGGGTGGCTAGATGGCTGGCTGGACCCATGGATGATTGAATGGGCAAAGAGTCCCCAGGTGGGCACATGGGTGGCTGGCTGGATCTACTGACAGATGGATGGATGGATGAGTGAACTGTGCGGGGGATGGCGGATAGTGGATAAATGGGTGGAGGAATCCATGGATAACTGAATGAATTGACAGATGGCTGGATGGACCAGTGGTTGGCTGTATCAGTGAATGAACAGAATCACATGCGGGAATGGGAGGATGGATGGAAAGACGGATGGATGGACCCAGTTGGAGAAATCGCAGGATGTTTACCAGCTGGCTGGTTGGACCAATGAATTGATAGACTGAGGTGTGTAGGGACTGATGGGCAGAGGGCAGTATGATGATGCAGGATGGAGAAATAGCTGGGGCTACACCTTAGCTTCTTGCACTGAGTAGTTATTGAACTGAAACTAATCACGTAATATGGGGTGGGAAGGAGTGGAGGGGTGTGGGCAGATAAGGTCCTTCCCTGGTCCTAGATGGCCTCTGGCTCTATCCAGAGGGCTCTATCCAGAGGGCTTTATCCAGAAGGCTCTATCCAGAGGGCTCTATCCAGAGGGCTCTATACAGGGGCCCGTGCTTGCTCCAGGGCAATTGGGAGCCAGGGCCAGGGCAGAAGCCCACCTCTCATTCCCTGCAGCCTAGAGCCAGGCCCCTCTAGTGTTTCCCTGGGGCGCTTGGCTGTGCACTGGGCTGGCTGCATTAGTCCTTCCTGCCTTTCTTAACTCTGTTTGCCCTGTTCTTTGTGAGGTGGGTAGGGCTGAGAGCTGCCTTTGGGCCTGCTGGAAGGGAGGTGCTGCCTCAGAGAGGCAGACGCAAGCGTCAGGTGATCTTGGGAGCAGAGGCAGGGCCAGCCTGAGGCAGATAGCCCAGCTGTTGCCCTAGGCTGGCCCAGGAGCTTGGATACCCCAGAGGGTCCTGAGCATAGAGGTGTGGGTGGGGCAGGGGTGGTCTGCAGAACTGGTTCTGTTCCCACCTGCTCTGTGACTTGGGCCGTGCTTCCTCTTCCTTCCATCATCTTGGGGTCCTACGGACCATGATGGGCTGGACTGGGCGGTGCCCCTGGGCCTCTAGGAGCCAGCATGGGGTCAACCTCAGAGATAAACCAGAAACTTCCCTTGCCCTCCTCCATCATCTCTGCCCTGACCCCTGCCCCAACCCAGCTGACAGTGCCGGGAGGACCCTAGTGAGGACTGGCTGGCTGTCCCTGGTGGGCTGCTGGGGGCTCTGGGGCAGATGGGGGAGCCACAGTAAGACTGAGGGGTAGGGGGCGGAGCAGGCGGAGATGAGGCTGCCAGACATGGGCTGGCGTCCAGCTCTGCAGGGAGACCAGGCTCCAGCTAATTACTTCCCACCCACCCGCATCCTCCCTCCTCCCACACGCAGGCTCACGTGTGTGCGTGCTGCCGATGCACCCCAGATCACCCCGTGACCCTGGCCACCCCGGCCCCTCCATGCCCTCTGCAGAGAGCCCCCACAGCAGCCGACCCCACGTGCTCCCACCTCTCCCCTCCAGCTGCCTGGAGACACAGTCACAGCCTCCTCCTGAAGACACCTGGCACCCTTGCGGTCACAGTCACCCTTGAATCCAGCATGGACTGTCCTCCACATAGACTGGCCCACCTCCCCACCCCTGCCAGGCCTGGGCTTGTCCTCCTGCCCCCCTGGGTCCTATAGGCTTTCCAGGGTCCCTTGATGGACCCCCTGCCCTGATGTTCCTCTCCCTCCCACAACACGAGCAGAAGCAATCTAGTGGGGGAACCGTGTGTGAAGTGGGGTCTCAGAGAGGCATTTCTGGGTCCTGCAGGTCTAGGTCTTGGGGTGGGCACTTGTCTTCTTTCTCCCTGAGCCCCCGTCTACCCATCTGTGCAGGGGGCTGAGGCTGCCCATGGACCCTGGATGTGCTCCCGCCCTCCTGCAAATCAACCCTCTTCCCAGCTCCTCTGGAAAAGTCCACTCCCCTCCCTCGACCCCAGGCCATCTGCTGTGGCTCTAGCCCCCACATCCCTGCCTTCCTTTCCCCTGGGGCTTCGAGACCACCCTTCCGCCAGCCACACCCCACCCCCGCCCTGCCTCAGTGTCCTTCTCACCGCACTGGCTGTCCCCTAAGTCTCCACATCCCTGTGTGTGCCTCAGTTACCACCCTGGCCTCTCTATCCTCACCCCGAGGCGCCCACAGCCCCCGCAGTGTGCCTGCTATCCCTCGGATGACACACCACCACACTCCATCTACGCCAGTGGGCTCTGCCTCTGGGAGCCTGGGTCCCCCAGCATCGACTCCCCGGCCACATCCCCAGCCCCCAACTCAGGCCACCCTGTGCCTGCTTCTCACCACCCCCACCCGCGCTCCCCCTTGCCTCCTCTGAGCATCCCTCCCACCCAGCCCTGCCCAGTCAAGTCCCTCTGGGTGGCTCCGGACTTTGGGTCCCACTGTGTCAGTCCTCAGCTCCCTCACTGCAGCTCCCACGTGGCAGGACCCCAGCTTGGGAAAGCCCTGAGCCTCCTGCACTTGGAGCTGGGTGGCAGGGCCAGCGGGGAGGGTACCAACTCCCCTCCGGTGCCGACAGCCCCTGCCACACCTCCTGCCTGCAGACCTCCACACCCGCCTGTGCCCTCCTGTGGCCCGGGCAGCGTGCACACCCACCCTCCGGCCCCTCTCCTCATGCCGTCAGTTCCGCCGCTTCCCACCTCTTCTCCAAATCAACCGTGACCCTACTCTCTGCCCCAGGATCCAGGCTCTCCAGGCACTTAGAAAACAAAAGCAAAACCCGCCCTCAACTCTCAGCCTCCCCAGCGCATACGGGCTCCTTCCTCCTCTTTGTGGAAGAATCTACTTTCGAGGTCTTCCACGCAGGGCTCCTCCCCGCAGCAGGCTTCTGCTCACGGCTGCCGTGGGCCCCCGAACCACTGCAGGAACATGCCCCACTGCCGGCTCCGTGTCCTGAGGGGGTCCCAGGCGCCCCGTGGTGGTGGAGGGCACTCGGCCACTGGTTTCTGCTCCGGTTTGCCCAGACACAGGGCAGAGAGTGAGCCGGAGCACTGATTCTCCAGCACGGCCGCCCCTGCCAGAGTGTAGCGAGCTGGCTGCACCCCTCAACAAAGGATCTGTCCTCCTGGGTCCTCCCCACCCAACTCCACGCTGAGTCCAGGCTCCGGTAACGGTCCCTGCCCTTGTCTCTCTTTGCCTGGGTGGGGAGGAGCTGAGCCTGCTGTCACTACCCGGGAAGACCAAGCAGCCCCGGGGGTCCCCGCCTTCCCACACCTTCCTCACCCTCCTCTTTACCAGGCTTCCCTCCTGTCATCTGATTTGTGTGGGCCAGGGTCTCCCATGGGCCCTGCCTGCGTGGCTCCTCTGTCCTGCAGCCCGGGGTCCCTTCTCAGGCCTCTCAGCGGCCTTAGTATGGCTGTCCACACCTCTTCTCCTGAAGCCGTCTCCTCTCGGGGTGCCAGGCCTCACGCTCTGCTCTCCTTTCTCCCTGTCAGGCCCTTCGTGAGCACAGAGCCCCGGGATGTGTGGGTTCAGCTCAGGGCCGTCACTCCTGACCTGCCGGCACCAGGCCCGGGGGCCTCTGGGTCTTCGCTGCCTCTCAGCTTGCCTGGGCCCCCCCACCCACGCCTGAATATGGATAGTGCTGAACGCTGCTGGCCCCAAGGCCTTCCTGCTGAAGCCAGGCTGCCCAGTCCCTAGCTGCCCCTTGGGTGCCTTTGCTGAGACATCTAGGGGGTGGGGGAAGCCCAAGCACCCTGCTTACCAGCTTCTCCAGGCCGTCCCGGCCCTCAGGTGGAACCGCTAACCCAAATCACATCTTTCTCCTCCAGCAGTGCCTCCCTCTGTCCCTAAGTCCCATGACCGCCTTCCACTGGCTCCACCTGCCATCTCTGCTCCCACCTTCACAGGCCAGGTTCTTGTCCCTCCCTGGCATGGAGGCAGCTCCGCCCTGCCATCCACCTGCCACCCAAGGGGCCTGCCCAGCTCACTCCCCTCCTGGGCAAGCCCCCTCCTCAGCCCCTTGCCACTCAGCCCCCTCTCAGGCTCCAGCCACTCCCAGCTGATTCCCCTTCCGTGCATGATTGAAGCCGTCTTTGACCCTGAGGCCTTGAGCACAGGCTCCATCTGCCTGGTCACCCTTCCGCTCCTGGTTTGCCACCTAGCACACCACATCTCTGCTGAAGGGCCACCTCCGCGGCAGCTGCCATATTATTATTGTCTCTCAGACGCTGCGAGGCTCACCACGCAGATGGTGCAGTGGGGATGAGGCCGCACGCCCGCACAGAGCGCTTGGCGGTCAGTCACGTTGAGGCCACCTGGTGCGACCAGGACCCTGACTTGCTGGCCCAGAGCCCTGCCTGCGGCAGTGATTAGGGAGAGAGGCCCCTTCCCTTCTCCACCCCACAGTGCTGGAATCTATCCGGGCTTTTCCCAGGGGAGACAATCCCTTTCTCCATCCAGCAGTCCCAGGAATGCCCATGACCCCCGTGGAGTGAGGACACCTTGCTGTGGTCAGGGAGAGGAGCTCCTATGCCTCGCCCACCCTGGGTGCTCTCTGTGGCCTCCCCGGACCCTTTCAGAGTCCCCTTGGCGATGCCTGCGTGGGCTGTGCGGCTTCAGAAAGTGGCTGCTGTGTGTGTTTGCCCACCCAGCTCCTCCCCTTGGGCGGTGGGCTGCTTTTCATGCACAGAGGCAAGCTTTGCTAGGAGGAGCAGGTGATGCCCAGGGACCTGGGGTGGGCGAGGGCTCCGGCCCTCAGCTACGCAGCAGCACCCACCCCGAGATGGCAGGCAGGGTCCAGGCTGGGCTAGGCCCGGTGGAGCCAGGCGCGGCCTCAGATAACCCCTCCCAGCCTCCTGCTCAGAAACACGGCGGTGGGGGGAGCGGAGCTTGTTGGCTCGGAGACGTGGAGTGTTTGTCATGTTCTGCGATGTGGTCGTGGACGCCTGCCATCATTTATCATTATAATTAAGTACAATTTGGCAGGGGGGTGGGTGGAGGAGCTGTCAGACCTGCTCGCTGCGCCTGCCTGCCCCACAATGGCAGCACGAACCCCGAGGCACTGGCGGAAGGGGCCAGGGAGACTCCACTGCCAACCTTTCCATGCTGGTGGGGTGTGGCCGGAGTGGGGGCTGTTCCCTGCCCCCACCAGCTCCTGCCCACCCTCCTCATGGAGCTGAAGTCACCCTTGCACCAGGAATCGGCCCGGTCACCTGCCACCCACAGGGCACCTTTTTTCCCAGGGAAATCTGGCCCCCAGCTCATCTGGAGGCAGAACCAGAGGGGCCCAACTTGGTGTTGGGTGCTTCCCCTTGAGGGGAGTGTCGGGTCTGACTATGGAGAGAAGCTGGGGGCAGGGTACCCGCATCTGCCTCTCTTTCCCGGCCAGGGGCCCTTGGACCTGCTCCCCTCTTGGGACCTCTGCAAAATGGTGGTCGAGACCAGTGAGGGAAGGTGGGTGCTGGCCACACATCGGAGCCTCAGGGAGCCCCCCTTATGGCCCCCTTCTTAAACAATTTCCTATTTATGGCCACTTAATTATATGTATCACTGTTTCTTAAATGGTCTCTTCCTCATCAGCCTGTAAGTTCCAGAGGGCAAGGCTGGCACCTGTGTGGAATTCCTGTGTGTCCCAGGAACACACAGCTGATGGACGAACAAATGAATGAGCCGTGCATACTTGCAGGTGAGTCGGCCGGTCGCTCACTGCAGCCTCATTCACCGTCCTCTGTCCTGGGTTTTGGGCTTGGAGTCAGGGTCGCAGTGGCTTCGCAGACTCAGAGACAAACATTTAGGTCGGTGCAAAAGTGATTGCGGGTTTTGCCATTGAAAGTAATGGCAAAAACCGCAATCACTTTTGCACCGACCTAAATACAACAGTGAGCTTGTTGATCAATTGAAGGAGAGCAGGAATGTTAGAACAGGCACAGCGGGATCCCTAACTCACACAGGGGAGGAAATCTTAGGGGGATTTCCAGAGGAGATGAAATCTGAGTTGATACTTAGGGAGGTGTTGGCATTAAACACACTCAGAAATAAGGAATCATCAGAGACAGGAATTTGGCAAACATTTCTGAGGGTGCATGCAGGGCCTGGGTGTTGTGGCTGCGTCATGGGGCTCCGGGTCTGATGGGGAGACAGGCACGGGTGCAGTGCAGCCTGGGGCTTCCTTGCCATTAGGACTCAGTGTCACCATTTAAGAGGCTTCCCTTGGGAAGCCCAGAGGTGGTAGAGGTTTTATCTTTTTAAAAAAATTTTTTTTGAAAAGGAATCTTGCGCTGTTGCCCAGGATGGAGAGCAGTGGTGCGATCTCGGCTCACTGCAAACTCCAACTCCCAGGTTCAAGTGATTCTCCTGTCTCAGCCTCCTGAGTAGTTGGAATTACAGGTGTACACCACCACGCCTGGGTAATTTTTGTATTTTTAGTAGAGTTGGGGTTTCACCACGTTGGCCAGGTGAGAGGTTTTATCTTATATGTCATGTTCGATCCAATGGTTGTACACTGGAGAAGGATTCTGTTGTTTATTGAGCTTATTGGGAAAGATTGATTGGCAATTGATTAATGATGTCTGCCACGAGTATGGAGGGTGCAAGCTAGGGCATGAGTGCTTGTGGGTTTAGTATTCTTGTTCCACACCGTAGAATGCAGACTCTCAGACAGGAAACAATCTTGGACATGATTGGGCTGAAACTTCCTGTATTATAGAAGGGGAAACTGAGGCTCAGGGATGCGTAGGGATATCACAAGTCAAGGGCAGAACAGGGCTCTCTTTCTTGCTGGCTGGGAGGCTGCCACAGTCAGGAGAGGAATCTCAGGTGGGTCTGGAAGAGAGTGTGTTAGGAGTTCCAGCCCCACCACTTGCAGCTGCATGAACTGGGCAAGTCAGGTCAACTCTCCAACCTCATTTGTACAATGGGGTTGAATAGGTTGTGTTAGGGCTAAAGGAGACCCTTCATTCTACAGGCATTTGTGAAATGTTTGTTACTGGGCACACTTGTTGCTGGGATACACAGGTGAGCAAAACAGAACCGGATCCTCCTGCACATTGCTTACAAGGGGACAAACTTTGTTCAAATCGTCACTCGTGAACAAGCAGAATCCGGTACACAAGTGGGCCCTATGGAAACACGGTCAAGGCCCGCCTGCACAATAAGATACAGCCGCCACGGGGGCGGGATTCTTCCTGCAGGGCTGTGCTGAGCGAGGGGTGCGGGCACTGTGACGCAGCTCATCTCCACATTCCTGTGGGCCCGGGAGCCACCTCCTCCTGGGGTACATGCTTTCTCTAAATCCCGCAGAGGCATCGCTGGGGCTGGGGACTGCCTTAGTCATTAACTGAGTGGTTCTCGCCTATGAGATCCTGCCTCTCAGACAAGCTGAGCAGGTCACTGCAGCCAGGTCAGATGGCTGCAGTGTCTATCTGGGAGAATGTGTGGGGATCAGCTCTGTGGCCAGGGCCCTGGGTGGCCTTGGGGAAATGCTTTGTTTCTCTGGGCTTCTGTGTGCCCCTGTGCAACGGTATTGAGGCCTGGCATGCACATATCTGGTGCCAGCCCTGTTAGCAGGAAGGCCCTGCCATCCCACGCTACCCCAAAGGGGCACTTCCAGGATAGTGCAAGCATTCCTGGGATCTTCCTGGGCCCACAGCACTGGGACCACTGCTCACATTGTCACCAGCTGCAGCCCTCTTTGTGTGCCCACCACACCGGTTCTCACCTGGGCATGCCTCCTTCTCCTGGCTTTGCCTGAGCTGTGCTTTCCACCTGAAGTGGGACCCCTGCCCTTCCATCTTGCTCTCCTTCGAGGCTCTCAGATGCCATGTCCTCCACACCTAAGGATTCTGGAGGCTGGTGGGGGCTTCCAGACGAATCTGAGTGCTTGCACTCTGGAGGCCCTGCCGTAGTGGCTACTGCCCACCATGGATGATTCTGTAGACCCTGCTTAGAAGAGACTGCCCTTCCAGAACAGCCCTGCTCCTACCCAGAGACTCAGGACAGAACTCACAGTTCAGACTGTGTGGCAGCCTCTGTGGACTACAGGGGTGATGGCCATGGCTGGCATCTGAAGCTTCAGCTCTCAAGACCTTGGACCTGAGGATGGGGGCTTCCACCCCCAACTGTGAGCTCACCTGCTGGGAAACTTGGCCACACCCAGTGTGTGGGTCTGGATATCCAATGAACCTGCAGCCTCTTCCTTCTTTTCCCTTTCGGGTATTTTATTGGTGGAGGGCCGTGGGCATGAGATATACAGGGTCTGGGGAGGGGGGTAGTGGCAGAGTGGGGTTCGTGAGCACCAGCCTCTCCTGTGAGTTGTGGGTGCTGCTATGTGTTGGGCACCCCTGCTGGCTTCCTCTCTCCTGAGCCCCTAGGTCCTCACTGGGCACTGGTCTCGCTCTCCTCTGGGTTTTCCCAGGTCCTGCACACAGTAGGTGGGCAGCACACAGTCAGGATGGCCGCTTTTAACCTTGCTGCCTTGATCAAGACCTGGAGAGCTGGGGCATTGGAGCGGGAGTCTCCTTGTCTGGGGTTGGGCTCTGTTACCAATATGGAACCTGATCCGGTGATTATAGGTCCAGGAAATGATCCCTAGCTCAGCTGGCCAGTCAGGTCAGCCTGGCAGCACGGGCCCATGCGGTTCAGGGGATGGCCAGGAAGGCCTGCTATGGGAGGGGTGGCTGGCTGGAGGGAATAAGTGGGCAGGCTGGGCTGTGGGTACAATGCTGGGGCTGTGGGGGTGAGGGGGGTATGGACCAAGGGCCCCTTTCCAGGAATGCGATGCCCCGCTCCTCCCTTCCCCCTGTGTCTCCCAACAGGGTGCCCTGCCCCTTAGTTCCTCCAGGCTTCCTGCCTACAGCCCTGGACCACTGATGCCAATGTGGAGGCAGACAGCTGGCTCCGTAGCCATCCCTGAAACCCGCCAGAGCCCCTCCCCACCTCTTTATTCTAGACCTCCCCACCCCCACCCCCATGCCCAAAGGCTCCTGGGAGTCTCCAGGGCACCTCTTTGCACACCGTTGAGTTCCGTGGCCACTCTGGTCACACGCTGTCCCTCCCTGGGTGCAGGGCTCGAATGTCCACGGTGAGGGGTCCGGGTTCTGGGCTCTAGGGCCAGGCCAGGCAGCAGGGAAGGTGCCCTGAGCTTTGGTCCTTCAGGGCTTGGCATGAGCCAGCATTTTCCCGGGCCATTGTGTTGCAATCCTTCCTGGCCACTGACCTGTGTTTCTCTGGCAATTGCAAGATTTTGCCGCTGTGATTTGGGCAATGTTATTTTCCTTCTAAATCACCACGCTGGAAGATGGGACTCAGCTCAGAATGAGCTGGCTTTGATGGTTTCACTTCTCTCCACAAGCAGCACCCCTCTCTACCTCCAGATACCCCGTCCAAGGGTTTCCAGGCCCAGTGGCAGCCCGGGGGTCACCCTGAGTGGGGCTGCGGCCAGGGCTGGATGGTTCTCTGGGTCTCAGCCTGACCTCTTGGGCCTGGAGGCCTCCAGTGCTTAGCCTTGGGGCCGCACCATGGGTCCCCCTGGAGCCCTCCCTGCTCCTGTGCAGGTTCTTGCTGAGCACTGCCCGAGTGCCTGCGGTGTGCGGGGCGCAGGCCTAGTGCTAGTCTCCAGGATTGTTCTAGCCCCACCCTGGGCTCTCAGAGGAGCAGATACCTGGTGAATGAAGGTAGGACCTGGCTTCCAGGCTGGGTCTGCGCCCCAAGCCCACGCCTCACGTCACTGAATGCTCAGGAAGAGGAGTCCCGCCACGGTAGCTGGGATTCCTCCCAGGTGCATGTCCTTTATAGTTTCTAAATCCTTCTCAGATCCGCCACAGACTCTGAATTCTGCTCAGTGGTCACTGTCACTCCCATTCCAGGCATCAGTGGCCTCGGGCTCGGAGAGGTCAAGGAACTTATACAAAGCTGCACAGCTGTAAGTGATCGACGTGGCAGGGGCTGGACACCAGATCCGTGTGACTCCTGGTGTGAAGAGGCGGGACTGGAGCATCAACACCAACCTCCGTCCCAGGTGGGAGGTTCGGGAACGGCTCCACTCTCCATGGAAGGCCCAGCCATGTCTGGCCTATCGAGGTGCCCCCCCAGAAACCATCCCCTCCATCTACACCCCACTCTGTTATGGTGGGTGACGGGGGACTTGGGGGGTCCTCAGGCTCATGTTTGTTTCCAGTGATGGGGAAGCTGAAGTGAAGATGGAGCAGGGAGGGGCTGGGACATCCTAGGCCGGTCCAGTGCTGCCATCCCAGGATTTCGGTGACATCTTTTTCTGGGCCCCATGAAGGTCAGGGCAACATGGAGAGGCCTCTCTGCTGCTTCCTCAGGAGACCTCGGGATCTGTCCAAGGCCAGCTGAAGACTGGAACTGGCAAAGGAAGGGAACCTGTGCTGTTGGGATTCTTGGCTCCCCATCTCCGTCTTCCACGACCTTGCTGTCACCCCAGTGGCGACAGAGGGGATGAGGGGGTCATGGCAGCACTGAACACGTGCACTGTCCTCGCCCCCTCGCTTCTGCGAGGGTCAGCGATTGTTCTCCACTCCCTGGCAGGGCTGAAGGCAGAGGTTGGGGTGCTCACCTTACAGTTCCCTCAGGAGTCCTCCATGAGGGGCTTTCCTGGCCAGGCCCTGCCTCCATGCCTCCCTCACCGCCCTCCTTCCTCCTACGGGTGGTCCGGGTGCCTGCTAGGTGGGTGCTTTCTGAATAGAGGCATAGACCTTGTCGTGTATGTCATGCCCATGCCAAAAACCTACCGACATTTTAATATTTTGTCAACAATTGATACAAACTCATGTTGATTGAAAAACAAAACCCTGTGGGTCACCCATTCCCGCGTGGACACCTTTGCTTGCTGCATGTAGATGTGAGCTCAGACGATGGCCTGGAAAACTGTATTTCCAGTGGTTTTCAGAGCCGGCCCCATGTGCCAAGATTTCAGAAGTGAGGGGCGCGGCTTGTGACTTCTGGAGTCCCTCCCAGCCAGCCACGGGCTGCTGGCCCTGCCTGCCTAGCGGTGCCTTCCAGGCACTCAGAAGCCATGGGAGAGACGGGCACGGCTAAAGACCAAGTCCTGGATATGTCACCACTCTGGGCAAGCTCTGTGGACCCAGACCGCTGCAGTGGGGCAGCCTCTTGTCGGCTGGCAGAGGCGGGTCGCCCAACCTCACTTCCTGTGGGCAGCCACACCCTGCAATCCACTGCACTTCCCCGGGACCTGCTCTGTGCAAAGCTCAGCCTCAAGCCAATTCCAAGAGTCCCTGATGTACACAGAGGCCTTGCGCCCACCCCCTGGGGTCCTCTGCTCCCTCTGGCCACAGAACTCCTACTGGAAGTCTTGGGGGTGATGCCAGGGGAGGCCGGCTTAGTGCTCCCGCCTCCTGTTCTAGCCCTCGGAGTAAACAGGAACATTAAATCACTGCTTGGGGGTCAGGAGACTGCAAATAATCAAAACACAGTGTCCTGTCCTCAGCCTGGGCACTGGGCCACCTGTCACCAGCCCAGCCTAGGTCTTGGGGTTTTCCCAGCCCCACCTCTGCCCAAGAAGCTGCTCCCACGGACGCTTCATGTGCCCACACCCCAGGGTACAGCTGGTGAGTCTGGCGGCCTTCCCGTGCCCATACGCGGGTGACACCCGGCTACAGAGGTCAGGAGAGGCCAGGCTTCGCAGCTTCTGCAGCCCACAGTCACCTTCCCCACCAGCCCTCGGGCCCCAGGGGATGGGGTTGGGCATGGGGGAAAGGCCTTGGGGTGGGGAGGAGGCCTGGGAACTTGCTTCCATTGTACTGTGCGTGGGCCTGTCCCCACTGGCCTTCTGTCACCAAGAGGCCGGGAACCAGTTAGATGTGCCTGGGACACACAGGGTTGGGGAAAGGTCTCCTCTCTGTCATAGGGCACCCCAGGCCACACATGCCCTTTCTGACTGACCTCCCTCCCAGTGTGCCTGCTAAAGCTTGTAGGTCTCCCAAGAGCCCCTGATGGCCACTTCCTGAAGGGGAAGCTGAGGCTCAGTGAAGGAAAGTGGATGCAGGACTCTGTCCCAGGCCCAGGCTCCTTCCTGCAGCCCAGGAAGTTTCCAAAGGCTGGTTCTGCTTCAGCGAGGGCATTGGCTGAGAGAGGGGGAAGGAGAGAGCCCCTGGGCTGGAGGGAGAAGTTTCTGGCCCAAGTGTGGCTCTCCATGCCTCACCCAGTGCTTCTCTGCTGTCTCGGGCCCTCCACCTTCCCATCGTCAGTGGCCTCTCAAGGGCTTCCCGTTGCTTGGATTCCCATTGAGGGAATCTGGGGAAGCAGACTTGGAATGTACCCAAAGGACGTGAGGGGACAGACCCCTGGGCTCCTGGTCCCTGAGCTCCCAGAGTCTGGGACGCCCTCAGCCCTGTCCTGCCTTTTGGAGTTGGGGTGGGCTGTGTGTGCAGAAGAACCCCTGAACAGCACTCACAGGTTGGCTGCGATGCTGATCCCGCCGACCCGACCCCGCAGGAACACTAGCAGAGAAAGCACGCTCTGCTGGGCCCCAGAGGGGAGCTAGGGGTGCAGGCCTGCCTGGTGGAGCTGCCAGTCTTGGGGGTGGACCCCGGGATGACTGAATAGAGGAGGCCTGAGCTGGAAGCAGCACTTTCTGCCCAGAGCCCCATTCAGACAGCATCGGGACCGGGCCTTGCAAACTGACAGGAGCTCCCATTCTGACGGGAAGTGTGGCGGCCAGCGTGGGCCAGCCCGTGTGGGGACCTGTGCCAGGAAGGCTAGGGCAGCCTGTCTCTTGGCCCCTCCAAGGTCTGGGGCCGAGCTGGGCTTGCCCTTTATTGCCTGGGCCTTCTGAGTTTGTGCCTTCCTCACGGCCAGCTTGTGACGTGGGGCGACTGTACCCATTCTCCTAATGAGGAGACTGAGGCCCAGCAAGGGCTAGAGCCCAGTCCTGGCGGCTCCAGAGACCTCGCTCCTTCTTTGTTGGGGCGGCCGTCTCTGACCCTGCAGTGAGGGGCTGGGCTTTCTGTCTGTCCTGGCCAAGTTTTCTCCCCATCATTAGTGCCTCTAGTCCCCTTCCCCATCCCCCAGCAGTGGATGACCCTCAGATCTCTGCTCTTCTGCCTGCTGGAGCCAGCGCCTGGAAGGGGTGGTGTTTTCCAGCCTCCGTTTCCCTCCCTCCTCTGTCTCCCCTTCCACGGAGCTGGGGGAGGGCCTGAGGCCCAGAGCCGAAGAGGACCAGGGTTGAAGACTGACCCAGAGCTCAAGGCAAGACTGGGCTTCGGTCGGGCAGGAATGGGGTTCCACTGGGGGAATAAGTGAGTTCTCGGTCCCAGAGAAGGAGTGAGGCTGGGTCAGGCTGGGTTGAAGGTGGGAAGGGTGGAGGGGAGGGGAGCATCCTGGCAGGGCAGGTAGAGATGGCAGCCTGGACTGGGCATGGGTCCCCAAACAGCAGGGTGGGGATGCTGGAGGAGGTGGGTGCCCTGGGCTGTGGGGAGGGACCCCATTGTCCCATGCCAACTGTGCTCCTTTGATGTTCCATGGGGTGTGTGCTGACTGGCTCTCCCACGCTCCTGCTGCAGGAATCTGCACATTTTGTCCGAGGGGGCAGTCAGGCTGGAAAGTCACAGGAACCAGAGAATTCGCCCCCACCCTGCCCCTCCAGAAGCAGCCCCTGGCCAGTGATCTTTGAGAAAGGAGGGTAAGTACTCACCTTCCTTGACCCTTGGGAGTGTTCCACACTGGGGATAAGCTTGGGTCCCCGCCTCCCGGTGAGGTGCTTTTCAGCACGCCCTTCTTAGCTCCTTCCAGCCCTGAGCCCCCTTCCTGGGGTCCCTGCCCACCAAAACCACAAGCACTCCCTTCCCTGTCTAGGGTGGGCCTCAGGGGTATCGATGCTGGGGGTTATTGGTGAATGGTGGGAGGTGAGGATGGAAAGATAAGCAGGGCCCATTCAGGAGGACTTGGAGGATGTGAAGGAGCTTGAGCTTTTCCCAGAGAAGCCAGGGGTTGTGGAAAGGTTTGAATTTGAAAAATATCACTTGGCTTGTTTCATAGACTGGAGCAGGCAGACTGGGGGCCAGGAGATAGCTGAAGGGGAGCCAGAGTGTGTCAGGAAAGGGATTGGGGAGGGCTGCAGACACTGATGCTGAGGATGGGGTGGGGGCAGGGTGCAGGGGCGGCTGGCTGTTCAGGAGGGGCTGGGGAGGGTCCAGGTCTCCAGCAAGAGTGACAGGGCAGTGCCATTTCCTGCTCTGGATGCCGCCTTCCTAGACTCCCTTGCAGCTGGGAGTGGCCATGTGAGCCAGGTCTGGCCGATGAGATCTGTGCAGGCATTTACTGGGGGAATTCTAGGGAAGACTTGATCTAGGCAGACTCTGAAGAGAGAGGCTATGTGAAGAGGAGGGCCCTTCCCACCCCTCTTCCTGCTTCCTGCCTTTGAACACTAACTGAATATTCGGAGTGGGGCAGGCATCTGGCACAATAAGGCCAAGGCCAGGAGAAGCCACCAGGGCCCAGCCTCAGGCTGGGGAACCCATGCCAGCAAGCACTGACCCACAGCCTCCTGGTGAGGCCCTTGAGGGTCGTCCAGGTGAATGTGTCTGAATGCAGCTGGACACACCACTGTAGGGGCCAGGAGAGAGGCCGCTGAGGATAGATGTGGATGGATGGTGGCTAAGGCCATGGAGAGGGTGAGACTGCTCAGGGAGAGTGGCAGAGGAAGAAGGCCAGTGGATACAGAGCTCCAGGAAAGGCCAGCACTCGTGGAGCGGGACGAGAAGGGAGCGCCTCCCACAGCCAAGGGGAATGCACAGCGATCATGCTTCTGATCAGCATGAGTCACTGAGATCTGCACCCACTGTCTTGTTTATTTGGCCTCCACCACAGCCTTCCAAGCTAGGCACTGCTGCTGTGCCCACTGTACGGGGGAAAACACCGAGCCTTGGAGCAGGTGCCACCATGATTCAGAGCTTGAAGAGACTTTCAAGGGGGCACCAGAAGGCACTAGGGAGGTGGGGGTGCTGCCGAGCTGACCCTGGGACTGGGCAGGGTCAACAGACCTGGTGGGTGAGGTGGGAGAGGTGGGGCTCTCCGGGCACGGGGGACAGTATGAGTGAAGGGGAAGGTGGCATCTGGGTGGGCTTCAGAATGCAAGAGGGGCCTGGGAAGTTGGAAGGGAGGAGGGCTTGGGTCTCGAATGGCAGTGTGTGGAGTCTGGTGTTTACTGGAAGAGCTTGGAGGGGGCAGCTTGGCCAGCGTGAGCTCGCCCTTGCCCTGCAGAGCAGGGAGTGCTGAGGACGGGGCTGCCCTGGAGGGGCCTGGTGCAGCACCCCCGCTTTTCCTTCCCAGATGTCTCTCGAGGAGAGGCACATCCTCAGTTGGAGCCCTTGGCCTGTGGCCACTGCAAACCGTTGTCCTCATTCTCGTTGAGTAACTGCAGTTAGGCCCTTTGGTCCTTGCGGTTTCAGGTCAGTGGGGCTGCCTAGGACTCCAAGGCTCACCAGCCCTCCACGTCTGTGGGCTGGAGCCGGGACATAGAGCGGGTCCGTGGGCTGGCAGGTCCGGGAGGGCTGATCTTCAGTGCCTGTTCCGGGGGGGGGGGGCCTGGCTTTCTAACCTGCCAGGGGATACAGGAGTGGGGCTGGGGGGGTCCACTGGGGGAGCCCGAGGTCGGGTGGGCTGATCCACACTGGAGGCCAATGCAGGGATGTCTGCTCTCCTTCCATCTGCTGCTGGCTGCATGGGATCAGAAAGTCCTCCATCTGAGGAGGGTGGGGGCTGGTCCCAGGAGAGGAAGGGAGGGAGGGGCCGAGTCAGGGAGGGAGGGGAGCTCCAGCCCCACCCCAATGCCCTAGGGTGCGAGACCTCGGCAGGCCCTTCCCTGCCATCACCTCCATCTGCAAAGTGGGCACCCTGTGCCCCATGCTGTGGGTTCTGTTGTGGGAACAAAATGAGATGATTCCGATGAAGTGCCAGGCCCGTGGATTTCGCAAACAATTACAGTTTCAAAAATCCACTTTAATTCCTGTCGTACGGTGCCAACTTCATATTTTGCCAAGTTAAGAACATTGAAAACAAAAACAGAATGCCAGCTCCCCTCTCCTGGTACCGTCTCTCCACAAAGGAATGGGGCTTGGACACGAACAGGGTCAGAGCCCGGCTCAGGGTGACCGGCGGCAGCAAGGGACACGCCTGATCGTGCCTTACCTTGTCCTTCAGCTCTGGGACTGGTTTGGGGACCCCACATGGCCAGCAGTTCAGTGGGTGCTCTCTCTGCAGGGCTGGCATTGTGGTGCCCACTCCTGCAGGCTGACCCAGGGCTAGGTGGCAGTGAGAAGTGCAGCCCGGGAGGGTCCCAGACCACCTCAGAGGCCCTCGCTGGGGGAATGAGATCCTGGGAGCTGCATCTCCTGCAGGCTGCTGCGTGTGGCCCTTCTAGTCCACGCTGGTGCCAGCAAAGATCAAAGGCCCCCTCCTTCTGTGATCCAGGCTTAAACCCAGATTCCCACGGCGGGGGGCAGTGGGCTGGGAGGGCACTCGGTGGCTGCTTCCACACTTCTCTGGACACTGAACGCACCTCTTTTCTGGGGAGTGGTCTCTGATTGACACGGTTGCTTCCTCCATGTGATGAGTCCAGGTACCTTCCCAGGCCAATCACGTTCAACTCTCAGCAAAGGCAGCAGTTTGGAAGAAGATTCTTGCTACATAAGAGATGAGGAGTCCAACGTGCAAATGCCTGACAAGCAGGTGCTGTCATTACCTTAGTGCCTCGAGGTCCTGACAGCTCTCCTGGGTGAGAACCGAGCCCCAGAGAGGATGAGTCCCTTGCTTGAGCTCACCCAGGAGGAGTATGGCAGAGCTGGGGTCCCAACACCGTCTGCCCTGTGGGGTGACCAAGGCAGAGGATGGAAACTCAGGGTCACAGCCTTGACCGGCAGAACAACACCTGTGGACAGAGATGGGACATCCCTGCTTCATTTCAACGTCACGGACTCTGGGTGCCTCTTACTGGACCAGGGACTCCAGTATCCCAGCTGGACTTGGAAGGATAATCCAGGCAGGACCCCCAGGTCTGGGGTCTGCATTACCAGTTCCACACATTCTGGCACACACACACACCTAGCAGTGCCCCAGACGCCTGAGACCAGTCTTCCCTGGGCATCAGGAAGATGTGTGGAGAAGGTCTTGCCTTCCACCTGGGTCCGCCGACCACACTGAGCTGCAGGGGAGGGAATGCCGTCAATGACCAGGCCCGAGTTCCAGTCCCAGGTCCTCTATTTCCCCACTTTGTGACCTTGGGCCACCTCTGGTCCGAGCCTAGGCTTCCTGACCTGTGACTCCTGCACCAATCCCAGGACCTGGAGGGAAGGACGGCAGCTGCTCGGTGTGGCCGGGCTGAGCAGATGTGGTGGGTTTAACACTCCTGGGGTCCGGGGTGGCTCTCCTCCTGGCCTGTCCCCACTGCCTGGCCTGCTCAGCCACTGCTGCCGCGTACTCCAGCTGCCCCCCGGCGAGGACGGCCGCGAGATGTTCCTGTTCCCACACCACACCCGAGGAGCAGGAAGCCGGTCCCCCAGGAGCACCCTCTTCGGAGGCCTTCATTAGTGGCGGGAGTGTTTATGCAGCACACGCCACTGAAATTGGCCAAGGAGCTGCCCAGCTCAGGCGGTTTACTCTACACCTCAGTGAGTCAGGGGCAGAAAATCCAGCCACTGGGGGGTTGTGGGGCATGGGGTGGGCCAGGGCCAGGATTGGGGGTGGTGAGAGCTGTGACATGATGGGTCTGTGAGGGGTGGGCAGTGGCTTTCCTGGGCCAGGGAAATTTGTAGGGTTTCTGGTGAAGGGTTGGCAGAGGGCACAGGGTCTCGATCCCCTGGAGCCCTGACCAAGCCCCCCAACCCCACATACCCATACTTCCCCCAAATCTGCATTTCCCGAGGCTCTGAAGCGGGACAGGGTAAACTCCAGAGGCCCCCAGGCTCTGGGTGTGTGTCCTTAAAGGCGCTGAGAGACCCTGATGCTTGCAGCCTCCCGTCCAGAGACGGGGAAACTGAGGCCCTCTGGATTCGTCCACAGGCTCTATGTGCCTGGTAGGATCCTGGGTACTGAGAACCTAGAGGTGCTCCTGTCTTAAGTCCTGCTTTCACTCTGGTGGCAGAGATCCCCAGTGTCCCCAGGCTGTTCCTGGATGGGCATGCTGGGCATCCAGGCCAAGGCCTGGACTGGACCCCTGTGCACACAGCGGGAGGACCCCAGCCGGCCTCTCTGAGGGATGGAGGTGGACGCCGCCCCAGGTTGAGCAAACGCAAACATGGACTGAGCCTCCGGCCCTCATGTTAACTGTCCATTCACTGCTCACTCCCTGGGTGCCTGCTCCTGCCAGGCTGCCCGGCAAGGGGGGCCCAGAACTTGCAACTGGGGTTGAGGCAGCAGAAGGACTTTGTGTAGAGGAGGCCCCTGCCTCCCGCAGGGCCAAGAGGACCCACAGGCACAGAGACGATGTACTTCCTCCTCTTCTGCCAGCTGGGAGTTCCGAGGCTTTCATGCACTCATGCGCCCAGCCACTGAGCCTTCGGAAAGGGGGCAGGGCAAGTGCATGGCTCTCACAGCAGCTCTGGCAGCAGACCTGTGGATGGGAAAGGCTTTAGAGAGGGGGGATCCGGACCAACATCGTGGAAGGAAAGGAAGGAAAGGAGATGGTGCAGAGGGGGAGGCTGAGCTGCCGTGAAGTCTCACCAAGGCCTCCGCAACCCCGTGGGGGCCTGGGAGCCGGGACAGCCCTGCAGAGTGGTCCTAAGCATGGCCGAGGCGGGTGGCCTTGATGCCGTCACGCTGACCGGTCAGTGGATGTGGGCTGCCCCCAGGAGGCGGCATGGCCCTGGGCTGCTTTCTTCAGCCAACTCAGCCCCAGAGCCCTGAGAGCGGGGGTGGAGGGCTGGCAGCACTGGCCCCTCTAGCCACCAGCACTCACTACAGGCTGGCCCAGCACTGCTCAGAACACATGCCTTCCGGGAACCACTTCCGCAGATTCTGGTGGCCTCTCTTCCTCACAGGAGCACAGAAGAGGAAGGTGAATGGACAAAGTCTAGCCCTTCTGTTGCAGCTGGCCGAGGGCTGCAAGTGACGTTCACTGTCTTCCTTCTCTGCTAAGTTCTCTTCAGCCCCAGCCTGCACTCCTGCTCACCTCCGTTATCTTTACCTATGACGTGGCAGAGATGGCGGAGAGAGCACAGCCCTGTCACAAGACTGTAGATGTCCACTCCAGGCCAATGCAAACTCCTTCTGTCCTCTTTTCGGATAGTGATCAAAAAGAATGCGATGGCCCCATACCATGCACCCGAAGCCCTGTGAATCTTTGCTAACAAGTCGTATCTGCCACAGAAATTGCAGTCGGGGCACCTACTCTGTTGAGTGTGTATTAATCTACTGCCGTTGTTCAAGATCCCTCAGATTTTTTTCTGGAGCCAGGCCAAAAGTTAAATGCAGCTACGCGGGGACCAGCATCCCTGTGTCCTTCAGAGACGGCTTTCATTCGTGCCATCCCCCTGCTAGTGCTCTATTTTATTTTACTTTACTCTCTTGACCCAGGTGGGGGAAGATTGTTTCAGAAGCAGGGAAATAACTATTGGGTAGGTCCACAGACCCAAGGGACCCATGGGGACCCCACCTGGGTCAGGATCCTACCTAGGCTTCATGGGCCTCCTTCTAACAGGGTCATTCAGCCTCTGGTGTCAGTGTCACTTCAAACTCTGTGTCCAGCAGTCTTCCAATGGTTGGGTATTCTCCCTTCCCCGGTGTAAAGATACTCAGATAAGTAGCCTTCGGTTCATATGGGGAGGACCCGGGGAGCTATTACCATGGAGACGTGGCGGTCCAGGCACCTGCCTCCTGGGGGCTGACTGCACCTTCAGTCAATGGCTCCTGGCCTAAAAACTGGCTCAGGATCAGAACCTGGACCAACAGTCGTGACCTCTTACTGGGACCACTGTCTTCAGTATCCTGATGGCCCGTTCTTGATTTCTTTTCATGGTGCAGACTGTGCTTGACTCTCATCGGCTGCCCATCAGCTTTGCCCAGGTTCTGTTGACTGTGTAAACCATCCGCACGCCGCTGGCTGCCAGTCTGACCTTGCTGCTCGTTGTGGTGGTCTCCCCCAGGCTTCAGCGGCAAAGCACAGCCCCCTTGCCTCTCTTGCTTCGGGAGCCTCTTAGCTTCCTTGCTGCCAGTGAGCCTGGTTCTCAAATGGTGTCTGCCCAGTTAGTCGTGGCTTTCGGGGGAGAACTGCCGCTGAGCTTCCCGGGGCGCTGGTTCCTTCCTGGGGACTTTGGTAAATGATGCATCTTCCAGGTCCCCCATGCAAAGTCGCCGTCCGGCGGGCGTTTCGGCCTTCTGTGTTGTACCCACGATAGCACACCCACGTCTCTGAACCTTTTGCTCAATCCTCCCACCATCTGCCACAGCAATTCTGGCATCGACACCTCCCTTAGTGTGGGCTGCCACTTTCTCCGTGCTTCTCGGTGCCATTCTGCCAGTGTGTTTCTACCATCCCCCATGCTCCTCACCAGGGTGTTCTATCCCACACCCTGGGAAACTGCTCCCAGAGCCAGAAACTCTCCCTCATCCAACTTACGTCCCCTCCCGTGGCCAGCGCCTTCAGAATCCAGTCCCGTGCCGGCCCGGTGTCACACCATCTGCGGTCCGGCCCCCTCCCCTTTCCACCATGATCCTGGGGAGCCCTGTTGCACCCTGACCTCCAGGCCAGCAGTGTCGGTGGAGGGGAATGTTGAGGGGGTACCCCCATGGGACCCCCATGGGCTGGTCCTATAGGGAGCAGGATTCTGCAAGCGGGGACATTTGCCCTTCATAAGGACAAATGGGCGACTTTCATAGGCTCCAGGAGTGCAGGGGCTTCTGGGAATTTGAGATCTGGGGGAGCACCAACTGGTAAGTCACTATCCCATGTGTCAGGGACGTAATGGTTCTCCGCCGTGGTCTTGACCTTGCAGAGTGGAACTGCCTGGGGCGGAAGTTTCGCCTTTGGAGCTTGACTTTGGTATGATTAAGCCCTGTGATCGGCGGCCTGTGGAGGGGACCTGGTGGCTTTCCCCACATGTGGCCTCTCCTTGCTGGTTAATTACGTCCAGCCAAGCATGGACTGAGCTGTGCAATGGCCACTTTATCCCCCCCTCCCTACAGCTACTGTTTCCCCGTGTCCCCAAGCATCCCCAAATGCTGGCTGCAGCTCAGCGCCCCCCACTCCCCTTCACCAGAACCCAGCCTGGCTGCCCAGCTCCGTGAGCATTTTGGTGACTGCAGGCCTTCCTCCCATCTGGGCTTCCTGTGCTTCACCTGGAGCCAGCAATGGGGGCCTCACATCTGGCGGGGGAGGTGATCGACTCCCCAATTCCATTTCCATGGTTGCTGCTTGGACCGCTCCTGGTACCCTGCGCCACAGGCTGGGTTTCCCGGGAAGCAGACTCCAGGGTGGCGGTGGGCTTCAGGGCCGCCTGCCATCAATTTCCAGGGCGGGGTCGGGCAGACGGAGAAGGTGGGACATGGTGCTGACTCTGTGGGATCCTCAGATGACCCACAGGGAGCTCTATAGCTGGGAAGGCTAGCCAGAGTGACCCAGGCCAAGGTGGGGGGGCTGGGCCCTTGAGACCTCCCTGCTGGCAGAGACACTGGCTCTGGGCCATGCTAGGAAGGGGCATGGTTTGGGTGAGGGAACCCTCTTCAACCGAGTCACCTCCCGGAGAGGGCTGCTGCCACTCAGCTCATTCAGAGGTGGGGGAGGTCATCCTTTTCCCAGATGCGGAAGCTGCGTAGCTCTCACAGAATTGCACTCCACCGCCCCTAGGGTCCTGGAGCCCCCACTGATGTCTTCCTCACCCTGGCAGGTGGGGGGAGGGAGAGAAGACGAGTGGGTCGTTGTTAGGGGCCAGGTTGGAGGGGTGAGTGTGCGCGTTGCACCGGGTGGCACTCAGCCAGCCGCAGGCTGTTTTGGGCTATAAGGAAAATGGAGATGGTTTAATAAAAACTCAGCCAGTCCCTGCCATCCTGCTCCAGGATGGGCAAAACTGAGCTCGCTCCCATGGGCTGGTCTGCTCAGGCATGAGCTAGAGGCAAGGCCATGAGGATTCATGTTAACCTCAGACGCAGGCCTCCTGGGATACCCTCTTATCCCACATTCCAAGCTTTTCTTGAGACCCCACTCCATGCATGCCTCACTCTGCCTGAGGGCTCAGGATTCAGAGGGGAAGAGGCACATTCCTGCCCTCAGTGGGCTCCCAGCCTGGCAGGGAGGTCGAAGGTCGACTCTCGACTAGAGAATTGTCACACCAAGGCATGGCCAGGCTGCTGCCAGAAGAGGGGTGGACAGGGATGTGCAGCAGGAGGCCATCCTGCCTACCCCTGAGCATTTGTCCTACAGTCAGAGAGCAAGGAAACGCAGAGGGAACAGCATATGCAAAGGCTTGGAGGTAGGAAAATCATGGCATAGGGACTGCGAGGCTGGTGAAGGGCCAGGCAGAGAGGGTAGGGGACATTCAGCTGTGAATCAGAAAGGATGCTCCTGGCTGTCCCTGGACTGTCCTCTCTCCACACTGCCCTGTGCTCTGTGGCTACCACAGTGACCTTTCCAAGACATAAACCCCGACTGTGTCACCTCCTACTTGAAGCCCTCCAAGGCTCCTTCTGTTCTCCAGGTAAAGTCCACTGTCTGTGTGGTACAGATGCCTCACCCCAGGCTGCCGAGTTTGCCTGTCCAGTCTTCCTCCAGCTATCCTGCTGCCGGGGCCCGCCTGCTCTGCCTTCGCTGTCGTCACAGCCCTGCTCACAAGCCACGTCTCCTCATACTGTTGGCCTTTGCACCTCTGTTCCTGCCTTCTGGGATTTCCTTCCCTCATTTATTTTCTAGCTAACTCCTACTCAGTTACGAGCCACCTCCTCCAGGGAGCCTTCCCGGATCCTGCACCTCTCTTCCGGTCCCTGTAGCGTGGTACCTAGCCCTCTGTTATCCTGCAGGCTTGCTACTGTCCCTGGCCAGGACTGTCTCCTGCTCTGGGTGGAGGCTCCTTGAGCAAAGGTGAGGGGCACAGGCTGGATTCCTCTCTGGGGCTCCTGCCTCCTGCCCGCGGCACAGGGCTGTGCAGCTCACAGCCTGAATGGGAGGGAGACGAGGAGAGGACGCCCTTAAGCTTTGAAAAGACATTTTCCCAAGCAGCTGGCAAGGCCTCCACCCGCTCCGGGGGATTTTCCAATCTGCTCCAGAAAGGCCCCATTCTGAGTATATCAGGATCATTCCGGGACACGGCGAGGCCCACTTCCCTGGCCGTAGCCACCAGCAGAGCACGTCTGAAGTGCGTTCCTCCTGTTCTTCCTCTTAATTGATCAGAGACAGCGTGATGGGAGATGAGGAAAGATTCGCCTTCTGGAGCCTTCCTCTCCCTGTCAGTCTCTGGCTTCCTCCAAGACCGAGTCCCAGAATACATGCCGTCCTTGCATGGCATGGGGCGGAGCCCTGGCCCTGGCGCCCAGAATCCCAAGAGTTGCAGCGTCTGCGAGGGGCTGGGGACGACCACATCCCAGGGCAGCTGCTCTGCCTGCTCAGTGGGGGTGCTGGACCTGTGTGTCCATGGGGAGCTGGTGCTGGCTGCTGACCACCTGGGGGCTGGGGTGGGCGGGGGCAGGGTGGAGAGGGACTTGGTCGGCTGTGGACGCAGCTGGTGCCAACGCGAGGGGCATCTCCTGGGATTTCCAGAGACCGAGCGGAAACTCTTTGCAAAAGGGGTTTGTTCCTTGCTCTGCCTGGCACTGGCTCCGATCTTCTGGGAGTTGTTTTGCTCTTGGTAATTGGTGAGAAGTTTGCTTCTAAAAGTCTGCCCAGAACCCCAAAGTGGAAGCAGGCAGAGGGCCCGTGTGAACAGAGAATCTTCTTTCTCAACACATTTTTAGAGGAGCGTGTTTGGGTCTGCTCTTTGGACCTGGTCAGTTTGGAACTTGAAGTCGTTTGAGCAGGGCTAGGCAGGGGCTCACCTTTGCCCTGTGGGCCTAATTTGTCCTGGGGCCACTGACCAGCATGCCAATCGCAGGCTCTTCTTATCTGTGCACAAGGCCAGCCCCTCTGCGTCACTGGCTTGGCTGGGTCCTGGTGCTGAGTGGAGGAGGAGGGGACGGCCTGGGCTCTCCTGTGGTCAGTGGCATCCAGTTCTCTTTGCGAAGGGCCCAGTCAGTGTAGAAGCACACACTGCCTGGCTGGTCCAGCTCTGCCCTCTGATCTGAGCTCAGCTGGTCCCTGCTCTGCCCAGATAACCACGATCCAGCCAGACTGCCGGGCAAGGTGGGGCCACTTTTCACAGGAGAGAGGGAAATGAGGCCCTCAGCGGGCCCTGCCACACGGCAGTGGGTACTGCCTGGGCAGCAAGGTCCCAGGAGCACGGTTTCCTGAGCCTCTGGCAGCAGCACAGGCCATGACCTCTTCCTGCCGGATGATGGCATCTAGTTCTTTGCCCTGCTGGGCCTCAGTTTCCACATTTGTCAAGTGGGGAGAAGATGGGACCCATCATTCCTTAAAGCTTGATCCTGCTTTTGTCATGGGGTTCTCTCTGCCTCAGTTTCCTACCTGCGAAAGGAGATCATTTTGAAGTGGCTTCAGAAAAGAAGCGTGACCTTTTATTGGCAGATCCCAGGAGCTCGGAGAGGACCAAAGCAGAATATGGTGAAAAAGGATCAGCAGGGTTCCTTCCAGCCCTCCTCCTAGGAGCAAGGGCCCACCCAGCATGGCCGCACCCGCCACGATCATATCATCACCGCTCACTTGGAGACAGAGCCCGGGAGCAGTGGATGTCCCCAGCCCCAGGGGAAGCTGGAACCCTCTCCTGGGTGCCAGTGGCAGCCTCTGTGCTGAGCTGTTTACCTCCCCCCCACCCCCCCCCGCCCCCGGATGGGCAGGGCCTGTCTCTGGAGCCTCTTTCTCTGCTAGATGCTCCCAGAAGCCTGAATCTCACCAGGGGTGGGTGGACTGGCCACACTCTGGCTCTGCCTATGCTCATGTTTGGCATGGGAGGCTTGGCAGCTCATGGTTCGTGATGTGTTCCAGAGCCTCGCTGAATATATCACAACCCTGGCCAGAATGGGGCTGGCTGAGCGCGGGCGTCCGGCGACGGTCGGTGGGTGCAGCCCTGCAGTCTCGGCTCTTCTCCATCTTCAGCAACAGTGACGGTGGAGACCCGGGTTGAGCCCAGACCTTGCAATGCCCATCAGTTGCCAGCTCTGTCAAGGGTTCTCTGTGGGTCACTCCCCTCCGTCCCCACACCCACCATGGAGGGAGATGAGTGACTGGGGCCTGGGGACCTTCAGGAGCCTGCTCAGGTCACCCTGCCTGTGAGAGACGGAGCTGGGAGGCCACCGACTGAGCTGGCTGCCCTCCCCGCTCCTGAGTTCCCAAAGTGAGGTGGGCTCTGTGGGTGCCGAGGCCACCGTGAGGTGCATGGATGGGCCTTTTGCATAGTTACGTGTTTGTTTTCATGTGCATTAGAAAGAAATAGCCGAGTAAATCTGATTTCATGAGAATATTGCCTAGAAAAAGGCCAAGGTTTAAAAAGTGGTGCTATTTAGGATTGAATCTAAGAGAAATCTGAAGTAAAAAGTGCTCTAGAGCGGAGGGTGGCCGAAAATCAGCCAAGCCCGGTACAAGGCCAGCTGTGTTGGCCCCGGCCTCCTGCACCTTTGGGCTCCACTGGGGCCCACATGTCCCTGCACCCCCTCTCTCAACACTCCTCCCAGACCCCAACCTCCTGTTGCTCTCCACACCCCATTCTGTCTTGGGAAAACTCTCCACGGGGTGACGTGCATGGAATCGCCCCGCTCTGTCAAGGCCCCTGCAGCCGGACCCCGGCTCCCTCCTCCTCGTGGCCTCTCTGGAAGGAGGTACAGCATCACTTCTTGGCTGTCTCGCTCAGGAGGTGGCTTGCTCTTGGGACTTCTAGCTCTCATGTGGCCTCCCTTTCCCTCTCTGGCTGCTCCCACAGGCTCCTCTGAGGCCACCCCGGCCTTCTAGCAACCTCTGAACACGGGTGCTGTGAGAGCCCCCAGACACACCCTCTGCTGCACTCTTACTCTCAGCCCACTCACTTACCCCCTTGGCATTCACTGCCAACTATAGGCTGAGCGTCCCCCCAGACCCCCATGCCATCTTCTGAAACCCACCTGCCTACTGGGTATCTCCCCCTGGTGACCTCCCAGCATCTTAGACTGAGCTCGCCCGAGCTGAGCACTGGCCTGCCTCTCCCGGCTGGCCCTCCACTAGCGTTCTCTGCCGCCAGGTCAACAGCGTCAACTCAGCCCCAGCTGCTCACGCAAAAGGTGGGGCTCAGGCCCAGGGTCTTCCTTACACCCCTCTGCATCCGTTGTGTCCTTCTCCAGAATGAGTCTGGGATCTCTCTGCCTCTCTCTGTCTCTGGCACTACCCAGCTCTAATTGCTATCGTCCCTCACTCTTCAGAGGCCCAATTGTCTGTCCCCTTCAATCCACTTGGGTACAGTGGCCTCGGTTCCTTGGAAAGACACACATCAGACCACATCACTGCCCTGCACAATGCCCGCCTGTTCAGTAGTTCCCATTCCCCCGGGATGCAGTCCGGCCTCCTCCACTGTGCCAACAAGGCTGCCCTGCGTGGGCTCCTGATGCAGAACCACAGAGAGTGCCATGCTGAATCGATTGCCAGGCGTGTGACCTAGGTTGAGTGTTCATGTCCCTAGCCCTTGGTGATGGGATGCACCATCCAGGGCTCCTGCACAGTGGCCCAGCCTCAACAGCCTGGATCCTTCCTTCCTGTGGCCCTGCAGCTCTCAGTGTGACTTCCACCACTGGACCTGAGATGCTATTCCAGCTCCTCTTGTCCCCGGGAGCGGAGAGAGCACAACAGGGGCACTGGGCATGGTACTTCTGCTCATATCTGGTGCACAGATTTCACCACGTGGTCACACCTGGCTGCCCAGGTGGCAGGGAGGGATGATCTTGGCTGGGCAGGCATGGGCTCAGCCAACTCATGCCAGAAGAAGGAGGAAAAAGAGCAAGAGGCCGGCCAGAATTCCTCTGCGGAAGAGAAATTGCCTCTGCCCTGAGGAATCTCCCTGAGCCCAGTGCCCGTCTACGAAGTGGACAGACCCTCTTGGTAAGATGGTGTGAGGATCAAACCAGGGGGCAGACAGGGAGTGCCTGGCAGGTAATTGGGTGCCTATCCACACATGACTCTCCTCCTTCCTGTCCCTGACACAGCCACCTCAGGGATGGCATCTGTGGCTTATTTATCCTGGGCGTGGCTTCAGATCAGCACTTAGTAGGGCCGGGCAAAGGTGGCCTCTGGGCATCCCCCTCGTTGCCTTTTCTGCGCTGGGGCTTCGGCACACAAGGAGCTTGGGGGCCTCGGGAGACGAGGCTGGCAGGGGTAGGCGCAGTTGGTGCGTGGCAAACCGAACCTGTCAATTCCAGAAGCTTTTGGCACATTGTTGAAGCGACTAGATGACTTTGAGAAGTGTCTGCATGTTTTTTCCCCAAGTGCAGTTATTTTTGCTGCTGTGAAATGTTCTGAAATCTGACAGTTTTGTTTTGAGTCTTAGCCCGATGGGAAGACGGAAAGGAACACTGCCTCCCAGTTCTGTGGCACCCGCTTCTCAGGGTCTCCTGAGGACACCCAGATCCTGGTAGAGGTGGCCAAGGAGAAGCCAGGGGACCAAGGTTTCCAGGAGGGAGTGTGCAGTGGGCTAGCCCGGGGAGGCCCTGGATTCCCTGGGAGCACGAGACCCAAGCACCTACTGCGTGCCAGGTCCTCCTCCACTGAGCATGTACTGAGTACCCGTTACTTTCATTTGTCAGACGTAGGCTATGCACCTGCTACATGCCAGGCTCCTGTCCACCGAGGATTTATTGAACACCTGCTATATTCTTTCATGGGATACAGACCGTGCACCTATTTCATGCCAAGCCCTCACCCACCAGGCATTTACTAAGCACCTACTGCTCAGTGCAGGGCTGTTGGAGGGCTCTCAGGAGAAGGGTGACGAGGTTGCTTTGCTATGTTTTATGGCAGGGAGGCAGGTGGGGAGGCTACTGAAGGAGCAGATACCCTGGAAGATAGAACCACGACTCTGACATGGCTCCTGCTCTGCTGGAGGCCATGTCCCAGGAGGGGATGGTGCTGGGGTGCAGCTGAAGATGGGGAGATCCGATGGCCCTGCTGCGAGACCCACGTGGTCGGCCCTGTCTTGCTGCTGTGCCATCACCTGCCTGGCTCCTCATCCTCTTCCCAATGCCATGGTTCTCCAGGGTTTTGCTGGAGACCTCTCTGCTTCCCATCCATGCCTAGATACCTCCATCTAGCTGATGCCTTCACAGGCGCCTGAGCCTCTGTGGCTCCACCCTACTGTCTCCAGGCCCCTCTCCTGTGGTCAACTTACCTGGCCTCGGACACCTCTGGCATCTCGGACTTTGCTTGTGCCTGATAAGCTTTTCTTATTCCCCTCCATAGCTGCCAGGCCCTGCTTGGGTCCCCCCTTCAGGCATCTCTCCACTGCTTCTAGACAGCAATATCTCAGATGCTCTCTGACTCTGGATTCCTGGGACCCTGAGCAGACAGCTGTGGTGGCAGCCGGCTGAGTGCCAGGCCCTGTGCCAAGTGCCTGGCCCGCACCACCTCATTTCATTCCAACCACAGCCCCTTACAAGGCAGCAATGGCCATGAGCTCCCTTTCTATAGATGAAAAAAGTGAGGCACATATGAATCAATTATCTGAGGATCCCAGCTTGTCCGCTATTTTGTGAAAAAACCAAACCCCAAAAGCGAATCATCTACCTAGCAGGTAAGAGCTGGGGGAGTCGGGCTCCAGCAGCAGAAACTTCTTCTGTGTGTAAACCTGTGTCAGTTTCACAGAGCGCCTCCTGCATCGCTATGGAGACTGGAGACGCAGCCTTGTCCTCCGCGAGGGAGACATAAGGAGTGGCAGAAATCACACGACAGTTTATTCCTGGTTAAAGATATACAAAACCCAAAAAACCCTCAAACCACGCAGGGTCCCCCCGCCCTCCCCAGCCTGTGCTTTAGGACCTACACGTAGCAGACACTGTTGCCATATCGGTTAGATCACAGGGCCGGCCGCCGTAGCGCGACGCTGAGCATAACAAGAACGGGTCTCTTCTTTCTTCTGACATGAATCGCCCAGGGCTGAGGCAGCAGCTCCTTGGAGTCTGGGACTCAGGCTCCTTGATCACAGCTCTGCTGCCCTGGGGCACCGCCCAGGCTCTGTCTGCCTTCAGACCCACTGTGCAGCCAGCAGAAAGGGGAGAAGAGAGCTTGGGGTGTGTGGCTCTTTCCTTAAGGGACCGTGTGTGCCACATCCCATCCCATCCACAGCCACCTCGAGCTGCAAGGGAGGCTGGGGACGTCACCTTATAGATGGCTCTGGGCCTCCATAAAATGTCGTGGGTCCTGTTAGTGAAGAAGGAAGAGCCAGATGGATGTAGAGGAGGACTAACGACGTACCTCATGCCCACCTCTGTGGGGCCGTGCCCTGGAACACACAGACCCTCCCTTCTCGGCTCTGAATACACTCAGCACCTTCACATGGGGTTGACCCTGCAGTCCCCTCCCTGTGTCCAGCTCTGAGTCTAGGATCTGTGGGGGACGTGCAGTCCCCTCATCCTGGCTAGAGGCATCGGCTCTGGAGCAGCAAACTATAAACTCCAAACATAAAGGCAGTGGCCTGCAGCCCCTCCTCAGACAATGCCGGGATAGGAGCAGCCCGACTGCTACAGAAACAGGCCCTGGAAGAGAGAGGAAGTGCCAAGGCCACAGTCACCCTCCATGGCCATGACTGTACCCAGCTGGGCAGGCATCAGCTGCTCAACCTCCATCATGCATTTCTGGCTTATGTGGGCTCGGGGAGTCCAGGGATTTTTTAAGAGGGGGAATGTTAAAAAGGAAAACGAAAACAAAAACACCCACGCTTTTGAAAGCCACCCTTGTGGTTTATTAGCAGTAGAATGTCCTCTGAACTGTCGTAGGCTCCTGGTCTATTTGCACCTGGTCAGTTCCATGTCGCATGTGGGGTCACCTAAAAATCTTGTCTAGAGCTGGCTTTTTATGCTTAAAAGTCTGTTTTTTATTTCCAAGCCTCTGTTCTTGGTCCATCTTCGTCTTGCCCATTTAACGTTAATTCCTGGGAGGCAAGCTGAACCAGCAGGCTTGGGTGGGAAGGCAGCAGCACCTTCTGGAGACGCTGGCCCCTGGGCCGGCTGCCCTTGCCCGGCTAAGAGCTGTGCGTGGAGGTGCTTAGAGGGTGGGGCTGCCTCTGGCTTCTGCAGAGCCATCTTTGTAGCTCTCCTGCATCACTTCCTAAAAGAAGCAAGTAGCAGCCAACACACACCTACATTCTGAGTTTTCAAAACCAGTTCTAGAGTTCTAAGGCTGTGGGAAAGTGGTCCGAATTCTGAGTACCCCAGGGAATGTTTTTACGAAAGGATTTCCACGGTGCAACAAGGTGCCTCACAGAATCTGTGTCCGGGATTACTGAGGCCCTGGACTATGGAGTCCAGGTCGTGGCATTCTGGTTTGGTTGAGGCGAAATCTGTAATAGCCAAGAGAGCTTGGCCTCAGAGCAAAGGCGCCCCCCAGCCAGTGGCTTGCACATGATGGAAGTGTGTTCCTTTCTCATGCAACAGTAGAAACACAAGGAGTTCAGGATGATGCAGCAGCACCAAGACCATGGGAGCCTGGAAGCCATCTAGCCTGCTGCTCCGCTCGCCTCAGCAAGGAACTTTGAGCTCGTGGCGTAAGGCGGCTGCTGCAGCTCCCTCTATCCCATGTACATTCCAGCAGGGCCACGTTGAGAAAAGGCAGTGGAGGCAATGCCCCTGCCCCTTCCTTTTAAGTTTGGGGCCTGGAATCTGCAGGTGCTGGTCCACCCATATCCCATGGGGATGAGGGGTCTAGGGCCCAGAGAAGCCACTCAAGTGTGAGTTCACGTGTGTGCACGTGCACGGCCTTCGGGAGTGGATGCTGCTGTTTGGACACTAAATGCGCTACTCCGGCCCAAGGCCACGTGGCTTCAGAGGGGTGGAGCTGGGCTTCATCCCAGTTCTGCTGCCGCCTCTGTCCTCCTGCCCAGTATTTTTTTTTCACCAGGCAACTCCCTGGGAAAGAAGCAGGTCTGCGGAGGGAAGTGAGGGCTTCATTCTAACTGAAATGCCTGCGCTGCAGAGGGAGGTGAGGGCTTCATTCTAACTGTGAAATGCCCGCGCTCAGAATTGGAAACCCAGAGCTGGAAATGAGCTGCTGACCTGCCCTGGGGCATCCACCTTGAGGGCCAGGATGCCTGCGTCAGAGTAGCTAGGCCTGACCCTGGATGCCAGGCCACCCTGGGTGAGACCGACAAGCCCCCTGGCCATCCTTGTGGGGTCCCTGAGCCTTCACCTTCCTGCCCTGTCTGGCAGGTAGCTTTGGGAAATCAAGATGGGATTGTGGAGGTGAACAGGCGTGAGCTGGAAGCTGCTCACCAGGCACTTGTGTGCTGTGCTTGGCTGAACTGGGGGCCACGGATCTTGCATGGGAAGAAGATCCTGGATCCTCCAAGGGGACCAGGCTTGCCACAGAGGTCCTCACAGGGATAGAGAGACACAGGGAAGCCAGAGAGCAGGAGACGTGCCTGTAGATGTGCAGAGGTGGCAGTGATATGTCTAAAGATGGAGGAAGGGGCCATGAGCCAAGGAATGCAGGCACGTCTGGAGCTGGAGAAGGCAAGGAGATGAACTCTGCCCCAGCACCTCCAGAAGCGACCAGCCGGGCTCACACTTTGATTTTAGCCCACTGAGGCCGTCTTAGTCTCCTCACTTCCAGAACTGGGAGATCTTAAATGTATGTTGTTTTAAGCAATGAAGTTTTTAGTGATTTGTTATGACAGCAGCAGAACACTCCTGTGTGCAGGGTGGAGCAGAGGCGGGGAGGGGCGAGCAGCTTCGATGGAGAAGGTGGGAGGGCTGCGGTGGGAAGGACACCCACAAGGAAGGGCCCAGGAGGGTGCAGGCTCTTTGCTGGCTGGTAAATAGCCTCTTGGACCAGCATGTGGACACGCAGGGAGGGGCTGGAGGATGAGGCTGGCCAGGAAGGCTGGGGCATGCTGATGAGCCCCGGAACACCTTCTTGAGGGCCTTGAACTTAATCTGGAAGGCTAGGGAGCCCCTGAGAGTTAGTGAGCAAGAGACACTTAATAGGAGGGCGGTGCTGAGGCCCACGGGCCTGCAAATGCCGGGGCCTCTGAAAGCAACAAGGAAATACAGCTTTCCCCATCGTCAGTGCCTGCGGCCGCAGCACTGTGCAAAGTTCTCCTTGGATCACGCTGCCTGTCAAGATGTACCCGTGTGTGCAAGGCTGTGGAACGAACCTTGGGTCTGCAAGCCCAGGGCGCCAAGCAGCAATGGGAAACCAAAGGGAGAGAAATGAAACTTTCACCAAAAAAAAAAAACGCTTTCCGAGACATGCCGCAAGTCTTCGTCCAGTTTTCTCCGGTTTTTATTGGGTCAAAGGTGCAAGACTCTTTGAAAACTGACTTGGGAACCGTTGCTGGGAATTTTAAAGCATGGCTCAGCCAAGATGCACAATAAAAAGAAATGTGTGACCGAGAAAGAGGCACATTCAAAATTGCATGTTTTTCGTCTTCAGCATTCACGGAAACATGCCCATTAGCGGGGGTGGGAGAGGTGGGGGTGGGGAGGCACGGGGGAGCACGGCAAGGGGCTCTTCGGAAGAGGGTTTCTGCAGGCTGCAAAGGCACCACCCTGGAAAGCCATGTGTAGACATGTGCCTCCAACTGCCCCACTGAGAGTTTCAGATCCTGCGGGGTTGGGGGGGGGTTCGGAGAGAGAGAGAGAAATCGGAATATTGCCAGGATGGTGTTTGAATAAACAGTGTGGACAGCTGCTCCTCCCTGCCGGAGCCAGAGAAATTCTGTTGTTCATGAAGAAATGCATTTGACACCCGTTTAACTAGGAGCTGAGCCGCCCTTGCTAGAGGAGTCCAGGGGCCTTTGAACGTCACCTTGAACACTCTGCTTTTAGCTGACCGCTCTCCCTCTGCAGTCTGAGGAGGCTGGACAGCTTCGGCTCCCCTGTATTTGGGGTTCTTTATTTCCCCTTCTCAGAGAAAGTGCTAATTGTTCATGGGAGTGACAAGCGGTTCCCCTTGGAGCCGCTGCCTGGCTGGTATCCTAGGTGAGGATGTGTGAGGTGGGAGGATCTGATGGCCCCTGAATGTAGCGTTAGGGGGTGGCTGATGGGGAAATGCAAGACACACAGCCCCCTGGAGTCCTGGGAGGGGGCATTCGGAAGACTGGGGTCTCTGGTCTGGGTCACAAAAATCAGAGCTGCACAAAAGGTCCCCAAATGATGCAAGAATCAGATTCCTTCCTTTGGAGTGATCTCAAGTGTGAGAGCCTGGTCTCTCCGTGGGCACAGTGCCTGGGGATTAATTAGTTTAATTGGTCCCTGCGTTAGGCCAAATAGTCAGTGTCAAAAGAGAAAAGCAAAAGATACTTTCCCATTTGGGAAGACAAAAACTGCTAATCGCTGAGGGGGTAATGATAACAAAAAGCCTTTCTGGAGTTGACTGGAATGGCCTGGGAAGGCGGCTGGACCCTGTCCTGGACCCCCGCCGCATACAAAGCAGAAGCATGGAGCCGCTGGGAAGGACCGCTGAGCTCCCTGAAGCCCCCGCCGGGAATGGGTGCTGGCGGCCCCACGCCGGCTCTGCAGAAGCATCCCGGGCCAGTAGAGCTCTGTTATCAGTGGGTTCTGCCCTCCCCATCAGGAACACCCCCAACCTCATCTGCAGGAGGAAGCAAACAGGCCCCGGGGCCCGGCCTGTCCTGGATGGACAGGGCTGGGGCCCGGCCTGATCTCCTATTTGCTTGCGTTACTTGTCGTGGGGCTGGGGCCTGATGGGCTGTCTGTCGTTAAGATGCAGGGGGACAAGTCCAGCGAGACGGAGGAGGGGCCAGACTCCACAGGGGAAGGTCTGGGCAGCTGCAGGACCCTGGCTAGTCACGTGGATGCTGGGGTGCACCCACCGTCTGATGTGTAAATCGGTGCCGGTTCACCCCTGCAGCCTCTGCGTGCTGTTGTTATGCTAATGCTCTTGGAGGCCCTTTGTCACAACAGTCAAGGGCGGCCTGTGTGGGGGCCGGTGTGGGGTCCCAGCAGAGCTGTGCCTCCTGACTGAAGTGCAGGGAGGCGTGAGGAGTGGTCCCGGTGCATTTTCTGAATTGAGGAGGGTTGACAATGCAGGGTTAGAGAAAGTGTTTGTGGAACATAACACATAATTACTTTAAAAACCAAACGGGTGGAAAATATTTATCTTTGCTGCTTTACAAACAGTGGCCTCTGGCCAGATGAAATGGGGCCAGGTACACAGTGACTTTGGCCCACGGAGCGTAGAGGGTGAAAGAGAAAGGCGGCTCTGCTGTGAACGCTCCTTCTGCAGAATTGCCCTGGAGAGTCGCCGCCCGGGACCGCTTTTGGGCTGTCCTGGTTGCTGCTGGTTTGTTCGCCTTTTACCTTTGTGTTTACCGCGCGCGCGCACGCACATAAACACACACACACACACACACACACACACACACACGATTGTGGCAAAATATACATAACAGTTATTATTTCAACCTTTTTCATTTTCATTTTGGAAACAGGGTTTCACTCTGTTAACCAGGCCGGAGTGCACTGGTGAGATCATGGCTCCTGAGCTCAAGTGATCCTCCAAATACCTGCACTTCCCGAATACCTGAGACTACACGTGTGCGCCACCAGGCCCACAGTCCCATCTCTACAAAAAGCTAACCACATTGGGTTAGCTAAATTTCAAAATTTTTTGTAGAGATGGGAATGTGTGATTGGGAGCTTGTGGAAACATCCCCACTGTCCATTTCCAGAACTTTCCATCTCCCCAAACTGAAACTCGGTGCAATGAACCAACTGCCCACTCCTGCCTCCCCTGCCTGCCCCTGGAAACCTTGGCTTTACTTTCTCTCTCTATGAATTTGACTATTCGAGGTCCTCATATACACGGAACTGGACATGATTTGTCATTTTTTATTGGATTATTTCCCAGAACATAACTTCCTCAGGATTTATCCACGTTGCAGTGCATGTAATCATTTCACTTCCTTTTAGGGCTGAATAACACTCCACATGTGAATAAACTACATTTCGTTCATTAGGTTCGTTCCACTTTTTGAGTGTGATGAGGAATGCTGCAAGCATTCATTTCAGTCCCTGATCTCTTCTGCTGGGTATTGGGAATTGCTGCATGACAAGGTAATTCCATGTTTGTTTCTTTGTTTTCGGACGGACTATTGCTCTCTCACCCGGGCTGGAGTGCACTGGTGCTATCCTGGCTCACTGCAACCTCTGCCTCCCAGGTTCAGGCAATTCTGCCTCAGCCTCCCAAGTAGCTGGGATTACAGGCGTGTGCCATCACGCCTGGCTAATTTTTGTATTTTTAGTAGAGACGGCGTTTCACCATGCAACTTTTTCATGAACCACCAAACTGATTTCCATTTGTGGAGAATTTCTTTTCACTTTCTCATCTGCAATGGATGAGGGGTCCCGTGTCTCCACATCCTAGCCAGGCCTCCTGCTCTTTGTGTGTTTACTCATTTATGACGGCCATGAGGAATGAGTGTGAAGTGGTATCTTAGCTTGGTTTCGATGTGCATTTCCCTAAGGACTAATGATACTGAATATCTTTTCATGGGCTTCCTGGCCATGCGTATGACATTTTTGGAGAGGTGTCTGTTCAGGTCCTTTGCCCATTTTTGAATTAAGCTGCTAATTTTTTGTTGTTGAGTTACATTTGTGTCACTTAAATAAAATGCTTACATGTATTTTTTAGAGCAGTTTTAGGTTCTTAGTGAAATTAAGAGGAAGGGACAGAGATTGCCCATAGATGACCACCCCAACACCTGCACAGTCCCCCCCATTACCAACGCCCCAACTGGAGGGGTGCATTTACTGTACTCAGCAAGCCCGTACTGACACCGCATGATCACCTGGAGCCCAGTGGTCACTCCAGGGCCAATTCTTGCTGTTGTACATTCCACGGGTTTGGACACATGTGTCCCAGCAGGTATCCATCATTTTCACATTACTTTTGATTTTTAAAAGTATCAGTTAAAATGTGACATCTTCATCACTGAGACTTTTTTTCAGCGCCCTCTTAAATTTTGTGAGTACTGGCCCTGTTCTTCTTGGGGAGGAAAATTTCTGGGTAAGCCACTTGGGGAGGGGAGGGTGATCCCCTTAGCATGGGGTCCTGGAGGGACAGGGTGAGGCTGGGAAGGTCAGGATCGCAGAGTCCTCAGGGCTGTGATGCTGAGCCTTTCCTGCAGTCTTCAGTGTGGGCCCTCTGAGGGACTTCTCAAGGAAAGGAAAGAAAGGATTTGAGTTCCATGTGGGGCCAAAGCCTGGGAGATGCAGAGGAACCACTGTGAATGGGGCACCGAGGCTGCAGAGGATGCCCGGGGGACCTTGGGAGCTTCCCAGGGAGGCTGGGGTGTGGGTCAGGCCCAGCGAGATCCTCTGGGGAGGGAGGCCTGGCAGCAAGGTGGCCCCGCTCCTGCCTGCTGGCTTTGGGTGGCTACAGCATCCTGGACTGGTGGGTCTCCATCTGGGCTTGGAGAGTCCTTAGCCTCAGGCTCCAACGCCTCCTCCTTCCTTTCCTGTCCAGGGCAGCAGGTGGCTCACCTACCATGTGGCAATGCCCGGAGGAGGCGGCGTGCTGTCCTACTCTCCATGGAGCTGGGAATCTCAGGCTCCTGCAGGGACCCAGCACCATTAACACAGACCTCTCACCAGCCGCTGGCGAGGTCCAGTTTGTTCAGGCTCTCAGATAGCATTTTAAGAGGTGCAGTTGCCGGGTCATTCATAATACCTTAGTTGGCTCTCATTCTCAAAGAAAGAAGTACCTTTTCCCAGAGGCCCATGGCCTCCCGAGGCACATGAGGGCACGTGCTAACTGTGAAGTCCGTTGACTAGAGCACGTCCACAGGCATTCACGTTGGTTGCCAGCTGTCCATCCAGCACCTGTGGAAATGCTTCATCTCCAGGGAGGGAAGTGAGGCCCACCCTGCATGCCTCACTTGGGACATTTCCCTCACTCCTCGTCGGGTGACTACATTGTGTCCGTGTCACCTTACGGGAGTAAGCATGTTGTAAGCCTTTGCCTCTCTCCTGGAAGGACCCCAGCTCTACTTCCATCTGGAAGGCCCTACTCATTGCATGATTGCATTAAAGGATTCATTGGCACCTTCTCCCCCAGCACGTGGCAAAGCGTGCTCTCAAGTGGCTGTGTAGCTCCGTCAGGGTGCTCAGCTGCAAGTGATAGAAGACGCCACAAAACTTGGGGTTAGCAACAGTCACATTAAAGAACAATGTGCTGAGCTGGCTCACACCTGTAATCCCAGCACTTTGGGAACCTTAGACAGGAGGATTGCTTGAACTCAGGAGTTTGGGACCAGCATGGGCAGCATAGTGAGACCTCATCGCTACGAAAAAAAAAAAAAAAAAGGAAGAATGGGTGTTAATACCCATTTTTAGAATAAAGCAACATTCCCGTTCTCTCTCCCTCTTTTTCTTCCTCTTTCTTCCTCTCCTTCACTCCTTTTTTTCTTTCTTTCCTTCTAAAAAAAAAAAAGGAAGAATTAGCCAGGCGTGGTGGCATAAACCTGTAGTCCCGGCTACTGGGGAGGCCGAGGCTGGAGGATTGCTTGAGCCCCAGAAGTCAAGGCTGCAGTGAGTCAGGATTGCACACTGCACTACAGTCTGGTGACAGAGAGAATCTGTCTCAAAAAAAAAAAAAAAAAAAAAAGAAAGAAAGACGAATGTGTTGACTCACAAAAACTGACCAGGTGACCGTCACATTTCAGGCCTGATGATTCCGTAGCTCCCTGTCCCTGTCTGAAATTCCTGCTCCTTTCTGTGGCTCAGACCTTCCCGGGGATCATTTTCTTCCTTTGTGAAATGGGTGTATTTCAAAGGTCCTGTTATGATAGTTGTTGGTGGGATGGTCTCTCCTTTTGTGTTTTTCTAAAAATATCTTTATTTTACCTTTCTCCTTGAAATACAGTTTCACCGGGTATATGTCTAGATTGACTGTTGTTTTCTTTTCTTTCTTTTTTTTTTTGAGACGGAGTTTCGCTCTCGTTGCCCAGGCTGGAATGCAATGGCACGATCTCGGCTCACCGCAACCTCCACCTCCTGGGTTCAGGCAATTCTCCTGCCTCAGCCTCCTGAGTAGCCGGGATTACAGGCACGCGCCACCATGCCCAGCTAATTTTTTGTATTTTTAGTAGAGACGGGGTTTCACCGTGTTGACCAGGATGGTCTCGATCTCTTGACCTCGTGATCCACCCGCCTCGGCCTCCCAAAGTGCTGGGATTACAGGCTTGAGCCACTGCGCCCGGCCTGACTGTTCTTTCCTTAGGCAGCTTGAGGTGTGCTCGGCAGCTGTCCAGTGACTCACTGTCCACCTTCCTCCCTGCAGACCCCTGCCCCCAACCCTCTCCCTTCTTCTTCAAGCCCCTTCTCCCCAGTCTTCACACTTAGCACTAACCTTGCTTCTGGCTTCACTGACAAGGAATTATTCAGAAGGCATCTTCTGCAGAGGCCACCTACCTGAAACCCACACCGAATGCTGCAGGTGATGAGCGCCTTTCCTAAGGCCAGCCTTTCCTTGTGTGCTGGATCCAGGCCCCTCCCACCTGCTCAGTGGCGTCCCACAGCCCATCTTCCTCCGGTCCCACACTTTCCTTCAATTTCCCACATTCCCTTATGCCTCGACCTGCTGTGGGTCTAAGTTGGGGTTCCCCAGAAATAGACTGAGACAGGATTCCAATGGAAATGGTTTATTTGGGGGTGCGGGGAAGGGGAAGTATCTTGGGTGCGGTTCAATTTGGAGTTGTGTGTACTTGCTGGGGAGAGAAAAGAGCAGGTTGAGCAGTAGGAGGAGTTCAGCAGCGGTGCAGCTGCAGCCAGAATCTTGGTGGAGCCCACGGAGATCCCTGGACTTGGGGTGGTCATGCCAAGGTGCCCTGAGTTGAGCCCAGGGGGCAGGTGTTTGCATCCACATGGATCAGTCATTGGATATTCCCATTTTCCAAGCTAGCTACCGTCCCGAATTTTCTCCTCTGTAGGACACAATTCCACTAAGGAGTTGTATGTAGTCTCTGCCTCCCATTCCTCTTCCTCCTTTTTCTTGACCCCAAAGTCAGGCTCTTACCTCCGTGATTCTACCAGGGGCAACCATGCTGGCGGATGCAGTGGTTGGTTGTCTACTCTGCCCTACAGGACACTGCCGTAGTCCATTGTCCTTTCTCACACGCATGGTTCGCCCTGCTCAGGACTCAAGGCCCTCCTGGCACCCTGGCCCTGCCTGCTCCTTCGGTCTCCCAGCCTCTCAGTGTTAGATTTGGTGCTTTCTCTTTATCTTACACTCGCCCCAAATCTCTATCTCCAACCCTAAGCTCTGGACAAACTCAGGACTTGTGCATTTAAAGTCCCAGCTTGACATTTCCGTGTGTGTGTGCCTCATAGACGTTTAAGCTCAGGTCCTCAAACAATTTCCCAGTAGCCCCAGACCTGTTCCACCCACAGCCTGCGGCACCTCAGCGGCGGCAATGAGATTCTTCTGGTTGCTCAGACCCAAATCTGTATCATCTCGACTTGTTTCCTGTTTCCTCACATCCAGTCTATCAGGGATTTCGTAAACTCTACACTCAAACTTTACCCAGAATCCAACCATTCATTTCCTGGATGGCTGCGATGCGACAGCCCCCGGACGTCTCCTCCTTCTGCGCTTGCATGCCCACTGCCTGTTCTCATGTCAGGAGCCAGAGTGTTTCTTTTCAATTGTCAGTCAGATCATGTCACTCCCCTGCTCCAAACCCTGTGATGGGACGATGTCTGCTCCCGACCGTGGTGATGGAGCAGCCGGGGCTGCACTGACCTTCCTCTTCACATTGGGTAAGAGAGAAGAACAGCCGCCCTCCCAGGAGGAGAGAAGCGGGAGGTGGGAGGGAGCCCTGTCTTTGCCTGGCTTTCTGCCTGAAGGTTTCCACGCTGCTGTGTGGGGGTTGGGGTGGGTGTGGGGAGCAAAGCAGAGTACTGAGGCTTCTTCAGGGGGCGCCACTGAAAGCTGGGGGTCATACTTACAAAAAGGAAAGGACTATGCAAAAAAGAGCTCCAGAATAGGGGCAAAGGGGTCTTCTTGAATCTTTGCTGAATACAAAAAACAAAACAAAACAAAAAAACCCTGAGTCAGTTGAAACTCACCAGGTCAGGCAAAGAGTAATTCATTGGAGCTGCATTCAGGTGTTCATTCATAGTCCACATGGAGATGGGCTTGTTCAAGTTCTCACCAGCTGCCGTTCAGTATTCTTTCTTGCTGGTCACCCGGCATTCAGTAGACACCTTAGAAGAGCCGCACCTTAGCAGTGAGCCTCAACTATCTCTAGAGCAAAGAATACCCTAGACCTGCCCTATAAAAGCCTAAAAACGATGTAGCTGAGCTGGAAGTAACTCAACTACCAAGCAGGACAAAACTCACTGCTCCTTAAAAGAGGACGGCAAAATGCAGATAACGAAGCATTCACAACACTCAGCATCTGGTCAAAACCTATGTGCCAAAAAGCCACTGTGGTCGGTAACGAGGAGGTAAGGCTGTCAGCGGAGCAGACCAGAGGACGGCAGAAGCAGCGGCACGCCACACAGCAGTGCTAAAACAGCTTTCCTAACCATGATGTTAAATGAAAAGATGGCCATCGTGAGAAAACAAATGGGAGATATGAAAAACAATAACTACATGGAACTGGCAGAGCTATGTCTGAAACGCAAAGTTCACCGGATAAGCCTGACCGCAGGTTCAAAGACTCGTGAACCTGAAGACACAGTTCTAGAAGTGATCTAAGATGAAGCACACAGGACAAAAAGGCTGGCAAACAATACGCAGCTTCTCAGTCACCATGGGGCAGTAGTAAGTCATCCAAGGGATGGAAAATTGAAGTCTTCAAAAGACAGGAGAGGACTAAACGGTGTCTGAGGACAGAATGGCTGAAAAAATTCCACATTTGAAGAAAACCATAAATCTACAAATCCAAGAAGTGCAATGAAGACCAAGCAGGACGAATATGAAGAAAACCGCAGCAAGCCGCACCATCATCCGTTGTCTGAAACTGCTGTTTCTCTGGATTCTAGATGCATCCAGAGAAAAATGAGACAAGTAACACGCACAGGAACATCGTGAAAATGACAGCGGCGTTATTTCTGGAAACAATGCAAGCCGGAAGTCAGTGAGGTAACATTTTAAAAGAAGTGTAAGATAGGAACTGTTAATCTAGAATTCTGAATCCTACAAAAACATCTTTTAAAAATGAAGAACATTTTAAGGCGTCGTCAGACTTGTACTACAAGACATGTCAAAAAAAGTTCTCTCAGCATAAAGAAAACAATCCCAGATAGAAACCTGGCTCTAGGAAGAGGAAGACTGTCAGAATGGCAATTATATAGATAAACATAAAAAAACTTTTAAACAAATAAAAACCCACTTTAAAACTGGTTATTTGTAGGCAGTGTGGTGGCTCACGCCTGTTATCCTAACACTTTGGGAGGCTGAGCTTGGCAGATTGCTTGAACCCGGGAGTTCCAGACCAGCCTGAGCGACGTGGCAAAACCTCACCTCTACGAAAACACACAAAAATAAAAAGTAGCAGAGCACGGTGTTGTGCATGCCTACAGTCCCAGCTACTTAGGAGGTTGAGGTTGGAGTATCATCTGAACCCGGGAAGGTCAAGACTGCAGTGAGCCTTGATTATGCCACTAAACTCCAGCCTGGGCAACAGAGTGAGATCCTTTCTCAAAAAAAAAAAAAAAAAAAAAAGGATTGGTTATTTGTAATGATATTTGTGGCAGTGACATTCTGGTGGTTCACAAACATGTAAAAAACTTGATTAAATATTTTAAAATTACAGATGTGATGCATGTTCATTTATTCTAAACCCAACCTATTACCAGAAGAAAACCAGATACGTATGTGTGTGTGTGGGTGTGGGTGTATGTCTGTGTGTTTGTGTCTGTATGTGTCTCTGTGTCTGTGTGTGTCTGTGTATATGTGTGTGTGTCTGTGTGTATGTATGTGTGTGTGTGTGCAATATAAATTGGTGTTTTACATCAACTGTTTACATTATTTTGCTACATGCATTTAAAAACATGTATTGAAAGACTTTTTTTTCTCAGCCAGGCATGGTGGCTCAGGCCTGTAATCCTAGTACTTTGGGAGGTTGAGGTGTGGATCACTTGAGGTCAGGAGTTCAAGATTAGCCTGGCCAACATGGTGAAACCCCGTCTCTACTAAAAAGACAAACATTAGCTGAGTGTGGTGGTGGGCTCCCATAGTCCCCGCTACACAGGAGGCTGAGGCAGGAGAATCTCTTGAACCTGGGAGGCAGAGGTTGCAGTGAGCCAAAATTGAGCCACTGCACTCCAGCCTGGGTGACAGAGGGAGACTCCATCTCAAGAAAAAAAACAAGGCTTTTTTTTCCCTCACTTTTTAATGTCTTTAAAAGACAAGTGACAATTTTAAACAAAATGTCAATAATGTACTTTGGGCTTATGACATATTAGAAGGTAATATCCATGACAATAACAGAAGGATGGGAGTACACTGTAGTAGGAATCTGATTTCATACATGAAGTGATAATATCAATTGAAGGTAGATTGTGATAAATTAAATATGTATATTTTAAATAATGGCACAAACACTAAAGATTAGAACAAAGAGATAGCTTGTTAGATACTAGTGAAGAAATAAAATCCTAAAACATACTCAATTAACCCTAAAGAAGCAAGGAAAAAAGAGAAAAGGAACAGAGAACAGATAAGGCAAATAAAAAAACAACTAGATGGTAAACTGAAATCCAATTCTATGAAGTGTAAAAGTCTAAACACTCCAATGAAAGGCAAAGATCGTGACACTAGATGAAAAAGCTAGATTCACTTTTGTGTTGTCTGTAAGAAACTCATCTTAAATATGCATAAATAAATTGCACATCTATATGCCAGCAAAGAACAGTTGGTGATTGAAATAAAAAATAATATCATCTTATAAACAAACAATATACCCCAAACCAAAAGGGTCATGGGTACCGAAAGGATGCGGGAGCCAATTTGAAAGAGCTCCCAATGGCCAAAGCTGAAACGATTTGAGCAACAAAATAATAACAATATTGAATTATGACTGAAAGAATAAAATATTTTCCTCAGGTTATTTTGCATAGACACACATATATACAAATGAATATATAATTTTTTTTTCGAGTTCTTGTCTCGTGGTTCAGGCATTGTGTTAACTATTTCTGTGCAATATTCATTCTTTAAGCACAATTTTTTTTTGTATTGAGTAGAGGTGAGGAACTAGGATGTTGAAAAGTAAAAAAAGGAAAGAAGGAGAGGAAGAAAGAGGAAGAAAAAGAGGGAGAGAGAATAGGAATATTGCTTCATTCTAAAAATGGGTATTAATAATGGCCGATGAATATATAATTTTTATATTAAATAAAATAACGTGCAATATAAAATATTAAATTATAACAAGTATAAAAAATAGTGTATTACTTAGAACAGTCCACACTGATTGGAATAAATAACAGAAAAATAAATAAATGGGAGAAAAGGGACAACACCTCCTTAAAGAAGAATTCCTAATAACAAACGCAGAAGGAATGAGGACAATAGAAAAATTATCATTGAAATTCTACAGCGATAATTGCTGGATGCAAGTTACACCAGGGATGCTAAAGTCAGTGGGTGAAAGTGAAAGAAACAGGACATTTGCACAGTCTCAAAACGCCCTTCCCCAGAGTTACTAATCACTCAAAGAGAAACAGTAACTGCGTAGTGGCGGAATAGGGCAGATACTGTCTTTACCAAGTTACCAAGGCTTACGTCACCCCAATCAGACAAAGTCACTGTGTAATCTGATGCACTTAGAAGGGCACGAAACTCCAGCAGTATTCTTGATAATGCATGACCACAAACAGTCATGAAAAGATATCAAACGAAACCCAGCCGAGACATTCTATAAAATACCTGACAGATCGTCAGGTCATGGAAGCATCTGCAAGTCACTGAAAGAGAGAAATAGTGAAGAACTGTCACAGACTGTAGAAGATGAAGGGGACGTGCCAATTAAACACGATGTAGGATCCTGGATGGGATCCCGGAAGTGAAAAGTAACATGAGTGAAAAACCGATAAAATCCAAAGAAAGTCCATAGTTTAGTTAATAGTATAGTGCCTATATTAATTTCTTAGGTTTTGTAATTGCGATTATAGTAGAATGTTAGCATGAGGGCAAGCTGGGTGAAGAATAGACAGGGAATCTCTGTACTATTTATGTAACACTTCTGATATTTTAAAGTTACCTCCAAATAAAAAGATCTTTAAAAACAATACCCCTTATAATAGCATAAAAGATATGAAATGCCTAGGGATAAATCTCACAAATAGGTGCAAGACCTGTGCACTAAAAACTAGAGAACACTGCTGAGGGAAATGAAAGAAGGCGTAAATAAGTGAAGAGGTATACCAAGTTCATGAATCCGAAGGCTCGATATTGTTAAATGTCTCTTTAGCCTTCAATGATCTGTAGATTCAACTTAATCTCAACTGAAATTACATGTCTTTTTTTTGTGTGGAAATTGACAAGATGATTCTAAAATTTATATAGAAATGTAGTGGGTGTAGAATAGTCAGAGCAATTAAAAAAAAAAAAGTGAGGGGGACTTATACTATTCAATTTTAAGACCCAATATAAAACTATAATAATTAAGGTAGTGTGGTAGTGTAAGAATACCTCAATAGAACAGAATAATGAGTCTGGAAAAATACATATCGTATAATATGTCTTTATACGTATATTCAATTGACTTTTGAAAAAAGGGCCAAGCTAAATTATTGGGAAAAGAGAGGGCTTTTAAACAAATGGTGCCGGAATAATTAGCTATTCATCCGTAAAGATATAAACTTCAACCCTACCTCACACAATACAGAAAAATTCAGATGGACCACAGATCTAAAGAAAGCCCAAACCGTAAAACTTCTAGACACTTTGTTACTGTGAGGAAGACAAAGGTTTCTTCACAGACCACAACATTCCCACAAAACGTAAAAGTTAAAAGTAGACAAAAAGGGACATGATCAAATGGACGTCTGCATGGAAAAGACCTGTTAAGAAAATGAAAAGAAGAGTCACAGGCAGGGGGAAAACATTTGCAGTACGTACATCTGATAAAGACTTATATCCAGGATATGTTTAAAATTCTTACAACTCAGTCATATAATGAGTCGGACAAAAGACTTAGGGGCTTCGCAAATGAGGATACTTGAATGGGCAGGGTGGCCTCGCTGCTCCTCTTCCCGAGAGACACTGTCCCATACCTGGGTCTCACAGACTCCTTCTCCTTCAACCCCTTTCCCAAGTTCTCCTTCTCAATGAAGCCTCTCTTGAAATTGTTTTCAGGTGTAATATTAAAAATGATATGCAGTCCTTGTGCATACTTTGGGAATGCAGGTGATATTTAGATACCTGTATGCAATGTGCAATGATCAAATCTGCATAATTGGAATCAACTCAAAGATTTATCTTTGTGTTGGGAACTTTCTAGCTCTTCTCTAGCTATTTTGAAATATAACTTATTGTTAGCTCTGGTCTCCCTACTATACTATTGAATACTAGCACTTACTTTTTCTAACTGTATTTTGTACCCATAGCCAACTTCTCTCCCTCCCTCCTGCCCTTCCCAGCTTAGGTCTAGTAACCTCCATTCCACCCTCCATGGGATCCCTTTTTTAGCTCTCACACACGAGCGAGAACATGCCATGCCATTTTTGCCTTTCTGTGCCTGGCTGATTTCATTTAGCATGACGAAGTCAGCATGCCCCGATGCCTTTTCACCTTTCTCTTCTCCGGCAGCTTTCCCCTCTGTGTATTTCTGGGTAATTGCTTCAACGCTACCTTTCATTTCACTAAGTCTGTTTTCAGCTCGTTTGAATCTGCTGTTTTACCAAACTGGTTTTTCGTATCATTGATAAGATTTTCATAGTTCTGTTTGGTTGTCTTTCAAATTTATTTAGTCATTTTTTATAGTACTTTGCTGATTGCCTATAGTTTTGGTTCTCGATTTCATTTCTTTATGCATTAAAAACTATTTCTAAAAATTCCCTAGTGAGTAATTTTTGTTTGAAGTTCTTGGAGTTTGCATTTGGGATTTCAGCTGCCAGTTCTGGTGGGTCTTTATTTGTGGGAATCCTGTGAGGTCAGGTTGGGGATTTGCTTCTAGTCACGGAACACTACATACCTGAAATACCTTTAATTTTATAGTTTGGAGTTTCCTTGAACACAAAGGGAGTATGAATTCGAACCCCACCTTCCTGTGAAGTGAGTTCTGTGGCTGTGATTGTCGGGGAAGACTGTCCTCTGCCTGGATCTCAGGGAGAGACAGACAAGCGCCACCTGCTTCTTTTGCTAGCTGAATTAGTCAGGTTAGCCTAAGTTCTGCTGCAGTAACAAAGGAACCCTCTCACTGGCTAAACCAACAGAGGCTTCATTTCCTGCTTTTACAGCTCCTGCAAAAGTTTGCTGGGGACCTGAGTGACTCTTCTGGGAAGTGCCTCCCCTGGAGCAGCCTGGGTCCAGGTTACCATTTTCAGGCTCTGCCTCTACAGGGGCCACAGGAGACAGCCGGCACTGCTGAGTCTGGTGGTGTCAATTGCTCTAGTCTAGGAGTGATTCACATATCTTCCTCCCAGAGCCCTTTGGCCAGAACTGGTCCCAAGCCCAGGCTTCATCTGTCGCCTGGAGGAAGAAGAGCATTAGATACGGATAAGCAGTAGAAGACTCCACGTGCAGCAGGTGGATTTTCTCGGGTTGCCCCTCCCCTGGTGTTGGAAGCTCTGAGGGTCTGGTTTGGAGTGGGAAGACAATTCTGCCATCCCACCTTCTCCCTGCCCCTTGATGGCCACTGAAAGTCTCCGGGACTGCCCGACGCCTGGGGTGGCTTCCTGTCAGCACCAACTTACCACTCTCACTCTGGCTTTCCCCTCCCTTTGGCCTCTGGGGAACTCCTTTGCCTTCAGGTAAGCTTCGTTGCACATGGAAAGTGACATTTTAGTGTATTTTATGTAGCACTCCCAGGCACTTAGTTTCAGGAGGTAGTATTATTAATATTCACACTTTATACAGGGGGAAGAAAGCAGAAAGCTTCAGGACGTTGTCCAGGCCACATCAGGGGTGCCCTGAAGCCTTGCTTCTCAGCCAAGCTCTTCTGACTCGCCAGGCAGTGCTCCTCTTGGGAGCCATGGTAGTTGCTTTCCTACGAAGAGGGAGAGATTGTGTCTGGCATGGAACTCTGAAGCAGGCTTCCCAGAGGAGGTAGCCTTTGACCTGGTCTAGAAGAATACACAGTGGGTCAATGGGAGAACGAGGCAGAGGACGCAGCCTGGGCAAGGGCCTGGGGGTGCAGAAAGGTAGAGACACATGTTAGGTGCTCAATGTTTGCTGAATAAACGGATAAAGAAATAGCCAGGGAGAGGAGTGAGAGGATGAATAATGCTGTTGGTAAAGCGTGAGTCAGTTTCTTGCCATGGCTCGTGTTTGACCTGCTGGTGTTCTACCTGCTCTTGCCTAATTTCCTAAGCTAAACAAACTGGGAAGAATTTGTGGGAATGCCAGGGAGTGAGTCTCTCTTCCAGTCTTAGCGATTGCAGTTACCTACAATTACAAGCCTGTCTGATCTCATTAGCAAAATAAGACTCAGCCAGGACCCAAGGTGGACGTTCAGTCCTGACAAGGAGACGCCAAGGTCTTTTCGGGGCTCCGGCTCCCCAGCTCCCCGCTCCCGAAGCCCCTGCCCTTGCGCTCCACTAACATCTCAAATCTCTGGCAGTCCACCAGCATGCCCGGGGAGGAAGAGAAAGCAAACAGGGAAATTCCGAGTTCAGCCTGGACTTCAGTCAAACTCCCTCTCCTTCATAAACACCCTCCCTTGAGCATATTACAATGAGGGGACTTGAGCCAGCGGCCTGGAGGAGGGATTAGATGATCCAGAAAAGGCCACGGAGGCAACCGCGGACGGGAAAGGCAGCGGACGTGTCTGAGGCAGTGAGCGACGGCTCTCCTGAGCGCTTAGAGGCACGTTGAAGAGCCTCAGACACTATTTAGGGACTTTGAGTCTCAGGTAATGAGAGAGCCAAATAGATTTAAGCTCAAAGAATAAAATCAAGAGGTCTTATTTGTAGAGTAAAGCCGAGGCTCTCTTGGGAATGTTTTAGAAGACAGAAATACTGTTGCTTGCTCTGATGGCCGGGGTATTTCGCAAGAGAAGTGCTTCTTCATTGATCGCCTCCTGGGGCCCAGGCTGGAATTAATGCTTTTACACCCATTAGCTTAAAAGCAATCCTCATAAAAGCTCTGCAGAGCAGGTATCATTATCCCTGTTTTGCAGATGAGGGATCGAAGATGAGGTGGTTAAGTAACTTGCCCCAGGTCACTTAGCTGGTAAGTGTGGCCTGGGGACCTGGCCTGTCCATTAAGCTCTGCAGCTCGGGGCAAGGCTGTCTGTCTCAACATGATACCCTTAGGGGCCCAGAACTTCGCTTAAACAAGAAAAGAAATGTGGAAGCATTTGAAGGTTTACCAACATTTTTTTATTTTTAAATTTTACTTATTCATTTTACTACCATTTCCCCCCCCCAGCTTTTATCTTAGGTTCAAAGGTAGGTTTGTTACATGGGTAAACTGCACGTTACGTGGGTAAATTGCTGGGGTTTGGTGCATAGGATACGCGTGCATTTTTGTTATGTGGGTAAATGGCATGTGCTGGGGTTTGGTGTACAGATAATTTTGTCACTCAGGTCATCCGAATAATACCGGAGAGGTGGTTTTCCATCCTCAGCCTCTCCCCGCCCTCCACCCTCAAGTAGGTCCCAGTGTCTCCTGTTCCCTCCTTGGTGTCCATGTGTACTCAGTGTTTAGGCCACACTTATAAGTGAGAATATGCAATATTTGCTTTTCTGTTCCCTGTTAATCTGGCTAGGATAACGGCCTCCAGCTCCATCCATGTTGCTGCAAAGGACTAATTTTTGGCTGTGTCGTATTCCATGGTGTTTAGGTGCCACACTTTCTTTATCCAGTCTACCACTGATGCGCACCAAGGTTGATTCCATGCCTTTGCTATTGTGAATAGTTCTGTAAGGAACATACAGGTACATGTCTTTATATCCCTTGAACGCATCTTTAAATATGGGTATTATTACAGTGGGAGGGGCCCATGAAAATCGCAGTGCCTTCTGGGGAACTCTCTGGTTACTTCCCAAACTCAGGCACTCAGAAGGCTCAGGAAAGCTCCTCGAAGGCATGGCAGCAATGAGGTAAATACGACCGCAGGGCCATGAGTGCTTCCAGCCCTTCTGATGTCCTGTGCAGTCATCGCAGCACCAACAGATGAGGTGCCCTGAATAGCATCTCCTTTTTGCAGCCCTGGGGGAGGGAACTCACACCTCAGTACTCAGTACTGAGTGCAGTACTCAGCCTGCCCCATGTCAGCACTGCTGCCCAGTACAAGCCCCAGCCAGTGTTTGCGGACCAGGCTCATTCCTTCATTCCAGCCCTGTCTGAGGGACACTGTGGCCTGTGGCCAGGACAGGAGGGACCGAGGTGGCCCTGTGAAGAGCGGGTTGTCCAGAGGTCCAGTAAGTGGCCTTGGAGAGTGCCGACAGCATCACTGCCTCAGCCTCACTCCCTGGTATGCCATGTGGGGGCTTCTGTAAGGAGGATAGGTGAGATTTCTCAGGCCAAACATCCAGCGTGCCACCCCGCAAGTGCCACTTTGACACCTTACCTTCACTCTGTGGCTTAAGACAAGTGGCGTGCAGAGAGATGGTGTTGAAGTGGAGGCAGCAACCTCAGGCAGCTGGTCCATGAGACTTGTCTGCAGAGGGAACCGAGTTCGGGGCTGCACCTGGAGGGGGGCGGGCTTCTGAAGACCAGGAAGACTCACTCCAGCAATGGAGACATTCTGCCGTCTCCTTTGCCCACTCAGTCCCATTTGTTGCTTTGTTTCGTTTTTAAAAACTTTTCATTTTGGAAGAATTTTAGATTTATAGAAAAATGACAAAGATAGTACAGAGAGTTCCTGTCCGCCCCCGACCCGGCCTTTCCCTTTGTGAACCGTGCACATTACCGTGGTACGTCTGCCAGCACTCGGAAGCTGACATCGGGCCATTGTTCACTCAACTCCAGACTTTATTTGGATTTCTCTAGTTTTCCCATCAATGTCCTCTCTCTGTTCCAGGACCTACGCCAGGGGACCTCATCACATTTAATTGTCACGTCTCCCCCGGCTCTTCTGGTCTGTGTCACATTGTTTTTGATACCTGCACTGGGCCAAGCCTAAGACCAGAGAGTGAACGAAGAGAGCTCTGGTGGCTCCAGGCCAGGGGTCGGGCAGACAGGGAGCCCTTCCATGGTGCTGGAGAGCTGGCAGGACAAACAGCCTGGGATCGCAGGGGTGGCCGGCAAAGGTAGGCGTTGAGGGTGTTGGAATTGCTTTAAAAGGGCGGAGGGTGTTCTGATGGAAAAGGCAGCATGAATAATAACATCTAGCACTGTATTTTGATGCGATAATTATTTTATATTTGTAAAGATTCTTACTTATCTCCAGCAAATGCATTTAGCTCATTTGGTAATTGAAAGAAGGAAAATGTCTTTTCAAGCATTGTAAGGCATTGCTGTAATAGGAGAGAAGCAAGGATGATTTTCAAGTTCCTCCGTACATGACCTAGACAAGCTTGTTATTACTGAAAGCTGAGTGATCCCTTTAAGGCCTTAGTGGGTTCTAGTAGAACAGGGGTTCTAGAGATGCCAACCGACAATCGCAAGAGATGGTGGAAGCTTCCTTTCTTTGGGAAGCCTTTGCCAACCCCACTTAGAGCGGATCCTGCCCTCCTGGGTGCCCTGGACATTCATTTCTGCACTTATGGCACTGACCTGTGATGGCCCCCCGGTTAACCTCTTTATCCCCCACACGTCCTGAGAGCTCAGATGGACGGCATTTGACCACTTCAGCATTTCCTGGCACAGTCAATACAGGAGCGCATGAGACGTTTCCCAGCCTGTGAGAATGCCCCTCTTGCCACAGCTGAAAACAGTCCTTCGTCAAGTCTGGGTCTCTGGGAGATGTTTTTGGCCACACTGTGGCAGCTGTGGCTTGCAACACTGAAGTTACCAGGATGCCGGTGGGGAGGGTCCTAACCAGGGTGGAGTGGGGGGACCTGCAGCATTCAGGAGCCTCGAGCTTTGATGTTGGAGTCTCCAGGCTCGCCAGGCAGCTCTGGGGTTGGGGGTGGGGCTGGGAGCAGCCCAGACAGATAGGCCCTGAGCTTTGAAGAAAAATCAATATTCACTGGGGAGTTGATTGTATCATAAACGTCTCTAGTTGCACTGCCTCTTCCCGGCCCCTGAGTGGCCTAAGGTGAGCTCTGCTGACGAGGGAGCTGGCCTGCCTGCCCCTCCCCTGCACTGCCTGTCTGAGGTTGCAGAAGGAGCAGGAGGAACCCAGCAGGCATCTCAGGTGGTAAAGCCACTCAAATGAGCCACGGCAGCGAGGCGAGGACAGTGGCTCCCTCTTTCTTTTGGAGGTGCATAAATTGAACAAATATGACTCAATGCCCGCCATGCCCAGGCATGGGGCCAGGCTCAGGTGATGTGGCCGGGAGCTTGCCAGCCAGCGCACTGCCAACATGGAGTCTACGACCTTGCGTGGAGATCAATGTTGAATGGGGAAATGAAACAGGAAACCGGCTAAGTAGAAGCTAAGTGTCATCCAGGAAAGCAACGAACAGGCAGGTGGAGGCCCGGGAGGGCCGGGCAGGGCTCTGGGCTCTTGGCTGGGCAAGAGCCCGAGCAGTGGGGAGGCGGCTCCTGACACAGCCACTCCCTGACCACTCTTGGCTTTTCTGCTTCCTTTCTCCTCTCCCTGCCTCCTTCCCACACCTATGCCAAGGTGTTCCTGTAGCTCTGGCACTCATAGAGACACTGGGGTGCGCCACTGCCAAGTGGCCCATCCCCTTCCTTTTGTAGTCCAGACACTACGACAGAGGCCCCAGGTGGCCGCCTATGCATCACCTGCACTGGTAGGGACCACCCTATGCCATCATGGGGGGTAGATGCAGTGTGCATGACACAGCACAGCATGGCTCATGGCTGCCCAGCACCAGGGGCTGAGGGGGTGATGGGCATAGCAGTGGGCATCCCATGTGGCCACGATGCCTCGGATCGAGTCCTGCTCACCTCTATTAGGGGATGTCCTTGGACAAGTCCTTTAACATGGGTGTGCCTCAGTCTTGTCACCTGTAGCCCAATGCCTCACGGTGCCAAAGGAGTCACAGGCATGAAGCACCTGGCAGGGTGTGCCGGGGCATGTGTGCAAGTCCCACGGAGGGAATCCATCAACGTGAGTGGAGCTCTGCAGTTCCAGCTTCCTGAGGGTCCTGATGTCCCACCAGGCCAGGATGCAGAGGGGTTTGTAACTTACATGACCACAGAGACAGGCAAGGTTGCTGCCCACAGAGGTGCTGTCACAGGATAGCTCTGGGAAGGCTTCCCCATCTCATTGTGCGGAATTCCACATCCTTTCGGAATCTTGGTGTTACAAAACAGTCACTGAGATATCATGCACCCCATTAACATTGAGACTTTATGTATTTACAATTCAGCTTAAATTTTTACCCAGAGAAGTTTTCAAAATGTAACATGTGTTAGTCACTGCGTGAATTGCGAAACCAAGGAAATATCTCCAAAGTGCTGGCCTTGACAATGTCATCTGGCAAGGCTTGGGGAGGAGTAAAAATAACGCTTCTCAGCATCGCTGTCTCCGAGGGCAGGAGTGATCTGGAGCCCTCCCCAAGCCCAGGTAGTCAGGTGGGACTTGAGGGGCTGAGTGGCCACACTGGGGTCTTCTCCCCGCTTCCCCAGCCCCTCCTTGAGGCCAGAACAAGTCCTGCTTGCCCTTCATGGGGGCAGCTGAGCCCAGGTTGGGGTGGTGGTGAGACAGGGAAACTGGGGAGCAGGGCACCCTGATGGGGGTTCTGGGCCTGCCACTCACCAGCCTGGAGGTCCTGGGCACTTCCCCAATGCCAGTGTGCATGGAGAGGTTCGGGGGCCATGCCCCAGGTGGCCACAGCGACGGGAAGCTCCCTGGCTGCCTCAAAGGCTGTTCTGTGGGAGGACCTGGTGCAGGATGATGGAGGGGCGGCAGCAGCTGGACTTTTCCCCTTGCAGCTGTAAGGCTAGCTTGATTTTTCTAAACACAACAAGCCCGTGTCTCCCCACTGAGTTACAAGTCCACAGGTGGCTTGATGAACATGTGGTTTCTGGATGTGACATGAAAGTTAACATTTGTGTGCTCTTTGTCTGCTTTCCCTGGGTTTGTTTTTTTTGCTCTTACAGTCCTGAACTAGTCCCAATCGTGTTTATGTTGAGGCAGAAGACATGGCTGCTGTGTGCCGGTGCACCAGGGTCTGCTGGCCCCACCTCCCTATCCTTCCAAGACGAACCAGCTGCCAGGCCCGTGCATGTGCCCTCTTGACCCCCGGGTATCTGAAGAGCCTGCTCCCATCACTCCAGGCCGGCACTGTTGTTGGGATTCCCGGGCAGCTGAGCTCAGAGCCCACTGCAGAGGCATCAGCCCTCCCAGGCCTCCAGGACACCTGCCCCTCCACTCCCTCCGTAGGCATCAGCTCAGCGCTAGCAGCACCACAAGTGCTCCTCCCAGAGCGCCACTGTCTGTCAGGGGCACAGGGTCCCTGGGAGCTGCTCATGAATGATTTCCGAACCTCATAAAAGCCAGGAAGTAGGGACTGGGATTGTTCCCATTCTGCAGATGAGGAGACTGAGGCTTGGGATAACGAGCTTGCCCAAGGTCACATGGGCGATACAAGACACAGCTGGGGTTGCAAATGATCATGCGTCCTATTCTAATATTCCTTTCCTGCCACCTCCTCCTGTGTGCCGGCTTTCCCTACTTACCAAGACCCCAGCTCCTCACTGCGGTGCCAGAGCACCCAAGAGCCTCCTCTGGCAGTGCCCACGGCCCACAGCACTCTCCCTTGACGCTATCAGGCTCCCCTTTTGGCTTAAGCGCCCCCCACTCGCTCCTCTCCTGCTTTGTGACACTGTTATTTAATTGTCCAACCCAGGTCTGCCCAGTTAGACTAAACTCTGAGAGGACAAAGAGTCTTCGCCAGCTGCCCCTGGGCCTGGCCCGGGGCTGCCACGTAGCTGAATCCCAGCCACGCTTGCTGTAGAATGATTTGTTATTATTCTCTGAGGCTGGGTTTCCACGTGTCTGGGCACAGGAGGAGAGAGTCCCCCTCCCCGTTCAGGTCCTTGGCTGGCCAGCATTTCAAATGATATTGTTTCATATTAAATTATTTTAAATTCCACGGACCCCGGTTTCACAATCAAATAATTCGATCTTGTTTACAAATGGAATTTTTACTTTTTGACAGTTTCTTGCTTTGCTGGGCTGGATGGCCAGTGAATGCGTGTCCTCCCATGCCCTCCAGGCTGTCTCTGTTGTCCTTCCCAGGATGCTGTGGAGGCCGGGAACGGTCCCCGGGAGTGGGGACGTGTCGGGGGGGCAGGTGGCACACTGTGCTCGGGTCCTGGAGCTGGGGGCATTCTCTGCTTCCTCTCTTCCAGCTCTGGTCATTAGAAAACTCACAAATAACAGAATTGGAAGGACCTTTGACACCCGTGATTCCAACATCCCTTTCTACAGATTGGGACACTAAGGCACAGGATCCTGATTCTTGGGATCAGGCCTTGGACCGGCACTGGGTCTTTGGACGGCCTCCTCAGGGCTGATCCTCTCTTGTTTTGTCCCCCAACCCCACCACAGCAGAGCAGGTCCACTCACTGCTGTCACTTCCCAAGACAGGGAGAGGGAAAGGTGTGGCCTCTGGCCCCCAGGAGCTGGGAATCCGAGTGTTGGGTTGGGGGCTGCGGATGAGGACACTGAGGAGGCACGATGAGGAGGACACTGCGGGGTTGGAGGAGCTTGGAAGGTGCTTCAGAAAGGCCATGCAGGAGAAGGCCGGGCGGGACAGCAGGCTGGCGCATCCAGCAGCATTTGCAAAGCTGCAGACGTGGCTGAGCTCCCTGTCTGTGGCCAGACCCCATTTGTGGCAGTTGATGAGAATCTTGTGACTATATTAACCAATGCGTTAAATTTCACTTTTCCCCTGCGAGTCTCCTTGTCACCTTGGAAGCTGTTATTAGAACCAACAGAATGTACACACACACACACACACACACACACACACACACACACACACAGATTTATTGTAAAGGACTGGCTCATGCAATAACAAAATTGATACATCCCTAGATTTTCAGTCAGCAAGCTGGAGCCCTGGAAGAAGCTGCTAGGGACTAGATACATGTCCCCCCAGAATTCATACAGTGAACCCCAACCTTCAATGTGATGGTCTTAGGAGGTGGGGTGTTCTGAAGGTATTTAGTCAGGAGGGTGGAACTCTCGTGAATGAAATTAGTGTCCTTACAAGGAGAGACAGGACAGCTCTCTTTCTCTCTGACCTCCGCCACATCAGGACATAGCGGAAGGCCAGCAGTAAGCGGGCCCTCACCAAAACCAAACTGGCAGGCACCGCGACGGACTTCCAGCCTCCTGAACTGTGGGAACTAAATATCTGTTGCTTAAGCCACACAGTCGATGGCAGCCTGAGCTTAGGCAGAGCTGACATTTAAGTTCAAGTCCAAAGGCAGGAAAAAGCTAGACATTCAGCTCAAAGGCTGGCAGGCAAGAGGAATTCTGTCTTCCTCAGGGGACTGGACCCCCTTTGTCCTATTCAGGCTGTTAACTGATTGGATGAGGCCCACCCATATTAGGGAGGGGAACTGCTTTGCCAGGCCCACTGCTTCCGATGTGAGTCTCATCCCCACACCCCTCGTAGAAACACCCAGATGATGTCTGGTTAAATATCAGGGCTGTGGCCCCACCAAGTTGACGCTAAAATGAACCATTGCAGAGGCCACCTCTTTAGCACGGGACACATGCTTGGAGCCCCTCTTCTGGAACTTTCTCTGAGTGAGTGACGGTATGGGGCAGATGGGTGTCATTGCTCTGTGGTCACTTGGACAGGTGACCTGGGTTGGCCCCACCACCTCCCCACTGGGCTTGGCTCAGAATGGCATCCGGCTGTTTCCACAAGTCGGCCAGCTCTCCAGGGTCGGGACTGAACCTGCTGAGGAGATCACAGATGGCCCTGACTCCATGGCCGCCCCAAAGGGCCCCAAGGCAGGAGTCTGAGCCAGCCCTGGGCTGCAGAGGTCGACTCCGGAAAGAGCCAGAGAGAGTTGGTTGATAATATCACAGTCTAATTTTTTTGACTGGGCCTAAAGGCAAGGACTTACTTCTATAAAATCTGGGAGCTGAGTGCAGGGCAGGCCTGGCAAAGCTCGAGGAGCTGGCTGTGGACTGCGGCTCCCTGGGGGTGTCCAGGAGCTGCCCTGGGCCGTGGCAGCCCCGCCTCATCCCCACCTCTCTGCTGCACCACACTGCCTCACACGGCTGTGCCCAAGTCAGGCTCCTGCCAATGTGCCAGGTATCAGAACTCTGGCTCGTGGGTCTGCAGAGGCCCGGGATAACACAGCCATGGGAAGAACAGGGCACCACACTCAGACTGGGAAGCACCCAGCCTGCGGATGCCCAGGGACACTCGCCCAGGGCAATGGGAGTGCGAATCAGCCGAGTACATTATGCAAAAGCTGTGTGGCCAGAACCGACGCTGTTCTAGAACCTTCCTGGCACTGTTGGTTAATGGCGAGAGATGGGGCATTGCTTGCTGGCACCTCAGAAAGAGCAAGGCGTTTGTCTGCATGGGTTGAGTTGCACAGGTCTGTAACACAGACAAGGCAAAGAAAAAATAGACGTAGAGGCCAGGGCGGTGGCTCACACCTGTCATCCCAGCACTGTGGGAGGCTGAGGCGGGCGGATCACCAGCCTGACCAACATGGTGAAACCCTGTCTATACTAAAAATACAAAAATTAGCCGGGTGTGGTGGCACCCACCTGTAATCTCAGCTCCTTAGGAGGCTGAGGTAGAAGAATCTCTTGATTCTCCAGGAGGTGGAGGTTGCAGAGAGCCAATATCACCCCACTGTGCTCCAGCTGGGTGATAGAAGGAGACCCTGTCTCAAAAAAAAAAAAAAAAGATGGTATAGATGATTCTGGAGGAATACGCAGTCACTGCTCACACCAGCATGGAACGTGTGCACTGGGGTTGCTGCCTGGCGAGTCTCTTCCAGGTCCCTGAATGCAGCTAACTCAGCGAGTCCTGACTTCCCCAGGAGGTGAGCATTCCTGTCCGTCCACTTTGCAGATGGAGAAACTGAGGTATTGGGAAAACCTGCCCAGGTGATACAGGCAGCATGTGGTCGTCAGGGGATGTGAACTTGAGCTCCTGACCGACTCCGCTGCATGCGGATAACTTGTGCTCCCCCGGGACAGGGGCAGGGGCTCAGGTGGGGCCTTTTGGTCCCCTCCTTTGGATTTTCTGAGTCCTCTGTGCTTTCTTCCCAGGCGTACCTATGACTTACTTTTAGAAAATGTCAGTGGGGCTACGGGCTTTCATTCCTTTATTATGCTTTTCTGTATTAAAAGAAAAACACAGTCATGTGATTTTAGAAACCCAACCTGCAGAAGGGGAAATACTGGGTCTGTAGGAAGTCAGCTGAAGAAACAGCCAGGATGCTGGCAACGTGGGGAAGAGGCCCCTGGTCTTGGTGGTAGCACTTGGCACCTGCTGACGGGACTCAGCTCTAGTTCTTGTGGTGGTGAAAGCAGGATGGTGGACATGGAAGAACCGTGAGCCATGGGCAGTCTGCTTCCTTGTTACACAGGTGGGGAGGCTGAGGCCAGGTTGGGTGAGGGTCCCATCCCTGCGTGGTTGTCACCCAGGGTCCCACCTGCACCCGAGCCAAGCCTCTGTGCCCTCCGCCCAGGGCCTGCTCAGCTGCCCTGAAAGATGCCCTGTCATCTGAAAAAGGTGAGAGCAGACCAGTTCTTTCTGTGCCATGGCTGCATGATTACCAAGACCAAAATGCCTGAGGAACTGTATTCAGTCCAGGAAAGAATTCAGAGACCGCCTGGTAACAGAAACGTCTGTCTGAAAGGCCACGCACCCACATGACCCCCTAACTTTGTCTCGTTTCGCACTCAAGCTCCCGTCTGCTGCTCCACAGCCCACTGGCTGCTGCAAGAGTGACGTTGCTATTGGTGACTGCAGATCTCCCAGCAGCCTGGTGCGGAGAGCCACCTCAGGCTCTAACAGGGGCCTGGGTTTCCATGGGGGACGGTGGAGCCCCAGGGCGGCAGTCGTCCAGCTCTGCCCCTGATCAATTCTGTGACTTGTTGCAAGACCCTGTGGGCCTCGGTTTCCTCATCTGTGAAACAGTGGGAGTGGCCTGGATGGCCTGTGCCAGCCTCAGTCTAAGCCCTCAAGACGGAGGCAGACACAGTTGGCCTCTGAGTCCCGGCCTTGCTCTTGCTTCAGGTCAGGGGAAGAAAGGACTGGTGGCCCCTGGGGATCCTGAGCCCGTCTCCATTGAAACCAGCTCACCCACCCCCTCTCTGGCAAGTGTCCTAATGGCCACCTTGGGAAACCGTGGGCTCCAGCCCCAGGCCGCTGACTGGTTGGTGGCCTTGCATTTGAGATCCCTGGCCCAGGGGTGATGGAGGAGACCTCATCTTACGGAAGACACAGCGAGGGTGTTGAGAGGCTGTGGGAGAAGTGCAGCCTGGCTGGCAGCTGCTGGGTGTCCTGGCTTGAGCTCAGGGAACCTTTGTCCCAGGACAGGACCCTCACGTCTCAGGGACTGCTCCGTCCCCTTCGGGGGCTCCCTTTCTTCTTGATGTCTGTCCACTCACAGAGGAGGCCTCATGCCTCTCCAAAGATCCCCACACTCCAGTCCTTATGTCCCTGAGGTCAGCCTCCTGGTGGCCACCTCATGGGGAAGGCCCTGGACACAGAGGCCTTCCCTAGTGCCCCATAGTTTCATCTTAACCAGTTACCTCTGCAGAAACCCTGTCTCCAAATAAGGTCATATTTTGAGCTTCTGCGTGGAAGTGGATTTGGGGGACACTGATCAACCCAGCACAATGCCCCCCTCACTACACTCCTTGAAGAGAAGGCCACCAGTCCTTTCTGGATCCCCAGAGGCCACCCATCCTTTCTTCCTGTGACCTGAAGCGAGAGCAAGGCCGGGGCTCCCAGGCTGACTGCACCTGCTGCCATTTTAAGGCCTGGCCCCAGCTGCAACGCCCAGGACTGAGTCATGGAGACTCCCTCAGAAATGGTGCAGCCCGGTGTGTCCACAGGGCAGGGGGACAAGCCTGGTGGCCCCAGCTTCAGTGCAGGCTGGCCTCTCCATCTGCTGTCTCCTCTTCGTCTCACAGGGGACCGGGATCCTGTTCTCTGCCCTGGAGCATGGCCACGACCCTCATGGGGCACAAACTGGATGCCGTCAGGTGTCTGGGCTGTACTGCAGATCTGGGGCTGGCAGTGGCATGGGTGTGGTCAACTGGGATGCAGTTGTCACCCAGACACCCTCCCATCAACACTGTACTGGGGGGTGAGTGACAGAAACTCAACTTGGACTGGAAGGTGAATTTACTGGTTCCTGTGATCACACAGTTCAAGGTTCGGCTGGACCCGGTGCCTCCAATGACGTCACCGTCTGTCTCAGTTCAGCATCCCCCCGGGTCTTGGTTCTCCAGAGGCCTTCTCCTCCGCGTGGCGAGGGGACTGCCAGCTCTAGGGTTCATCCTACCCGTTTATGACTCTCCACTCCTCATTTTACTCGAATTCAGCTGTGAGTAAGCTCCCAAGCTGATGGTAGGGTCGAAAGGGAAGGCGCTGGTCCCACGTGCAGCCATGCAGCCAGCAACTCTCGACGTTCGCTCCACCCAAACAATACGGACAGCAGCAGGGAAGGAAAGCCAGGGACGCTGGGCCAGCCACACACCCGCAGAAGCCCATGGGTCCCGCGCAGCACAGCTCCAGTCACAGGCGGGCTTTGGGGCCAGACACAGCAGGGCCTGGATCCCAGCACTTCGGCAGGCTGAGGCGGGTGGATCACCTGAGGTCGGGAGTTCACAACCCGCCTGACTAACATGGTGAAACCCCGTCTCAATGAAATACAAAAACATTAGCTGGGAGTGGTGGTTCATGTCTGTAATCCAAGCTACTTGGGAGGCTGAGACAGGAGAGGTAGAGGTTGAACCTGGGAGGTGGAGGTTGCAGTGAACTGAGATCCTGCCATTGCACTTCAGCCTGGGCAACAGAGAGAGACTCCCTCTCAAAAAACAAACAAACAAACAAACAAACAAACAAACAAAAAAAAACAAGTAGGGCTTTGGTCTATGGAAAGTCGGGTGCACATGACAGCATCACAGGGATGGGGAGACAGGCTGCAGGTCCCCACTACATCCGGGCCCCATCCTTGTTCTCTCCATCCTCCACACAGGCTTTCCCCACAGGCCTTTGGTCCCCCCCAGCCTGGCTTGTCCATATACCAACACCGCCCCGACTTGCTGCTCCAGGCGCAGTGTGTCCAGCTCATTAGAAACCATCTTCGCGTCATCATGTCCTCTCAAGGTGTCCAAGGGCCTTCTCTCTTTAGAGAGCATGGGGAGGAGGGGGCATTGAGCCGGGTTGATTAGTGTCCCCCAAATCCACTTCCACTCAGAAGCTCGGAATATGACCTTATTTGGAGCAGGGTCTTTGCACAAGATAACGTCATGATGCATTAGGGTGGGCCCTAGATCTCAGGACGGGCGTCCTTATAAAAAGAGGAGTGGACACAGAGACAGACGCAGAGGGAGGGCAGCCACAGAAAGACACAGGCAGCCACAAGCCGTCAGATGTGCAGGGCCGGCAGAACTGAAGAGGCGAGGAAGGATGCCCCAGGGGCCTTCCGAGGGAGCACAACCCTGTCAACGCCTTGACTCCAGACTCCCGGCCCCTAGAGAAGCAAGGCAGTGTATTTCTGCTGTTTTAAGCCACGCAATTCGTGGCCTCTGCACAAGAACTCAAGGAGACTCATACAGGTATTTAGGACGGTCCTGCTGGGTGGGGAGTCAGGCCACACGTGGTCTCCGGGCTGAAGGGGCGGGCACCAGGAGCGAGTCCCCACTCAACCACATCTTGGGGCTCAAGTTTGGTGATTCCCCCCATGCTACTGGCACCCCACCCTTGCCTTTTGGGGACCCAGGGTCCTGCATCCCACCCCTGCCACCTTCCTACCCTGGCCTTGCCTCATCCCTGCAGTAGCCGGACTTTTCTGTGTCCTGAATCTGGACCCTCTGCTGCCTCTTGGTTCCTCTCCTGACGTGTGGGCTCACCAAGGGCCATGAGGGTCCCCAGGGTTGCAAGGGCATGAGGAAAACCCACAGCTTCATATACTGAGATATCACGCTCCTCCTCTACAGATCCTGGCATCTCCAGGCCCAGCTCAGTCTAATTCGATCTCTGTGCCTTTGCCCAGATCTTTCAAGGAAATCTGACCACCTTGGCCTGGCTGGGGCATCCAGCACTGTCCCTGGGGTATGGCCTGAAACCCTTCCTTCCATGGTAGGACTCAGTCAACCGTGGCTGAGGAAAGGGCAGATTCCTTGGAGAAGCATGAGGAGGTGGGCTTCTGAGGACACTCATGTATGTGAGTGCTCAGCACAGACATGTGGAAACTATATCATCTGCGTTTCCCTCCATCCCTCTAGGCTTAGTGGCATCAGATTCCCATCCCAGTTTGCAGCTGCAGCCTTGGGGCTTGGATTAAGTGCTTGCCAATGCTGGTAGAGAAGCCCGTAGCCTCCCACCCCTCTCTGTACTTGTCAACTTGCCAAGGTCTCATGGCAAATAAGTCCCGGCCACCCTGGTCGCCTCTTAGAGGAAGTGGCTTGTGCTAGATGCCCTCTTCCGAGGTGAATCTTGAGCTGAAGCTTTGGTGTGCACCTGGAGCACGCGGTTGGGGTGTTCAGCAAACCCTGGGTCAGGAGGACAGGCCAGCCAGGCCTTAGGTCCCCAACAGGGCATCCACCTCCATAGGGCATTCATCCACGTTGGGGATCTTTGTGTACCTAAAAGAGTCTGAATATGAATCCACACTCAAGCAAAACCATGAAGGAGATGAGAGCAGCCACAGCGACACTGGGGGAGGTTCAGCTCACAGGAACTACAGAGTAAGACGCGCCAGGGAGGCGCTGGCTAAAGGCCGTGACTGAGGTCAGAGGTCGAGGGCAAGGGAAAGAAGCGGCATGCATGCCAGTGCAGGTGGCAGGGAAACAGAGAGCAAGGAGGAAGCAGGACTGTGAGCAAACCAGGCCGCGAGAGCCCGGCGTCAGCCACAGATGCCAGACTCCTGCCCAACCCGCCCTGACCCTGCCCTCCTCCCTGCACCCTGCCTGCCCTGTCCTGCCTGTGCGGGGCCCTGTGTGTCTGCCCTGCAAGGTCAGGTGCTCCTCACTGGAAGGTGCTTTGTGATCTGACTGCCTGAAGCCTGCCTGACCATGAGAGGAGAGCGAAGGGTTTCGAGAAGGCTGGCTCGCACACAGATGAAGCCCTCCCCAGCAGGAGTGATGCTTAGGCAGAGAGGGTGGACGGTGGTGGCGGTGGTCACGGATGCAGAGGGTGAGCCACAGGCCTGAGCCACCCATTGTGGGGGTCTGGAAGCCCAGGTCTGTAGCACCTGCACACAGAGGTGGTACACATGCAGGCACAGCCCATCCCTGTGGCAGCCCTGCCCTGCCCCAATCCTCAGGTCCTAGGAGAACATCAGAGTCCAGGCTGCAGGGGCTGGGTGAGCCTCAGAGGGCGACTGTGTCGGCTTAAAGGCAGGTCGGAATGAGGCAATTGATCAGTGGGTGCTGGGCAGCTCACACCTCGGTGGGGACAGTTTTCTCCATGGGCCAACAGGTGTGTCATGTGCATGCATGTGGATGTGCATGGGGATACGGGGGCCCAGGAGCCTTCCTACTGCAGAATTCCCGCTGAAGGAAGTTTGGAGCCTGTCCCCTGCCTGTGCTTCTGTTTTAACTCCAGGCCAGGAGCCTCTGCTTGATGATGGGTGGGTGCTGCTCCCGGGCCTCCCAGGCAAGGGGCCCCAGGGGAGGAAAATTGCAGGCTGGGACAGATAAAGCTGCCCCAGATACACAAAGCAGCAAATAAAAGGGAAAAAGGAAACAGGACTCAGCACAGTTCACAAGTCCAAGGAGCAGGTCCCTGGCTCCGCCGGTCCATGGGGACTCTCTGGGCAGAGGGGCCTGGTGTTGGAGGTCCCCTCTGGAAACTTCGCCCTGAGTGGCAATGACATGCCGTAGCCTGGGGGGCAGGTGTGCAGGGCTGGGCACCCTGGGGTCTCCTGGCTCGGCACCCTGGGCTCTGGGGTGGAGGACGAGGGTGATCAGGACTGGGGAGAGCCCTCCATTCCTTTGTAGTTCTCCTGGCTCGGCACCCTGGGCTCTGGGGTGGAGGACGAGGGTGATCAGGACTGGGGAGAGCCCTCCATTCCTTTCTAGTTCTTCTCCTGCCTCCAGCTCCTTGGTGCAGCTACACTGGCTCCTTCCTGCTCCTCATCTGTACAGGGCTAGGTCCTGAACGGGGGCCTTTGCACAAAAAGGCACGTGAACATTCCTCCAGACCTTCACTGGAGCCTTCCTCTTCATCACCATCCCCGGCCACCGGATCCAGAGCTGGCAGCTCCCAGGCACAGCCCATCCCTGTGGCAACCCTGCCCTGCCCCAATCCTTACCTGCATGCAGGGCACTGTTCACACATCTCCCATGAGAGCGCTGGCTCCGCCCGCATCTGCTGGGCATGGAGGAGCCCTCACAGCCTCCCTGACCTCAGAGCCATGATAAACTTGCAAAGCCTGAAATAGACTCTGAAAGGGCCCCTCACAGATACATTCCACAGCTTGCATGTTTCAAAGAATTTTATTACCTAACCCGAGAGTAAGTTAGCAATCGATTTCCTAATCTTTATTGACTGGCAGTGGGCAGGCCAGTGTGATTAAAGGTGTGAGAGAGACTTGATGAAGAACATGCAGGAGCAGCTTTTGTGAGCTTAGCTTAAAGGTGCAGAGTGATAGGGTCAGGGCAGTGTGTGTGTCTGTGTGTGTGTGTGTGCACCCGCACTTGCACATGTACATGCATGAGTGTGAGATCAGGACAGTGTGTCTGTGTGTGTGTGAGAGAGAGATCAGGGCTGTGTGTGTGTGTGTGTGTGAGAGAGAGAGAGATCAGGGCTGTGTGTGTGTGTGTGTGAGAGAGAGAGATCAGGGCTGTGTGTGTGTGTGTGAGAGAGAAAGAGATCAGGGCAGTGTGTGTATGTGTGTGTGATAGAGATCAGGGCAGTATGTGTGTGTGTGATAGAGATCAGGGTAGTGTGTGTCTGTGAGAGAGATCAGGGAAATGTGTGTGTGTGTGTGTGTATGTGTGACAGAGAAAGAGATCAGGGCAGTGTGTGTGTGTCTGTATGCATGAGTTTGTGTGATCAGGGAAGCGTGTGTATGTGTGAGATCAGGACGGTGTGTGTGTGTGAGAGAGATCAGGGCAGTGTGTGTGTGTGTGTATGTGAGATCAGGGAAATGTGTGTGTCTGTGTCTGTGTGTGTGTGACAGAGAAAGAGATCAGGGCAGTGTGTGTATGCATGAGTTTGTGTGATCAGGGAAGTGTGTGTGTGTATGTGTGAGATCAGGATGGTGTGTGTGTGAGAGAGAGAGATCAGGGCAGAATGTGTGTGTGTATGTATGAGTGTGTGCGATCAGGGAAGTGTGTGTGTTTGTGTATGTGTGAGATCAGAGCAGTGTGTGTGTGTGAGAGAGAGGGATCAGGGCAGTGTGTGTGTGTGTGTGTGTGTGCATGTGTGAGATCATGGCAGTGTGTGTGTGTGAGACAGAGAGAGATCAGGGCAGTGTGTGTGTGTATGCATGAGTTTGTGTGATCAGGGAAGCGTGTGTGCCTGTGTGTGAGATCAGGACGGTTTGTGTGTGAGAGAGATCAGGGCAGTGTGTGTGTGTGTGCGTGTGTGTATGCATGAGTGTGTGCGATTAGGGAAATGTGTGTTTTTGTGTATGTGTGAGATCAGAGCAGAGTGTGTGTGTGTGTGAGAGATCAGAGAGTATGTGTGTGTGTGTATGTGTGCTAGATCAGGGCTATGTGTGTGTGTATATGTGAGATCAGAGCAGTGTGCGTTTGTGTATACATGAGTTTGTGTGATCAGGAAAGTGTGTGTGAATGTGTGAGATCAGGACAGTGTGTGTGTGTGTTTGTGTGTGTGAGATCAGGGCAGTGTGTGTGTGCATGTTTGTGTGTGACATCAGGGCAGTGTATATGTGTGAGATCAGGGCAATGTGTGTGTGTGTGTCTGTGTGTGTGACATCAGGGCAGTGTGTGTATGTGTATGTGTGAGATTGTAGTAGTGTGTGTGTGAGAGAGAGACAGAGAGGTCAGGGAAGTGTGTGTATGTGTGTCGTGTGTCTCTGTGTAAGACCAGGGCAGTGTGTGTGTGTGTGTGTGTGTGAGAGAGAGAGAGAGAGAGAGAAGTCAGGGAAGTGTGTGTGTGTGTGTGTGTGTGTGTGTGAGAGAGATCAGGGCAGTGTGTGTCAGGTCAGCTCAGTGTATGTGTGTCGTGTGTCTCTGTGTAAGACCAGGGCAGTGTGTGTGTGTGTGTGTGTGAGAGAGAGAGGTCAGGGAAGTGTGTGTATGTGTGTCGTGTGTCTCTGTGTAAGACCAGGGCAGTGTGTGTGTGTGTGTGTGTGTGTGTGTGAGAGAGAGATCAGGGCAGTGTGTGTCAGGTCAGCTCAGTGTATGTGTGTCGTGTGTCTCTGTGTAAGACCAGGGCAGTGTGTGTGTGTGTGTGTGTGTGTGTGAGAGAGAGATCAGGGCAGTGTGTGTCAGGTCAGCTCAGTGTATGTGTGTCGTGTGTCTCTGTGTAAGACCAGGGCAGTGTGTGTGTGTGTGTGTGTGAGAGAGATCAGGGCAGTGTGTGTCAGGTCAGCTCAGTGTGTGTGTGTGTGCATGTGCACAGGAAACACAGGGGCAGCCATTCCAAGTACACGCTCTACCTGGGTAAATCTGTGAGTAATCACTCCCGCAGTGAGAGCCTGCGAGGGTGGTGCAGGAAGACTGTGGTCTGCCCCCAAGAGAGGCATTAAAAAAATGGTCAAAGGAAAATGAACTCAGCTCTCCCAGGGTGGAGGAGGTGAAGGTGGGCGGCCAGGGAGCAAATCTGGTTGCTGCGAGGCTGTCGGTAAGGGCCCCGGTGCCCTGACAGGAGGAAGGACTCTGGGCCACGAGCATGATGGTCTTTGAAGGCCAGGAGAGCCAGCCTAACCTCAGCTCTGCCACTGACTGTGCAAGCCGCGGTCTCCACGATGATACCTCCTGGGTTCCACACACTTTATCTGCAAAAGGGGAGAAGCACAGCTTCTGTGCCCAGAGTGCTGTTGAGGTTGGATTGGGGATGACTGGCAATCAGGCATGTGTCTACAGGTGCTGGCGAGCCAGGTGGAGCCCAGGCCTGAGAGTCCATTGGGACGGCCTTAATCTGCACTGCACGGATCTGTGAGTTGCGAAAGCTGCAGTGAGGATTGAGGAGGAGCTGGCCCAGGGAAAAGCCTGGAATGGAACTGGAAGGGGGAGGAGGATTTTACTGGAGGGCTACTGGGGACTAGGGGAGCAGACATCCTGGGCCATAGGAGCAAAAGTGACAGTGAGTGTCAGGTGATTGGCAGGTGCTAGCCTGGGCAGGCACTAAGTCAAGTCCTCATCCGGTGCACGATCTCACTGAATCCTCTCCAAGACCCTAGGAGGTGGGCGTTGTCCTCCTCATTCTAGGAGGAAGACGCAGAGGCTCTGGCTCAGGAGAGGTGGCCTGTCAGTGTCGTAGTAGGAAGTGGTGGCCAGAATCCCTGCAGGAGGTTCTAATTCCAGGGCTGGAAGTGGGGCCAGAAAATGCAGCAGGAAGGAATTGTGGGTCTCCCCCCACCCAGGCTTACCCCACCCAACCTCAGCTCTAAAGAGTGGTCTGCAAACTCCACGCCGCAGTCCGTTAGGATCTTGGGATCATTTCAGGGGTGGCAGCCACTATTTGGAATAAAGAAATAGGGTGAACAAATATCAGCATTCGTGATGTCCAGTAAGACAACCACTGTTTTGCAAAAGCCATGTTTGTTACCTAGGTATAAACAGTTAATTATTTTATACATAGTTGTCCCGCTTGCTCTGGGCTGAGATGCACAATGTGTTTCTTACCCTGGCCACGGTCAGCAAGCTTTGACAGCCACCTCTTTCAGCCTTTCTTGGTTCCGCAGGGGCCTCCGGGCCTTTGTTCTCTGAACAAGAACGCCAGTGCTGGGCACAGGACAGGAGCCAGGACCTGCTGGAGGATTTCCGAAATGTGCCCCTTCCCACACATCGATGCAGCTGGTGGGGCAAGGCACCATCTAATGGGGTCCTAGAACTTGGGGTGTCAAGGTTTGGCTGCAGCATGGAGGGTGCTAAACAGGGAGTCCTGAGGCCCTCATGCTTTCCTTTCCTTGTGGATTGCGTAGGGCTCCTCACTTGCAGGCTGGGGTGCTCCTGAGGCCCCCAGAGCCAGGCCCCAAGGCAGCTCCACCAGGCTGGCCTGCTCTGAGGACCCCTGAACCCAGTGTGCTCCTGGACAATGGGCAGAGAGGGAGAGTGTCTTGGGGAGTAAGGGATGTCAGGGTGGCAGGAGGGCAGCGGCCAGGAAATTCTAGAGGTTGGGCCGGGAGGCCACTGGGGAAGGAGGCTGAGTGGCCTCCTGCATGCAGCAGGCAGAAACAGGAAGGTTTTTGGCGATCAGATTTGTGTTTCCATCAGGTCACTCTGGCGGGGGTGTGGCCCGGTTTTTCTGTTGGTCTGGCTCTCTTCAAAGGGAGCTGCTCCAGCCAGAGACTCTGGCGTGGGCCGAGGACCCCAGCAGGTGCATTTCCAGGCGTAGCCTTCTTATGTCCCGGGCGGTCTTCTTCTCCTTGAGCATTTGTTCTTGTGTTTATCTCTTACCACAAATTCATCCTTCCTGAGAATGGGCTTTCACTTTGGGCAACACTAGGTGACACAAAACCTTCAGTTGTAATAAACAAGCACAAAGCAAACTGTTCCAACGTGATGCCACATCTCCTCTTGACCTGTTTCAGGCTTTCCTGTTTGTCATGCTGGCCAGCCCAGGTACCCTCAAAGGGACCTTTGTTTTCCCAGATAAACAGAACAAAAGAGAAACTGCAACAAAAAACCCAACACACACAAATAAACCCAGCTGCCTGCCCGTCACCAGGACTGAGGTCGAACGCCCTGTTGCCGGGTTCTGTAGGAGGTCAGCAAATCTATCTTCTCCAGGTGGTGACTCAATGTGACAGGTGAGCTTAGGGACATCTCAGATTCCAAGTTTTGATCCACACTGTGGTCTTTTTTTTTTTTTTTTTAAATGAAAAATGACAAGTGGGCTCCCAACAATGCTGCTGAGAAGGCCACTGGGGAGTTTTTAAAGGAGAGAAAACATAAATGGACCTTTCATGTCCTCAAGATGGGACTAAAACATGGACACGAGGATATCAGGGTGGGAGCCGCCCAGGCTCCGGCTGGGTGTGGTCCCGTCGGTATGGCCCGGCATCTCCTGTGCTCCCACTGCACACCGCCCCACCTGGCTTCCTCTTGTTCCGTGTTTATATACACCAACATCCTCAGGGGTCAGTCAACACTAACCTGGGGCCTGGCATTCCAATAAACCCTCTGTGCAGAGTGGCACCTCCTCCTCACACAGTGAAACTAACTGCACCTCTATTCTCCTCCAGGATGCACAAGTGTCCACACAGGTGTGTTCCCCATTTCCTGTTCAGCTCAAAGGTTATTCCTAAAAAGCAGCCTTCGACCTGTTCTGATTTTCTGACTGAGACATGTATTCGCCATGAATGCACAAATGATTTGCTGCACTGTATACTCCAAGATCACTGGAAAATCCATCTCAGAAAAAGAATGGAAGATTTCAGGAGGAGCTGGAGGGAAACAAACCCAAGGTCTTTCAGCCCCTCACAGGTTCGTTAGTTTCATACAAAAAACCCCAGATATTCCCTTGTTTAAAAAAAAAATTGGTCACTTTTCCTGTGTGTCTTTTATCTCAAATAAAAAAGGATTCTAATTTTATCTGTGTTCAATAAGCCGATAAAAAAATGGGTAGGCTGGGGTTGTTTACTTTTTCTTACAATTCTCTGAGAGCAGAAGGAAAGAAAACCAACTCTCGCATTTTCTGAGCACACTAAAACAGCCAGGTCCCTTCCACCCATCTGGAAAGAAATTAATTACTTCTCTGTGTTAGTTTAATATGAAATTATTTTGTTTTCACTGTTTTTTTTTTTTTCCTCCTGGCTATTAGCAAGAAAAGAAAGGAAAAAAAGAAATAAAACTGCGTGGAGAAAGAAGGGCTCTGGTTCCTCACCGCCCATTTTCCCTCCAGGCTTTTCTTGGTTTCCTGCTTTTGCTTTTAAAATTTTTCCCTTTCTTTTTGGTTGAAAATGTATAAAATATGTATTTTAAATAGCAAAAAATTATACATTTTGAACATGACAAAATCTTAGATCCACAATACGTTTTTACAGAAATATTATTTAAAAAAAATACAGTCTGCTTTCCCTGTACTTGAACTAAAGTGTCATGTTCATTTCTTATCTTCTGTTCAATCTGACCCTTGTTAGACGTGAAACAGTTCTGCAAACTGTCTCAGGTAATATTTGAAACTGTGCACAACTGACATATAAAACGTCCACGGGAGTACGCTTTCGGAGTTCACATTAATTGTTAAGACCCCGCTGGGGTGCTGGGAGCGGCGGGCGTCCCTCCTGGGCACAGGGCCGGTTCCCCTTCCTTCTCCGGGCGCTGACGGCCTCTTCTGGCCCGGCTGAGGCCGGCTGGGCACCTCGCGGCCTTGCGCTTTGCTAACATTTTCCTTCTGGGGTGCGCTCGGAGGCTGTGGAGAGACCCTGCCCGGGGCCCGAAGGGGTGCGCGGCCCTAGCACGCGGGTCGGGCCGCGGGTCCCACCTGCTGCCGCCCGCCCTGCGGGCCCCAGAGACGCTGCCGCTGTCCGAGCTCGCCGCAGGGGCCACCAGACCGAACGTGCGGAGCTCAGCCCTCCACCTGCCTCCCGCATCCTAACTGGTTCCAGATTTGCAACTTCAGAGGCGCAGACACTCGGTCGGGCCACGCTCTGGATCCTCCAGGGACCCCCGAAGCAATTACAGCCACCGCCTCGCGGCCGCCCGGCACCCTTAGAGGCTGCTCCAGACCGCGGGACCCACGCGAGGCTACTCCCAGGTGCTCCGACCCTTCCGGGCGAGAAGACCGCCGCGGGCGGGGAGTGGGGCGCCGGCGCTGGCACTTCGGAGCCGAGACCCGCTGCTCCCGGCCCCAGCCTGGCCTTTCCCGAGCGGAGCGCACAGCCTCTACCCTGTCCTGGCGGCTTGGAGAAGGACCCCGAGGCCCCAGGGCGCAGGGCACGAGCCCGCGGGCGACCTCGGAAGCGGACGCGGCGGGCAGCGCGGCACAGACGCTCGCTCCCAGGCCTCGCGCCCGGGGCGGCCAAGACGCAGAGCCCTCCCGGGCGGGCGGGACCACCCACGCCGCCGCCGACGTGGGAACCGGGCGGTCGCTGAGGCCGCCGGGGGTGCAGCAGGTCGCGGGCTCTGCCTGGCCGCAGCCCACCACCGCGTCCCACCGTCCTGAGTCACTGGCCTAGGTAGGGAGACCCCTGTGCGACCTGCTTCGGTCCCTGCAGACCCCCAACTCCCGGCACCCCCCGGCCTACCCCCGTGGCTGGGCCAGGCCAGCGCTGGGCACCGGAGGGGGAGGGCCCCGAGGGCCCAGGGCGCAGTTCCAAAGGCCAGAAAATGGAAACTGTGCGAAAAGAATCCCTAAATCCGGCCGGGCCCGAAGCCCACCGGCTTACATAAAGCCCCGGGAGCCCGCCGGCCCGCCCGCCTGGGGGTGAACAATCGGCAGGCACCTGGCCAGGCCGACCAAGGCTGGCATCGCCGCCGACCCCCGACCACGGGCCTAGCGTGACCTCGGGGAGGGGGTAGGGGTCCCGGCCTCTTCCCACCCCCTGCTTGGAGAAACGTTTAACTGTCCTTAATCACATTAGCAGCCAGCCCCAATTAGGGCTGCGGGAGGGGGAGGCGGGAGAAAGGCGCCCGCCCGGCCGTGTCACTGGAGGATAAAGATCCTTTCATGCCCTCGGCCTGGTCGTGGGCGACGCGGCGGCCCGCCACCCCCGGCCTTTGATGGCCTCGCCGACGCCGCCGTGGCTTCGTCCTCTGCATCCCTCGGCGGGCATCCGGGGGCCACCTCCCAGCCTGCTTGCTGGACTGAAACCTGGCGGCCGCGCCTGCGCGCGTGCACTGGGGGTTCCTGCGGCGCTCGAGGGGCGGCTGGGGTCTCGCGGAGGGTGACCCCAAGCGCCCTGCTCGGACCCGGTAAGGCCGCCGCCGCCGACGGAGGGGTTCAGAGGGAGGGTAACACGCGGCCACGGGACCCGCGCAGGTCACCTGGACCCTCCCGAGGCCCCGCGAGCGGGGAGAGACGGCCCAGAGTCGGGCTCCAGCCTCCCTCCCGGATTCTGGGCGCGTCGGGGCCACCGGGTTGGGGCATCGGGGTCGCACTCTGGCCTCCCAGTCGGTCCTCGGCCCAGCGCGGCGGAGAACTGGCTCGTACGCCCTGTCGAGGGCTCGCCTGGCGCCCGGGCTCCTGGCCACAGCTCCCCGCGCCGCGCTTACCTTGCTGGGTGCTGGGCGCGCTCGGGACGGGCTGGGGTCGCGCGAGGACAGCGGCCGCCCGTGCCGCCGGAATGCTGATGCCGCAGGCGGCCGCGACGCCCGGTGGCCGCCCGGGACCCCCCGCCCGCCCCACGGCGGCAGCTGCAGCCCGGAGCCGCGTGACCCCGGGCCCGACCTCCCCGCGCTCGGCTGTTTGTGCGCACACAAAAGAGAACACTCATATTTTTCTTTTCCCGGCACAGACTTCACACCCGCCCCGTCTCCCCTCCCCCGTCGCCCCCCACCGCACACACGCTCCGCTGAGAACCTCTTTTTCTGCGCGCACCCACTGTGCCTCGCCTTTCTCTCCTCTTTAATTCCATAGTTGTATTCGAGGATGTCAGCATAGCTTAGAAAGTTTCATAGAAAGTCAGAAAGCAATTAGAGAGGCCCTTTTATTGGAGTCTCGTCGGTGCCATGGAATCTTTTAAAGGAGAGCCTGAAGGACCGAAACAATCCCATTAAGCCGCCAAAACTCCCACAGTCTTCAATAGGGGTGCTCAATACTTCGACAGACTTGCTCTGGCTCATTGGGAACCACGGGGTTTCAGTGCCTAGTTCCGCAGCGGACTCACAGCGGCCTCCCAGCGGCGCGGCCTTGAACCCCTCGTTCCTTCCTTTCTCATCGGAATTTCCATTGGTGAAATGGCTTCCAGGGCCTGAGCGAACATTAATTAATGTCTGCAGAGCGTTCCGAGGTCTCTGTTTGACGAGCGCTATGAAAACTTGAAGCGCTTTACTACAGTGACACCACATCCTGACTGTTTATTTGAAATGAAAAAAAAAAAAAAGTCCAGCCAGTTTCTAGAAATGCGAGCTCGATTTTTTTAAACAAACTTTTACCTCTCTGTGCTTTAAAATCGATCGGCTAACATTTGGAAAATGGGTCAAAGAAATTATGCTTTGCTGGGAAAAAGACCACGTATGACCAACGTTTCAGCTTAATTGAATTTTAGTGCCAAGTTATAACTCACTGAATAACTGGACTTCGGCGAAGGGGGGTGGCAAAGGCCGAGAGGGCAGAACCGCCAATTCTAATGGAAATACAGCCATCCAGAGCTGGGGTGTGTGGCTACCCTCAGAACAAGGACTGCCGCTGCCACCAGTAGCCTAATTCCAAAGAGGTGAGGTTATCAGACTGTCGGCTTCCTTTGTGGGAGAATTGGGGATTGACACCTGTTGGATTTGTGGTTATTATTTAATGTAGCAGGCAACTTTTCTATAGAGCATAGTTCTTCCTTTGCTTTTTAGAGAACAACTTCTGTTCTTGCCAATGAAATTTAATCTCTTCCTTTAAAAGTCAGTATGTAAAGAAAGCAGGTGTTCTAAAGAAATACGGTATTTAAAAAACAGGTACCTCGTTGTCAAAGCAAAGTGCTGGGTTTAGAAGAATTAGGCGTTTGCTCTTGGTGTGTGATCACAGATGTTCATTTTATTAAACAGAGGTTTGTGTTTAACGTTTCTGGATTAGTTTTTGGAAAGGAGACTGGGTGCTAGGCTCACAATGAAGGAATTGTACTTTAGATGCTGACGCCACGAGCACGGGTTACGGGGAAATGGATTGTTTTCTAACTCTGTCAAGAGATCATTAAAGACAGGTGTGAAGAAATTGAATATTGGAGTTTAGACTGCTTTCTCTTAGTCATCAATTATTTTGAAATTTTTCTCAAATTTCATTGTCCCTCCTGGTCCTGCGGTCACAGGCCTCTGGTCTGTGGTGTTGTGTCCATGCTGCCCCCCGCCCCTGATAGCCTGCCTGCCTGCTGACCCTGCATCTTCTCAGCTGGGATACATCAAGGCCTGGGTAGGAAAGGCCAGGACTCCCAACTCCGCATCCAAACTCAGGCACTTCTCAGCCTTGCCTTCAAAATCTTCCGCCTTCACCACACTGGCTCTCCCCTGACTCCTTAACAAGCCTTTCTCCCACTGCCTCTGGACTTCCCTCACCTCATTTTCCCTTCCTGAAACACCTTCCACCCTTCTCTCCACCTGTCCAGATGGCACCTTTCAGACCCAGCTCCTCTATCACCGCTCAGACCCCACCTGGGACTGTCTCCACCACTAGCTCATCGCAGAGGACCTCTGGGTACTATATGTGTTTCACTGCACCGTGCTTCTTTCTCACTTTGTAGTGTGACTTCTGGAATGTTTCTGTTTGAGGAGAAAATAATGGGAACCCTTGGTGAGCGAGTCTCATTTTACACACTTCTTAGGGCTCTGTCACCACCCAGCACACAGAAACCAAGTCATCCGGCAGTCAGTAGGATGTTGACTTATAAATCAGACTCATATTTCAGCAAGTCGGAAGGAGAAACACAGTTAAGAATGCATCCTTCAGCACTTTGGGAGGCCCAGGCCAGCAGATCACCTGAGGTCAGGAGTTCGAGACCAGCCTGGCCAACATGGTGAAACCCTGTCTCTACTAAAAATACAAAAATTAGCTGAGCATGGTGGTGCATGCCTGTAATCTCAGCTACTAAGGAGGCTGAGGCTGGAGAAACACTTGAACCTGGGAGGCAGAGGTTGTAGTGAGCCGAGATCGTACCACTGAGCTCCAGCCTGGGTGACAGAGCAAGGCTTTGTCTTAAAAATAAAAAAATAAATAAAAAGAATGCACTCATTCACCGAAGCCACAGGCCAGCAGAGTGGACATGCTTCTTCACTAAACTCACAGGATCTGCCGCTAGAGTTTCTCAAACAACACAAAGCGATTTAAATAACATGGAGTCTTAAATTATTTAAAAAATGAAGGTGACTCAGTGGGACTGGAATAGAAAGTAGAGAAAACACAAACAAAAGCAAACCCAGAAATCCAAACAGTTCGGTCTGCTTTGGATAGTCTTGACTCGCCTAAGAAAAGGAATGGACTCTGGAGAAATGAGTGAGGCATTCCGACAGCACCGCCAGGTCAGGGCGAAGGCTCCTGGGAAGGATGCCTCCACTGGTTACCGGTCCCTGGTCACACGAGACCCTCTTCTTTGAAGTTGCCCCATACAAAGGCAGGTCCTGGGGAGTTTGGGAATAGTTCCTCTCCAGTGACGTCCTTGTGTACCTGCGTGGGTGGGGTTAGTGCCCCTTCCTCAAGGGACCATGGCTTATGCTGAATCACGCTGAAAAGCTGGCAACAGGCCTGGCTTGGAAGAGGATGAAAATCTCCACTCTTGTCAATAAGCACATGATTAAAGTAACAAGATAAAAATGACACGAACGTAGCTACTTGCAAAGCTCTTCAGGGAACAAAGAGATGAGCCATGGCTGTGGTACAGGAAGAAATGGAAACGATGAAAATAACTCTCTCAAGAATTTGAAGGAGGACAATTTGGCATTGAGATTGTACTGCAAATGTGCTAACCATCCATCTATGAGCAAGGTATCATTTCGTACCACTTAATCAAATTAGCTCAATGAGAAGTATTAGCATATAACGATGGATTGCCGTTCTCCCCTGAGCTTCACCATTCCTGGGGGAGGCCACCCCTGAGTCTTCATCTTCAGCTGAGAAACCGAACTTCTTTCTGGAGTATCAAGTTCTTGGTTCATCCTGGCAAGGAACAGTGAGATAATCACCAGAAAAAACAGGTATATAAAATAGAGAGCTGGGTCTGGAGCACAGCTGGGTGAAAATGCACACGTGGTACCATTTTCCAGCTGTTTAAAAAACTTGAAAAGCTTTCTCCCTTTCTCCCCAAGGGAAAGTTTTCAAAAATGGATAGGTGGTGTAAGCCCTTTCCACCCAGGCAATGGTCTGGTTGTCTTGTGTCTTTTCAGTCTGGGACTTAAGCCCACTGAAATCCCGTTTCCATTCCTGCCATTTTTGGAGAATATTTGGATGTTTTGATTGTGTTCCAAGTCAGTAGTTTAAGAAGCATATGTAGGTTGAGGTGCCATTTGAAATGGACTCACTAGGTGTCCTGATGGGGGAAAAAGGAGAATCAGAACAACAAACACACCCACTTTAGATTGATGGTGTAGCACCTAATTGATATTGGAGATTGGGCTGATGATGGTGAACCAGCGTGGTGTGTTTGGGTGTCTGCTAAACACAACTTTGGGCCAGAGTCAGGCTTCCCGTTCTAACCCTATGAGTCACTGTCCTTCTTCACCGTAGCTTGGGTGCCTTCTCACTTAATGAGATGCCAGATCCCTGTTTATATCAGACTCTAACGGTACTAGTCTGCAAAACCTGTGGGGTTGGATGTTTTTCAGAATTGTTTTTTGTTTTTTATCTGGAATTGATAGAAAGGGAATACAGTGTCAAGACGGTAATGGGATATTCTAGAACTCTCCAGCCCAAGTGCATGGGCATTTGGACAGTGAACATAGGCATGGTCACTCTAAGTGGAGTGACAGGGAGACCCTAGCTATCCTCACACCAGGGCGGGCTGGGACATTTCAGAAGCAGCTTTTGCTCTTCAGAGCTCTTTGGAGCTTTGTACTTTCAGGTAAGCCATTGTAGGCTTGGATTTCGGAGCCTCTCTTCTTTCCCTCAAAACCAAAAACCAAACCAAACCGAAACAAAAAACCCCAAAACAACAAAAAAGAAAAGACGCTTGTTCCAGGGGCCTTTCAGATCCTTCCTGTTGGTCATTTTCAACTGTGTTTCAGTGTTATTTGTTTAAAGAATGCTTATGTATGTTCAGATAATTCATAACACCTTACGGACTAAGGGCCATGCTTCAGTATATTAAACACACGCCATGTTCACACACAGCATTTCTCAGGCTAATTTCCATATGTCGTAGGTATGGGAATGAATGCAGTGGGCATGTAGCACCTGGGATGGTCGATGACCTCTGATGACCATGTCTTGCCCCGCCCCCTGCCAGGAATATCTTCCAGGCTTAAAAAGGCTGCAAATAGGCCAGGCACTGTGGCTCACACCTGTAATCCCAGCACTTTGGGAGGCCAAGGCAGGTGGATCACCTGAAGTTGGGAGTTCGAGACCAGCCTGCCCAAAATGGCAAAACCCCGTCTCTACCAAAAATACAAAAAATTAGCCAGGCGTGGTGGCGGGCACCTGTAATCCCAGCTACTTGGGAGGCTGAGCCAGGAGAATCACTTGAATCCAGGAGGCAGAGGTTGCAGTGAGCTGAGACTGTACCACCGCACTCCAGCCTGGGCAACAAGAGCAAACTCTGTCTCAAAAGAAAAGATGGCTGCAGATGCCTTTATTAATATTTGCCTCTGACCTTTAGAACCAAAATAAACTGCACATGACAAGTAGAAGCTAAGTATTAAGAGGTCCTTAAAATGACACAAGGGAAGCAGCAGCATGTGGATAGGGTCCTGCAGGACACAGAAGATTCCGCAGTCCCATCCAATTTCCACTCAGTGCATCTGCATGATCCAGGTTAAGTTCTAATAAACATCAGCTCTTTCAAGAAATAGAAACATGGCGGGGCATGGAGGCTCATGCCTGTAATCCCAGCACTTTGGGAGGCCGAGGCTGGCACATCCTCTAAGGTCAGGAGTTTGAGAACAGCCTGGCTAACATGGTGACACCTTGTCTCTACTAATAATACAAAAATTTAGCTGGGCGTGGTGGCAGGTGCCTGTAATCCCAGCTACTTGGGAGGTCGAGGCAGGAGAATTGTATGAAGCCTGGGACCCGGGAGGCAGAGGTTGCAGTGAGCCAAGATTGTGCCACTGCACTCCAGCCTGGGTGACACGAGTGAAACTCTGTCTCAAAAAAAAAAAAAAAGAAAAAGAAAAAGAAAAAGAAACATATTGGTTAAAAATACGAAGTATTCTGATTTAAATGGGAGTATGATATATATAGTTTAAATATTAGAGAGATTTTATTTTATCATAAAACACGGTGTGTCATTTGAATTTGGCTGAATTTCTCATAGGGCCCACATGGCCACATGGAATGCCCGGGGCTGTGGGCACTCCTGGGCAGGTTCCTCATTACATTTCATATTGTGGTGGACGAAAGTTCTCAGCCTCCACGAATGCACTTCTGAGATGAACATGGAAGCCATGGGGAAGATGATTCACCACGCCAGGATTCAGCTTTGCACCTGGCTGTTCTGGAGTTCATCCGGCACTCAAAGTAAAACAGTCCTGTTTTAGCAACGCGTGTTTTTAGGGGGTCCTGGAAATAACCTGGGGTTCAAAAGTGTGCAGCCAAGAGTATGGGCCTCTCAGAGACAGCACCTTACATTGTAAAAGGGGAAGCGGATCGGAAGCCCAGCATCCCCTGGGTTTGAAGGGCTGGAAGGGGTAGGAGGAGAGGCAAACTCCTAGGAGGGCTGTGCGGGAGAAAACCCTCCAAAAAGTGCCATTCTGGTGCCATTTGTGGAGCTGCCATGAAAAGTAGCAGGAAAGGTGGCCGAGGCTGTGGCCATCTCACCTCCTCTGTCTCCCCCAGGCCTGGCGTGGGGCACTGGATGCCTGACCATGGGCAGGTTGAAATCCAGCAGGGAAGTTTCAGCCTCTGTTGGAGTCAGTGCCTGCGCCAGCCTCAAAGCAGCGTTTTAATCTTAAGATGCTCTCCCTAGTTTTTAATGATCGCCATTCTAACTGGCGTGAGATGGTATCTCAGTGTGGTTTTGATTTGCATCTCTCTGATGACCAGTGACGATGAGCATTTTTTCATATGATTGTTGGCCTCATATATGTCTTCTTTCGTAAAGTGTCTGTTCATATCCTTTCCCCACTTTTGAATGGGCAACCATTGTGGAAGACAGTGTGGCGATTCCTCAAGGCCTTAGAAATAGAAATTCCATTTGACCCAGCAATCCCATTACTGGGTATATATCCAAAAGACTATAAATCGTTCTACTATAAGGACACATGCACACGAATGTTCATTGCAGCACTGTTTACAATAGCAAAGACCTGGAACCAACCCAAATGCCCATTGATAATAGACTGGATTGGAAAAATGTGGCACATATACACCATGGAATATTATGCAGCAATCAGAAATGATGAGTTTGTGTCGTTTGTAGGGACATGGATGAATCTGGAGAACGTCATCCTCAGCAAACTGACACAAGAACAGAAAATGAAACACCGCATATTCTCACTCATAGGTGGGTGATGAAAAATGAGAACACATGGACACAGAAAGGGGAGTACTAAACACTGGGGTCTATTGGGGGGAAAAGGGGAGGGCCAGCGGGAGGGGGAGGTGGGGAGGGATAGCCTGGGGAGAAATACCAAATGTGGGTGAAGGGGAGAAGGAAAGCAAAGCACACTGCCATGTGTGTACCTACGCGACTGTCTTGCATGCTCTGCTCATGTACCCCAAAATCTAAAATCCAATAAAAAATTAAAAAAAAAAAAAAAAAAGATGCTCTCCCTGTTTTTTATGCTTTTACTGTTTCCCCTGAGGACCTCAAGGTTGTGCAGAGCTCTTAGTCTATGAAGCAGCGATTTAATTTTGCATAACTAAAATCTGGTGAAGTGGCAAAGGCCCAGGCGGGGGAAAAGGGAGCAGGATTCAAGAGAGGGTGGGAGGCAGGAGCAACTGCAAATCTTGGCACTGCTTGACGTCCTCACTCAGTAGTGGTGGAGACATTCAAAAAGGAAGAGACCAGGCCGGGCGCGGTGGCTTATGCCTGTAATCTCAGCACTTTGGGAGGCCAAGATGGGAGAATCACCTGAGGTCAGGAGTTCGAGACCAGCCTGGTCAACAGATAGAAACTCCGTCTGTACTAAAAATAAAAAAATTAGCTGCGTATGGTGGCGGTGTACCTATAGTCCCAGCTACTTGGGAGGCTGAGGCAGGAGAATTGCTTGAACCCAGGAGACAGAGGTTGTTGAGAGCCAAGATTGTGTCATTGCACCCCACCTGGGTAACAGAGTGAGACTCTGTCTGGGAAAAAAAAAAAAAAAAAAAGGAAGAGACTGTCTCTGCCCAGTGAGGGTAACAGCACAGCTCGTGTTCACACCAGGCCAGGCCCAGAGGGGTCCGGGAACACATCCTTGGAGAGGTGGCACCTGGGATGAGTCTGAAAGGGTGTGTTGGCATTGGCCAAGCGGAAGGCAAAGGCAGGGGGTGATACGTGGGAGGTGGTCATCCTGGAAAAAAGAACAAATGACCTGAGAAGGGAGGGGCGAGGGCCCTGGAGTCCCACTCTCCACGTCAGGCCTGGGATCCTCAGCTCTACTTTGCATGACAAGCGGATGAAGCAATCTCTTTCCACATGGCCTGTTTCCCTAGTCCTGTGCTGTCCTGCCACAGGTCAGTTCAAGTTCCGCAGAGGACCTTTAATAGCAAGTCACGGCAGAGAGACCCTGGCAGACCGGTTTCCCGAGGTTCGCCCACACGGGGGTCGGAGGGCTTTCATTTTAGACCTTTCTGGCTTTCTCTCAGGATCTCATTACCTCAGGATATCATTCTCTCAGGATCAGTATTATCTTCAATTCATTTATTCAACAAGAATTTATTGGCATCCAATTGGCCCAGTGCACTGGCCCAGGCATTGGGGCACAGAACAAGGGCACGGTTTCTGCTGTCTTGTCACAGGGCGTAAATCTGCAGAGAAGGACATTTCATAGCAAGAACGTGGCCCAAGTGACTGTTTAATGCCTGTTGTTTTAGGAGCTCAGAAGAGGAAAAAAGACCTTCAGCAAGCACCTCTGGGAGCCCTGCTCTGCACCAGGCCCTGTGTGAGGTGCCGGGGGGTGTGCAACATGGTGCCGGCTCTCAGTGAGTTTGGAGCCAAATTGGAGGAGACAGGCAAGACCGTTTCAGTGTCACCAGTGATCGACATCTTGGGCACATGAGATGAGGGGGATCAGTGCTTGATGCATGGATTACTCCAGGAGGATGGAGGAGCACCAAAAAGGCTGAGTATCTCTGGGAAAAAGTCGACCCCAGTGGGGGCTGGGGTGTGGGGCAGGTCGGCCAGCAGCAAGGGCAGAGGGAGCAGCAGGCACCAGGTGGCCAGATTATGCCAGTTGCAGGTGTCTGGCCAAAGATATTTTCTATTGAATTAAGTTCACATGAAGAGAATGTTCTAGGATGCTAGGCACAAGTTGGCATCACTTTGAACACATCTGATTGCCCACACATAACCTGGATAGCTGCTTCAGTGTCGGGTTAGCCTCTTGCTGAGTAGAGACAGGGAATGTGGAATGCTTAGAAGCGGTAGGGACTCCATGCCCCAGACAATCTCTACCCTAGCTTCGGGTTAGAAATGCAACCTGAAATTCACCAAGGGCAAGCAAATGAATGAGTCATGTTGATGCCCGCATTTCCCGGGCCATTGCATTGGGGGCCCTCACGCCCTGTGTGCTTGGTCAGATGGGTGGCTCTGTCTGGCTTGCCTGAGTGGCCTCTTGGGATTCCATTTCTGGGATTGTGAGGGAGGAGGGAGCCTGCCGATGGCAGGAAGGAAGCCTGCGAGCTGCTTCCACCTGTACAGGAGACAGCTGGTCTGCTCTGCTGCGGGAAGCAGGTGACAGCAATTTCTGAGCATCGTTTTTTGCAAGTGTTATTCCCCCACTCCCCTGGGTGTGGCTAAGCCTCCACTTTGAAGATGTGGATACAGCAGTGGCTGAAGCAGGTGGCTGCAGACCTGCAGGAAGCCTTCTCTTTCTCAGACCCAGAAAGTTGCCTGTCTAGATAATGAAATTGATTTTGAGGCTCTGTCAAATATCTTTTTTTTTTTTTTTTCAGGAGAGCAACCAGTTAGTAATTAGTTGTTCAATTCAACTGTTTTTTCTGCTTTCTTCAAAAAAAATTAAAAAAAAAAGTGGTAGATTTTTTTTTTTTTTTCTGGGCAAATTCTTAGGATTTAATTGCACTTAAAAATCGTGGAGCCTGTCAGAACAAATTGCACATAGAATAGTCTTATCCAGTAAAACTAGTCCTGTGATTGTCACCGTTGTCAGGCTTCTCAGATCACGTTGTGGGAAGGACGATTTAAGTCTACGTGGTGAACCGCACTTCAAATCAGCATTCAGCCTGAAGCCCGTCACGCTGAAAAACAAATACCCCAGTTTGGCAACCGTGATGTGTGAGGCATCAGACTTCCATTTTAAAATAATTCCAAAATTTGCCCCTGGAAAGAGAAGTATCTACCCCATTGGTTTAAAGTTAAGGCGGTGGCATTAAATCTGTAAATTTTTTTTTTGCAAAGACAAATAGTTTTTATAGCATATTAAAAATAGTAAAGCATAAACAGTATTACCAGCTTCATGCGAAATGGCATCTGCTATTTGGCTCAGTCAAATTCTTGTTTATTCCTGTAGCAAAGGAGGAAGGCTACATGTCGGGAGTAGAAACGGCCAAGTCTTCAGTGGTTAGAAGAGGGACTATATTTGGCCAGGCCCTGGCTCAAGCCTGTAATCCCAGCACTTTGGGAGGCCGAGGCGGGTGGATCATGAGGTCAAGAGATCGAGACCATCCTGGTCAACAAGGTGAAACCCTATCTCTACTAAAAATACAAAAAATTAGCTGGGCATGGTGGTGTGTGCCTGTAATCCCAGCTACTCAGGAGGCTGAGGCAGGAGAATTGCCTGAACCCAGGAGGCGGAGGTTGCGGTGAGCCGAGGTCGCACCATTGCACTCCAGCCTGGGTGAGAAGACCGAAACTCCGTCTCAAAAAAAAAGAAAAAAATAAATAAAGAAAAGGGACTACATTTAGGGTATGAAAACCCCCAGTGCTCTTATTTTTTACCCCAAGAAACACTTTCGTTATTTGTTCCTCTATTTTCGATAAGTGATTAATCAATTTATTTTCATGGAAAGCAAGTGTCATACCACACACATCTTATCTGTATGACCAATGTGAGTTCTCGGGGAGAAGGGGGTGCCCCCTAATTTTTACTCTCCCTCCCAGAGCTCAACTCTGGTGTCGGCAAATGATAAACCTCAGTTAAATGAGTACTGAATCTACGAAGGATGAAAAGTAGTTACTTTAGTGTCTGACACTATTTTTAAGCTAACTGTATTACGTCTATCAATTACCAGCATTTAATTTATATAAATAATATATGTATTTTTATATAGTTCCCTGAATATCAGGATGGATAGGAAAAGCACCTCCCTTATAAAAAAGTGTCACTTCTACTCTTCAGCACTCTGGAAAAGGTGAGTTGGATGATAGACTGCTGAGTTGTTGAAACTTTTCAGAAGTGAGATGCTCAATGAGAATTCAAGCCGCGCTTGGCAGTTGGGAGTCTGGCCCAGAATGGGACTTCCTCAGGCCCAGGGCTGGCTCTTCAGCTCTGTGCTGTGTTGTGCAAATTACTTGGTCTTTCTACCCCTCACTTTCCTCATCTGCAAAAGACGTGGACATCTGTGTCTTCATCATGCAGCTATTGGAAGGATTAACCACACAATCCAGGTAGTGTATTTTGCTCAGGGCCTCATGCTTAGAAATCAATTGTTAATAAGAAAACAGGATTTAACAAAAACAAAATTAGAAAAACTAAGCTGGTTGAATATATTTTTTGAAGGGCATATTAAGAGTATTGGTATGTTTATGTATGCATAATAATTAATGTGTTAATTGATTATATATATTCCTCTTCTCTGAATCCTAAAGAAATGTAAAAATACATTGCCCATGCAAGTTTAGTGTATCAGTATGATGTGTAGACATATACGCACATATACAGATATATTCAGATATGTGTGTGTGTGCACACAGATGCGAGCACACACCTGTATCTGGCCAGTTTGTACATTTTGCAAGCTGTCAAATAACAGCAGAGGGCTGGTGTCAGCCCTACACCTGCTCTGGAGCTGCAAGGATCCTTCCAGCCAACATCAGCTTGGACTCTTCCACTTAGAAGAGAGGACCACAGACACTGCTGTTGAAATAGAAATTCCTGGTGTGTGAGTCTGAGTCCGAAGCGCGGGTTGCAGTGGAGGACAGGCTCACAGGCTGTTCCCTGCTGGCACCACAGGCTCTGCCAGCCTTGAAGGCCATTGGAGATATGGGGAAAGCCTCCTTCCTCTTCCTCTTGGCAGGCATGGGCAGCCCTAGCCCCAGGTTGGCCAGTTCCTCAAGTCCCCCCTGGCAGGCACTGTTTTGGTGTCAGGCTGGTCGCTGTGGAGGGAGGCATGAGCAAGGTGGAGGGGTAGGGACACGGACCACAGATGGCTTCCAGGCAGACCTGGCTCTGTCTTTGGCCTTGGAACCTTCCAGAGCCTCCCAATCCTGTTGTGTACAGATGAGCTTGTGTTGCCAGGATCAGCTGCAGGAATGGGCTATCCCCGTTTACAAGCAGGGGAGGCGACCAATGTGGTAACACCTGCCCCAGCCGACGGGGAGGCGGCTGCAGTCTGCAGTACTTCGCTATGATAGGGGCTGGAGGCAGGAAAAACCAAGGGTGTCTGATATGTCAGCGCTTCTGTGAGTCAACGTGTTTCGTCCACTTCTTCCTTGGACAGATCTGTTTTGCCGAAGATGTCATTTTTCACAAAGAGATATTTTTCCACCTTGCAGTTATCTTTGTGTTAGAAAGAGGAGGAAACCAGCTTACATGCTGACTTGTTTCTCCGCATAAAGCTCCTCCTCCCAAACTCTCCTATTAAATCAGGGGCTGAGAATTAAAAAAAAAAAAAAAAAAAACCCAGAGGATTCTCAGTTTATTCTGAATAACTAAGCTAAATAATATTGTAAATGTTGATAGATATTATTTATCAAACTTGAACTGGCCAAGCATTAAAATATCCTACATATTTAATATTTTGAGAAGTGAATAAATATACTATTTATTTTTAAGCTACAAAATTAGGTTCAGATATGTCTACTAAAAACCCATCTGATGACATATTTAAGGTTACTTGGTAAAAAAAAAATGTTTAGGATTGGGTCCACAAACAAAACCATTTACATGTGAAACACTGTTAATTACCGGTCGTTTGACGTCATCTGGGTGACATTTAAGACTGGTTTGTGTGTGTAGACAGAGCCTCAATGTGAACCTCGTCTATAAAAAGGCAACACTTTTGATTACAGTTCTGAGTAAGGATTATGTAATACATTATTATAAAGTGGATTAAACTGCTTAAGTGTTTTTCCCAAAGAGAACCTTAGGATAAACTCTTCTATGATTCTGTCAGTGTCTCTGATGACTTTGTCTTGAAACTAAAGGACGTTAGGGGCTAGCTTTAATAACATGCTGGCCGTGTCCAGTGCTGGAGGGCCTGGCCTGTGCTTCCTCATTTATTCCAGATGCCAATCGAGCAAGACAAGTGTTGGTATCATCCCCATTTTACAGATGAGGAAACTGCAGGCCAGTAGGGCTTCCTCATCCCGGCTCAAGTGGGATTTCAAACTCGAAGAGCCCGTGTGCTTCCTGACTGTGCAGTGCTGCTCCTCGGTCCTCTAGAGGCGTGTGGGGATTTTTAATGGTGGCATCTTATTACCTCCCAAACTATAGAGTAATAAATACAAACGGATGTAAATTAGTACACTGGGCAGACGTCACAGTACCGAGGGTTTTGAACTTCCGCCTGAAGTCTCCTTTTGTAATGGGCTGGCAGCCTGTTACAGCCGTGGGATTGAGAAATGTTCACCCAGTGTGAACAGAACCACTGCATGACGAGCAGAGGACGTTTCCAAATGGAATCCGTCCTGTGGAATTTTAGGCGAGAACCAATGTTATGTTATAAATACGGACTCCACATACAATGCCAACTGCTAACCAGTGGCTAATGGGGAGAGCTAAAAACAATTCCAATGTTAAAAAAAATTGTTCAGTGGCTACTGAGCCTCTCCTATGCCCAACTGCTGGGATACACAGAGTCCTGTTCCCGGAGCGCCAGGCTTGTCCGGCGGGACAGAGAAGCACATCCAGAGAAAATGAAAATATTTCTAGATGAAGGTGAACGGAGTTCTAAATGTGAAAGTGATATATAATGAAGGTTAAAAAAAGGAAATATCGGCCGGGCAGGGTGGCTCACACCTGTAATCCCAGCACTTTGGGAGGCCGAGGTGGGCAGATCACCTGAGGTCAGGAGTTTGAGACCAGCCTGGCCAACATGGTGAAACCCTGTCTCTACTAAAAATACAAAGACTTAGCTGGGCATTGTGGCTGTGCCTATAATCCCAGCTATTCAGGAGGCTGAGGCAGGAGAAGCACTTGAACCAGGGAGGTGGAAGTTGCAGTGAGCCAACATAGCGCCACTGCACTCCAGCCTGGGTGACAAGAGTGAACTCCGTCAAAAAAAAAAAAAAAAAAAGGAAACATTTTCAAATATCATAAGGATACCAGTGATTTCAAAAGGGACAAGTTAAACTTGGGGAATAGGAAGAATTAGGAACGAATAGTGACACTTAACGGAATATTGATCGGAGGTTGCAAGCTATTGAAACCGAAATAAGTCCTTAGGGCTTCATTGCCCAATTGCAACCAAGACAGACCAACAGACTTTTGAGTGAGCAGCAGCATAGCGCATTTCTGATGTGTGTATTTCAACACATTTGATTTATTGGTTAAGTGAAGTCACCGATGAGCAAATATCTTTGGGAATCCCCCACCCCCCACCCACTGGCCATCTGCATTTAGAGAATCCCAGAAATCTGTGCCGGTAGAGGCGGGGGGACAAAGAACAAGAGATTTTAGTTTTGAGTTAGTCCATTAGGGAATTAGATGTGTTTGTGCTCATTTTAAGCAGAAGAAATACATTGCTAGAAGAAGAAGAGAATCCCAGCTCGATTCCTGCCCACTGGAGTCCATGGCACAACTTCCAGATGGTGATATTCAGATTCTTTTGATATTTCTCCAGCTAGGGATATGAAATACATATAAGAAAAAAAATCTTATGCCCTGGAAGAAAAATAAGCACATCCTAACTATTGTCAATCTCGTGTCTATATTTAGTGAAATGATCACCGCCTATTTGAATGTCATGAGGTCAGCCACTGGGGCCACTAGAGTCTAAACCTCATACAGCCAGCCCGTCCCATTCACCTGGCATTCCCAGTGCTTCAGACAGGGTCTGGGATGTCGCAGGGGCTCAGAAGGATGTCATGATCAGGTGACATGATGACCGACAGAGACAAATGTAGAATGGGGGATATTTGAATGAGAAGTACCTTTTGGACAGTAAGTTAAAATAAGGAGTAGACCCTTGAGGAGCTCTTGGTGTTATTCGATGATGCAGTCTTCCTGACCCTTTCCTGAGGTTCTTAAATTACTGAGGAAGAATAAGGAAGACCCAGGAAGGGATTCCAAAGAGCACGTGGGTAATTCACAGTTAAGGAAGATATACAGTGTTGAGAAATTCAGTAGCACCAAACGGCAGACTGAAATCAGACTGGGCAGTGGACTCCTCGCTGCGCTCAAACACGCAGGCAGCATTTGCATTTCAGAAGTCATTTTTGGGAATTAATTTGAAGAGGGAAGGATTTTCCTTTCCTTTCCTTTTACAGGATGGTTCCCCCTAATGAACTGTTTTAAGCGGACGAAAGAATTCATTTGGCACGCTCATGCTTAAAACCCACAGGAAAAAAAGCAAAGTTCTCTTAAGGATGTCAGCTCCAGACTAGAGGAGTCCGTTTGAAAAATCTTGCTTTTGAGAAAGTGGCAGAATTACATAATTATTCACAACTCATAAGAAATTAAAATACTTCTTCCAAATATGAAGTTGTGAGATAACAAAAACCACAAATTCTAGACTTGCGGAGGGTGTGTGCATCTTTTACCCTCCCACACACAAACCCACATCAAAGAGTCTGGGTGGCGCTGGGCCGGAACTCGTGGCCGCGCTCGCCTTGGTGCGCCTGGGCCATGGGAGGAGGCTGCCGGGCCGCTCTTCCCCAGCACCTCCCTGAAGGAGCTCCGGGGGCAGCGAGGATGCTGAGGACACAGCGCCAGAGAGGCAGGCGGCGGCCCCTGCAAGGAGCTGGTCCCCACAAAGCACTCGGAGAGCACGAGGTTCCTTCTCACCCACTCACAGCAACGCTGCACGAGGTGAGGAACGACCTGGAAAAGTCCCAAAGTAAAGGCATCGGGTGATGAGAGGAATCCGGGGTGGAGCAGTGGTCAGATCAGACCCCAGGGCTCTGTCATTCTGGGCAGGAGCCCCTGCCCTGTTGTCCTGAGTGGGCATAACTTTGAAAATCAGGGCACTTCTTCTAACAAGACTCATTTTTAAAAGCTCATGTTACCTGTTGAAAACCCAAGGGAGAGTGGCCTTTGGTGGATGGATTAAGCGTCACTCGTTCAGTCCCATCTTATGGATGAGGCTGCTGGGATTCCAAAGTCAAGTCAAGCAGATGGGCTTCCTGTCTGCAAGGAGAGTGCCACCTAGCAGGCCCATCTGGTGGGCAAACTGTGGGCACTGGATGAGCAAATAGTGCATGGTGCTGATGAGAGAAGATGCAGATGGGGGGTGCCCAGCAGCCCCAGAGGAGGGCTGGGGTGGAGGGTGAGAGAGGAGGGGTGGGCTGGAGGGAGGGAGAGGAGGGCTGGGGTGAGGCCAGGAAAGGAGGCTGAGCCCTTGAGCATGGAGTGGGCACGGGCCAGGGGCACTGAGGTAGCAGCCTGCGCAAAGGTGAGGGGGCAGCAGATGGACCTGTGTGTCTGTTGGGGGGATCCTTGAGTGCAAAGGGCTGAGGAGTGGGGACAGGCAGGAGACTGTTGGGACTGGCCATGGGGAGCCGTGGATGGGTGTCATCTGGGGGTGCCAGTCTAGCAGCACTGGAGAGGCAGGACTGTGGTGTCAGATGGGGGTGCGGCTGGCCAGCTGGGAGACCCCCAGAGGCTCAGCAGGAGGTGCCAGGGCCTGAGCTGTTGAGATGGAGAGAAATTCCAAGGATGCCACCCGGGCAGAGCTCAGACGGACCTTGGCCTCCCTGTGGGGGCCATAGGTGCCGGCTAGTGCCCTCTCAGTGGGTACCACCCCTGGGCAAAAGTGAGGAGATGACTGGTGAACACAGCCTGCCAGTGGGTAGCATGTTTAGATTTAGCACTTGGGAGCAAATTTAGGACTGGGTGTGTACGTGGCAGCTGAGGCCACTGCAGGGTGGGCATTCCAGGGCAGTGGGTGTTTAGAGGGCAGAGGAGACTGTGGGAAGAGCCCCAGATGACCCGGCCTCTAGAGGTGGGCCAGGAGGTGGGCCAGGAGGATGGGAGGGTGGGAGAAGCCCCCATGGGGAGAGGCACCACCGGAAGGCGGAGGCAGTGGCGGGACGGCCACGGAGACCTCCGAGAAGAAAGGGCTGAAAAGTCTGTGGAATCCTCTGGGTCAGCAGGTCCTGGGAACCATTGCCCAAGCAATTCCTGGAGACAGAAGGCTCACTGCGTCGGGCTAAAGTGAATGGAGCTGGAGGCGGGTGGATGGTGGAGGACAGAGGCTGTGGCTGGCTCATTTCGGGTCTACTCTAAAGCTTGGCACACAGTGAGTGCCCAATCCATACATTCCAATGGGAACTGTTTCCCCTATTTCCACAGACCTCCATTAGCAACGCTCTTTTACCAGTGTTCTCTTATTTAACATTTATAAAAGCACGGAGCCTCAAAACAGAAAACAGGCTCATGAACTTGACCAAGGAGGAGCAAGTGACCAAAGCAGACCCATCCAGTTGGTGTTTTTCCGTGTCCCCGGTTGGTCTTCATAGAGTCTCCCCTGTAGAGGGGGTCTTACCTTTGCTCGCACGTTAACTGCCCGGGGCACGGCCTTCAACACACAATTCCTGTCTGACGCTTTGAATACCTTCCACGCGCCAGAACCATGAGGGACCCGGGGCTGCTGCCCTTCGGGAGCTCACAGTCTAATGTCTTTGCTTAGCATGGTGGAAATTGGATAAAATCAAATTCTCCGGAAGAAGAGGAGGCAGGGCCCAAGGAGCATCAGCAGCACCCCGTTTGTATGTGCAACCCCTTGAAGGGACCAGATGACCAAGAGAACTGTGTGACAGTACAACAGTGACTGCAGGAATAAGGGCACTGCCTTCAGTAAAGCTCACCTCTGGAGAATTAGCCAGCCTTATGGCAGAGAAGCTCTGAGAGCGAAGGGGTTAAAATAACAAATAAATGACTTTATTTAGACGTTAGCATTTCTGGCATTTTTTTCTAGCATTTTTTTTTTTTTTTGCCAGAGTATTTGATGTGACAGGTTTTGTTTGCTCACACTTGTCTCTCTTTTAAAATTCTCATATCAGCAGTAAAAGCTATTTCTTTTTCCTGTAACATCTTGAGCTTGGTATCCAGTGATGGGGGAAATTGCTCTTGCATTCCTTGAAATTATAATATTATGCCTAATTTTGGGGGAGAAAAATTAGAGTAATTTAGATCTGGAGGGTTCCGGAAGCCTGCAGGCAGGTCAGTTGCAGCATTCTTGCTGATTAGTTATCTAAAACATGTTTTCGCCCCAGGGCAGGCGCTACCATTTCTGGCATTCTCTAGAAAGGCAAGGATGGTCATCACCCATTTTTGAGGTGGCAGTCAGGTCTCGGATGGGCTCTGGTTAGCGAGTGGGAAGCCTCGGACCATCCCCCGATTCACTGTTAGGGAGCAGGTGAACAGGTGGACAAAACCAGGATGCTCTCCTGGCTCTCTTCGTGAAGCCGCCTACCACTATAAAAAGCATCAGTGTCACCCTCGGTACCACTGTAACTCTGAACGCACAAGTGCTGTTGCAAAGGATGCCTCTCTGAGGTGGGCAGTCGGCTTCGGGCACTGCCCTGGAAATGATGGGTGCATGTGGAAAGCTTGTGGAGGGAAGTCTGTCTTCTTGACCCTGAGATCATGTACAGGCCATAAACAAAGCACAATGTGTTGCCAATCATTTTAAAAGCAAGGTGGGAGTTTGCTCATGGGAGTGAGACTCTGCCGTCTTTCCCAGTTTCCTTCGCTTTTCTGCAGGCCTCTTTTGGTCACTTCTGGTCCCCACAAGGGTGCTACCTCTTCGGCCACCGATTTCCGGGTGAGCGTACACATCCTTTGCATGCGTGGCTAATGGGAACTCTTCACTCCTTACATCTTTTGGTGGGGCTGGGTGAAATGCATTCTGCAGTTTTCGGCGTGGAGGGACCAGCCAGTCTCAACTGGCTGGCATTTCCTAAACTTCTCTGTGTATCGCTGGGAGCACTGCATTCCCACTCTAAAGAGGAGGCTGGGGAGCCAAATGCCTGGAATTCTGTAATGTGGGCTGCAGTGTAAACTGTGGTAGGGTTGAACTAAGGACTGTTCTAGAAAAGCCTGTAAGTAATTAAGTTCTCCCTCCAGCAAGGTAAAAGCTGAGTCTGAAGTATATTAGTACAAAGAAGAGTGAAACCTTTGTTGGTGGTTATATTATTTTTTTCTCATTTTTTAATGTAAGTAAATAAAGAATTCTGGCAAGACAAAAAAATCTCCTATCTCCTTACTGACCTAAGGAGAGAAAAACAAAAGATGTAGCGGTTGTTGGCTGCGTGTGTTAAATCGCTGAGGTCAGGATGAAACTTACATTACCCTGTTTCAGCAATTCCCAGACCATGTTCCTGGGAATAGAAGAAAGTTCCTGGGGAGGGTGGGAGAGGGGAGAGGAAGATTTTGTAGCCAACTGCATTTCAGAAACCTCGCATATTGTATCCTCTCCTTTGGAGATTCTCAGTGCACTTTGGTGTATTAAAAAAAGTGCAGGGCCGGGTGCGGTGGCTCACCTGTAATCCCAGCACTTTGGGAGGCCGAGGCGGGTGGATCACGAGGTCAAGAGATCGAGACCATCCTGGTCAACATGGTGAAACCCCGTCTCTACTAAAAATACAAAAAATTAGCTGGGCATGGTGGCGCGTGCCTGTAATCCCAGCTATTCGGGAGGCTGAGGCAGGAGAATTGCCTGAACCCAGGAGGTGGAGGTTGTGGTGAACTGAGATGCGCCATTGCACTCCAGCCTGGGTAACAAGAGCGAAACTCCGTCTCAAAAAAAAAAAGTACAGTGTGCCTTTGATGAGCTGAGCGTTTTCTCATCCCCTGTGACCACAGAATCCTTCTGCACAGGGCACCTGCTCACGTCTTAGGGGAGTGACTACTTACTTCGTCCACAATGGAAATGCCGTCATTAGCGATTGTCCTACCTGCCAGCCTCTGTCTTTCTCTGAGCTGGCTTCGTGCCGCGTTGTCTGGATCTGTGTTGCCACACAGTCCACTGTGATGTGTGTATTACGCTTTTAAGACAGATTGCCTTTGTGCATCTTTTTCTTGCATTGTTTCACTTGTTGTGCTAAAATCAAATTATTTTTGGAATTGAAGAATACAAGTAAATAAATGTTTTTAAAAATTAAAAAACAAAGTGGTTGAAATAAGAAGAAATAATGCTTGCAGCTTGCGGGGCATGTGGAGGCACTCGTCCAAGGATCCTCCCTGTGTTGTGACCCATTTCATGGTCCCGGCGTTGAGGTCGGGTGAAGCCTGCAGACCGTTTCTCAGACGAATGTTTTTAAATGAATAAAGTACTGAGAGTCACAGAGGAAACCTGTTCTATGGAAATAAGGTCACCGTATATCAGAAGCCACCTTTGTGATGTATATTTGCATCTTTATTCATACTTAAATAAGGTGTAGCGGTGTAAATTTAACGACTACCGTGACTTCGATGTAGTGATGAGTGCAGGTGAGATTTTCAGATGCTGCAAACACTTTAATGTGATAAAACATCTGTAGTTTCCATTGACAGCAAAGTCACAGACACCGAAAATACCACTGAGGTTTCTTGCCTACGTTTATAATTGAAGCAAATATTCTAAGGGTCTGTTAGAGAGTCTGGAAAATAAAGGTAGAATTTTTTTCCCATTCAAGTTTACAAACCACCTTGAGGCATATGCTAACTACCAACAGGTCAAAGTTAAGTTTGTGTCATTTGGGGAATGTGAGCTGATAATTCATAAAACCAAACCTTGGTGTGTAAGGGGACAGGACAGGGCAGCTTGGGGACTAAGCCTGACATGGAGTGGCCAGCCAAGGTCAGCAGGATGCACGGCAGCTGGTGCCCTGTGCCCACCCCACTGGAGCCCTCCGGCTGCAGCGTGCAGTGGTAACCAATGCACAGTGCCCCATGCTGTTTTTCACAGTTTCTGATTTTTAGACTTTTTTCGCTTTTATTCATGTCTTCTCACTTTTGGGGGATACACTGCAGCCTCTGTTGGCAGTCATTTTCTGGAGGCATTCCTTTGAGCTAATCTTTGGTCATTCCTGGGTCCCTTGAAGTTCTCAATCCACAGGAGTTTTGCAGGAGCCCAAGGACTTGGGTAAACACACTCACAACAGCGCCTCTGTATCCCTGTCTCTTTCTCCCAGGGCCCCTTAAGGGATTTGGTATTTGTGAAGGAGGATCGTGTCATTTGCCACAAAGTCTAACAAATTAGGAAGTCCAAAGACCCAGAGCTAAAGATTCAGGCCCTTGCAGCTGTTTCTCGGATATTCTCATAACCAGCTCATCACGTAATTATTCATCAAATCACCTTCTAGAAGCTGTAGGGCAGTGGTTATCAAACTGTCGGTCACAACACATTGCTTGCCTTAATCAAAGTAATTTAGTGAGTGGTGACCAACATTTAAACAATGAAATAGAAAACCTAGTCAGGTGTGCTGGTGCACACCTGTAATCCCAGCTACTCGGGAGGCTGAGGCAGGAGAATTACTTGAACCTGGGAGCCGGAGGTTGCAGTGAGCCGACATCACGCCGCTGCACTCCAGCCTGTGAAACAGAGCAAGACTCCGTCTCCGGGAGAGGGGGAGGAAGAGGAAGAAATAGAAAACAATAAAAAACATTACTAGTAAAGGTAACTATTCTATCGTGAAACCGATGTCTCAGATGTGTTCTCTCGCACCGAAGCGTGTGTGTACTAGATTACCATGTTTCATATATTCAGTTCTTACTCTGGGTCATTAACAAAGAACGAGGGACTCCCTGTGGCAGGGACTATTCCGCAAGCGTCAAATTCCAGAGCCTCCCGTGGGTAACGCTGTGGTTGAGTGGAGTAGTTGGCACATTAACTGCGTATGTGAGAAGCTGACAATACAAAGGGCAGCTGTGTGGCTGTTTGACACCCGGCAGAGCACCTGTCACAGGTGAGATGCCATGCCATCCAGGTCAGAGGGTAAACCCGGGCTCACAGCTCCACGGGAATCTTAGTGTCTGGAGGCCAGAGCTGGGTTTTGTTCTGTTCCCTGTTTGCAGGGCGGGAGGAAGTTCGGCATGGACGCCTTTCAGAAGCTGGAATGTGAAGGGGTCAATCTTTGAATCTCACGGGCCATGTGAAGGGGCCTCACGTTGTATTAAACACAGGGGAGGCCACCCATGGGCATTAAACAAACAGGGAAGTGACATGATGTGCTGTGTGCTTTCAGAAATGTCTCCCTGGATGCACTGAAGCGCTGCCAGACCAGAAGCAGGAGTGCCCCCAGGGAAGTTTTGCAGAAATCCGGGTGGTGGTTGATCCGGGTGGGCTGGGTGGCACCAGTGAGGCTGGAGATGGGTAAATATGGATCTATAAAAGACTTAGGAGACAGAAACTAGGGTGCAGCTGGCTAACATTTTCTGTAAGGGGCCAGATGGAAATAGTTAGGACTCCGTGGGCTACGCCATCTCTGTGGTATGCACTCAGCTCTGCCGCTGTGGTGTGGAAGGGACCACAGACAAAACAGAAATGAACGGGCATGGCTGTGTTCTAATAAAACTTTATTTGCGAAAGCAGGCCGTGAGCTGGGTTTCCACGGTTGTAGTTTTCAGACCCTGGATCTCAACCAGCGGTGATTCTGCGCCTTGCAGGACTTGTCCCTCCAGACATTGCCAAATGTCTGGAGATGTTTTGGCTGTCACACCCAAGGAGCGGGTGCTGCTCGCGTGTAGTGGGTAGAGGCCAGGAATGCTGATAGACACCTGCAGGGCCCAGGACAGCTCCCGGTGCCGAGTGGCACAGAGTCATCTGTGGATGTGGTGCGCGTTTGAGCGTTAGTCAATCGTGAAACGAGATTCAGGGTTTTGCTGGCACTGACATTACCTTTCCTTTCCAGGGGAAATATATGGTATAACAATAATGCAATTTAAATTAAACTACTTTGTTAACTACAAACATAAGCAGGATCGGCTCCCCCTAGTAACTTTAAAAACACTTCTCTTTAGTCCCTCTAGATGGACACCTGTTTACAGGCAGTCCCTTAGGTTTTTTCCAGATTGTTTTGTTAAGATTACATGTGCCTCACACATTCAGAAAACACAAAATCCAATTGTGCATTTTATGTTTGTGTTTACATAAAATGCAATTGTGAGAGAGCTTCTGAGGTTTCCCAAGTCTTCTCCAGAGATCCCAGTTTTCCAGCCACACAGGACTGTTCCAGGGGTCGGGCTCTTCAGGGTGAAGAGACCAGGGTTCCCGAGATGCTGGAGTCCTTGTAGTCTTACTCCGACTCTGGGTCGGTCAGCTTCATGCTAGTGCTGGCGATCTTGGCTGGAGTGGTGATGTGTGATTGCCTGAGCTGACTAGGTCTCTTGGGCTGGTATTCAGCATTTCCCTGGCTCTCTGCTGTCTCTGAGGAAGCCTCAAGACAGGGATCATCAGCTGGGCGCGGTGGCTCACACTTGCAATCCCAGTACTTTGGGAGGCCGAGGTGGGCAGATCACAAAGTCAGGAGTTTGAGACCAGCCTGGCCAACATGGTGAAACCCTGTCTCTACTAAAAATACAAAAATTAGCGGGGCATGGTGGCAGATGCCTGTAATCCCAGCTACTCAGGAGGCTGAGACAGGAGAATTGCTTGAACCTGGGAGGCGGAGGTTGCAGTGAACCGAAGATGGCACCATTGCACTCCAGCCTGGGGGAAAGAGTGAGACTCGGACCCCCCCCCAAAAAAAAGAAAAAAAGAAAAGGGATCATCAGCTGGATTGGATTGTATGAGCGCTTCACCAGTACTCCATCCAGGTGGGGGGGCCGGGCAAGTAGCAACCTAGAGTTCTTATCCCTCCTCATTTTCAAACACTCGTTTGGAGAGCTGTAAGAATCACTTCTATGTCCATCTCTCCCTGTCTAAACAGCCAGGGGAACTAGGGCGGAGTATGCGACCTCTTCTGTCAGGTCCTTTGTGCCACTAGACCCAAATGACTTTTCTTTCATTTCCTAAATGTTTTTGGAATGACAAACTCTGTTCCTTTCGCAATATTGTCAAGTTACTTGAAGGTTTCATCATAAGATTCATTATGTAAGTCTTGACATTATAATACTGACTTTTTAAAAGAATTTTTATATAACACAATGAAATTGACTACTTAAATGAATTGATACCTAATGTCAATAATTTTAGAAATATATGACTGTTTAATTATCAAAATTTTATTTTTTCCCTTATATTTCTTTTCAACATATCCCACATATTTTTAAAAAATGAAACTTGTGGCAAGGTGCGGTGGCTCACGCCTGTAATCCCAACACTTTGGGAGGCTGAGGTGGGGAGATCACGAGGTCAGGAGTTCGAGACCAGCCTGGCCAACATGGTGAAACTCTGTCTCTACTAAAAATACAAAAATTAGCCGGGTGTGGTGGTGCATGTCTGTAATCTTAGCTACTCAGGAGGCTGAGGCAGGGGAACTGCTTGAACCAGGGAGGCAGAGGTTGCAGTGAACCGAGATGGTGCCACTGTATTCTAGTCTGTGACAGAGTAAGACTCTGCCTTGGAAAAAAAAAAAAAAAAGAAAAGAAGAAACTTGCATTTTAAAATAGTTTTAGATTTACAGAAAAATTTCAAAAATAGCACAGAGGGTTCTCATGTACCCCCTCCCCAATTGCCCCTAAGATTAACATGTTACAGTAGTGCGGCACACTCGTCACAATGAATGCACCAGTGTGAGCACATTACTTAAACAAGTGCATGCTTTCCTCCCCTTGCTTCGGCTTTCTCCTGATGCTCCCTTTAGGGTCCAGGGCACATGTTATGTTTGGTCATCATGTCTCTCGGCTGCTCTTGACCTTGACAGTTTCTCTGACTCACCTTATTTTTGAGGACCTTGACAGTTTGGAGGAGTCCTGGGCAGGGAGTCTGTGGAATGTCCTGCAGTTTGGATTTGTCTGATGTTTTCCTCGTGATTATATGGGCTTACGGGTTTTGGAAGGAAGAATACAGAGGTAAAGTCGTTCTCATTCCACCCCAAAGTGCCCACCATCAACATGGTTATCAGCGATGGTGTTGACCTCTGTCACCAGGTGGATGCAGTGTTCGTCAGGCTTCTTCTCTGGACAGTCACTCACGCCCCCTTTCCCATGCCATCATCTCTGGATGGAAGTCACTATGCACAGCTCCCACGGGAGCGGGGAGCTAGGCGCTACCTCCTGTCTGGCAGAGAATCTACATAGAGCGTTTGGAGCTGCTCTGCATGGGAGACTCGGCTCTTCTGGCCTCCGTTAGTAATTGACTCAATCATCTGTTTCTATCAGTGTAGACTCGTGGACATTTATCTGACGCTTTGGGCTATCAGCCAATATTGTGTTACTTGTTTTGTTGCTTGAATAGTTCTGGCTCCAACCCTCGGGAACGTGTTCAGTTGACTCTTGTGGTGTTGACATACCTGCCGTTGTGGGTTTTGTTGCTGGTGTTGGCAGTTTCATTTACTTATCTCTTTCACACGTGCTTATTTTCTGGCAAAATAAAATACTCTAGGCTCATCAGTCCTAGAATCAGCTGTTTCTCCAAGAAGCCCTGGTTCCTTTCATTGGAGAATGGTAGGAGACAACAGATCTGGGTATGAACTTTGCTTATGGCTACTGGATATCATTGCTTCTAGGGCCTCTCAGCTGTCAGGGCAAGGAAATATATGTGTGTATAGGAGCCTATGCACACATACATCTCTATAAATGTTTCTATGTATAGCCGTCTGTATCTGTGTGAAGATGAGCCTGAATTCATGCTGATGTCGCCACCTCCAATCCGTCACCACGCGGTCCTGCTAACCTCCTCCCTGGCTTGCCCATCACCTCCCACTTCAGTCATATGCTGTTTAGCATAGAAGAGCTGCTCTTCCTTAAAAGCACGCATTTGTTCTGAGCTCAAGGTTTTCAGTGGTACTGATTTATCATCCCCCTCCTGCCCTAAGTGTGTTAAGCAAACAGCAAGCTAATACAACCCTGGGATAAGTGTTAGAGACACACATTTTTGAGGCTTGGGAGCTGCTTGTCTCTCCTCCAGTTTTCATGTGCACTTTTGTACAGCTTCAAGAGTCACTGCTATTTCCATCTACCCCTTTTAATGGCCACGGGGAACTAGGATGAAGAGTCCAATCTTCTCTTTCAGGTCCTCCGCACCACTGGACTCAATTTACTTTGAAGAAAAAGCTGGGATAGCCACAAGAAACAGGAAGCTTCAGATCCCCAAGAAATGAGGCAGTGTGTGCCTCATGTTCTGGGAGGCTGTGAAAACAGCGTGGTTCCTAGCTATCCAAGTGTGTTGTCTCAGGCAGGGATTGCCCTCGATTTACTGAGGCAGTGCTCTCAGGAGAAAGGGGTGGCACCAGCAGACTAGGGCAGGGCGAGGAGGTGAGCTAGGGTGTGGTCTCAGCTGCGGTCTACCCTCAGCCTCATTCCGTGGCGGCTGTGGGAGGTGAATTGCACCACGGAGCTGATTCCACCTTGGGCTAAGGAGGGCTTTCTCCTCCTGGTGGAGCTGGGGAGGGCTCTCTCCTCCTGGTGGAGCTGGGGAGGGCCTTCTCCTGGTGGAGCTGAGGAGGGCTTTCTCCTCCTGGTGGAGTTGAGGAGGGCTTTCTTTCTGCCACCGGTTCGTTGGCACATGTCCTTGGCCGGCAGGTGTTTCCAGGAACATGGAGGTTACTATGGATCATGAACTTGACTTTGTTAAATATTCTGCAGGCTACCTGTGTTTTGAGTCATTTTGTCTCTCTAGGACCTACTGGAAGGCTGCAGGATTCCGGGAGTGGTTTCTACTAAAAAGGGAGTGTGAACAGAAATTACTGTGGATGGCAGAGGAGCTGGGAAGGAAGTCTCCTGAATGAAAAGGAAATACCTTGGCTCTAGGTCTGCCCCAGCCCCTCCTACCCTGGGCACAGTTGAAAATACTGTGCTTCCGGTGCCCTCTGAGAGGAGACTTCTGTTGCTTCTCACTGTGATCTGCACCCATGCTTGCTGCTCACCGTAACCTGCGGTCATGGAGAAAGAGTGTCAGGAAAGCAAAGCCAGCCTAGGAAAGTCCAGATCTGGACAGTTTGTCCTTTGGAGAAGTTCAAAGTTCTCCATCTGTTCAAAGAACAGCACACACTGTCCAAAACTTTCCCAGCCAAACTGCTTGATCTTGGTACTTGGGCCAAGCCTTGCATTCACTGACCAGGTTCTTTTTATGGGAGCTACAATTCAAGATGAGATTTGGGTGGGGACACAGCCAAACCATCTCACCTACCATGTATATAATTAAGAAGAATGTAATACCGTGATTGTGATAAAAAGGGACATAACAGGGCAGTAATTTATAATAAAATGGTATGCAAATGCTGGAGCAAAATTACAGTTGAAGCCATAATGAAGCAGATAAATGTGACTAGAATCACCAGGGACTCATCTGCTGCAAGGGCAGGCTGCCATGCTGACAGCGATTCGGATACCACAGGTGGCACTGCCATCAGTGATGGGAAGTTCTGGAATTGTGATTGGTTGAATTGAGAAAAAACAAGAACCAATGCTTTACCTCTGCTGACATGACAGTCACATTCTGGACTCGGATAATTATAAACACATTCCACAGCTGAAAGAATTCATCACCAATAGACCTGCACTACAAGAAAAGCTAGAGGAAGTCCTCCAGGAAGAAGGAAATTGATACCGTATGGAAATAGAGATCATCACAAGAGAATGAATAGTACCAGAAATGGTAACTACATGGGCAGATAGTTAAGGTATTTTTCTTATTATTTGAATCTCCCTTGAAAGGTAATTGACTATTTAAAAATAACAATCCATGGCAAGAATAGCACAATGGTCAGGAGGGGAAGATAGAAATGTGCAGTTCATATGATATTTGTGAAGTGGTATAATATCTGTTGGACATAGAGAGTGGTAAGTTAAAAACCTATACTATAAATCCAAAAGTCACTATAAAGTAACAGGACAGAGACATATAGCTCATAAGCTAACAAAAGAGATAAAATTGTAAAAATACACAGTTAATTGAGAAGGAGAGAAAAAAAGAAGAAAAAGACAATGACGAAACAGCAAGTTTATAGATTTAAACCTAATCATGCCAATAATCACATTAAATGTAAATGGTGAGATACCCCCTTGAAAGGCAGAGATTGTTGGCCTAAACAAAAAAGCCAGACCCAACTATATACTACCTATATAAAAAAAGAGAAAATGCCCCTTAAGTTTAAAATCACAAAGAGAGGGAAAAAGATACCACAATAGTAATAACCATATGGTTAATAATACAGTATTGTGCATTTGAAAATTTGTTAAGACAGTCGATTTCAAGTTAAGCGTTCTCATCACAATTTTTACAAAAGGACTAATTATAGAGAAAGAAAGCTGGAGTGGCTGTATTAATATTAGATTAAGTAAATTTCAGAGCAAAGAATATTACTAGAGATAAAAAAGATCATTTTTTACTGATTCGGAAGTCAACTCAGCAAGAGCGTATCTTCACAACTTACACACCTATAACAGAACTTCAAAACAAATGGTGGCTGGGCACAGTGGCTCATGCCTGTAATCCTGGCACTTTGGGAGGTCAAGGCAGGAGGATCACTTGAGGCCAGGAGTTTGAGACCAGCCTGAGCAACATGGTGGAACTTTGTCTCTACCAAAATCAACAAATAAGCAAGCAAAGAAAAAAGAAACATATGTAGCAAGATCTGATAGACCCGAAAGGAGACAGAAAAATCCACAATTATAGTCAACTATTTCGTGATACCTCTTTCTGTAAGTAATAGAATAAGCAGACGATCAGTGAGGATAGAGATTTAACAGTACTCTCAACCAATTTAACCTAACTGACATTTACCTGCCATCTAACGACATGAGAATGATTATTCCCTCCAAATGAACATGACACGATGCGAATGACCATGTCTATGGTCCACCCTCTGACCACGGCAGAATTAAATTAGATATCATCATCTGAAATGTATCTGAACAATCCTCAAGTATTTGGAGCCTAATTAAGTCACCCGTAAATAGCCCGTGTGTCCAGGAAGAAATCAAAAGGGAACTTGGAAAGCATTTTAAACTCAACAAAAATGAAGTCTCTACATATCAGGATTTGTAGGATGATGCTAGAAGAACACTTACGGAGAATTTTGTTGCATGAAATACCTATATTAAGAAAAAAGTCTCAGTTTTCACATTAAGAAATATAAAAATGAAGGGCAAAGTAAACCCAAAGTAAGTCGAAGAAGGGAAATAAAAAAGTGGCCAGAGTGGCAATCAATGAAAATATAAAAACAGACAACAGAGCAAACAAATAAAAAAGCAAAACCTGGTTCTTTAAATAGATCGATAAAATTGGTAAGACCCTATACACATTGATCAGGAAAAAAGAGAGAAGAAACAAATTACAGTATCAAAAATGAGAAAGGGCTGGGAGCAGTGGCTCAAGCCTGTATTCCAGCTCTTTGGGAGACTTTGGTGGGAGGATCGCTTGAGCCCAGGAGTTCAAGACCAGCCTTGGTAACATAGTCTCTAAAAAATTCAGTTTCTATAAAAAATTAAAAATAAAGAATTACCCAGGTGTAGTGGCCTGTGCCTCTGGTCTCCGCTACTCAGGGCACCAAGGCAGGAGGATTGCTTGAGACTGGGAGGTTGAGCCTGCGGTGAGCGGTGACTGCACCACTGCGCTCCAGCTTAGGTGAAAGAGTGAGACCCTGTGTCCAAAAAAAAAAAAAAAAGAAAAATGGATAAGGGTGATATCACCATAGATTGTTCAGTTAGTTATTTAAAATGCAAGAAGGGAATAATATGAAAAATTTTATGCCAATAAATTTGCAGCTTAGATGAAATGGACAAATACCTTGAAATATACAAGTTATTAATACTTAGCAATGAAAAAACTGGAATGATACTATAGCTGCTATAGAAATGGAATTTGTTAAAGACTTCCCCACAGTGAAATGTCAAGCTCATGGCTATTCAGGTGAGTTCTACCTCACATCTAAGGAAGAAATCATACGCGTTCTCTACAAACATTTTTTAAAAATGGAAGAGGAAGGAACCCTTCCCAACTCACTCAGTGAGGCCAGTACAATGCTAATACCAAAATAAGACACACATTGTGAGAAAAGGGAACCATAAACGAATGTCCTTTACAAACATAGATGCAAAAACGCTAAATGAAATCTTAGAAGATTGAATGTAACAATATGCAAAAAGTTTAGCACGTCATGACCACGTGTGTTTTGTCAGAAATGCAATGTTGACTTAGCATGAGAAAATCAGTCTGCATTATATAGTGTATTACATTGTACACTCTATGAACAAACTGAGAAAGAAAAACCAAGGGATCATTTCAATAGACACCCTTCTTCTCTTTACCCAAAAACACATTTAGCAAAATCCAGTATCCATTCCTAAAAAAAAACTCTCAGCAAACTAGGAATTGAGGAGATTTCTTCAGTATGATATTGGACATCTACAAAAATTATTTAGCTTATGTCAAAGACTGAATGCTTTTACTCTAAGATCAAGAGCAAGACACAGATGTGTTCTCTCCCTTTTTCTAGTCATTATCATACTGGAAGTCCTAGACAAGACAATCAGGCAAGAAAAAGAAACAGAAGACAACTTGATAGGAAAAGAAGAAGTAAAACTGACCATATGAACAAATGTTGTGTTTGTCTTGAAACATCCTATGAATCTACAGTAAAAGCTACCAGAACAAAGGGCTTAGAAAGGTTGAAGTATACAAAATCAAAACATAGCTATCAATTGCATTTCTATATATTAAGAATAAAAAAATCAGCTGGGCATGGTGGCTCAAGCCTGTAATCCCAGCGCTTTGGGAGGCCGAGGCGGGTGGATCACGAGGTCAAGAGATGGTGAAACCCCGTCTCTACTAAAAATACAAAAAATTAGCTGGGCATGGTGGTGCGTGCCTGTAGTCCCAGCTACTCAGGAGGCGGAGGCAGGAGAATTGCCTGAACCCAGGAGGCGGAGGTTGCAGTGAGCCGAGATCGCACCATTACACTCCAGCCTGGGTAACAAGAGCGAAACTTCCTCTCAAAAAAAAAAAAAAAAAAAAGAATAAAAAAATCATAAATTGAAACTATCCAAAATATAAAATATGTAAGGATAAATTTGGCAGAAGATGTGCAAGTTGTATGCACTGAAACATACAAAACGTCGTGGAGATCAATCGAAGAAGATGTCCAGTGGAGAAGACACAGTGAGTCCATGGGTCTGAAGAGTTCTTACTGTTCACATGCCAATTCTCCCAAAGTTGCTATATGGATTTAACACAATCCTAATCCAAATCTGAGCTGGGTTGTTTTTTTATTTCTCACACAACAGACTGATTCTTAAATTCCTTTGAAACTATAAAGGACCTAAAATAGCCCAAACAACTTTAAAAATGATTGGCATTATTTGATTTCAACACCTATTATAGAATGATGGTGCACAAGCCTGTGCAATATTGCCTTGAAATAGACAAATGTATCAGTGGAACACAATAAAGTTCAGAAACAAATGCACACATATGTGGACGACTTCCCAAGGTAATGAAGGAAGAATATTCTTTTCAACAGTTTGTGCTGGGACCTTTGATATAAGCGTATAAAAAAGATTAACTCAAAATGGATCTTAGTCCAAAATATAAAATCCAAAGATGTAGAACTTATAGAGGAAAACCTTTATGACATTAGGTTACACAAAGATTTCTTAGCTACAACAACCAAAATGTGATCCATAAAATAACACACTGATAAATTGAACTTTATCAAAATTAAAAAATTCTGCTCTTCAAAAGATATTCTTAGGAAAATGAGAGAAGGCTGGAGAAAATATTTATGAATTATGTATCTGACAAAGACTTGTATCCAGAACACATAAAGAACTCTAAAAACTCAATGATAAAAAAAATCTAATTAAAAATTAGGCAAACCATATTCAGAAAACTGAAATTGGATCCCTTCCTTAACACTTTATACAAAAATTAATGCCAGATGGATTAAAGACTTAAATGTAAAACCCCAAACCATAAAAACCCTAGAAGAAAACCTACGCAATACCATTCAGGACATAGGCATGAGCAAAGACTTCATAATGAAAATGCCAAAAGCAATTGCAACGAATGTGAAAATTGATGAACGGGATCTAATTAAACTAAAGAGCTTCTGCACAGCAAAAGAAACTAGCATCAGAGTGAACAGCAACCTAGAGAATAAGAGAAAAATTTTGCAATCTACCCATTTGACAAAGGTCTACAAGGAAGTTAAACAAATTGACAAGAAAAAAAAAAAAACAACCACATCAAAAAGTAGGTAAAGGATATGAACAGACACTTCTCAAAAGAAGACATATGAGGCCAACAAACATATGAAAAAAAGCTCAACATCACTGATCATCAGAGAAATGCAAATGAAAACCACAATGAGATACCAATCCACTCCAGTCAGAATGATTATTAAAAAGCCGAGAAATAATATATGCTGATGAGGCTGCGGAGAAATAAGAACGCCTTTACACTGTTGGTGGGAATGTAGATTAGTTGAACCATTGTGGAAGACAGTGTGGCTATTCCTTAAGGATCTATAACCAGAAATATCATTTGACCCAGCAATCCCATTACTGGGTATAAACCCAAAATAGTATAAATTATTCTATAAAGACACGTGCACATGTCTGTTTATCGCAGCACTATTTACAATAGCAAAGACATGGAATCAACCCAAATACCCAATCAATGATAGACCGGACAAAGAAAATGTGGGACATATACACCATGGAATACTATGCAGCCATAAAAAGGAATGCAATCATGTCCTCTGCAGGGACATGGATGAAACTGGAAGCCATCATCCTCAGCAAACTGACCCAGGAATAGAAAACCAAACGCCACATGTCCTCACTCATCAGTGAGAGCTGAACAATGAGAACACATGGACACAGGGAGGGGAACAACACACACCAGGGCCTATTGGGATGGGGAGTGAGGGGAGGGAACCTAGATGATGGGTTAATAGGTGCAGCAAACCACATGGCACATATATATCTATGTAAAAAACCTGCATCTTCTGCACATGTATCCTGGAACTTAAAGTGAAAAAAAATTAGGCAAACAATTTGAATAGACACTTCACTAGAGAAGACAGATGGATGACAAATAAGGGCATGAAAAGATGCTCAGCGTCATTAGTTATTAAGGAGGAGATATCACTTAAACAAGTTGAAATGGATAAATTAAAACGACTGACCATAGCAAGTGTTGGCAGGAATGTGGCACATCTGAAACTCTGTAGGTGGACTTGTGAGTTGAGTAAGCCATTTTGGAAGAAACAGTTTGACAGCCATTTCATTTACCCAAGAGAATGATTTGTGTCTGATTGATGTATGGACATACAGCCATACAAAGACCTGGACACAAATGCTCACTGCAGCCTTGTTTCTAATTGCCCATACCTGGAAACAACCTAAAGGCCTATTGACAGATGAATGGAATAGCTGTGGTATATCCAGACAGTGGAATACCGTGACTCGAAAATAAAAAGGAACGGACCATTAACACGTGCTGTCACTTAGATGAATCTCAAAATAATTATGCAGGGGGAAAGAAGCTGGACAAATGGAGTACACACAATATGAGTTCATTTAGATGACATTCTAGAAAATGCAAACTGATCTGTGGGGACAGCAGATCAAAGCTTGCCTGAGGATGGTGGAAGAGGGGAGGGGCATGGAAGCATCAGAAGTAGGCATGAGACTTTTGTGAGGGAGAGTGAGGAATATTTTTATTATCTACAGCGTAGTGGTGGTCTTGCAGGTTTGTTGTGTGTGTGTGTGTGTGTGTGTGTGTGTCTGTGTGTAAAAACTCAAATAAACATATAGTATACTTAAGTATATGCAGTTTATCATATATTTATTTTAGGTGGATGGAGTTGAAAATTCAAAAAGCGCCTCTCAAATAACGTCATCAGCAAAATTGTTTCACCCCAGTTTTCCACAATGCCCCCCAACCTTCACTGAGAACACTGGTTGAGAGTATTAAGAGAATCATCATTGACGGTTCCCTTTTTTATCCTTCCTCATCATATTGGCCAGGCCCCAGACACATGGTCCCCGCAAAACTTCATGCTGTGGGGATCATGAGTTTATTCCCCATCCCGGGGCAGCCAGATGTAGGGTCTCCCAACACCAGGTGACTGTGACGTCCTCAGGCAGTACCATCATGGTTGCGATGGTTTTACCCCACAGCTACAGATGATACTGAAGGCTGGTCCTTGGTTTTACTGATGCCATCTAAAGCCCACCCATCCAGAGGATCCTGGCTTCCTTGACCACAAATGCCTGCCATCTCTGTAAACCCCTTGACTTCTGTAGATCTGATTTGTTGATGCCACACATCTCAGCTCTGTTCTGCAGAGAACCACGACGCTTTAAGGCGGGAGGAAGATCGTATTCTCCCGTTGGTTTCTGAGTATCTAGCCTCACAAATGCTGTATTGAATTGTTAGTGATTTTAGCACATAGCCAGATACTGTATGGCACTCTTTGCTAATGACTTTGTGTATTTACTCTCTCCCTCTCCTTTTTGATGTCCTTGCCCCTAGTATAGACTTAACACAGAGGAGGTGACTGATTCTTACTTATTAAATAATTTTATGGGGTGCATAGACAATTTATTAATGCTAATAAGTAGCCTTAGAACTCTCTTTCCTGTGTCAGGGCCCACCTATTAAATACAAATGCCTTAATAATGTGCTTGACTGGACAGAACCAGCTATTCTCCCTGGTGAAAAACAAACACAGAAGAGCTAACGTCTAGGCCTGCAGACACCAGTTACTTCACTCTGCAAACATCTCTTGTTTTTATTGGCTGTGGTATGACGTGGTCCAAATAATACTAATTAATTTGCCTACAAAAGCAGACACTAATAGGTATGACTGCCTATGTTGTTGATTTAGCCTTAAGCACTCCAGTTTTACATAGTATCGACTTTTATGCTAGGATCTGAATTACTAAGATTAGCGTGGATTTCAGCTTATTTACCGAATTCAAAAACATTAGAACCAGAGGGGCGAATCTAAAACATGAAGGAGGCAGTTTTATAACATGTAAAAAGTAGAACAATTGTATGCAACTTTGTGCTACTATGATGCAACTGTATGTCCTGGAGATAATGCATCCTAGAAACGTGCAATTGCAGAGGTTTAGGTGAACAGAGGAATGATCACAGCTGGCTGGCAGGGAAGCTCAAGAATGTTTGGGGGTGGGGTAACTTTCTGTTCTCTTGGTGACTGATTCACGGGAAGGCAGGAAAGACTCAGTGATGGGCTGGAGGGATCTTTGGCTTGATACATTGACTACTTTATAAATTAAATGCATTTTCCCAACTCTTGATTCTACACAAAATTTATGATTATTGGAGTAAAGTGAGAAAATGCCGAAAAGTATAAAGAAATGGGTGACTCATTTCTGTCTGTACTCTTTTAAAAGTATACACTTATTTTTCTAATATTTTTATTATAAAAAGTTTTAAATATACAGAAAATTAAAATACATTTTCAGCAAATACTCATATACCTCACCTAGATTCTTCCATTGACATTTTATGCCACTTGCTTCATCGTTTATCCATCTATCCATCCTGCTATCCCTCCATCAGCTCATCTCGTTTATGGATGCATTTCAGTGTACGTCTTCCTAAACAATCTAGCATGCATATCTAGAGTCCAATCTACCTCTTCCTTTTTCTGTAAAATGCCCCAATCTGAAGTGTGCATTCTCTGAGTATGGACATAGATGAAGGTGACCCCTCATGATACTCACATCCTGGGTAATCCCCTATAACTTGCTCATAACCAGCAGCAGATGCATATGGCAGAGGTGGTGAAATGCCTCCCCTGTGGTTATGCTAACATTTGATAAGACTCCCTTTTGCTAGTAGGCTAGAGCTAGAGACTCCTTGTAGCCTTCATGAAGTAAGTGACCATGTCAGAGAAGCCCGTGTGGCAAGGAACTGTGTCTTCCCCCAGAACCCGAGGTTGGCCTCCAGCCAACAGCCAGCAAAATGCTGAGGTCCAGGGCCATACAGCTGCAAGGAAATAATTTTCAAAACAATGGTAAGAGTAAGTACAGGCATGGATTCTTCCCCAGTGGAGCCTTCAGAGGAGAGTGAAGACTTGTGGAATTCTGAGCAGTGGACCAGCTAAGTTGTACCTGGACTCCCGACCTACAGAAGCGATGAGATCATAAATGCATCTTTGGGTATTGGTCACATAGCAATAGAAAACTAACACAATGATTGATGCCTGGAAGGCGGTGTGGCTGTTAATAAATATCTAAAAACTTGGGGTGGTTTTGAAACTCAGCAGTGGCCAAGGGAGAATAGAGAAAGTGTAAGTCTCCCTGAAAAGACTGCTAGTAACAGAAGCCTGGACTTCAAGCATAGGGCAGGCGAGGGCTCGGGAGGAAGTGAGGAATGCATAGATGGAAGCTGACCAAGGGAGAACCTTTGTTAAACAGTGTCTGAAAGCTTGGCAGCATTGTCATCTGCACTTATGTGGAAAGCTGAACTTGTAGGTAATGAACTTGGTTAGGTAACAAAGGAGAGTTCCGAGAAATGTGTCGAAGGCATCCCCAGTCTCTTCTGACTCTTTACAGTAAAATGTGAAAGGAGAGAGAGACAAATCAAGAGAATGTTTAAACAGAAAGGAACTAGGACTGGGCGATTTTGAAAATTTTAAGCCTCTCCAGGTGGCAATAGATTCTCAAATTAAGACAGCGCAGTCTAGAGAAAAATCAGAGGGTATGACTGTGCAACACTTTGCTAAAACCTGAAAGATCAAAAGGTCAGAGTATTTAGTCACACAGAGGTATCTTTTAAGAGGTCATGCCTCCCAGGTCCTCTCAATCAAACCAGAGGACCTCTAGAAGGCCTAAGTACTGTCCATCAGTACCTCCATCTTGCTAGCAGACAAGACCAGAGACTCTCATGAGGTTGGTGAAAAAAGGGGCCTTGTGGGAGAAATCCGCATTGCAAAGGACAGAGGGCACTTTCTAGGAACTGTGGGCTCTAGGACCTGAGGATGGTCTCTAGATGATAGCCAGCTCAAAGCTAGTGCCTTCAGCCTAGTAGTGCAAGGCAATGAATTCTGACAACCACCTGAATGAACTTGGAAGATTTTTCCCCAGTCAAACCTTCAAGTGAGAACACAGCTTGGCTATTGTGTTGACTGTAGGCTTGTGAGATCCTGAGCAGAGGAGCCGAGTAAGCTGTGCTTGGACTTCTGACTAACAAAAACTGTGAGATAATAAACGTGTACTGTTTTAAGCCTCTATGTTTGTGGTAATTTATGTGACAGTAGTATATGAATGTACTGAATTTTGACAAGTTCATGCTCTGTAACCCTAACCCTAGCCAGATGTAGGACATCACCATCACTCTAGAGTTTCCTCACACTACTTCCCAATTCATTCCTGCCCTAAACCCCGACACAACAACTCTTCTGACACTGCTAATCCCATGGCTCAGTTTTGCCTGTTCAAGAGATGGAACCATCCAGTATATGCTGCTTTTTTGTTCTTGCTTCTTTTGCTCAGCATGTTTTTGAGATCTATCCATCTTGTGGCACGCATTAAGAGTTGGTCTTTTTGTTGTTAAATGTTCTTCTGGTACATGAATATATCTAAATTTGTTCATCTGTTTTTCTGTTAAAGAACACGGGGACGATTTCAGGCCATTAAGAATAAATCCGCTATTTTCTTTTGCATAAGTTTGTTTTTGTGAATGAATATATGTTTTTATTTTCCTTGAGTAGAAATCTAGTTGACAACTTGCTGGGTCACAGGTGGATGATTAGTTTTTTAGGAAACAGCAAGGTATTTTTTCCAAAGTGGCTGTATCATTTTACAATGCATGAGAGTTCCAGTTGCCCTGCACCCTACGAACATTTGGTGTCTCCATTCTTTTTAATTTTAGCTCTTTGAATAGATGTGTAGTGGTGTATAATTGTGGTTTTGATTTGCATGTGCCTGATTTCTGATTATGTTGAGTACTGTTTGTTGGGTATATTGGACATTTACACATCCTCTTCTGGGAAATTACTTTTTTTTTTTTTTTGAGATGGAGTTTTGCTCTTGTTACCCAGGCTGGAGTGCAATGGCGCGATCTTGGCTCACCGCAACCTCCACCTCCTGGGTTCAGGCAATTCTCCTGCCTCAGCCTCCCGAGTAGCTGGGATTACAGGCATGCGCCACCATGCCCAGCTAATTTTTATATTTTTAGTAGAGACGGGGTTTCACCATGTTGATGAGGATGGCCTCGATCCCTTGACCTCGTGATCCACCCGCCTCGGGGAAATTACTTTTTAAAACCTTTGCTCACTCTACTTTTTTGAGGAGCAGGGTGATTTGTGCTTTAATTGCTGGGTTGGAAGGGTTCCTTATGTGTCCTGGGCACTAGTGCTATGTCAGATGCTTGTTTTACAAACATTTTCTCTCAGACTCTGGCTTGCCTATTCATTTTCCTTAGAATGTCTATTGATGAGCAGAAGATTCTAATTTTGATGAAGTCTACCTTTTCTCTGATGGCTGCTTCACGTGACTTGATAAATCAACCTTTGCCTGTTCTCAAGTCCTGAACATATTCTCCTGCGTCTTTCTGTGTGATTTCACAGTGTCTGGACCGCTGGGGATTTGTAGTATGTTTTGAAGTCAGATAGTGTACTTAAGTCCTCTAGATTTTTTATTTTTCTTTTCCCCAGGGTTGCTTTGGCTGTTTGAGGTCACTGCTGTCCAACAGAACTTTCTGCAATGATAAAAATGTTACACATCTATACCGTTGAACAAGAATAACCGCTAGTCACGTCTGAGTGTTTAGCCCTTGAAATGTGGTTAGTGTGGTGGAAGAACTTAATTTTTAATTTGATCTAATTTTAATTAACCTACATACAAATCTAAGTAGCCACATGCAGTCGTTGATGACCGTAATGGACGGCGTGGTTACAGCTTCATGGCATTTCCATGCAGATTTTTAGAATAAGCTTGTCAATGCCCACTAAACAGGTGCCAGCATTAAAATTGGGACCACACTGAATCTATGGATCAATTTGGGAAGCATTGACATGGTTAGTTTTCTGGGCCGTTATTAAGGTACAGCTCTCCACTTATTTATACCTTCTTTAATTTCTCTTGAAATGTTCTGTAGTTTTCAGTGGGCTAGCCTTGAACAAACATTTTTGTTAAATTTGTCCTTACATATTTTAAGTTTGTTGATGGTATTATAAGTGGAATTATTTTTAAAATTTATTTTGTAATGCATTTGATTTTTGCATGTTTCCCTTCTATGCTTTGATAGAAGGATAGATTCTACCAAAGTGCTAACTTCACGAATTAGTTCTACTAGTGGTTTGGTTGATTCTTTTGCATTTTCTAAGTAAACAATTATGTTATCCAAAAATCGCCACCTTATTTGTTCCTTTTCACTCTGGATGACTTTATTCATTTACTTACTCATTTTTCTCATCTTATTGTACTGGCTAGACCTCCAGCGCCGTGTCGAATGAGAATGGTGAGGGTGGGCATCCTTGCCGTTTTTCATATCTTAATGGGAGAAGTTTAAGTCTTTCATCATTAAATACGACAGCTCTGTGTATAATGTTATTTCTAATTCTTGTCATAAATGAATGTTGAGTTTTGTTAGATGTTTGTTCTGCATCTGTTGAAATGATCATATGGTATGTCTCTTTCCGTCTGTTAATACCGTGAATTACATTGATTGATTTTCAAATGTTAATTTAACCTTAAGTTTCTGGGATATGTCCCCACTTCATCATGATACACTATCCTTTTTACATATTGTATTCTGTTTACTAATATTTTGTTAAGAATTTTGCATCTATGTTCATGAATAATATTGGCCTATAATTGTCTTTCACTTGGTAACATCTTTGTTAAGCTTCAATTTTAGGGTTTCCGTGGCCTCAAGAAAACAAGCTAGGAAAGGTTTCCTCCTCCAGTTTTAGGAAGAACTTTTTGTGGTTGTTGTTATTTGCCTGAATGTTGACAGAAGTAACTAATAAAGCTACCTGGGTCTGAAGTTTTCTTAGGGAAGATGTTTTTGATAAAGAAGCTAATTTCTTGGATAGATAATGAGTATTGAGATTTTCTGTTTTAAACCATTTGCCCATTTCATCTAAGTTGTCAAATGTGTTAATTTAAAGCTAGCAGAGTCTTTTACTGTATCTTTACCTTCCATAGCAGCTGCGGGGACGTCTCCCATGTCATTCTTAATATTGTTCATTTGTGCCTTTTCTATTTTATGTGTGCAGTATGTGTGCAGAACATGCAGGATTGTTGCATAGGTACACACATGGCAATGTAGTTTGCTGCCTCCATCCCCGTCCCCTATATCTGGCATTTCTCCCCATGTTATCCCTCCCCAACTTCTACCCCACACTGCCCGTCCCCTAGTCCCCCTCAACAGACCCCAGTGTGTGATGCTCCCCTCCCTGTGTCCATGTGTTCTCATTGTTCAACACCTGCCTATGAGTAAGAATGTGGTGTTTGATTTTCTGTTCTTGTGTCAGTTTGCTGAGAATGATCATTTCCAGATTCATCCATGTCCCTACAAAGGACATGAACTCATTGTTTTTTATGGCTGCATAGTATTCCATGGTGTATATGTGCCACATTTTCCTTGTCCAGTCTATCATCAATGGGCATTTGAGTTGGTTCCATGTCTTTGCTATTGTAAACAGTGTCACAGTGAACATATGTGTGCATGTGTCTTTATAATAGAATGATTTATAATCTTTTGGATATATATCCAGTAATGGGATTGCTGGGTCAAATGGAATTTCCATTTCTAGATCCTTGAGGAATCGCCACACTGTCTTCCACAATGGTTGAACTAATTTACACTCCCACCAACAGTGTACAAGTGTTCCTATTTCTCCACATCCTCTCCAGCATCTGTTGTCTCCAAATTTTTTAATGATTGCCATTCTAACTGGCATGAGATGGTATCTCAATGTGGTTTTGATTTGCATTTCTCTGATGACCAGTGATAATGAGCATTTTTTCATATGTTTGTTGGCTTCATATATGTCTTCTTTTGAAAACTATCTGTTCATATCCTTTACCCATTTTTGAATTTTGTTTGTTTGTTTTTCTTGTAAATCTGTTTTAGTTCTTTGTAGATTCTATATATTAGCCCTTTGTCACACAGGTAGATTGCAATAATTTTTCCCCATTCTGTTGGTTGCCAGTTCACTCTAATGATTGTTTCTTTTGCTGTGCAGAAGCTCTGGAGTATAATCAGATCCCATTTGTCTATTTTGGCTTTTGTTGCCAATGCTTTTGGTGTTTTGGTCATGAAGTCCTTGCCTACTCCTATGTCCTGAATGGTTTTGCCTAGATTTTCTCCTAGAGTTTTTATGGTGTTAGGTCTCATGTTTAAGTCTTTAATCCATCTGGAGTTAATTTTAGTGTAAGGTGTCAGGAAGGGGTCCAGTTTCTACTTTCTGCACATGGCCAGCCAGTTTTCCCAACCCATTTAGTAAACAGGGAATCCTTTCCCCGTTGCTTGTTTTTGTCAGGTTTTTCAAAGATCAGATGGTTGTAGATGTGTGGCATTGCCTTCGAGGCCTTTGTTCTGTTCCATTGGTCTATATCTCTGTTTTATACCAGTACCATGCTGTTTTGATTACTGTAGCCCTGTAGTATAGTTTGAAGTCAGGTAGTGTGATGCCTCCAGCTTGTTCTTTTTGCTTAGAATTGACTTGGCTATGTGGGCTCTCTTTTTGTTCCATTTGAAGTTTAAGGTGTTTTTCCCAGTTCTGTGAAGAGGGTCATAGGTAGCTTAATGGGGATAGCATTGAATCTACAAATTACTTTGGGCAGTATGGCCATTTTCACAATATTGATTCTTCTTAACCATGAGCATGGAATGTTTCTCCATCTGTTTGTGTCCTCTCTTATTTCCTTGAGCAGTGGTTTGTAGTTTTCCTTGAAGAGGTCCTTTACATCCTTTGTTAGTTGTATTCCTAGCTATTTTATTCTCTTTGTAGCAATTGTGAATGTCAGTTCTTTCTTGATTTGGTTCTCTTTAAGTCTGTTATTGGTGTATAGGAATGCTTGTGATTTCTGCATATTGATTTTGTATCCTGAGACTTTGCTGAAGTTACGTATCAGTTTCAGGAGATTTGGGGCTGAGACTAAGGGGTCTTCTGAATATACAATCATGTCGTCTGCAAATAGAGACAATTTGACTGCCTCCTTTCCTATTTGAATACCCTTTATTTCTTTTTCTTACCTGATTGCTGTGTCTAGAACTTCCAGTACTATATTGAATAGGAGTGGTGAGAGAGGGCATCCTTGTCTAGTGCCAGATTTCAAAGGGAATGCTTTCAGTTTTTGCCCATTCAGTGTGATATTGGCTGTGGGTTTGTCATAAATAGCTTTTATTATTTTGAGATATGTTCCATTGATACCTAGTTTATTGAGAGTTTTTAGCATAAAGGGCTGTTGAATTTTGTTGAAGGCTTTCTCTGGATCTATTGGGATAATCATGTGGTTTTTGTCTTTGGTTCTGTTTATGTGGTGAAGTACATTTATAGACTTGCATATGTTGAACCAACCTTGTATCCCCGGGATGAAGCCTACTTGATTGTGATGGATGAGCTTTTTGATTTGCTGTTGCAGTTGGTTTGTCAGTATTTTATTGAAGATTTTTGCGTCTATGTTCATCATGGATATTGGCCTGAAGTTTTCTTTTCTTGTTGAGTCTCTGCTGGGTTTTGGTATCAGGGTGATGTTGGTCTCATAAAATGATCTGGGAAGGATTCCCTCTTTTTGGATTGTTTGGAAGAGTTTCAGAAGGAGTGGTACCAGCTCCTCTTTGTATGTCTGGTAGAATTTGGCTGTGAACCCATCTGGACCTGGGCTTTTTTTGATTGGTAAGCTATTAATTGCTGCCTCAGCTTCAGCCCTTGTTATTGGTCTATTCAGGGTTTCGACTTCTTCCTGGTTTAGGCATGGGAGGATGCAAGTGTCCAGGAATTTATCTTTTTCTTTCAGGTTTACTGGTTTATGTGCATAGAGTTGTTTGATGGTGGTTTGTATTTCTGTGGAATCGGTGTTGATATCCCCTTTATTGTTTTTTATTGCATCTATTTGATTTCTTCTCACTTTTCTTGTTTATTAATCTGGCCAGCAGACTGTCTATTTTGTTGATCTTTTCAAAAAACCAGCTCCTGGATTTATTGATTTTTTGAAGGGTTTTTTGTGTGTCTGTCTCCTTCAGTTCTGCTGTGATCTTAGTTATTTCTTGTCTTCTGCTAGCTTTTGAGGTTTTTTGATCTTGCTCCCGTAGCTCTTTCAATTTTGATGATAGGGTGTCTATTTTAGATCTTTCCCTGCTTCTCATATGGGATTTATTGCTATAAATTTTCCTGTAGACACTGCTTTAAATGTGCCCCAGAGATTCTGGTACATTGTGTCTTCATTCTCGTTGGTTTTGAAGAATATCTTTATTTCTGCCTTCATTTCATTGTTTATCCAGTCAGCATTCAAGAGCCAGTTGTTCAGTTTCGATGAAGTTGTGGTTCTTTAGTTTCTTAATCCTGAGTTCTAATTTGATTGCACTGTGGTCTGAGAGACTCTTTGTTAGTATTTCTGCTCTTTTGCATTTGCTGAGGAGTGATTTACTTCCAATTATGTGGTCAATTTTAGAGTAAGTGTGATGTGGTTCTGAGAAGAATGTATATTCTGTGGATTTGGGGTGGAGAGTTCTGTAAATGTCTATTAGGTTTGCTTGATCCAAACGAATCCTGGATATCCTTGTTGATTTTCTGTCTGGTTGATCTGTCTAATATTGACAGTGGAGTGTTAAAGTCTCCCACTATTATTGTGTGGGAGTCTAAGTCTCTTTGTAGGTCATTAAGAACTTGCTTTATGTATCTGGGTGCTCCTGTATTAGGTGGGTATATATTTAGGATCATTTGCTCTTCTTGTTGCATTGATCCTTTTACCATTATGTAATGCCCTTCTTTGTCTCTTTTGATCTTTGTTGGTTTAAAGCCTATTGTATCAGAGACTGGAATTACAGTTCCTGCTTTTTCTTGCTCTCCGTTTGCTTGGTAAATCTTCCTCCATCCCTTTATTTTGAGCCTGTGTGTATCTTTGCATGTGAGATGGGTTTCCTGGATACAGCACACTAATGGGTTTTGACTTTTTATCCAATTTGCCAGTCTGTGTCTTTTGATTGGGGCATTTAGCCCACGTACAGTTAAGGTTAATATTGTTATGTCAGTCAATTCCACAAATTTTTATGTGTTTTTATTATCATTCCATTCAAATATTTTCCCATTTCTCTTGTGACATATTCTTTGACCCATAGATTATTTAGAAGTGTGTTGTTTACTTTTTAAGTATTTAGAATTTTGTAGATGTTTTATTGTTATTTGATTTTTAATTCCTTTGTAGTCAGAGAACACACTTTATATGATTCTAGTGAGACTTGTCTTACGTCTTGATGAATGTACCATGTACATTGGGAAATAACTATATTATCCAGGTTTGGGGTGTAACTGTCTGTAAATACTCAATTCTTTTTTTTTTCTCTCTCTTGTTGCCCTTTCTCTCTTGTTGCTTTGCTCTTGTTGCCCAGGCTGGAGTGCAGTGGTATGATCCTGGCTCACTGCAACCTCCGCCCCCATGTTCAAGTGATTCCTCTGCCCCAGCCTTCCAAGTAGCTGAGATTACAAGCGCTTGCCACCACACCTGGCTAATTTTTGTATTTTTAGTAGAGATGGGGTTTTACCATATTGGCCAGACTGGTCTCAAACTCTTGACCTCAGGTGATCCATCCACCTTGGTGCTGGGATTAAAGGCATGAGCCACCACACCCGGCCACAATTCTTGAAGCCTATTTTATCTGATATTAACATATTCACTCCAGCCTTCTTATGTTTCCTTATAATAATATAGATATTTCCACCCACTTTCAACCTATCTGTATCTTTATATTAAAAAATGGGCTTCTCTTATAGACAGTTTATAGATGGGTCTGGGTTTTTTTTCCCTTTTAAAATTCTATGTCTATTCTAGTCCTGCCTTCTAATTATTTAGTCAATAACATTTAAAGCATTTTTATATGGTTGGATTGAGGCTTACCATTTTTGTTTGTTTCTTGTTTGTCCCATATAGGTTTTTGTTCCTCCAGTCTTCCCTTCAGCCTTCTTTTAACTTACTTGCATTTTAAAAAGAATTTCAGCTTAATTCGTCTATTGACTTTTAAGCCATTTATTTCTGCATTGTTAGTGGTTTCTCTGAAGATTTCAATATGCATCCTTAACTTATCACAGTCTACTTGGTCATAATATTGTAGCTCACCGTGGAGATGTGGAAACTGTGCAGCTGGATTGCTTCATTTACCCTCCATTTACTGTATACTTGAGTCACTGTACAGATTATATTCATAGTGTGCATCCAACCAGACAATGCTAGAATTTCCACTTAAATAATTATATATATTTATATAAGCAATGTCTTCTCTCCAGCTTCAACAAGCAGTTATATGGTGGACTGAGTGACTGGGTGACTTGTCCTGAAACTTCTTGAAAAAGTCTCTAAGGCTATTCTTTGTTCCAGTGAAATATATATTTTATATATAAATATATTTTTAATATACATAAAAACATATTTTTTATATACATACTTTTTGTTTTTGGAGACAGGATCTGACTCTGTCACTCAGGCTGAAGTGCAATGGTGTGATTTCAGCTCACTGTAGCCTCTGCCTCCAGGGCTCAAGTGATCCTCCTGCCTCAGCCTCCTGAGTAGCTGGGACTACAGGTGCCTGCCACCAGGCCCAGCTAATTTTTGTATTTTTTTGTAGAGATGAGGTTTCACCATGTTGCCCAGGCTGGTCTCAAACTCCTGAGCTCAAGTGATCCACCTGCCTCGGCCTCCCAAAGTACTGGGATTACAGGCGTGAGCTGCCAGGCCTGTATTTCTAAACAAATCAAAAAGAAAAGTTTTTTTTACTTGCCAGATATTTCATATAGTCACCATTTCCAGTAGCTTCCCTTTTCCCTAGAAGATCTGAAATTCCATGTGATATGATTTCCCTTCTGAATAAAGAACTTCCTGTAGAGATCTGCTGTCAGTGAATTATCAGCTGTCTTTTATATGATAGCTGATAATGAACTTGTTTCTATTTTATCTTAATCCTTGAAAGATATATTCATTTGGTATAGAATTCTGGGTTAATAGGTTTTTAAAGTTTTTTATTTAGAATTTTAAATATATTATTCTAGTATATTCTGGCCTTCTGTAATGATAAACTAGAGGTCATCTGATGTGGCGTTCCTCTGTCCAAAATGTTTCATTTTTCTCCAGTTGCTTTCAACATTTTCTCTTTCTTTTTATACTTTAGAGTTGTGTGACTATGGGTGGTTGGGTGCGGTTTTCTTTGTAGTTTTCTGCTCAAAGTTATCTGACTTTCTTATCTGTAAATTTAAGTCTTTCATTCAATTTGGGAAACTTTTTGGTCCTGATTTTTTCAAAAATTTTCCTTCTTTTCCTATTCTCACTTTTCCGCCCATTCTACCAATTACACTGATAGTAGATTTGTTGGTATTGTCCTGTGGTTTTGTGAGGCTCTGTTAATTTTTTCCAATCTTTTTTCTTTATGCTTTCAGACTGAGAAAGTTCTCTTGGCCTGTATTCAAGTTCACAGACTCTTGTCATGTCCATTCTGCTATTAAGCCCATATGAAGAATTTCTGTGTTGTATTTTTAAAAAAATACTTATTTTTTAACAGCAGTTTTAGGTTCACAGAAAAATTGAGAGGAAAGTATAGAGATTTTCCATAAAGCTGCCTGCTAACCTCTACCCCCATGTACACCTTCCATAGTTATGAAAATCCTCCAGCACAGTGGTACATTAGTTACAATTGATAAACCTACATTGATACATCATTATCACCTAAAGTCCATAGTTTACCTGAAGGCTTATTCTCAGTGTCATACATTATATGGGTTTGGACAAATGTACAAGGACGTATATCTAACATTATTATATATGTATATTATATTTTGATGCTCTAGAATTGTCATTTGATTCTTTTCTATAATTTCTTTTTATCTTACAACATTTTCCATTTTTACAAGCTGGAGAACATATTTTTACTTCTGTCCTTACTTTTAACTTCTTTTTAATAATTCTTACATTTGGGTCATTTTGGCATTAGTCTCCATCTATTATTTTTCCCTTGTGGATAGGTCATTTTCTTGTTTCTCCTATGTTGTGTAATTTTGGATCGTATCCTGGACATTGTGAATGCCATCTGGATTCTGTTATATTTCTTGGAAGAACACTGATTTTTTTAAAAGGCAGATTATTAACTTGATTGGACTCAAACTGAAAACTCTTTTTCCTCAAGCAGTTCGAATCTTAGTTCGGTTCTTTATCCTAGGTTTGAATTCACCTCTCACATACAAGGTTCAGATTTCGCTTAGAGAACTTGGGGTGCTGCTTCTGTGCTTGTCTCTTTTCTGGAATTACTCCCTCACACTCCAGTGGCCCTGGTTGTTCTGAACTCTGTCCTCTGTTCTTCAGGACAGAAAAACTAAACGTTTTCTTTTAGAGATTTAGTCACTGCACGGTGACAACTTTGACTTGCCCTCAGGCTAAAAGCTATAAAAATGGGAATTTCACCTCTTGCTATTTCTTTCCTCCAAATGTTGGCTTGCTGCTAGAGTCTCCTGCTTTTTATTCACAGTCTAGTGAACAGAAGCCTTATTGTATATTTTTATCCAAAGTTGATGATTGTTATCTGCAGGAAGGTCTAGGAGAAGCTTACCTGGCCAAATTAGAAGGAAGATAACCCCACCTTTTCTTGAGGTTAAATGCATTTTATTATTAGACAACCTGCATGGTGTGTTCTCTTCTGAAAAATGATGCCTAAACTCCAACTAGATCACAGCTGGAGTAAGCGAGGAGGTCATCATGACAGCAGTCCCATTTGTCCAAGTCCTGGCCCACTTTGGTTTTTATAAACAAGGTAGAAAATATGTATGTTTTTCAGAATTTACACAATTTTCTATTGCTTAGTAAATCTTTATTGAATTATACATTAGATTATATTATGGACATCTTCTATATCATAAAATAGTTTTTAAAGTGCAGTTTTTAGTGTCTACAAGCCATTTCATCACATGGTCTTACGTACTTAGCTATTTTCTCATCGTAAAGTTACGTGGTTTCTATACTTTTGCCAGCATCAGTTACTCTTCCAGATGTTTGAACATCTTTGAACATCAGAAACCTTTGACGACATATCTGACTGCAGAAGGAAGCCTCTTAACCACTCTTTCCCGGCATCGTTTTCTTGGATTCGCGGATGCCTTTTATACCTCTGTAAATATGCTACTTGCACAGGGAAGCCTCAGTCCTCCTTCTCTCGCTATTTGGGATATGGGCTTACCAAGAGTTAATTACCGTGTTTGTTCCCAATCCTGTTTATACCAGTTGCTGTGAGGTCATTGGTTGGAATTCTAACCTATGAAACATGCGTGAGAAAAGAAGGGTGGCTGCTTCTATATAAACTTTACAAACTAAGTTGAACGCTTTGGGGAGACTCAATAAAGTGAAGTAATAATACAGTTGCTATAAAATTCAGCTGTGGGCCACGCAGCTGTGAACAATTAGAGAAATTAAAATGGTAAATTGCAGAAAGAGTCTACTTTCAGATTGTCATCCAAATGTCTAAGTTTGTGCTCCCCTTTAAAGAAACCGAAACTCAAAATTAAGAACATGTAGGTGTGTTTTGTGCAAGGAAGAGGGCACGTAATTCTAATTGGAACATTAGCAATACTCAGAGAAGAGCCTTGGTCCTTTATTGCAAGATTGGTGAGAAAATTCACATTTTTATATTGTAACTTGTAATAAAATATTTATGGTATATTTGCACCATTGTTTAAGATTTCTCTATGTAACTGGCATTTCAATGAGCTGGCCAGGTTATCCCGTTGCTGGTCCTCAAAGCATGACACTTCCATTGTCTTTCCTCAGGACAGAGTCTTAGAAATATAATTACTTTCTATACTTTAGACTATTCTGGACTACTAATCCCTATTATCTAATTTCCCACTTTAATTGTATTTAATTTCCCACTCTAATTGTATTTCCTCAGGACGGATTCCTAGAAACATCATTACTGTGTGCTGTTTAGACTATTGATACATATTCCCTAATTTTCCACTAGTGAGGTTGCATCAGTTTATGTTCTCACATAAATTAAGGTTTAAAAATTGTGCCTGAGACACCGATGTCTTCTCTCCACTTTCAACAAGCAGTTATATGGTAGACTGGGTGACTGGGTGACTTGGCCTGAAACTTCTTGAAAAAAATCTCTAAGGCTGTTCTTTGTTCCAGTGAAATGGATTGGATTCCTTCTCTGTTGCTACTGGATGTCTTTATGTGAATTCTAGCCTCGAAATCAAATCCTAACCATGAACGCATTGAGACTGTTCACTAAACACAGTGCAGACTCCATCTACTGCTTTATCATATTCAGATGATCGTGATTTTTGTATCCTGGAAGGAACTATAGGATCAGCGTAGTAAACCCTTTCTTGTACAAGTTGAGTCCTGGAATGAGGAATAGGGAAAAGTGTTGTCTTCAGCCCTGAAACTTAGTGGCATCTCGGCTGAGCTCAGAGCTCACGTCTCCTGGATGCTGTCTACTTGCTCTCTCGTGTATATTATGTTGCTTCGGACGATGAAGGGAAGAAATGCTAAAATTTACCATGTGAAGTCGCATTTCCAAGGGAAGGGCTGTGCAGAGTGCTGTCAGGTAATGTCTATAATATGAATCTACATGTGAGCGAACATTTAATGAATGTTGTAGCAAGCCAGATACTATTCTAAGTGCTTTACCTGGGTCAAATTACCTTCTTATCCCATGAAGACCTCATAATGGCTCTCTGAGGCCCCATTTTATAGATGAGGAAACCGAGCAGCAAGAAGTTCCCATGGTTTTACAGCTAGTAAGCGGTGGAGTCAGCATTTGCTTCTCACAGCCTCACCCTGCAGCCTGGATTCCTATACGTCCTGTGAAATTACCTCTCCACCGTTGGGAGAATGAAAAGAGAATGACGTTTATTTGCTGTCTACTCTGAGCCAGGCATTTTCAGATATTTTACATGCTTAGAAAGACTGATCTTCACAATCTCATTGTCAATGGGAGAAAGAAACTATCAGATACATTAAATTACTTTCCCAAGGAGGCAGCTAGGAGGTGGCAAAACAAGAAATTAACCCCAAACCCGACTAACTCTGAAGCCACTGGTTTTGTCAGAAAACCACGCTGCTGCATCACATAGATCAGTGGTTCTCATGGTCTTGGCTGCACACTGGAATTACCCAGGGAGGGTTAGAAATACCCAGGTCTGAGTCTGTCTCCAGAGTTTCTGATTTAGTTGGGTTGGGGTGCAGCTTGAGCAGTGCGATTTAAAAGAATCCCAGGGGATCCTGATATGTAGCTAAGGATGCCACCCCCTGCAAAAGATGCAGATGGTTTTGGTCACACCACGCGATTCCATTTCTTTGTCCATATATGGGAATAAGGTTGAGCACATCCATAAGGGGCGTGTTTTCAGCAGCATATTGGGTTCCCAGGGCTGCCGTGAGAGATGACCACAAACCAGGAGCTGAACACGACAGAAATGGATATTGTCACAGTTCTGGAGACCAGAAGTCTGTAGCCATGGCATCAGCATGGCTGTGCTCCCCAAGAGTGCCTCAGCCCAGTGTCCAGCATTGCCAGTAAGCCTCGGTGCTCCTCTGCTTCACGGCGCTGGTCTCTGACTCCACTGACCTGCGACTTTCTTCCCTCTGTGCCTCTGTCCCCCTGCATCTGTCTCTTCTACTGTGCCTCTGTCCCCCTGCATCCGTCTCTTCTACTGTGCCTCTGTCCCCCTGCATCCATCTCTTCTATTTATGGGGACATCAGCCATTGGATTTGGGGCCTGACCTAACCCAATATAACCTCATCTCTGAACTAATTGCATTTGCAAAGACCCCATTGCCAGAAAGTCAGATTCTGAGATTCCAGATAGACATGAATTTTGGGGGTTACTATTCATCTAGTACAAACAGAAAATCAGGTAACATGAAATTCTGAAAGTGAAGATCAAATTATCTATCTTTCGGTACCACCCAATTTTTAGAAAGATATTTAAAATATCATAAATCTCCTCCTCCTCTCCAGAAAAAGCAGCCATCTTGGTGCATGTATCACTAAGTCACAGAAAGACCTGTATCTGTCAACCCTGTTATTGTCTCCAGGTCCCTTTGGCATGTTGAGGAATACAGGGATGCCACTGGGGGTAGAAGGTGTGGCTTTCTTGTCCAAATTGTGAGTATGCACAGGTCATTGTCCCCAACAGGGAATTTTTGAAGGAAAAAAAATCAGTTCTGATTCTCCTTCTACTGTAAGGTGACAGAAGAAATTCATAACTCTGTGTCAGTCATCAAAGAACTATCCACCATCCTTCCAAATATGGTTTGTAAGACCTTATGCACTGAAGGAACCAAAATTTGGAATTTGGTTTTTAGACCATTATTTTACTCATTTGCTTTCTTTTTCTAAAATGGAACCTTGATCATAATTGAAAGTACAGTCATTGAAAACCTAATGATGTGGTTTGGCTGTGTCCCCACCTACATCTCATCCTGAATTGTAGCTCCCCTAATTCTCATGTGTTGTGGGAGGGACCTGGTGGGAGGTGATTGAATCATGAGGGCGGGTCTTCCCCGTGCTGTTCTTGGGATGGTGAATAAGTCTCATGAGGTCTGATGGTTTTATGAAGGTGATACACCTGCTCTCTTGCCCGCCACCACGTGAGACGTGACTTTGCTCCTCCTTCACCTTCCGCCGTGATTGTGAGGCCTCCCCAGCCATGTGGAGCTGTGGTCCATTAAACCTCTTTCCTTTACAAGTTACCCAGTCTCAGGTATGTCTTTATTAGCAGCCTGAGAACAGATGAATACACCTAACAAGCTGATTCCTTAAAGGACATTCGTAGGTCAAAATTGTACAGCCAGAAATTTACCCTTATTTAGCATTTGCCCCACGATTTGGAAATAAATACCTCCTACAAATAACACCACTGTTTTACACACTGGCTTTCGGTAGAGAACACTAGCGACCCAATTATTCCCATCTCTAATTGATCTTGATAGTTAAGCTGTGATACACTTTGATAAGCTCCTAATCTTCATTTTAGAAATGACAGAAAGGGTTTAGTTGTAAGAAATGGCCTATTTTCCTCAGAGGTCATCACTGGAATTTTCCGCACCTCGGCCTCTTGAACCATGAGCAAACGCTTTTTCCACATCCTGCTCTTTTGTGACACTTCTCTCGACCCTGGGCAGAGTGACACAGACAAACACACTCCGAGACTGGCAGTTCACGTAAGGTAGACATTGTAATTGGGGCAGAATCCGTGGACTCACTTGTATTGCTCTCTTCCAATACGCCAGGTGAATCTTTATGAAGCCTTGGCAGCAACATTTAGGCAATTTCCTAAGTAATAAATATCCGTTTCTACTCAGAGGAAAATCTTGGCCTTTCTGTCTCAATTTAGCCTTCCTTAAAAAGGTTACACGCAGATCTAACTTAGATTCAGCCAAGTCCTTAGGCAAAAATTAAAGGATATTCAAAAATGTATCCCTCGAGAAGTGCCACAGAATCAGATCCTCAGAGGCTCACCAGATGATGTTATTGCAAACGAGGAGTCCACTAGATGTGTGAAACTACAAAAATACCAGGACGGGTTATGTGTTTCTGAACTGGTACCTGACAAGGATTTTGACAGCCATATGCACTGGGAAGATGGAGACGCTGTTGCCATGGAAGGCATGCCTGCTCTAGATACTGTCCAGCTCTTCAGTTAATGTGCATGGAGAGGACCCATAAATCCGTAATAAGCCACAGCCTAGCATGGAGCTTCAAATTACCCACTTAACAATGACCTTGAGCTTCTGTTGTAGAGTTCTCTTTTTTTGGGCCCCCAAAAGTCATGGAACAAACACCTGTTCATTTCATAGAGAAATAATTAGCCAATGCAATATGTCATTTTAAAAATCCATAAAAAGATGATTTGTGCAGCTTTTCATTTACCGAGTTTAGGAGAGACGGATATTATGAACTAAGAAGTGAAATATATTTATGTCTGAAATATGACTTCTTCAATTCTTTGCTGGAGGGCTGGTTGCTGAACAGAACCCTGAGTGCACCCTGAGCACGGGGCAGTTAGAGACTGATGCTGCACGTGCTTCGTTTGGATCTGGCTGATGCCAGCTTGATCAGGGTCATGCGCTGGTTGGATGAAGGGTTGAATGTTACAATCCTGGAATCTGCAAAAATGGTTTTGATGAAGTCCTAGGATGAGCCTCGAAGGCGGCCGCTTGTACGTGGCAGGTGATGTGGCGAAGCGGCTGGAAAGGCCGCCCGTCTTGGGCCTGAGCCTGCAGAGACTCCCGCCAGCGCCCGCTTGGAGAGCACAGAGACTGGCCCCGAATGCCCTTCTGCGTGGAAGTCTGGCTGCTTCTCACTGACCATGATGAATGGCCTGCTGTGGGGGCAGGCGCTGCCAGCTTTAACGGTGGCAGATAAGCCCGAGGGACACGATGTTCTTTAGAGTGAGTGAGAGTCACGTGTGGCGGGCTGGGGAGCCCGCCCAAGAGCTGTGGTGCCAGGCATTCGCATTGAGGCCCACGGTCTTGCTTTGTGCCCTTGCTTGGCGGGAGGTTTAAGAAAGACTGAATGTGTGTGTGTGTGTGTGTGTGTGTGTGTGTGTGTGTGTGTGTTTCTCAGTGACTCTTGGGGCTGGGGGCGAGAGGAGCAGGGTTTGAGTCTGCCCTGGTTTGTTGCACACCCCCCTCCAACACCCCCTGGCAGAATCCCCACAGGCCTCTCTCTGGTCCCTGCCCACGGTGAGCAGGAGGAGCCAGCCTACTTCCCAAGTGGAACAGTCCCTGGGACTGGGCTCCAGCACGCTGACAGAACAGGCCTTCACAGCCTTGGCTTTGAGTGACATCTTGGGGTGTCTTCAGTCCAGTGAAAGGAGCTTGCAAAATGAATTTTGATTTGCTTGTGAAAATACCTGAGCTTTTAGAGAAGGGAGCGTGTCCTGAAATCAAGTGACTGTGTCTGGGGTGTGGAGGTGAGGGAGGCATCTGTGGTGTGCTGCTTTGGTTGTGCTTTCACTGGGCGGCACTCGAAATCGCGGGACCAGCAGGAGCTTGGGTCAGTCCTGGGTTTGACCCCTGGTTCTCTCACTGCTGGTGACTCTGGCAGGTTCATTACATCTCTGCCCTTCAGTTTTCTAATCTAGAGAGTGGGTGTGATAGTGCGTCCCCGGGGAGTTAAGAGAGCATGTGATGCACGCAGACGGTTCCAGCACACAGTAGGTGTGATGACTTTTTTACTTGTTTTTAGTAGCAAAATATCAACCGCCCTCAATGCCTGTCCTTATTCCGTGTAAAACATCCTGCCCAGATTCTGAAAATACTGTCTAGTAGAGGCAGATAATTGGAGAAGAAAGTGGCCCACTGAATAGAAAGGAAACAGACCCACAGAAGTAAATTCCCACAATTTGTCCACATGAACAACAGAGAAGTCTTTCAAGATCCTCCCAGTTCCCTTCCACTTTGTGAGGAGGATGCTCATTCCCCAGGGAGCCCGGTGTCCTTTTGAGAAGAAAGCCACAGACAGAAAGTTAAGTGGATTTAAATGTAAGCAGGTCCAGAAAGAAAACAGAATTTCCTCTTCAAGGCTTAGGAAAACAATTAGAAATAAATGAGGCCAGAAAGCAGAGCTAATAACAAGAAGATGAAGACTCCCAGCCACTTCATGAATGCTCTTGAAAGGGGAAGTGAGAGAAACCCCACCGGAGTCACCCTGACCTTGCCGTAGACTTCTGGTTTCTTGTAACTCCTACCCTTGCCTCCTGGGGAATTTTCAACTTAGCTGCTCCGTGGAAATGTTTGTTCTGCTGCTGAGCAGAAGATACTGGCTCTGGAGGCCACAGTGGGCTGGAGCCAGACCCTCCCGTCTTTCTGCGACTCTCTGCTATGGCTCAGGTCGGGGCTCCTCCGGGACTTTCACTAACAGGACTTGGAAGTGGGAAATTTGCTCCTCTTGGAGGAGAAAGGGTGCATGATGTTTGTCCTCAGTAGCAGAGATATCACTTTTCTTCTTCTCTTTTTGAGACAGGGGTTTGCTCTGTCTCTCAGGCTGGAGTGCAGTGGTGTAATTTCAGCTCACTGCAATCTCAACCTCCCAAGCTCAAGCGATCCTCCCACCTCAGCCCAGAGTAGCTGGGACTACAGTCACCACACCTGGCTTTTTTATCTTTTGCAGCGATGAGGTCTTGCTGCGTTGCCCAGGCTGAGATCAGTTTTGACTCCTGATGGGACACAGGGGAAGAAACATTCTGATGTCTGCCATAGCAGGCTGATGTCTCCCTAAGCGTCATGGGTCCTGCCTCCTTGAGCTCGAAGGGAGAGGAGAGGGATGGCTGAGAGCAGGTGGCTTTCTCTCAGGGGAGGGTCTCCACTCTGGGTGGCTCTTCTTGGCTGGGTTTAGACCCCTTTCTCTGGGCTTGTGCTGTCCTTGATAGACTTTGCTGACTACGGCATGGCCAAGTGCAGGCCACACCACATCATCCCAGTGAGAGCATCCTTGAAGACGGGGCCAGGTTTCAGGTTTCAGGCACAGGTCCTGGCTCCATGTGGATGCTCGATCGCATTTCCTGACTGGACCATAGAGGAATCTGCCTCTCGTTCCTGGGGGTGGGAAAGTGCCCTTGCGGATCTTCCAAGGAGTCTGAGAAGCGAAGATGAGCTGGTTTCTCACCATATTCTTTTCCTGCCGTGTCAGTGTTTGCAGCTGTGGGTTTTACGGCCATGCCAGGAGAGGCCTCGTGAGGCTGGCAGAGGCCCTGGTGTCGTGGCAGTCCCATGCTCTTAGCAAAGCGTGACCTATCTAGCCTCACTTTGGTCTCTGCACGTTGTCAGTCCCAAGGATCGCGACTCACGGTGTACCAAGCGGCCCCGTCTTCGCATTCCACTGCCGTTTGACCACGGAGTTGATGACTCTGACGTTTCTTCTGCTCGATGACCATTTGTTGTGCAAAGGTGACCCCGGGATCCTCCATGTACCCCGAGGATGACACAGCATTTTTAAAATAACCATTGCCAACTCAACTCGATGCAACAGGGCAACCAAGACGCAGCAAACAAGTCATAAAATGATGTAGCAAGTAGGCCAGCGGAAAATTAATGTCAGTGGCTGTCCTGAGCTTCTCACACCGCCCATGCTTCAGAGAAGAGGAAGCAGAACCTCGCGGTTCGCCAGTCCAAGGCAGCCTGGTAGGACAGCCATGCCGTGACCCCGAACCGATGGATGGATTCATTACACCGAAGGCTGGAAGGAACCACAACCTGGGATGCATACTTAGGGAAATATGCACGCAAGTGGGTTTATTTTTCTTATCTGATTTTTTTTCTTGTTTCTGGTGCAACATGAGCACTGTTGAATACTTGGCAGCTGACTTTCCATACTTGAGTTGTTTGTCATTTCTGGGGCTGCTGATGCTGTTATGATTTCCCTTTCGGGAGGAATTTACAGGCACATGTTGACCCAGCTGAATGGGAACAGGGAGCAAAAGGGAGTTTATGAACAAGGACCATCACCTCCTGGAGAGTGTGCGCTCTTTTTCTGGAGGGCGCCATGGGCACAAGAGGCGTGCTGTGCTGTCAGGTCGGCCATCCAATGCGCTGCCCCTCCAGCCTCCAACACCCAGATCCTCTCCCCTCCTGGCCTTGAAATAAACCTGACTTTCCTTTCAATAATATCTGGGAGTTGTAGTCGGAGCGCTGTGCTTTGCTATTGGAATACCAGGGATGTTGGCTCTTGGTAGCAACCGTTGCTAGGCAAGGTGCAATTGCCTTGAGAGCCCGGCAGAGAGAGGACGGAGGTGAGCCGGTGGCGAAAGGGCCAGGTGGGAGGGAGGCCGATGGGGCCGGTGCAGCCAGCGTGAAGGAGCACGTGAGGGGGCCCTGGCCGCTGCTCACCTGCCCTACCGCTGCCTTCTCCTCCTCTCAGCAGCCTGCCTTTCCAACATCCACTCCCGCCTCCTCTCTCCCAAGACCCAGCCCCTGTCATTCCCACAGAGACACTCATGGACTCATTTGCCACCTTTTCTGGTGGCAACTTGCCATGGGCTGGGAGTACAGAGAAAAATTGGTGATGGGGCTCAGAGCCCTGTGGGAGAGGCAGATACTACAGCCACAAACCCACTGTGTGCCTGGCACCCTTGAAGTCACCCCGGATGCTGCCAGCCCTTTGTCCGCATCCCTCTGTTCCACCCAGAGGCCACCTGCAGGCGTGGTGGGGGTTACTGTGTGCAGCGATGCAGGCGTGGTGGGGGGTTGCTGTGTGCAGCGATGCAGGCGTGGTGGGCGGTTGCTGTGTGCAGCGATGGTCTTCTGGGAATGCTCATTGGCCTCAGAGTTACCCAGGAGGGCCCAGCAACCTTGGAAGGCTGGGAGCTGCTGGGACAGTTGCGAGCCATGTTCAGGCAGTCGCTGGGATGTGTTCCTGTGCCCCGCTGTGGAATGTGCTCCAGAATGAGCCCGTTATCATCCTTCTTGCCCTCCCTGTCTTGCTCTCCCACACCCCTGTAAGCTTCCCGGGCCACCTCCTGAGTATGTGACTTGCAGGTTTGCTTTTGTGCAAACCGAGGCGGCGAGTGTGCCAGGAAGCTGCTGGGAGCGTGGGGGCAGGCAGCCTGCCTTGCCTGGAGAGGGCGGCTGGCAGAGCCTCTTTGGAGGGTGTGTTTGGTTTGTTTCTGGAAGGGTTATTTCTCCAGGGGGGAGAAGGGTGTCCTCCAGGCAGGAAAGAGTGTGGTTTTCAGGAAAACAAGGGTAGGTATACAGGGCAGGGCTCCGTAGGGGCAGCACTGGAGAGGCCGGCCGGGGCAGTTGGTGAGGGGCCTGGGGTCCTGCCTGGGGCCTTTGAACTCTTTTTTGCTGAAGTTGGGGATCCCTGTGAGTTTATCAGCAAGAGATGCCCAAGCAGATTGGAGTTTGAGCAAGATTCCCGAGGCACTGGGTTTGGGGGCCTGGGAAGGCAGCCTAGAGGGAGGAGCAGAGCCGGGGAGAGCAGGTGAGCGAGGAGCAGGACCAGGGAGGAGCGGGAGTGCCGGGGGCTCTTAGAGACCGGGGCACAGGCGGCAGCCACCCCAGTGTCCACGAAGGAATGGACAAATGACCAGAGTATCTGGCTTTAAACCAGAAGAAAATCCTGACCAAATGAACCTTGACACCATTGTGCTGAGCGAAATCACCTCCACCCAAAAGGGCTAATTCTGCAGGACTCTACTCTGGGTGCCTTGAGCGGCCAAGTTCATAGACAGAAGGCAGGATGGTGGCATCCAGGAGCTGGGGGAGGGGGAGAAGGGGGCTTTCTGTTGAATGGGGGCTCTGGAGGTAGGTGGTGGGGATGGTGGTGCAATGATGGGAATATACTTTATGCCACTGGAGTATACATTAAAAGGTGGTTACAATGGTCAATTTCACCTTTTACAGACAATACGCAAATAATCATAATTTAAAAAATACTTAGGGACTGGGTGTGGGGGGCGAGGGAGAAAGAGAGAAAAGGAGAAGGCAGCACCCTCTTGGGAAGTCAGACACACAGGCCCAGAGCCCAGCGCCCGCACCCGAGTCCTGGCTTCCTGATCTCTAGCAAACCCCTCAGCTTTCTGTCTTCTCACCTGTGAAGGGGACCATCAGCAGGACGTACCTCGCTGAGCCACTCTGAGGAGTAAATGTCGTGTTACTGTCAAGAAGCTAGGACAGCCGTACGGTGGCCAGTAGGATAATTGCTTCGGTTCTTTCTTGTATGGATACATAATATTTTACAGCGTAAAATTTTAGGGCGTACATGTGGGGTTCCATGCACAGGATGTGGGGTTCCAGGCACAGCCTGTGTCATGATCGAGTCAGGGCTCTTGGGGTGTCGTGGCCAACTCCTTTCTCTAGCGGCACCCCCGATATGCCAGGCCAAGCTCCATCGAGTCGAAGCGTTTCGGGTGTTGGTGGCCAACTCCTTTCTCTAGCAGGGCCCCTGGTGAGCCAGGCCCAGCTCCATGATGACGCCTCTCTCCAGAGACCTCCTGACCTCCTGACCTGCAGAGTGGGGAGGCCACGCCCACAGCCACTGCCCCAGGTGTCCACAGGATCTCAGCGCCTCACCAGCCCAGGTATCTCCTCGTTCCTTGGCTCATGGGGAAAGAAGGACAGTTTCTGAATCAAATGCTGCGCTCCACACTGAACGGGAAACTTAGCAGATAAATGAGCGCGGCAACACCAGATCACTGGCCAGTGTGGTTGCAAGTCTTCTTTTCCCTCCGGATTCACGTTTAACCTTTAGGTCTCATTCCGGCGTGCCTCCTGGTGCTCCTTGGATTGGTTAAGTGGTACACAGGCTACTTCCTGTGAGACGATGAGAACTCTTGCCGATATTTTACAATGGCTTACTCTGAACTTTCCCTTGTTCTTTCTGCCTAGATGCATTATTTTCAGGAAATCTGTGTTGTAAGACAGAGGTAGGCAAACTGCGGTTGTGGGCCAAGTCCTTCCCACGGCCTGTTTTTGTAAATAAAGTTTTATTGGAACACAGCCAAGCTGGTTCATTGACAGCTCCTCTACGGCCGCTTCTGTCCTGCCATAGCACGCCTGGATAGTTGCGACAGAGACCATGTGACCTGTAAAGCCCAAAATATTTACTATCTGACCCGTTACAGCAAACTCTGCCAATATCCTGTTGTAAGAGATGCTGAAATGTTTAATTCTTTGAGGACTGGGGCACAAAATTGTGTTGTTTTGTTTTTTTTTTTTTAAACCACCATGCTAAAAGAAGGAAAATTCATTTAGTGTAATATGTCCTGTAACGGTCAGGAAGTAATCTCATGAAGCTGTGTCTCGGGGCGAACACTAGCACCTGAATGAGCACCTATCAGCCGGTGAATGGAACCTCGGAGAGGATTTGAAAAGAACACAGTGACACAGTTCATCACGTTTCTCTCGATCTCACATCTGGGATACAGGCCAGCATGTGAGGTAATCAGATCAAAAGACATGTGGCGATTTTACGTGCATCCTCACAAGTTTCTGTGCATACGTTTTGGGGGTAGATCTTTCTGTTTGAGAATTCCTCCCATATTCAGACATCTTGGTATCACCGATTGTACATATTTTTGCACGTGCCAGTCTAAGTCTATCCAAAATGATGGCAGCAATCTGGAACACCACGATGGGAAAAGGACTCAGATCTGAGGACAGTCTCCATGTGCACCCCGCCTCTATGGGGCGCTCCAGCGTCCGAGAGGAGTCCCCTAGAGCTGCATGGCTCCCTGTGTCATCTGTTCAAAGTTCTCCCACCATTTCGGATCAATTAGACCAGGGTTCCTCAGCTGGGGCCCTCCTGACATTCGGGGCCAGATCATTCTTGGCAGTGTGGTGTGTTTTGAGCCCTGTGACTCAAATGCTGCCCCTTCCCACCAGCTCCCCCTGTTGGGATAATGTCCACTGTCCCCACACGTTGTGAAATATCCCCTAGAGGGCAAAGTTACTCCCACGTTGGAACCTCAGAGTTAGTTCAGGTGACGCAGGAGGCAGGGCTCAGACACTGGACCTAACTGAGGACTAATTATTAAAACAGGTAGGGGCCAGGGAGGAGCAACATGGATGTGGGTCTCCTGCCAAGGGCTTTCGGGGGCCTCTGGAACCTGGCGCTGCCCTCGGAAGCCAGAAGCTCTCTGAGTCTGAGTGCTGACATCTTGCAGAAGGCTCTTGATGGTTCTGGTTCCTCCATCTGCCCGGGGAGGAGATGCTTCCTTCCTGGTTGCCTTTGATAAAAAATGCTGGTGAGAGAGCAAGCGTCTCTTTAGTTAAAAAGAGGTATAAATTATGTCAGTGATGGAGACAGCCCAGTAAACACACACGCATATCCAAAATATAGGTCTTTTTCAAACTGGAGAAGCTTTTAAAAGAAAGAGGTTAAATAAAATAAAATAAAACAGTTAATAAACTTGAGGGTAAAATATTTGGCTAGAGAGACAGCAACAGAAAGGTTGGAATGCCTGAACGCTTCCGAGACAGCTGATAATCAAATGACTTTCAGAAACTTTATTCTCTCTGAGTACCATTTTATGTAATTTTCTGACATCGAAACAACAGCTCTTCTCCTTGTTGGAAAAAAAAGAAAAAGAAAAGAAAATCAGTCCCACCTCACAATCAACAGAATCATGGTTTTGACTAATCTCTATAATCAGAAGCTAATTTGCCTTAAGAATAATAATAGTACCAATGTGCCTGTTATGAAAGAGTGTGCTTTTATCATTTTATTTGCCTGTGATTATGTAAATTCTAGATATACGGCGTGGAGAAGCTGCAGAAGCTGCCCTGTGTTTTCCGTGGGAGCCAAGGGGAGCCATGGAGAAGGGCCTTCTGCCGAGGAGAGAGCCAGATTTCACCCCCCCCCTTTGCAAAGAATTTATTTTTTGCAGATTGGCTAAAGCATTTGATAGTTTAAATACAATATGTTGGAAAGATGGCTGAGCAGAGAGCCTTCCCTGCTGTCCACGCCCTCTTTCCTCTGTCTCAGAGAATCACGAATGTTCTCTCTATTGTGCCTGCCAGGAGAGGCCCTTAACCTGTGACAAGAGTACCCAGGCTCCATCCTTCCCCTTCCCACTGCAGCCCTGCTCCGGCCACATGGAGCTCTGTGGCCCCGGCTCAGGGCCTCTCCTTTATTTTCCTTCTGGGAGGCTGGGGTCTGGCTCCTGTGTCTTCCCAAAGGGTGACCCTGGGAAACTCTCCACTCTGCTCCCTCCTGGCCACAGTGTGTCAAGAAGATTGGGCCAGAGCAGCTCCTCTGGCCCTGTGAGTGCCAGGGGAGCGTGCAGATTCGCTGATCCCAAGACTGTCACCCTGTGTGTCTCAGAGGTGGGTGCTGAGCTCTGTCAGGGACTGTGCCTTCGGCTCCAGCAGGGCAGTGAAGGTGTGCCGCTCCGGGTTCCACCTTGGGAAGGTAGCAGCCAGATTATTTTTGCAAATCAGTGCTTTCGCTTGTGAATGTCCCTCATTTCAACATCTCTGCAAATACCTCCTCCTGATTAAATCACCACGTTCCGGCTCCTCAGCGCCCTTGCAGAGCAGATGTGCCTGGCCTGAGGTCAGGATCGCACAGTGGCTGAGAGGGCAGGCCGGGGACAGACGGGGGGCTTGGATCTTGGCTCCATTGCTCTCTGGCTTGTAAGCAAATGATGTGACAGCATTGTGCCTCAGTTTCCTCTTCTGTGAATGGGAACAGTAACTGTGCTTCAGGGAAGTGTTCTGTGGAAGAGCTCTGTCAATGGCATGCTTCAGGACTCTCACTCTCGGGGCCTTCACACGTGGCAGAAAGGATTCTGATCTCATTTTTGTTAATATTGAACAAGCCTCGGTCAATGAAAGAACTCAGATCTTAAACAATGATTTCCAACGGGGCTTCACCTGCTGTCGTGTGGCGACTGGTATCTAAATGAGCGTTTTCTCCACGGCCGCCACAGGGCTTGGCACTTCGCCTGCCTTCGTTCACGTGGTTCCCATGACAAACAGTAAGGGAAGTAGGTGTCTTCATTAGGTCCGACTTACAAGGGGGGACACAGAGGCACGGAGAGGCTAAGTAATTTCTCAGATCACACCGCCGTTAAGCGGCAGAGCCGGGACCCTAATGCAGGCCTCCTGGCTTGAGGGCCACACTCGTCACCCAGGCGTCAGGTGTGGCGGGCGGGTGTTCTCACCCTACCTTAGGTAGCAGAAAGGTTGCCACCTTCATCTTTCCACGATTCTTCTCTATTCTGAGTTACCTTCCACCCAGGGACGGAACATCTGTGTACACTGGGAGCGTGAGGTCAGAGGAGGCGGTCCTACCTCAGAAGATCGCAACGTGGTCCTTTGGTCTGTCCGATCGATCTGACTTACAGCTCCTGGGCTGGGCACCTGTTCCCCGCCCTCCGCTGCTTTGGTGCTGCCTGTGCCTGGCCTGCAGTCCTCATGCTCTGCTTTTCATCAGTGTGCTCGTTCATGAAGAAGACGAAGAAGAGGGAAGAGGGGAGAGGGGAGAGAGAAGAAGAAGGGGAAGGGGAAGGAGGAGGAGAAGAGGGAGAAAAGAAGAAAGAGGAGAAGGAGAGAAGAAGGAGGAGAAGGAGGAGGAGGGAAGAAGAAGGGGAAGGGGAAGGAGGAGGAGGAGAAAAGAAAGAGGAGGAGGAGGAGAGAAGAAGGAAAGAAGAAGAGAGAAGAAGGAGGAGGAGGAAAGAAGAAGGGGAAGGGGAAGAAGGGGATGGGGAAGGGAAGAGGAATAATATTAAGAAGAAGATGGAGGAGGAAGAGGAGGAGGAAGAGGAGGAGGAGGAAGAGGAGGAGGAGGAAGAGGAGGAGGAGGAGGAGGAAGAGGAGGAGGAGGAGGAAGAGGAGGAGGAGGAAGAGGAGGAGGAGGAGGAGGAAGAGGAGGAAGAGGAGGAGGAGGAAGAGGAGGAGGAGGAGGAAGAGGAGGGGGAGGAGGAGGAAGAGGAGGAGGAGGAGGAGGAAGAGGAGGAGGAGGAGGAGGAGGAAGAGGAGGAGGAGGAGGAGGAAGAGGAGGAGGAGGAGGAGGAAGAGGAGGAGGAGGAGGAGGAGCAGCAGGAGGCAGAAACACTGCCTTCCCGTGTTTCCTGTTTTTGCTTATTGGGCCGTTTTCACGGATCTCCAAATAGCTTGAGGACCAGAGGTCCTAGGAAGCAAGGGTCCCAAGACTTCACTGCAGGCTGGGGCATGGGGGATATCGGGGCATGTTTCAACACGGAGCTCAGCTGTTTCCCTCTCCCAGTTGCTAGAAAATACTTTGTGGAAACACATATTTGGTGAAAACTAAAATTTCACTAAAGACAGTTCAAGTTCTGAAGACAATTTTCTTTGCTATGGCTGAAAACCACATTTTCCCAAACCAAATTACAGTGAAGGTAAGCCAAAGAAGTCCGGCTTTTGTTGACAATTTGACTTTAGGGTATAATTTTGAAGTTTTAGAGTGTTGGGAAAATTTCTAATTACAGAACGTGGCACAGGCACAGAAGAAAATGTGTAGGAACCTCCAGTAATGGACTGAGAAATCGAATAACCACATCCCATCCCTCCCCAAAGATGAAAGTTGCTCGTGGCCCATATACATCTTGGTGTGTTTCATTTTCTGTGGAGGTTTTGGAGTTAATTAATTTTCAAACGGGTCATTTCATCTCTTCCCGACTGTCAGAGTTGTTCCCCTAAAGCCAGCCAGGAAATCCTATGTGCACAGGGTCCGTCAGCCATTTATGAGGATGCCTGAGGGAAAACGCAGTCAGAGATTCCTCACAAAGCTCAGAGAGAGATCTGGATTCCGAAATGTTCTCCTCTACATTCCGAGAGGCATTCAGGGACAGGGCAGAGAATGAGAATGCAGAGGATTACTCATCCCAGCCCTGGGGCTGCTCTGCAATTATAAGGAATGTTCTGGAGGCTTTTGCTGGTTGGGGGAGAGGCTGGATTGCAAAGCAACAAGATAATTAGGCACAATTGAATTAACTAAAGAATAAGTGTCAGCCTTGGTTGCAGTCATCCTCATGTCGTTACACACAACCCCCTAGCGCCTTTTTTGTTTCGTTAGATCATTTTTAAACAGCACCCAACACACCAAGAAGACAGTTAAGAAAGTGAAAACAAGTGAGGAGAAGGTAGACACCATTTGCTCTGTCCGGAAAATATGGAATTGGGCGAGATCCCTGCACACGCCACTCCAGTGGCATTGTTACCGTACACACAGCTCACACCTGGCGATCGCCGGGGTGTGCGTGCACGCGCTGGTGGGCACTTTCTTCTCTCTCCTTCAGTTTGGCCTCTCTTTGGTGGGTGTGGACAACCTAGGCAGAAGACATTTTCTGCAAAGGGTGAACGTCCAGCTTTGAGGGCATTCCCAGTGCTTTGTCCTTTCCAACAGAGACAGGGAGCAGACGCGGAGAGTGCAGGCAAGGGCTGGGGGCAGCCTTGCACTCTGCTGGCCAGGCTGTGGGACCCAGCGCGGCTTCTGCCCAGGGAAAGGGGGCCCTGTTCCCACTGGCACAAGCCATAGGTGGTGTCTGCTCACTGACCTCTGCATTGGGGAGCTGTGCCCACCTGAAGGGGGCACCTGTACTGATTCCTGTGCAGGTGCTGTAGGCGCTGACGGTGGCTCTGGGGAAGGGAATCGGCTTCCTTGATTACATTTGTTGGGTGCCTTCTTGAGGGCCTTGGTAGGCATACAGGGGCATCTTCAGAGATATCCAATCAAAATAGGATCCCATTCTATCGCTTTCCTTTCTTCCTTTCCTCCCTCCCTCCTCTCCTCTCTTTCCTCCCCCTCCTTCCCTCCCACCCTCCTTCCCTCCCTTCCTTTCTTCTCTCCCACCCTCTTTCCCTCCCTCCCCCTTTCTTTTCTCCCTTCCTATCTCCTTCCTTCTTTTCTTCCTTCCTTCCACACCTCTCTCCCCATCCCTTCCCCTTTCTTCCCTCCCTCCCTTCCTTCCCTCCATTCCTTCCTGCCCTCTCTCTGTTGTTCCTTCCATTTCAGTTCTGCTCAAGGAACACATATCAAGGTCTTCTTTGTCCCAGGTAATGTGCTGAGACCCGGCCCTGTGGGTTCTGATATTGGATGGGTAATGTAGGAGGGGGGTCCACCAAAATTGGAGATTTCTTCAGAAGCAGGTGCAGTAGATCCAACCAACCAGAGTTCTTTGGGGGCGCTCAGTGGGGAGGAGCTGGGATGAATACGGAAGTTGTCCTGCTGCATCTTCCCTTGAGTGAGCCTGCAGTGTTGCTGGGAATGAGCTCGCCCTCCCTACAGAGATTAGAGCCGCTTCTGCCTTAAACCTTTTCCTATGATTTAAATTTTACAAAATGCACGCATTGATGCATTGGTAGAATGAGGCCCCCTTTGAGGTAGGGTTGCCAGATTTAGCTAAAACAAACAAGCAAGCAAATAAAGAAACAGAACCCGCCCCCCGCCCCCCCACCAGCATACTAGTTAACTTTGAATGCCAGGTAAGGAGTCATTTTTTTCATGTAAGTGGGCTCCCTGCAGCATTTGGGACACACTCACACTAAAGTCTATGTGTGATCTGACATTCAGATGTCACCAAGTGCCCGTGCAGTAGCCCCCGCTTGCCTGTGGCTTTGCTTTCTGTGGTTTCAGTCACCCGTGGTTATCTGAGGTCTGAAAATATTAAGCGAAAACCTTCCTGCAATAGCCGTTCACGAGGTTTACACCACACGCAGTTCTGAGTCGCGTGATGAAATCGTGTGCCATCTCGCCCCATCCCGCCCTGGGTGCGAATCATCCCTTTGTCCAGCGTATTCACGCTGCAGATGCCACCCACCCGTTAATTAGTCACTTAGCAGCTGTGTCAGTGATTGGACTAAAAAAACCATGGTATATACACACGTATGCATATGGATGTGTGCAGATGCAGGCATAGTGTATATATGTAGGTGCAGGGTTCAGGCACCCGCTGGTGGTGTGGGAATGTATCCCACAGGTAAGGGGGTGCTACCGTATCTTCTCCGGCAACTTCTCTCTGAGAGGACTCAGTAGACATTCATTAAAACCAGGCAGAGATGAAGAGATACTGAGGTTTTATGCCTCCATCTTTTAACTCTTGAAAGAGGTTGAAATGCATACAATGCAAACTTTAATTACAAACAACGGTGCTGCTGCAGAGTTTGTTTGGCACAGTGGAAAGGGCACAGGCCGTGTGGCCCACTGGACGCACATCCCATTCCGGACTCAGACAGCTGCTGTTCATCCTGGTGGTCCTCAGCACTGGCTGCCACGCAATTCTGGCTCTCTCTCTGGACACACAGTGGGATTGCCTTTCTCCACTTTCCTTTCCGTTAGGAAAATGGAATGAAACAGGAGAGGAAAATCATTTCTGCAAGGAGGCGTTTATTCTACTAGGCTTGCTATGCCTCGTGGAACAGGAGTGGGGGCAAAGTCAGGTACTTCCCAGTGGCTGCCAGAGCCCCGCTGGCCCTGCCTGGCCTCTGCCACAGTGACCCACAGTACTCCACATGGGTGCCCGTTGTCACCCTTGGCAGAAAGGTTGACCTGATGCCATCTCAGAGCAGAGCGCCAGCCCACCAGAGGGAGGCATTCAGACCGGCGACTGTGCCAGACCCAGGAGTTTAAGACCAGGCTGGGCAACATAGCGAGATCTATCTCTACCAGAAAATACAAAAATTAGCTAGGCATGGTGGCATGTGCCTGTGGTCAGTCCCAGCTAGTCGGGAGATTAAGGCGGGGGGATCACCTGAGCCGGGAGAGGTGGAGATCGAGGCTGCAGTGAGCCTAGATTGTGCCACTGCACTCCAGCTTGGGGACAGAATGAAACTGTCTGAGAGAGAGAGAGAGAGAGAGAGATTGTACTCATGCAGCACCACTGAGCTTCACTTGATGGACACGCTTGGGTGAACCTCTTAACTTTCTGTGATACTTGACTTCCATATCTGAAAAATAGGGAGGATATGGCCAATCCTCTAAAATATAAGTCTTTATTCTGAAGTGGTTTAAGACTCACAGGAAGTCGTGAAAATAGCACAGAGTTCTGGTGCAGGCTGGGCTTACGTAAAGAGAATTTAGCATAGTTCGTGGAAAAAGCTGGCTGGGTTCACCTGAGGCCTAAATTTCCTGGTAATCAATGACTAGTCCAGAAGTCACCATGGTTAAAGTTGTTCTCAGAATGTTCGCGTGGTGTACCCGGGCGGGTAGCAGCTCCTGCAGTGACTGGCTGCCCGCCACGTGGCCGGAGCGTCCTGCGGCCCGCTTGTGGGGGACAGTCCTGCTTACGATGAGCCCGCTTGCTGTAGCTGCAAGCTGACATTTAAGGTTTCTCGTCTCCCGAGGAGCTGGTCCAAAGGGTTATGTAAGTCTTCTGCCTTAGACACACTCAAAAAACACATCAAACAATACAAAATGTCCACTGAAACTGCAGGAGCTCTAGGAAGGCAGGAAGCGCTTCTCCTTCCATTTATAACCAGCCCTCCCTGGTCCAATGCCTTTGGGTGCATCCTTTGAGGAAATTTTGTCTTGTTTCAGGAGCTGCCTGGTGGCAGATTTTCCTGTGCCACATTCTGACCCAATGAGATTAGCTGATTTTTGCCCTTTCTCCCTCCCTCCCTCCCTCCCTCCCTCCCTCCCTCCCTCCCTCCCTCCCTCCCTTCCTTTCTTCCTTCCTTCCTTTCTCTCTTTCTTTGGAGTCTTGCTCTGTCACCCAGGCTGGAGTACAGTGGCACAATCTCAGCTCACTGCAACTTCTGCCTCCCGGGTTCAGGTGATTCTCCTGCCTCAACCTCCCAAGTAGCTGAGATTACAGGCCCCCGCCACCACATCCAGCTAATTTTTGTATTTAGTAGAGATGAGGTTTCACCATGTTGGTCAGGCTGGTCTCAAACTCCTGACCTCAAATGATCCGGCTGCCTTGGCCTCCCAAAGTGCTGGGGTTACAGGCAGGAGCCACCATGCCTGGCCACTTTTTGTCCTTTCTAGAGGCACTATTGAGACAGAGCTATTCCAGCAGGATGTGCATCCCGTGAGCTCAGGGACAGAAGAGCATCTGAGAGAGAGGAAATCGTTCAGGTTTCCGTGGGTACCTGTGTCTGAGAAGGCCCGTCTTGTCATCATGTGTTTTTTATGAAGCATCTGGTTCATCTCGGCATCCTCAGACTTTGAAATGAGAGGTCGTAGGCTTTTCTTTCCAAGTTTCCTTCTAATTCAAGAACTCTGGGTGGGTGGACTCTCTGACATTTGGAAAATTCTCCCCAAACCCGGTCTCTATGTCTGTTCAAGACCGTGTCAGCCATTGACTACCTGCTCCAGGGACCCCGAGGGAAGATGTGGACGCCCTAGGTCTTGGAAGCTTTTATCCATCTTATCTCACCAGTATTTAGGTCATCTCAGTATTTAAGCTTTTTTTTTATTGAAAGATAAGGCCAGACCCTTGAACAGGTGAAAAAGGAGTGAAACGGGAGGGGAAAACCATTTTTCTAAGGTGCTATTTATTTAAAGTGACAATTGAAGTCCCTCACAGATACCCGCTTACCTCTTAGCTGAGTTTCAGTGCCTGCAATGGATGAATTTACCAGCTTTCAGCCTTGCTCTGTACTTAGACTCCCGTGGTACGTAGACCAGTGCCTGGTTCTTGGGCTCCTTTCCACGTATTATGTAATTTTTTCTGGATACGCTTATTTAATGCCATGTCTCAACGCAGAGCTTGGTCCCCGAAGCTGCCAACAGTTGTCTGTTCTGCTCCTGGATGTACTTCAAGTTGCTGAGAGCAGTGATTTCTAAGGCTGCCTGGGCTGAGGATTCTTACACAGGTAGTGGAGAGTGGAAACTCAGCCAGCGAGGAGCAGAGACAAATTATCGCTGAGAATCCAGCCTTGTATTTAGTGAGCTCCAACATGTATCTGATGAACGTGGGGCGTGATAAAGGATGAGCCGGGTCCACTGTTGGAGTATCCCTGGGCGTCTCTAAATTGAACGTGTAGATGATGCGTCTGCCTGCCCTACCCCTGCCTCCTGACAGGTCTTCCTAGCAGCTTGTGTACTCAGCGACATTCCCCTCCTCTTGTTCCCTCTTTCCCTCCCACATTCAGTGAGCACCTGCTGTATGCTAGGGTGGATGCTGGGACTAGAGATATTGGTAAGCCTTGGTTC